>NC_139967.1:9032418-9754419 GCF_963993115.1 Abramis brama | reverse complement strand
CTTTTTCTCCTCTTTAACCGTCTCTTTTCTCTGCTCTGACTTCTCTGACAGCCCACCTCTATCTCTTCTATTTCCATTTATCTCTCTCCTTACCTGTCTCTTCTTCAGTTGTACCCGTTTTGTTCTCCCTCTTTTCCTGTCTTTCCCTTTCTCTTTCCCATCTCTCCCTATACTACCTGTCTCTCTTTATGGTCCACTTTAGACATTCTAATTGTGTGTGTGTGTGTGTGTGTGTGTGTGTGTGTTTACAATTTTTTATTTTAAATAAAAGCTTCTAATTTGGCCAAAAATGTTGATTATATATCAGTATGACTACAAAATAATAATGATTATTATTGTTGTTGTTATTTTTTACTAAATAAAAAAATGAATAAGAAATATTACTATTGTAATATTTAACTGTTAAATAATTTTTTATTATTATTTATTAAAAAGGTATTTAAAGCTGCAGTCCGTAACTTTTTTGGGTTAAAAATTATCCAAAATAATTTTTGGAGCAAGTACATAACCAGCCTGTGTTCAAAAGTATCTGCTTGCCTTAGCTCGATTTAAGATGGTAAGCTTGTAATAATGTTTTTAATTCCAGTGGTACTGGTGGATTTCCACTGGAAATTCGAGCATGTCTTTGCGTCATTATGTCACATCTGTACATATAAAGAAGATGTCTCGGCTAGTAGGCTATATTGCGTGTGAGGATGTTGGAGGTGGAAATTTATAGCCTTTTCCTCACAGCACTTGATATAAAATAAACTTGATATACTTAAAACTATCAATTTGATGGCAATCCAGAAAGGTTCAAACAACAATCACCAGTGACAACTGGAGATTCACCCGTTGACTTCGGAGTCGCTACAGAAAAAAAGAGACTGTAACCGGGACCATGCGAAAACAAGGATAAATATCGGAATGACATTAAATGTAGTCACGCAATGCAGATGTTGTTAGCATTAACAATTTGAGAACAAAGTATAATTTGCACGGTTTGACGTGATATGATAAGCGATCGTTAGATTTAATCGGCGTGATTTACTGCAATGCTTTTTTTCCCTTAGTTGGTCAGAACAAAAGTGGATGTTACTTACTTGTTCAGACGATATTTTCCGGTGAAAATTCTTATGTTGGTCATACTTCCAAAAAGTAGAACCTGTGATTGCGAATGACAGTATCCACACCGGCGCGGTGACTGACAGCCGCACATTCTCCTCAAAACATTAATTCATCCGTGCTGTGCCGTGCCGGGGCACAACCCACGTAAAGTTGATAATTCCGCGAATAACTGCAATTGCAGATTTCGAACAGAGATGGCGACAAAGAGGAAAAACTACGGACTGCAGCTTTAAGAAAAATAATATAATAATTGTATTTTATTTTACAGTACAACTGTCTTAATCTCATTTTCAAATTTAAGACCATCCAACTTTTAATTTGTCAGAAAACCACAGAGTGCTCGTAAAGCTTCTCTTTTGTTGACAGCAGCCTGTTTATAAGAGCTTGTCATTACATATGTGGAAAGATGGTTGCAGCATGTTGCGTTCCTGAATGCGCATTATAAGCAACCCAAACTCAGAGCAGATGAAGATGAAGTTCTTTTCTCCAAGTGTGAGCGTGTATTATCAGCTACTGACAGTTTGGTGGGTGTTTTTATGTATAAAAGTCATTTTTAAGTTGTCAAAAAGGATTCAGACAGATCCGCTCTAGTTAACGTGAAAGCACGACCTACAGATAACCCCACTCCACACACATACACTACATCTTTTCATTCCTATGATATGGTCGTATCTGTTGCTCTTGAGCACGTCTGTAGTCATTATCTTTGTTTTGAAGGTCGGCCATCCCAGGCTGGCGCTCTTAAGAGCTGACATGTGTCATGGTGTCTTGGTGATCGAGGGGGTCAGGACTCCACCTTCACTTGAATTGATAGTCCCACTAAACCTCTGTTTATTCCCATGTTCCATGACAATGTGGGGTCTCAGTGATCTTTTCCTGCTTATCTGTTCCTCTACTTTCCCTCTCTCGCTCTCTCCTTCTCTTTCTTTTGTTCTGGCTGATAAAGGTTGACATCCTAGCCCACATCCCTGTCAAGCATGTCAGCGGCGCTGGGATCAAAGAGCTGCCCCGTCCTGTAATTGACTTCCCATTACAGCGCTCTGAACCCCCAGCAAATAACCCTCAACAGTTGGTTATTTGCATGCGTTCCAGTACAGTTCAAATTCAGAGGAGAAAAAAGCAGGAAAGTGAGGGTGAAATGAAGGAAGTGAAAAGGGCAGGTTAACCAAAAGGACAATCGTGTGGTTTTGTGTCGGGCTGCAACTAACTAATTATTGCGATAACCAGTATTTACTCAATCATAAAGTATTAAACAGCAATAAATCTTTTCATTGAAAATACATTGATAATAATAAGAAATGTTTCTTGAGCAGAAAATCAGCAAATTAGAATGATTTCTGAAGGAACATGTGACACTGAAGATTGGAGTAATGATGCTGAAAATTTTGCTTTGACATCCCAAGAATAAATTATATTTTAAAATATATTCAAATAGAAAATACTTTATATTGTAATGATATTTTATAATATTACTGTTTAACTGTATTTTTTTATTTAAAAAATGCAGCCTTGGTGACATTAACACGTTAAAAAAATTACTGATTCCAAACTTTTGACCAGTAATGTGTGTGTATATAGTATTTTTTTTCCCAAAATATTGTTTTTGATGCACTCCACTTGATTGACATGCATGCAGGCACTTTGAATTATTTTGAAAAATGCTCACATTATAACCATAATCTTTTATTTAGTGTTTTTTTTTCTCCATAGGATTGCATTGTTCCTTGATAGACTTGACTAATCTGTAATTAAATTTGTTTATTATTGTCATTTTGATTAACAACTTTATTGATTGGATGTAGCAGCTGTAATTAATATCACTGTTTTGTTGGGTCCGACCGCATCTGGACTGTGTGTATATAAATGTGCGTCACTGTACTGCAGATGTCCCGAGTCTCAACATATGGCACTGATGCTGTACCGCTTTGTCAAATTACACTGGTCATAACTCTCTATACGTCAAGAGGCACAAGATGGGAGGAAGGGTCGCTACAGGGAAGGAAAGAAGTCGATTAGGGAGAGCAGTGAAAGTGAAAAAGAAATAATTTCTCCAAGTTCCAAGAGCAGAGAGAGATATATATTTATAGAGGACACTCACGTATGAGTGCACAACCCAGTGAGACAGTCACAGGCCCACAAGGACACGGAACGGCACGCCGGGAGGGGGCATACAGAATGACAGACACAGCCGCCAGTGAAAATGCGTTGTGACAGATTGAACTCAGCAGCAGAAAGAGGAGGAGGAATATGATGCAGAATAAAACTGACAGTGCGAGTTTAGCCGCTAACTTGCTCTTTTTCTTGTTCCCAAGGGAATGTGTCATCAGCATCGGTCCAATTCACCTGCAGCCCTCTAGTGCGTTTGAAGGGGGCTAGAAAAGCAGTCAATGCAGCAAAGACAGTGCTGTAGACATTAAAGAGCCAGCGGCAGCTGTACGTTTTAAATGCAGAGTATAATTAGTTGTGCTTGTAAGGACAAACATCATTATTATTGCTCATACTATTATTATTAAAAGGAGTTTGTTCTACATTTATCTGAAACTTATCACATATTTTGTGATTACAGGTACACATCTAACAGATACACTGTTGTTCAAAAGTTTGGGACCAGTTCGATTTTAAAAGAAGGCTCTTATGTTCACCCAGGCTGCATTTATTTGTAAAAAAAGATATCACAATTTAAAATATTTCTATTTTCTATTTGAATATATTTTAAAATATGATGGCAAAGCTGAATTTTCAGCATCATTAATCCAGTCTTCAGTGTCACATGATCCTTCAGAAATCATTCTAATATGCTGATTTGCTGCTAAAGAAACATTTATTATTAGTTGAAAACAGTCATGCTGCTTAATATTTTTTTTAAACAATGTAATAGTAGTAGATCTACCAGTCTATTAGATATATTAGATCTGTTAGTGTATGCATGATACTGTACAATTATTTTTCTAAGTCATCAGTCCTAGAAAAGTAAAAAAAAAAAAAAAAATACATCTGATAATACATAATAATACATAGGTTGGCTCTGACCAACCTATGTTCTTTTGCATACAAACACATTTATCCTGTGGTCATTTGGCAGAAAGAGTTATGCCCCAAAAATGGGAAATATTAATGGGAAACTTCAAGAAGGACATATCAGGACGTGTGTGTGTGTGTGTGTGTGTGTGTGTTTGTGTGTGTGTTGTGTGTGTGTGTGTGTGTGTGTGTGTGTGTGTGTGTGTGTGTGTGTGTGTGTGTGTGTGTGTGTGTGTGTGTGTGTGTGTGTGTGTGTGTGTGTGTGTGTTTTTGTTTATATTACATTGTGGGAACCAAATGGCCCCACAAGGATAGTAAAACCTGAGATCACCTCCATTGTGGGGACCAGCCAGCGGTCCCCATGAGGGAAATGGGTTAATAAACATACTAAATGATATTTTTTTGAAAATGTAAAAATGCAGAAAGTTTTCTGTGATGGGTAGGTTTAGGGGTAGGGTTAGTGTAAGGGGACAGAATATACAGTTTGTACTGTATAAAAACCATTACGTCTATGGAGAGTCCCCACAAAGATATGTGCGCCTGTTTGTGTGTGTGTGTGTGTGTGTGTGTGTGTGTGTGTGTGTGTGTGTGTGTGTGTGTGTGTGTGTGTGTGTGTGTGTTTTCAATCATTAGTAGTCATCTCCAGTGTCGGAACAACATGCCAAATGAACCTGGATAAAATGCTCAAATTGTTTTAACCAAACATGTCTTCAGCCATGCTTGACATGTCAGGAATTTAACCTGAGACTAAAGGCTGTTTGTGGTTCTAATAAAGAACACAGTTTAATTTGCATTGGAAAGCTTCACTGATTATTGAACTTTATCAACAGAAGAACACTCAACTGGATGAAATGCAAAGCAGGTTTAGACACTGCATGTAGCTGCAGTATTAGAGTTGTAGTATTCCAGTTACTTTGGATAAGTGTCTGCAAAAATAAATGAAATGTACTGAATGCAAATGTAGTGTAATGTTGCACACTAATATTGTACAGGGCATAGCCTAGACATCATTTCAGCTTAGCAAACAAAGTCCTGCAGAAATAATAGTTTTAATTGTTTGTAATATTCATAATTACATATTTCCACAATGCTCGACTGTTCCACTGTTAAAATAAGCAGAATCATGTTCACATTTAGTCCTATTTAACCCCTACAAAAAAGTACTGTGGAAGTATTAGTACTCCAAGGTACTTAAATTCACGCATACCAAAAAATACATATTGCTATTGTCCGAAAAGCCATGGTGTTACTTTTTGGTACTGTTTTGTTAGTGAAGCACTGCCATCTTTTTCTTCTTCAAATTTATAACCACAATGTTTTATTATTAATTACTAACAAATGTGTAATGATATTTTTCTTTACAGATAATACGTTGGCCATTGTCCTGGGGAGTGTTGGTGCGGTGTTGTCGGTGGTTGTCATGGTGATAGCAATTGTTGTGTACACGAAGAAACAGAAGAAGTGAGTCCAAATGTGTTTCTTTTCAAGTTCATTTGTTTGGTTTAAATATGTTAAATATTAGTTGAAATTATTTAAGGAATAATTGACACCTGAGGTGGTTATGCGCCCACGATGCGACTTTTTCAGGTGTGCATTTATTATTTTATAATAATTTGACAGACTGGAGTCAGTTATTCCACTTATACTACAGTTACCACACCTCAAAACATTGTTCAGATGATGTATTTCAAGACTTTTGTCAGGTTTTTGTCCTTAAAACACTCTTGTGTGTAGGACTAATTTCTTACGCATCTCATCCCACACCTCTGTTGCTAATTCCAAAATGTAATTTTAGAGCTAGTAACGGAGGCTTCAGCCACTGATAGCAGACTAATGCAATTATTAATGCAGTTATTAGAGAGAGAGAGAGAGAGAGAGAGAGAAATTAAGCCTATGTGAATTACCTGAGTGTATTCTTCTCTCAACAATGTTCGGCAGCAGCGTTTCTACTAAGTTTACTAGTAAGTTGATCTGCTTCAAGAACAGCACTGTTATTACCTCACTAGTGAGAAATGTTGTGTAGCTTTTAAGTAGGTAAACTATTTTACTGGTAAAAAATCGTCAGAGCAGCGCTGACAACCTGTTTCTGTGCGAGTGTGTGACTGTACTGTATGTGTGTGCGTTTGAGTGGAGAAAGAGAGGGAGCAAGAGAGTATGTGCTTTCCGTATAATAAAACGAGACTTTGTGTCAAAAACATGAAAATAATTTGTCGTTTTTATCCTATTGTTTAATGTATTTTCTTGGTCCAGTGTCATTGTGGGTTTTGGTTATTTTGCTGTTGTAGTCTGTAAGGACCGTTTGAAATGACTGAAATCATTTGGCGAGTGATATGGAACTGTAATGCGGTCAAGACCTGCCTGGAACTACTGTGTATCGACCTTGTACTGACCTTAGAACGTTCGTCAACCAATTAGATTCAAGCATTTAGCAGCCCCGTAGTATAAGCTGTTTTAAGGAATGCTCGTTCAATACTATATAGAATGCGGAAAACAGGGCGTCAAAAGAGTAGTATGTCCAAAATACACCCATGACCTACTGGCAAGATTCTGGAGTTCGCATTTGATGGACACTTTACTATCCCATGAAACCTTGGGAGGAGAGTTGTGAATGCAGTGAAGTGACATAACAGACACTGGTAGGCCAGTATTACATCCGAATTTCATTCACACTACCCATATTCAGACTATATATATATATATATATATATATATATATATATATATATATATATATATATCTCCTTATATGCAGGTATATGTGTTACAGGCACATTACTAATTCTAGTTTTTCTGTCGTCATGCTAGTACACTTCAAATAAGCTTTCAACGGCCTCTCTTCCTCTCTGCCCCCCACTCTAGTAATTTTCCCCCATCCTTTCTCCTCTTTCGCCCGGTTGTGAAGCCTCTAGCTTTCAGTTAGATCATGTCTAGAGTTTCAGCCATGGGGGGTAATATGTCTCACCTGCCCCTCATAAAACCCATCCCTCTTTCATCCTGTGGGGGAAGGTAATCAGAGAGTGCCGGAGTCAAAGGTGCACACCTGTAGTGAGAGAGAGAGGGATGTACCACTGCTCTATTTCCTTACAGATACTCTGATAAAACTCAAGGGTGTGACGCCACAGTCACAGACCCCTATATTTGTGGTTATACAGGTAAGCAGGGCCTCTCTTTCTCTCCTTATATGCAGGTATATGTGTTACAGGCACATTACTAATTCTATTTTTTCTGTCGTCATGCTAGTAGACTTTAAATAAGCTTTCAAATATGTCAACTCTTCACCCAAGACAAAATAGCTCTGCTTCAAAACCTAGTGAGTTCCCACGCTAACATCACTCTTCACAACTCACAATTGATTCCAGTAGAGTTTGTCACAGTGTTGCGTAAATAACATAAAATATGTTATACAGTCACGTATAAAAACTCAGTTGTTTTTATTCGTTTTATAAACGTCTTATTCTGCAGAAGAGCTATCTTCAAAAAAATTATAATTTGTTGATAGGGTGTCTGTGCTTTCTAGGTAGATGAATTTATAGGTTTTGGAACAGTGCAACTGTTCAGAAGTCAGACGTAACTTTATTGCCAAGTAGTGTTTTATACATACAAGGAATTTGCTTTGGTCAAGAGGTGCTACACGTAAACAAAACATACAGTTGACATAAATAAAATATAAAAATATACAAATATGTAATGGACAATACAAATAAAATATGTAATGGACAATACAAATACAATATGGAATGGACAATAATATAAAAAATATACAACAACAACAACAAGAATTAAAAGTTTGTTTGTGTTATAGGTTTTGTTATACTAGAAAAACATTTTAAACCAAAATCCAGAAGTCTGTATACTTTTATCTAATAGACACACAAAGGAGTAAAAAGAGTTTTCTTGTTTTCTGGAACAAATATTTAAACATTCTTAAAACAAGATGAAGATGAAGAAGCATAAATATATATAAAATAAGAACTGTTTTCTGAGAATATATCTTAAGTTTATTTTACTTATCCCATTAGAAAACCTTTTAAAATCAACTTTATCATATTTCAATAGATTTATACAATAAAAAAGAAAAAAGTAAATATATATATATATATATATATATTTATTTATTTATTTATTTATTTTATTTTTAAGGATGGATTAAGATTAAGGTCCCTCTTTATATTAAGTGTCTTTATCTAAACTACTATCTACTTGTGTCTACAGAAATTAATTATGTAATTACATGCAGGTATTTATAAAATATAAAGCATGGATGTACACAATTGTATCACTGCAGTGTTTCCCATACATTAATTTATTTGTGGCGGCCCGCCACAAATATATTTTTGTGCCACAAAAATATTTCAGTGTTTCCCATTCATTACTGTGGACTGTGATGGTCCGAAAATATATTTAAACTTCTCACAATAACATAAAAGGTCTTTAATGGCATGTTTTGAATCATTGCTGTCAAACAAACTAAAATTGAAAGCGTGATAAGGCTTTGTGTCCTTATCAAATCACAAAAGACTATCTTTTGCGCTGCGCAAATAGAAGTGCGCACTTCGCTCACTCGATCAACACGTAATCAGCTCGCGTCTCATTTCACAGTGAATGAATGCAGTGAACTCCATCTGTGCATGAGCTGAGTTTAGCGTGCTTTTGGGAACGTAACATTATTTTCACATTTGCATAGTTGAAGATTACAGCATTTCACTAGATTTGTAATGAGACGCGTTTGTAAACTTGTTTTCCGCCAAAATAAAAGCTTGACTGCTGTTTTCATCAAAATAAAAGCTCACGTGTTTATCTCTTTTAAATAGGGCAAAACTAATTATGAAAGTTTATTTTATTTTTCAGTGCATTTGTTTTACAATATATGGCTATTACTGTCGTATGAATATTATTATTATTATTATTATTATGTAGTGCAATGTAGACAGACACAATATCACAACTAAAAAGTTGAGTCCCCTTTACAGTTCAGGTCAATGCACATACTTTTTTCTATGTTAAATTTGCACACTGAATATGGGTTGGAGCTCTTAAAAAACTAGATTGATGAATTTAGCGTAAACATTTACAAAATGTTCTTTTTGTAAATGCGCCCAGAAACCCCTAGAGAGACTGAGGTCCACCCTCCACAGTTTCACAAAATCCTGTGGGAAACACTGCACTGCATCAAATATTTATTTAATTAGTACAGTAGTAGTTAAAGACACTTAATATAAAGTGAATCCAAGATTAAGATATTTTAAGAGGGTCCAAGATTAAGATATTTTTACCTAAAAGCAAAATTTTTGATTGATGAAGAAAATTATTTTTGGGATCTGTTCTTTTGTCTTCCAGCCTTTTAGTCCGACCATAGATAACTAAATTGTAAAAAAAATAATTGTAAATTTGTCTGTTACTTCCACTTATGTTCCCTCTTTGTGTAAATGTGTATACTGTGATTGAATGTGTGTGCGTTTGTGGTGTATATGTCTGTCTTTATGTCGCCACATATGTATCTGTGTCGGCATCAGTGTGTCTCTTTTGTTCCCTCTTTCATCTGTGCATGCACGTGTGTGTGTGTGTTACGTGCTTACCTGCCTCAGACTACCTGGTACTTTCCAGCGATTGGATTTCCCAGCAGGCCTCAACAGGCCTTTCTCCCTCCCACTGCAAAGTCATTAACACTGACACACACACACACACACACACACACCCTCTAATGTGCTATTATGGTTCCTCATTCTGGTCCTATCACACATCAAAGTAAGAACAGGGGCCCGCACAGGAGAGATGGTTATCAGTAAACACTTTTACCCACTGAAGATTTACTGTATCTTATAATTATAAAGGCTCATGGAGTGTATGAGGCTTATAAACATTTAAGGAAATTAGTTTGAGTGGAGTTTATAGTGGTGCCAAATTCACGCTAAAAACCTGAGCTACAAAAAATAAAAAACGAAATACCTGAGCTACTGTACGAAAAACCTGAGCTTCTCTTTACTTAGAAACAATTCTTTTGAAAAACGAATAGTTATAAGGTGCTGTTTACACCTGGTATTAAGATGCGTTTTGGTCGATCGGATCATAAGTGGATGAGGGAGACACAATTCCCATTATAATCCGTCTCTTTTGTCCACCTTAAACCACTGTCCTGAGTTCTTCAAGGGGAGGGTACATTTATAGGCTTTTTCAGATCTTTTGATCTAATGGATGAAATAAGCTCGCACAATTTACATATGAACGTGAAAGGAGATGGCCGAAAAACACATGGAGATCAGCAGCTGCCATTTCTTCTCCGATAGACGCAAGGCCACTGCGAACGTGGTGAGTGAGTGTTAGATATCAGGAATGGTGAGAGAACATTGTGCTTGGTATGTTTTTCGTCTTAAAACCAAACTTGGGTCTTCTTCAGCCAACATAGTTTAAATCCTGTCTGGCTAGCGCTTCCCATAATGTTTACGCATTAGGTCAGTACTCGGAGAGTAGGTCAGTCTTTTGTGGCTGTTCGAACACATTCGACCACATGAGCGTTTACACTACAAACGAAATACGCTCTAATGCGTTTTCCACTCCCTACGGAAGTGGTCGAAAGAATGTTTTAGACCCCATTTATTTGGTGTTGTCCACTTGTGATCGGATTGACGAAAACGCTTCTAAATACCAGATGTAAACAGGGCCTAAATGGGTAAATTTGTTCTTCTGTGGTTCTTGGCAGTGTTTTAAGTTTAGTTAAAAGATTCATAATTTTTTAAGTTCATTTGTGTTTGCTCTAAAGCTATAAACGTATATTCTAGTGTGTACATTCTGACTGAGAGAATGATCTTCTTTCAAACTGGTTCTGTTAGGCCTGTGATTTATATACAAGAAAAAGATGATAGTCTTAATGAGCTCTTGGAATGCCATAAAGAAAAAGCCTTTGGGGTGTTTCTGATCATAATGGTTCGGACAGATTCAAAGAGCCAGGATTTTCTGTACACCTGTGGGTAGCCAAAGGGAGGAGACCTGTGTGTGTGTATATATGTGTGTGTGCAAGCATGCAATTTTAATGCTTGTTTCTTCATGTGTTTCTGATGTATAATTATGCCATTATGATGTTTGATGATAGTTTGTACATATTAATGACTATTATACTGTCTTAATTTTCTTTTTTCAGAGAGGCGATGAAACAACAGGGCGACAGGGTGAATTATCAGCAGCATGCATCACATCTGTGATGTTCATCAAGTGTACATCCTTAAACATTTGTAAAAATATTTTATTTTCAGTATTAGATTATGTATAAATCTTATGTTTCTAATGTAATATTCTGTTTTAACAATAATTTTTGCCCATGGATAGTAGTTTAGTTTCTTTCTTGACTGATATGTCTGCAAACATTGTAAAAAATCAGATTATCTGATCAGTGTAATGTCCTCCTATCCATCTGGTCTGTAAGCGTTGACTTGTACCTCTGTTTGATGCCTTAAGTTATCTCTAGAATTGTGTTTTCTGGCTATGAACCACATTTGGGAGACTCCACCACGTGAACAATAGCTCTGTTCTAAAACTTATTGAGCTGCCCATTTTAATGCATTAGAATTGCTTTTGACACAAAGACTGTAAATTTCATCACAGGCAGCATCACAGTTAGTACAATACCAGAATATTTTGTTCAGTGGAAAAAAAAAAAAATCCCCATATGGCACAAAATATATTTTTTCTGGCAAAGATATATTTTAGATATATGCTTAATATATCGTAAACAGTACTGCTGTAATATATTTAAATATATTTAGTAAATATTTTTCAAATCTTAAAAAATAATCTTAAAATGTTTCAAATCCTAAAAAGAATCTTAAACATGACATACCAAGAAACCATATTTGATCAAAATACAGTACAGTTTTGAAATATTATTAGAATTTAAAAGAACAGTTTTCTATTTTTACATATTTAAACATTTTATTAATGTATTCCTGTAATTGCAAAGCTGAACAATTAAAAAAAAAAATAGAAAAATGGCAATAAAAAAAATATATATATTTATGTACATATATTTAAAATCTATATTGGCCATATATTTTGCTATGTTTTTGTTTATTTTGAAATATATTTACATATATATCTGCTGCTTATTCTACATGTATCTCACCCCTTGCATGTTTATATATTTAATATTTTGGCTAATTTTGGAAATGCTTCCAGCTACCAACAGCATGTTGTAGTCTAAGATCAATTTAACACATTTTACCTCAAGTCTGCATATTCCACCTGGGCCTTATAATAAGATCCCATGACGGTTAGGATGCTGTCTTAGAAGGCCTAAGAAAGCGAGGCAGCTCACTAGGTTTTGGAACAAAGCTTATGTGTGAGTTTGCTGGACTTGTCTTGAACATCTTTTTGCTAGTCTGCATTTACATTTCAAATCAGTCTGATTTTGAAATAAAATTCAGTTTTATTTGTTCATTTTTGTGTAGTTTATTTTTATTTGTTCATCTGGTCTCATTTTACACACAAACCGCAAAAAAGCACTGGCATAAGGAAAGCTGGATCCGTGTACAAGGGCAAACTTCTACAGAAAACCTATCCATGTTCTAGCCACACAGTGCTTTGACTGGAGTAAATTTTCCTTCAGAAAACAAACGCATGGAAGAGAATGGGAAACAGGAGGAACGTACGGCTCATGCCCTGATGACTCTGAGCGATAGATGGTCAGCATGTGCGGCCGCTGCTCACCCCAATTAAAGTGATCTGGACCACTTGACAAGAAGTGTTTCCACTGTGTATGTGATATGAACTAGCACTCTTTCCCACTTGCAGATGTTCATTGTGTCTTTTGCCAAACATTCGGTTGCAGACGTTACTTTAAAACGAAGAAACGCACCACCGTTGTGGAGCTCCACACCACGGTGGTCTTCACAGATAAGGACAGAAGACGTTTAATCTTACTTTGTTCTAATTTCAGATCTTTTCATGTGTTAGTCTGCCTTGGGAAGGAGATGAAGTGGAGCAGGACCCACTTAGGGTTATTCAGACTCCAAATGAGATGAATACGTTCTTTTGTAAAAGCTTTCAAGTGCTCGCGTTTATTTAGCTTGATTAGTTTAACTGAAGTGAAATGCAGGTAAATCTCTCTGATTTGTTCTGACCTGTTTACTTTCAAAGCCCAAATTTCTCATTACATTACCCTTTTATCCTGTTAAACAGTGGGATTTAGCACATCTTATGTTTGTCTGACACTTTTGTGCAGTTGTAAATGTTCATTAAGCTCTTGTCAGCTTGTCACCCTTATAATCCATCAGCTTCTCAGATAGGCAGATATTCAGACACCTCAACTCAGCTGGAAAGTTAAGGATTCCCAGAATCAACTCGGTCAAGAGTTGAGCAATCTGACTGAAGACAAACTGAAAATATTTTGGTGCAGGATTTACTCAGAAAGTGCTAATAGATTTCACAAATAATTACAAAGAAATGGCATATTGAACTAGAAGTGATATTTTAAAGTTGAAAGACTGAAATAGTATTTTCTTGTAAAAAGTACTCCAATATGTTTTATTTACAACTTTTTGTTGTTGTTGTTGTTGTTGAAAAAAGCTCCACTTGAATTGTACAGCTTTGTCTTGCTGGAGAATCATTGAGTCTTTTGTACTGATTCTACAAAATGAATCTGCATTGGTTTTTGTTTAGACTGAGCTTGGTATAAAATAAAGGCCATCATGCATGGTGTGCTTAGAGCTTGCCAGGGTTGCCATGATGCTGTGACAGCACTTCCATAATGCTACCTCCAAGACATCTACTTGAACTTGGTTTTCAAGAATGGTGACATTGGTAAACTTCTACTTAAAGTCCAACTGAAATCAAAATTGACCCTATTTACTTTGTTAGCGCATATTACTAGTCTTGTGGTGAAAAATTAATCCGTGCAAGTTAATACACAGAAAAAAAATTGTTTGCCGTCGTAATCTTTAATCAAAGTCTGAAAAGTTACTTCCGGTCTGGAATGGCGTTCCTTCTCTGATGATGTAGGTTTGACGGCTTGGGTTGGGAAACGCTTAACCACTCCCCTCAAACCGATAGTCTGTTATGAGCAGAGATGGAGAGGAGGAGCACTAGAGTAAAACCCTGCCCTCTGTTCAATATTCCGTTTCACTGGGAAATACGTCACAACACTGGAGAAAAGTCGTTTGCAACTTCCGGTTCACGCGGACTTTAAACTTCTGTAAAATTTATAAAGTTCTGTCCGATGCACATCAGTTTCTATTGTTTCTAAAGTCCCCATGTAATCAAAATTTAAATTGCTTTTAGTGTGAATATGTTAGCCTTATTGTTATCTATAAGATAGTGTGCTACAAAACAATGACAAAATTCGCATTTAGAAGATACAGTGAGGAAAATAAGTATTTGAACACCCTGCTATTTTGCAAGTTCTCCCACTTGGAAATCATGGAGGGGTCTGAAATTGTCATCGTAGGTGCATGTCCACTGTGAGAGACATAATCTAAGAAAAAAAAATCCAGAAATCACAATGTATGATTTTTTAACTATTTATTTGTATGATACAGCTGCAAATAAGTATTTGAACACCTGTCTATCAGCTAGAATTCTGACCCTCAAAGACCTGTTAGTCTGCCTTTAAAACGTCCACCTCCACTCCATTTATTATCCTAAATTAGATGCACCTGTTTGAGGTCGTTAGCTGCATAAAGACACCTGTCCACCCCATACAATCAGTAAGAATCCAACTACTAACATGGCCAAGACCAAAGAGCTGTCCAAAGACACTAGAGACAAAATTGTACACCTCCACAAGGCTGGAAAGGGCAACGGGGAAATTACCAAGCAGCTTGGTGAAAAAAGGTCCACTGTTGGAGCAATCATTAGAAAATGGAAGAAGCTAAACATGACTGTCAATCTCCCTCGGACTGGGCTCCATGCAAGATCTCACCTCGTGGGGTCTCAATGATCCTAAGAAAGGTGAGAAATCAGTCCAGAACTACACGGGAGGAGCTGGTCAATGACCTGAAAAGAGCTGGGACCACCGTTTCCAAGGTTACTGTTGGTAATACACTAAGACGTCATGGTTTGAAATCATGCATGGCACGGAAGGTTCCCCTGCTTAAACCAGCACATGTCAAGGCCCGTCTTAAGTTTGCCAATGACCATTTGGATGATCCAGAGGAGTCATGGGAGAAAGTCATGTGGTCAGATGAGACCAAAATATAACTTTTTGGTCATAGTTCCACTAAACGTGTTTGGAGGAAGAAGAATGATGAGTACCATCCCAAGAACACCATCCCTACTGTGAAGCATGGGGGTGGTAGCATCATGCTTTGGGGGTGTTTTTCTGCACATGGGACAGGGCGACTGCACTGTATTAAGGAGAGGATGACCAGGGCCATGTATTGCGAGATTTTGGGGAACAACCTCCTTCCCTCAGTTAGAGCATTGAAGATGGGTCGAGACTGGGTCTTCCAACATGACAATGACCCCAAGCACACAGCCAGGATAACCAAGGAGTGGCTCTGTAAGAAGCATATCAAGGTTCTGGCGTGGCCTAGCCAGTCTCCAGACCTAAACCCAATAGAGAATCTTTGGAGGGAGCTCAAACTCTGTGTTCCTCAGCGACAGCCCAGAAACCTGACTGATCTAGAGAAGATCTGTGTGGAGGAGTGGGCCAAAATCCCTCCTGCAGTGTGTGCAAACCTGGTGAAAAACTACAGGAAACGTTTGACCTCTGTAATTGCAAACAAAGGCTACTGTACCAAATATTAACATTGATTTTCTCAGGTGTTCAAATACTTATTTGCAGCTGTATCATACAAATAAATAGTTAAAAAATCATACATTGTGATTTCTGGATTTTTTTTTTTTAGATTATTTCTCTCACAGTGGACATTCACCTACGATGACAATTTCAGACCCCTCCATGATTTCTAAGTGGGAGAACTTGCAAAATAGCAGGGTGTTCAAATACTTATTTTCCTCACTGTATAAATGTCTCTCAATATGTATCAATGATTTTGACTTCTCATTTTATTTTCTGTCCAATGAAATCCTCTCTAGAATCCAATGCATCCCTCACCTTACATTATAAATAAACGCTGAAGTGGCGGCTGACATCGGTCACTTGTTCACACATTCACTATTTTCTACATGGTGTTTGGTACATAGTGCACTATATAGGGGATAGGGAACTATTCAGACAGTGTTAATATGCTTTCCTTTGGGGCAAATGAAGTCTGGTTTCACGTTAGTGTCACGGAACCACCGCAGCACACACACACTGTCTGCTCCAGTCCATAGACATGATCGCAGAGCGTGTTATATGAGTCACCGCAGACCAGAAAACGTGTCTTGTTTTTCCTCTGTTGTGAAGAGTGTTTTGCTTATTTCTATAACAAAAACAATGCAAGTGTTTGGATGAACATAAATATGAATATGTAAAGTTTAGTGGAACTCTTTTGTGCGGTGATGGGACTTTTTTGGGTGTAGCCTACTAGCCTATTCCTTTAATATTTTTAGCTTGCCTCCTAAAGCTGCACACTATAGTAGAAGATAATCACTACACCACAACGATGTAGCCTACTAAAATGGAAATGTTTTACCGTTTTTCGCTTACAGACGATCCCCATTGATTAAAATTGAAAACACTTTATTATGCTGCCAGGCCAATAGGTGGCGATGTCACTTTGTATAGAAACACCCTGCGGCTATAGACTGAAGACATCGATAACGTAGTCATTTTCACACAAAAAAAAATATATATGTAGGCCTATTTGTAGTTTAGGCTACATGGAGACCACATAGTTTTCAAAAAGTTGCATTTAGAAACACGTTTTCAAAAGTTTGTGTTCTCAAGCCCCCAAAACGCTGTTGTCATGTAAACGAACGGCCATAACGAATAAAGAGTTTTCCATTTTTAGTTTAAAAAAGCCTCGAGGCAAATTGAACTAGAACAAAAGGCTTCAAAGTTTTCATTTCTAATCAGAAATGAGATAAAGCATAGACTATTGACCTCAGTCAGACATTTCATCTCCATCCTCATTATAACTTTCCAGAACTTCTGGAGTGGGCAGACAGTACAGTATGTTTTTCATCATCTCCTGAGTCACTTCTGTTTTTAACGTTCAGCGTCATTCTGCGGAGGCCACAGGAAAGGCCTGTACCTCGCTTTACTACACCACAGAAAGAGGGAACAGAGAAAAAAACGCACTCACTCCTCCCTTGCAGATGTATTCCCCCTTTCCATTACAACGGAAACCATTAGAGTTCCCATCAATCTGCCACCGTTTTGAGGTAAAGCTCTAAGAACTGGCAGCTGCAGAGACGTGCCAGCTCAACAAAACATCTGCTGGTTGTGAAGATATGGAAACTATGGAATTTGCATTTGCAGCAAGTATGTCCGCTCAAGGTGTTTTGTATATTTACTTCTTTTTACCCATGGACGTTGTCTCAAAGATCATATTCCAGTTGTTTATTTTTCCCCCTAGATTCATCGTTTCAGGGCATGCAAATGCTCGCAGACGGGAGTCTGTTCTTTTTATTTCTTTCCTTCCCTCCTCATTTCTCTTTGTCAACCAAGCTTGAAGACAACATGTATTCTCTGGTGTCTTAATTCAATTAAGACCTATCATATTTCTTCCATCCCTCGTGTACCACCATGAATATGTAGCTTTGTGACTGCATCATCCTGCCAACTTAAACAGCGTTGTTTTTTCAAAAAGCTTTTAGATTGTTCCATCTGAGTTCAGTCCCTACAGGTTGCACTTTAAAACTCAGACATGCTCAGGCAACCAGATGCACAACCTTTCATCTCTCGCTTTTTACGTGCCTCTCTTCTTATTTAAAAACATTAAAAATGAACCATATCTTAAAAAGTCTTAATCAAACCCAGTGAGTCTGGTTAAGATGGGCAGAGATGTACAGGCGTTTGCACATGAAAGTTGATTTACGCGACTGATGTGGCTGGAACCGCTCTCTCTTTAAAGGAGAATCTAAATCCATCCCAGAATCCCCCCAAATCTGGGAGAGCTTTGTCCCTGCCATTACAGATAATGACTTTGACCCAGCACGGATGATTAAGTGTAATGGTCTGGGCTGAATAGGGTTGATCTGCCAAAAGCAAGTTAAAAGAGAGAGAGAGAGAAAAGGGTTTCCCCCTTCTCCATCTCAGCTATTAATCAAACACGTGTCTCATAAAATGATATATGACTTTCTTTATATTGTAGATAGGGGAAAAACGATCTGTGATAGTAGTAGAGAATATTAAATATTACATATTCAACAGTCAACAGATAAGTTAGCAAAAACGAAATTACCACACACACACACTGTAGTTTACTGTTGGCTACTGGAAAAGTCTTTTCTCCCTTTACTCTAAAGTTAAAAGCATTGTTGGCATATCGATTCAAATACAGTATTGTTAAAGCAGTATAGAACCAATTATGATTTTGGTTTGTGTAATTAGAAATTTTAATTAGAAATATCATCAGCTTTATGAATATGGCTGTGTTGTCATTATATTATTATTATTTGCAATATCTAATATTGACAATCACATTGAGTGGACAAAATAAACTATTAGATTATTAAACAGTGTTAAAATTGAAGAAAAATAAAGTATAAAATGAATAATGTGATCATGTTTATCTTCTGTCACTGTTGCTTCTGTGTTTCTACAAGCATTGCTATAGTAACAATGAGAATGTTCTTAGTGATGTCATGTGGAACGGACACACTGACTTCATACTTTACCTATATGCTTTCTCATTCTGTTTTCCCCATCTTCTCTTTATCGACTTCTCTTCTCCTTGCCATCTCTGCATGTCTCAGTCTGACAGGGGTCTTATATTCTACTGACTCTGACTGAGATGTTTATTGAGCTTTGGTTTTTTACTCTGTAAAAATAATCAACGCATTCTCATCCTAGGGCGTCATTATACTGACGCTTTTGACATTTAGAGCTTTGTTCGGTTATGGGTAGGTTTAGGTCTGGGGTAGGGTTAGGGTTAGACCGCTAGGAGGCGCCTTCTGGCCCATATCTATCTGCGTCTCATATTGACGCTAAAGGGTGCCATGTGCGTTGGATGTAGACGAAATGTCAAAAGCGTCAGTATATGACGCCTTGGGATGAGAACGGGCTGAAATAATGGATGAATGATACACTGTAATCAGAGATCTATCTCAATTTTCTTGAAGTATGGGTAGTTGACAAATTGACATTTTTTCCAACATCATTTTAGGTTCAAATAGATGTATTTTATGAGGGAAAATGTATTTTTCACATGATGAAAATTGGTCATTTTTTAGGTTTTTCACCACTTTGAGTCAACTGATTTCACTGGTTCATTTTAATGGTCCCGTGGTGAAACTTATTGTTTTGTGATGATTTTTTAATTTAGAAATATTCTATATACACTACTGGTCGAAAGCTTCGAATATTGACCTTTTTTTTAAATATATTTTTGAAAAAAGTATCATGCTCACTAAGGCGGCATTTATTCGATCAAAAATACAGTAAAAACAGTAATATTGTGAAATATGAATACATTATTATTAAAATGTAATTCATCCCTGTGATTGCAAAGCTAAATTTGTAGAGTTTACTCCAGTCTTCAGTATCACAAGATCACAAATCAGAAATCATTCTAAAATGCTGATTTGGTGCTAATTAACAATTAGTATTGGTGCTCAATTATTAATGACTGGTCTTTTTTTATTATCAATGTTTGAATAGACATTATGCAAAGCTTTTATTTACAATAGAAATCTTTTGTAACATTATAATTGTCTTTATATTATAATTGTACTGTCACTTTTGCTCACTTTAATGCGTCCTTGCTGAATAAAACAATAAAATAGTATATTTTTTATAAATAGTATAGTAAAAAAATAAATAGGATTTTTTTAAACAAAAATTTACCCCAACGTTTTTTTGGGCAATACATCAGCATATTTAAATTATTTCTGAAGGACCATATGACACTGAAGACTGCTTGAAATTCAGCTTTGAAAAAAGTCTTTTGACTGGTAGTAATTTGTATGTATTATATGAAGTATAATACAATGTGAGGTTGTCATTTTAAATGTCACATAGCAGGATATTTTCAGAGTATTAAGATATTTTAAAAACTACTTCCACTCTCACATGCTGCATCCCTGCATGTACCGTTAATAAAGTGTTTGCTTATTTTATAGGCTACTGATTAATGTCTAAAATCTCTTTAAATTATGTCACAACACAGGACTAAATACATTAACATGGAGGTTGCTTCACCTAAATATTACACATTTAAATAATAATAGGATGTAAATCTTACAAGCTCAAAAATATCTTCATTGCTTCCTGGCAGAAGTATATTAGAGTATATTATTAAGTACCATAAGTCACCCATTGTTACCTCCTCTTTCAGCATTAACTGAATTAAACATAAATCAGATGCCCTAAAGCATCTGTTCTTCACTTCTCACTTTACATTACTGTAAACAGAGAAACACACAAAATAGCATCATGTTTCGAGTTCTTCCTCCCTCAAGCACTGCAATAATGCATCCCTGTGCCATAACAAAATTCATTAGAGAATGTTTTCCATATTTAAATGGACAGTTCACTCAAAAAATTAAATTTTTTCATTCAACCCCCCCCCCCCCCTTTTTTTTCAGTACCTGCATGGCTTTTT
The DNA here is from genome assembly GCF_963993115.1 of Abramis brama. Taxonomy (NCBI): domain Eukaryota; kingdom Metazoa; phylum Chordata; class Actinopteri; order Cypriniformes; family Leuciscidae; genus Abramis; species Abramis brama. Next base: position 9,733,654 of record NC_139967.1, on the reverse strand, counting down.
CTTCCGTGCACAAAAATTATGAAGTATTTATGAATTACAACCTAAATTTCAGTCTGTTCCTTCCGTCAAGATATTGCATGACTTTAGAAGATATTGATTATAGTGCACTAGCCAGAAAAACTCATTTTATAATGTTTAATTGTGCTTTTTTGTCCTTTTGGTGCTTGACATTTCTTAGTTCCCATCCTCCTTCACTGTATGGAAAAGAGAAGCATGAATATCCTTCATAACTTTTTCTTTTGTGTTTCACAAAATAAAGTAAGTAATATAGGTTTGGTATGAAGGTGAGTAAAAGCTGACAGAATGAAAACATTTTTGGTGAACTATTCCAAGTAAACAAAAGAAAGTGAGACTGGCTGTCCTTATGCCGCCTCACAGTTGAAAACATCCCAACAGTGACAGTTCCAGATATACTCCAGATGGCTTATTCCTGTCCTTTATGAGGGATGCTAGTGGATCTGAAGTTGATATATGAAATTACCAGGAACCGAAACGCACCTGCTACAAGTGTCAGGATCAGAAAAGGTATATTGTTAAAATGCAATATGTTTGAAAAACACTGCAAATGCTGCATATAAACTATCGGCATCAGCACCTGGTGCTCACACTGGAACACATCAGCTCTTAGTCTTTAATTATGACTTTTATGCACACTACCATTCAAAAGATTGGGGTCAGTATGTTTTGTTGTAATGTTTCTGAAAGAAGTACCTTATGCTCACCAAGGCTGCATTTATTTGGTCAAAATACCCTTAAAACTGATTGTGAAATATTATTAAAATATAAAATAACTGTTTTTCTATGATAAAGGGGCTAATATGAATAAATTGTAATGTATTAATTGCATTTTTATTGTCAATGTGTGAACAGCTTGTAACAAGACCTTCCCTGATTCCCTAAGTTGTCTATGAAAACCTGTAGACTAATTTTTATGTGAAGGGGTCGCTTTTGCCGGGAAAATCAAAGGATGTGAGGTTTAGGCCTCCCATGACCTCTTTTCCGTTCAATGACACATAAAAAGAATGCTTAGCCTATACAATGTTCAGGATAAAGACGAAAGAGCTATTCTGTACTGCGTTGTCAATATGTAATGCAAAAAAAGGGATTAATTCTAACCATAGTCTCGCATACCACATCTGAATACCAAATATACTTTATAATCAAACTATCATAAGTATCATTTTAATGACCTCATCTGTCGACATGATGCTGGTGAATTGCAGAGCTTGTACAAACATATCCAAATCGCTATGATCAGATGCTTTCTCAGCTGCTGTTTTTTCACCGCTGTCGTTTTTGTTGTGTTTATTTAGTTGCGTGCTGTTTTGAGAGGAAAGCGCCCAGCACTTATTTACATATTCATCTAAACGTCGCTCTTAGCAGCGTGGACGGCATCGGATTGTTTCATTAACAGTGTATTTCCGCAAAGGTATTTCTAACCTCTTTTTACTTCAAAGCAAAGAACAAGAAGATCTTCAAAGTGAGTGTATATCGGTGAAAGAATCACGTTCCCTTTCAGTCACATCAATGTTACGTCAGAACGGAGCTGATGAATTGGGAACTCGCCTGAGATCAACCCCGCCTGTCGCCTAGCCTTATGCCCTTGCGTTTCCTTAGAGCAAGTGTCCAGGCATTCTGTCTCCACGAATGCCTCCACCACCGACTGGGGTGCCACGTACAACGGGCATGAGTGGTCTCGGGTGTTTGGACGGGACCCCGACTGCATTGGCACATCAACTGCCTCAAGTTGCTAACAGTATGGCTTGTGCTGAGCCGCTTCAAAACGCCGCTACGAGGTAAGCACGTACTGGTCCGGATGGACAGCATTGCGGCCTACGCTATGCTGGTCTACGTTTCTGTCGCATGTCGCACATTTCTTAGAGATGGGGCACCATATGGCACCCGGACTTAGGTGACCCACCCCCAGCGGTAGTTGACACCATCACTTCGGCGAGGGCGCCCTCTATGAGGCACGTCTACGCTTTGAAGTGGAACCAGTAGACCCCAGGAAATGCCCCATCAGGGCCGTGCTTTCCTCCCTCCCGAAGGCTCTCTCCCTCCACCCTGCAAGTGTATGTTGAGGCTACCGCCGCACATCAAGATGCAGTAGATGGTAAGTCTGTGGGAAGGCACGACCTGATCATCAGGTTCCTCAGGTTCAATCCTCCTCGTCCTCATATACTTATATAATCTTACTGACCTGAAACTTTTGAACAGTAAGTCTAGTTTTTTAATGTGTGGTGGTGTTTTCCTCATACTTCCTCACCTCATACTCCAAGGTCATTTTTGCCTTGTTTTAAATGTAGTTAGTCCAAACTCCAAAGCAAGAGATTGTTCCACCAACAAACCTCTGTGGTTTCTCAGTCACACCAATACTGTTGGAGTAACAATCACCCTGTAATTAGGCTCAACACAACTGGCAAAGTCTAGTATAGTTTTTTGTGCTGTGGCCTATAACAAATGGGCCCTGGCAAACTATATATAGCTCTGCTTTTCATGTATAACTTCAGTTTATTAACTTACACAAAACTCATGCTTCTATTAATTACGCTACATGACTGACACAAGCAGCAAAGCACTGCGGCCAACTGGAATCTCATCACAGAAATCGACAAGCTGCTGTTTCAGCAAGACTTCAGATCGGACCAAGACTTGACTGTTGGTTTTCATTTCTGTGCCGCAGGTGAAAAGGTGTTCTTCCTCTTCCAGGTTTTTAAAACGAGGAGGAGGAGGAGGATCAGAGATGAAGCACATCCCAAGCAGGTGTGAATAGTTTATGTGGGTGTTCTGTTCAGCTCAAAGGTCTTAAAGATGAGAGGTAGTAAAAAACAAACCATTCCTCTGGGTGACATTGTGCTTTAATTAAAGAGCTCAAAGCAACACATGGAGATGGATGAGTGTGTATGTGTGTGTGAGGTGCTCTTTCCAGGTTGAATGGTTAAGAACACCACTTTCATCTTTCCTTTGAGAATGCAAAGACTTTAAAACCCCAAGGGTAAAGAATACATACCTATGTATATATTTGTTGCTGGAGGGAGAAGACGCAACTTCAAATAAACTGAGAAGAGGGATAGAATGTCTATATGAGTAAGTGATCATATGTCAAGTTATTAAGCATGTTTCCCCCAATCTATCTATCTGTCTATCTGTCTATCTGTCTGTCTGTCTGTCTGTATATCTATCTATATTTCGTTCTATAGTATAATAATCTAATCAGCAGTGGCTCACAGAAACAGGAGCAAACAAGATGGTTGCTGTAGGTAGGCACATCATGCATGTATTTTGCTTAATAAATCAAATTAAAACAGGCAAAGTGAAGTGGGAATAATTGCACTGACAGTGATAAAAAGATTAGGAGTGAAATCAAGGAGAGACACAGCCTTGCGGAGGATACCTTGGCTGTTGGCCCTGTTCCTCGGTTTCAATATCCACCCTAACACGGAAATCTGTATAGATCTTGGGGAATGTGTAAACCATATATACAAGCTCTAAAGAAGCAAGTATAATGATATAATCCTGGACTTTCCAGTGAACCCTGAAACTACTTTTAACATGCTCTAACAAGTTAGAAAGAGTGCATTAGCTACTTAAATCTCAGGTCTTTTGTTGTTGAAAATTAAGACAAAACTATAAAGCATGTCCAATATTAAGATTATTTCACACCCCTAAATGTTCAATATTCATAAAAAGGCAAAATGTGTGTATTACGGATTACTTTAAGGGTTTACAGTTAATTTACTTATAAGGTAACACATATACATACTGTTTATACTATTTATAAAATGTTATATGTTAAGTAAATTAACTCTAAACACTTGAAGTTACATGAAAATAAATGATCCCTAATATATACATTTTGCCTTGTTTCCAAGATTTTGTTAATGACTGCAATGTATATTCTCAGCTTTTTTGACATTAGAAAAGATGAGATCATGTAGGTCTCCTTTTATAGGGACAGGGAGTGTGTCCGTTCTCTCTTAAATGCATATAATTATTATACACTAACAAACATCAGACAAAGGCTGAAGACACTGACACATCTAACAACCCGGAATACACCTGAGGAACTTGTTAGGACTCGACCATCTAATTGTGATGTAGTCACATGCTCTTTTATGTGTGTGTATTGACTAGGTTGATGTAATGGTCCTAATAGTATAAGTAATTGCTGGTGCAGAAGACAAATCTAATTATGTTGGTTTGGTGTCTTTTGGGTTTTGGTTTTTTTTAAGTTTACTGAAACAAGCCTTACATATCATGTGTAGACAAATTAAGTCATTTCCAAGCCAGCTCTGTATTACAGTGTGCCTAACATCCTGCTGATGATTCACTCCGTTATGGTCACTTTCATACCCAACCGAGTCATTTCAAACTTTAAAAAAGGCAGCAGGCAGCGAGTGTTATTTTTACCGAGCCGTTTGGGGTTTTGGGTGAGTTCGTTTTAATTTCAGCGGTGGATGAAGTCACTGAAGAAGCCTGTTATGGCTGCTGTCCCCTTCATGCCCTGCACTGCTAATGGATCCTCCATTCATGCGTTCTCCCACTAGAGAGAGACATTCTGCACAACTGATGCTGCTTGTTTTATTGGCTGGAATGTATGACATTGAAATGAGGTTTATGTTCCAGTGAGCAGTGTCATTATTTACCACAGAAGGCTGACAGGCTTTAAATTGACATTTAAGTTATATTCCTCATGTTTATGTAAACACTGTAAAAAAACAAAAGTTGCTGCCTTAAATTTTTAAGTACACTCAACTTGGATTTTTTAAACCATTTCAACTTAAATTAAATTAAACTGACTTAAAAAGTTGAATCTTGTATAACATAAAAAAGTGTAAAATTGCTTAACTTATTTTGATGAGTTAAAGTAACGTAAAAACATGTTGTCATACCTTATTGATCATGTCATTTTTTACAGTATACATAGTGCAAATAATAACTCAACATAAGCATTCACTGTAAAAAAAAAAAAAGATCAATAAGTTATGACAACATATGTTTTTCCATTACTTTAACTCATCAAAATAAGTTAAGCAATTATACAAGACTCAACTAAATTGTTTTAGTCAGTTTAATTTGATTGTAGCCTACTTAAAAATGTAAGGCAGCAATTTTTTATAGTGTTGTAACAAAAAACGAACTTGTGAACCAAACAAAAGCTTACAAACCCTAAGCCTATTTAATTTCTTAGTTGTTTAATTGTTCATGTATTCATTTAAATTTTTGTTATGGTAACACTTTTTTGGTTATCTATCTATCTATCTATCTATCTATCTATCTATCTATCTATCTATCTATCTATCTATCTATCTATCTATCTATCTATCTATCGGAATCATCACCGATTTAAAAGTCTTCAGGGATTCTTTTCTTAACTCTGTGTTGTCCGTCTCGCTCACAGCTATTGGATTTCCAGCCATCCCACAGCGCGCAACAGGTATATGCCCCCATGCATGGGGCAGGTTGAATCTATTGCCCCGATTTCCTGTCACATGATTTGAAATAGGATCCCTACTTTTTCTGCTATCTGTCTTGTGTGTGTGTGTGCGTGTGTGTGTGTGTCTGTGTATGTGTCTGGGGGCAGCGCTGATCTGCCTTAAAGTTCATACGCTCTTAACGCGGACGCGCAGCGAGATTCTGTGACATTCAGCTGCTCACTGCTTCAGCTCCACTGACCTGACTGGACTCAAAACACTTCACCTGCGAGAAGAGAGGGAGAGAAGGTGTTCAGATCTCTTATAGCCTACTACAGAAGAGCGATGGATTCGTGGAGAATCGCAGCTGTGCTCCTTGCTGCCTGCCTCAGCGCGTCAACTTCAGACCAGTTCGATACGGGTTAGTCCTCAACTCTTATGACTTGTAACTTTGTGCATTCGGGTGGTTGTAGTAGGTCTTTTATGAGATGTTTCTTACAGTCGTGCACTGCGTTGAGCCCGCATTGTCCCCGACTCCAGTCTCGAGATGAGCGCCGGCGTGCAGCGCGTTCTGTCAATGTTCTTGCCTCGTCTTGCCTGTGGTTCAGCCGTATGAATCACACAATCCATTCAGCACTAAATCATCTCAAAAAACACTATTTGATCGCGCAGACTAAGCTTCGCTGTTTTGCATTTTGATGATTCTTCAATTAGAGACACTTTTTAAGTCTTGAAAAATGAAACTTATTCAAACTATGTTTCATGGTGTGTGATAAAGTTATTGCATATCTTGGTATAAAGAACCATCAAGTGATGGACATGGTGAGAGTAGTTAATATTGTGTCCAATGGTAATGACTGTGATGTAATGACTTGAAAAAAAAAAAAATCCCCTGTATGTATGTGTGTGTATATGTATATGTGCAATGTATTTTAATATATTCCTTTTTTTAAATTAAGTTAAATGTTAAAACTTTTTTAAAAATAATTCTTTATAAATAGAGACATCCTGGCAAATTTACCTTTCAACACTAAAAAGATTTTGTATATGAGATTTTTTTCTTTGCAATCTTAGTATATACAAGAGCTCTTAATATGCCTTATTATGTGACATTATACGTTTACATATACGTACATTATACGTATAATATAATTATACAAACATTATATGTTTGCATGCTTTAATGTATTTTTCAGGACAGATATGAAATCATGGTAAACCATAGTTTCCACCACAATACCAGTTTTGACAGTGACTGTTGTTACTGCAAAATTCTAATATGGGATCTCATTCAAAGAAAGTAAGATGCTTTCAATATGTTATGTGACAACAGAATGGTGACTGATTACCACAAGTTACCACAGTTTTATTTTACTAACAATAACCACAGTAACTATGGCATTTTGGCGGAAGCTATTGTTACCATTGTAAATATCTGTAAGGGATCTCTTTGTGTCATCATTGTCTAATTAAACTGCTCTTGGGAGTACAAAAAACCAACCTGCTCTTATTGACAGATTTACTGATCTGCCATTGATGTTCAATACTGGATGTATTGGATGTCTTTTAGTTTTTCTCTCAAACAACTTAATCTACTTGTTCTTAATGAGCAGATCATGTTCTTTTCATATGATATGTAGTAGTTGAAAGCTCAAAAACATTATTTTCATTTAGAAACAGTCAAAATCTTTTGTCCCGTATTTCAAGTAGGTGAACTTGAGACATTTAATTGTATCATAAATCAATCTTCAGCATCAGACAACCATCAATGAATTGTCTCTATGCAAAACCCTAAAGAAATGGTAATCCATAAATGTTTAGCAATGACTACACAAAGCAAGCATCTCACACCCCAGATAAACAGCAAAGAAAGTGTGACGTCTTCCAGGGTGGAAGTGACGTCAGCAGCCAGTCGACCAATCAAAGTTCATGTGTGTGACAAGACACAAAAACAATTTTAGGGAAATGTTCTATTTCCTAGTTTAATAAAAATCAGATATAAAATTTGATTATTAGGGGTCATTATCAAGCAGGTTATTATTTGAAAGGATCACTTTCTTTTTTATTGTTATAAATTTGTTAATTGACTGTTAGCTAACTTGTTGTGTTAGCAAGTCCAAGGTATACCCAACTTTTTCTCCAAAAAGCGAAAAAAAATAAATACCAAAATGAACTTTGAATGTAGTTGCATAGATGAAACTTAGTTTAAAGACATTTGCATTGATTATAATGGGAGTGCTCTAGGTTGTCGCATTGCTTCGCTAACATTGTAAGCTGTAATTTGTGTTGTGTTTCAAGTCTCAGAACCAAATCCCCTACGCTCTCTTTTAATTATTTTTTTTTAATTATAGTCTTTGATTCAAATGACAGGTTAGGCAATCTGAGCAATGCGTAAGCACATGTCCTCTATACCTATGCATTAGCAATGTATTTAAAGCTGCCTTCCAGAACCTATTCATGATAATTACTTGACTTATTCCTCTTTAAAAGTTTTTCTACCATTTTGTGACATGTGACATGGTTTATGACTAATTTTTACAGGTTTATGGCTAATTAGTGCTGTAATAATTAATAAGGCATGCAGTAACATGTCCATCCACCCAGAGGTTTTAATGTGTTGCAGTAAAAAATCATTTACTGAAATGACTTGATGGCTCATTGCAATCCTTGTGTTTCCATATAAAATATAATGAAAATCATTCAACATCAGTGAGACGATTTGTACACTTTGCCTCCAATTTGTGAATATGATTATTTGCAGCTAGCAAGATTTATTGCATGAATTAATTAGTGCATGCATTTGCTTTATTGAAGTGGTTTTAGGGTGTCACAACTCACAAGTCATTGCATGTGTTAGGCTCTTAGGTTATTGATATCTGATGAGTGAAGAGACATTTTGTTGCGCTTGTCTGTGTGATTGGATGTATTTATACTTGTGAATGATGAAACACTTTGCATTTTTAATTATGTTAGACATTTGAAAGAAAGTGTATGTCATCTGTGTTTTTTCATTAAAGGTGCTGTAAGCAATTTCTAAGAAACTGTTGATATTTGGAATCAACTCGATTCCAAAATACATGCAATGGTAGACTAAATGTCTCTTTATCATAGCTGAAGTGAAGCAAAATAATGCTTCGTGAAAAATAAAGTGAAGATGATGAACGACAAGGAAGAACAAAAAAGCATCACATGAGCATCACATCAGCTCCAGACAGACAATGACACTCAAAACAGTCCTGTTACTATAGCTAACATTACAACAACAGCATATATTGGTTCTGGATTCAACGAAAGATTGCGATTCTAAACAAAATAACACTTAATAGAGGTTATGCCAAAAAGGTCAATTTTGCGGTTTATTGATTTTTAAAAAATAATCTGAATGAAAAAAAACCCGGTTTGAATGAATGATTCAATGACTCCCTCATAAATACTTCTTGTTTCATTACTGAATGAATTAGCGTTTTTGAACAAATCTCTTGAATGAATGATTCAGTACCAAAAACATTTTTGAACCTGGTGGTGTAACAATGTAATCGACACAATCGTTATTTGAAGCGCCATGTTACTTTCAAAAGGTGATTTGCTCTATTTTGATCAGTACCGTAGACAGTGTTTATATATGAACTATAAACTTTTATCCCAGTACTTCTGTGATAATATGAATATTTGTAACACTACTGTGAAACTGTTAGGGCTGTCAAAAGATTAATCGCGATTAATCGCATCCATAATAAAAGTTTGTGTTTAAATAATATATGTGTGTGTACTGTGTATAATTAAGTTTGTATATATAAATACACACACATGCATGTATATATTTAAGAAAAATGTGTTATTTATATATAAAATATAAATTATTATAAATTAATATAAATATATACAGTATATGTATGTAAATATTTCTTAAATATATACATGCAAGTGTGTATATTTATATATACAAAATAATTATACACAGTACACACACATATATTATGTAAACACAAACTTTTATTTTGGATGCGATTAATCGCGATTAATCTTTTGACAGCCCTAGAAACTGTGTGGTTGAAAAGACTGTTTGTGAATTTGTCTTTTACCCATACATGATAACTGCTTTCTCTGGATCCGGAGCAGCGCAAACACAGATTTGAAATGAGATCGCATGGGTGTTTGAAATGAGATTGCAATCTTTTAATGATTGATCGGGCAGCTCTAATTAACGCGGGTCCTAAAGCTCTTGCCTGATCATAACCCTTCTTTTCCCACTGATATTCCTCTGAGCTTTTCTCCTTTCTAATGTCTTATCAGCCATCTCTCTTTCTACAGTCTTTCTTCAGATCTCCCTCTTGCTCACTCTTTTCTCGTCCCCCATCATGAGTGGACACGCCCCCTACTGCTGATTGGCTACTAACACAAGTGTGTTGTGGTGCTGGGTCCGATCCAGTTTCAACAGCGTTTCTCAGAAATCGCTTACTGCACCTTTAACATAGGGAAATGCATTATTGTTGTGCCTTTTTCTTGATATTGCATGAATTTAAAGCTTCTGCTCCTTTGCTTTTAAACATATCTAAGAGATATGAGCAGGTTGTACCTGCACCTTGACCAGGCCAGAGACCAAGTCTGTATTTCCTCAGACAAATATATGTATTAAAGGTGCAATAGGTGATTCTCTACAGAAACATTTTTTTGTTATGCTGGTTTAAAGTCTCCTCATATCCTGATAGCAATCACTATGTTAAGCTGTCTAAATGTATTTTTATAAATTTATATCATCTGTGCAAGGCATAGGACCACAAAATGTTCATTCAATCATTGCATTCGGTCTGAATGAAATGAAAGCATGTGTTCCCAGTAAGTCAATTGTTCACGCAGACGTCATATGTCATCAGCGAGTTCACGTATACGCTGCTCAGACAGAGCGAGAATGGAGCAAACAGTTGTTTAGGTTTGTTATTGTAGTAGCTACTGTTACTCACTGTACTGTAAAGTTGTGAATGGTGAATGACACATTATGTAATCCAATAACGTTGTCTCTGGACCTCTCGCTTCTGGTCTGTGCACGTTCATGTGTTTTGGAGGAGGCTTGGCTTTGGACGGCGATTTGCAGGGATCGTATGCTTTCAATGCTAGCAGGCTAAAGTTAGCATTTCCCAGATCACCTATTGCACTTTTAAACGAATAGAGTTTTATTCAGGGACTTTGAGAAGAAGCATCTGTGTCCAGACAGGCGCTCATGTAAAGTGGATTTGGGTTTAGTTAAAAGATGTTGTTGACTGGAATGCAGTAAGTGAGCTAAAAATGACAGATGCATATTTCCCTCATATTTTTGCTGTTAAATGTGAACTTGGTGATGCTTGTTTGCTGTGTTTTTCTATGCAAAGCGTAGCAAATGTGCTGATTGTGAAAATGAATGGAATGGTTATGGCTGAAGGGCAAACCGAAGACTTCAAAGCATCAACAACAATGTAGCTTGAGTTATTAAATCCATGTCATGCCTTGTCTGTCGTGATTGTTTCGTCTTTCATCTCGTTCAAAAGTCGACGCAAGCACCATGTGGCTTATTGGTCCTGACCAATCATGAGAAATTAACATGTTATCTGAAATGAGATCTCTACTTAGAATCAGCACCGTTTAAAGTCATTTTTGTTCTTGAGTGTGTGTGATCAACTGAATCAGCATTTCATCTACAGACACTTAGTTCACTCTTTGACTAGATTTCATCTAATCTTGCAAACGTATAGCCGAAAAGATTGGGAATTCCAGAACGCAACCTCAGATGTTTCTTCAGTTTGCCAGTTGTGTTGAGCAAAGATCCAACATCAAAATACTGGTTTATATTTTCTCCAAACTGTCATCTGTTACAGGAAATCTCAACCAGTCAACTACATCACTGTCAGTCAGTTAAAGCGTGCTAAACCCACGATATGCTGCCGTTGCTGAAAGTGTTAAAGGAGGATTTGTTGCCATATTGCATTAGCGTCTTCTTAACAGATCCTTCATCGGTTCTGGAATCATCTTTCTCTCCTGCCATTGCTGACTACCTCTCTCCTCTATCTTTATTTTCCCTCCATCTTTGTCTTTCTCTCTTGTTCTCCTCCTCTTTTTCTTGCCAGGGCTGTTTGGGTCCTATAGCTCTTGCCTGGTCATAACCCTTCTTTTCCCACTGATATTCCTCTGAGCTTTTCTCTTTTCTAATGTCTTATCAGCCATCTCTCTTTCTACAGTCTTTCTTCAGATCTCCCTCTTGCTCACTCTTTTCTTGTCCCCCATCATGAGTGGACACGCCCCCTACTGCTGATTTGCTACTAACACAAGTGTAGTTGCAGCTCCTGTGCTTTGTCTAGTGTCTTCACTCAGAGTCGCTCTGACAGTGAAGTATGGTTTGGGAGGGAAACAGTAGCCAGGTGGTCGGAAATGTGGGACTTTTGGAACTTTTGTGCTTTTTCTTTGTCCCTTCAACCACTTCCTTTTTTCTTTCTTTTTCTTTTTATGTGTACTTGTTTAGAAAGCACTGCTGCATTGACCCACTGGAGTTCATGACTATTATTTAAAGACTGTAAATGGATGGTTTATTTTTTTAGGGATTACAGGTTTTCTTTTTTCTTTTTGTTTTTCTTTTGTTTGTTCTTGGTCATCCACATCAAATGCTGTCAATGCTGTTATTTTGAAGCCTTGGCTAGTTTTTCCAGTGAAACTTGCTTGTCATGGCATGTTTACGTTAATGCATATGTTTGTATGTTTGTGTGAAAGCATTTCAAATTGTGTCTTGTCGAGTACACCAGAAGTTCATACAATATTCTGCTCTTTTTTTTTTTTTTTGGCTTTACCAACTTTGTGTCATACTGTGAAATCAATTTTCTTAATACATATTTTTGTTTAGTTTTCTAAATATTGTTAAAACAAAATACATTTACTTGAGACGCAAAATTTCATGAGATATTGAGTGTTTTAAGGGAATATATTTTGAATTAAGTTTAGGTTTATTACATTTTTTTTGTCTTACCTCATTGGCATTTTTCATTGTTTTAAGCATAGATTTATGCTCAAAATAAGAAAAACTATTTGCCAATGGACTAAGACAAATAAACTTAAATTATATATTTTTTGTTTTTCTTATAATTGTTCTTGAAATTAAATAATAAAATAAAATTAAGTTTATTTGTCTTACAACATTAGGAATGTGTATTGTTTTTAAGCATTAGCATTTTTTATTGTTTTAAGTATAAAGTTTATTTGTATAAAAGTGATATTTTATTTGCCAGTGGACCAAGACAAATAAACTTAAATTATATTTTTTGTTTTACTTATAACTTTGCATAAAATAGAATACAATGAGAAAAAATTATAAAATAAAATAATAAAAAAAACATAAAAAATAAAATATTAAAATTGAAACATCTCGTGCAGTCTTGCTTCTCAAGTAAATATATCTTTCACTGTAAAACATGGCAAAAAATAAGAGCGATAACACCAAACAAATGAGACATTTAATTAAAGAACAACGCTATCAGTTTAGTGTGGATAGCATTGCTCAGATAAGATGAGAAATATTTGAGATCTTTGACTGTTGCTTGCTGGCTTTTGGAAAGAGTGCAGTTTGAAACATTCAGGAGAGAAATCTCAAAAGTTGAAGAACACTAGGAGAAACTATAGAGATTTGTTTTTCCTAGTGGCTGGTGTTCCACTAGAAGGCAGATTTGTGCAGATTTCTGATGTATAAATAAAGTGATAATGATTTTGAGTCAATACAGGGACCCTCATAATGCCGAACCACTGGACCGTGTGCCCACTCCCATATCTTTCTGTATCTGTGGTGCAGAGGTGGTTAGCTGAGAGTGCTTCTTCTAATTTAGCAACAGAAATACCCACATCAGAGGCTGTCGTTTCAGAGGGCACTGGCATTCCTTTGCTCCCATACATTTCCCAGAAATCCTTCCACCCATTTCCTGCCAGCATATCCTCACATTTACACACAACAGGCTGTAATTACCCACCCAGCTGATCCGATCCAGAACCAACCACTGAGAAACATGGAACACAAAGATGCCTCTGTATCCAAGAGTGACACAGTATACAGGCCGCGTTGCTCCTCTGGACAGAGACACAGCCTGTGGTCGGTTCTGTCAATCCCTGTTTCTGACTCTGTTTCTACGGGAAACAGCAGAAAATAAGCAGGCAACACGTCGTGTGTTAATGACAATACCCGAACGCCAAGTTCGGCTGGGACGAGAGGTGCCTAAAGAGGCTAAATGAACTCAAACACTTCTCACCCAGTTCTACCAAGAGATTATCCGAGCAGTTTGGAATTAATATTAGAGAACAATGAAAAGAATGTTTTTTTGACAAAAAATATGTAGCAGCACAACTGTTTTCAACACTGATAATAATAAGAAATGATTCTTGAACAGCAAATCAGAGATTAGAATGATTTCTGAAGGAACGTGCGACACTGAAGACTGGATTCTGTGAACATGTTTGTGTGATAAATCGTTGTTTGATTCAGTTGATTCACTGAAAGATTTGATTGATTTGTTTGCTTCAGAAATGAATCAAACTTCCAAATGAATCTATATTGTCTTTTCCGAGCATTTTATTAGAGACAAGGTTAATACTGAACCACAACCCTTAAGCTAATGGTATGTGGGAGTATACGAGAGGTTTATGATGGTCATCTATGTCTGTCTCTCTTTTGTTTGATGTTACACCATGGGTCAAAGGTCAAGCCTTAGTTGACCTAGGGATAGTTAGAAGCTCCTGTTCTGTACCTAATGCGTGTTCAAACCAGTTCACCTCCTAGCTAATGTGACATCTGCAAATCATTCCTTTTAAAGGCCGTTAAAAATTGTTTTATCTTAGGCTATGATTTAATCTACATGTTTTCTGTAGACAATAAACACAAGCCTACTGAATGTGTTTTTAATTATTGCTTTCTCTAGTTGTTGATGACTTCGCTACCACCCTTTTAGTTAGTTTAACATTTGCATTTAGAGCAAAGGGCAAAACTCGTCTCGACTCAGCATTGTTATTTTTTTATTTTTCATTTTACTATGCACAGCATATTTTTTGTTTTGCTGAAGCTATATCCAACACTGTTATTTTCTCAGAAGTATGCAAAGGTCAGTGAGAGGGGAGAGAGACAGACAGCGGGAGAGAGATTGAGATCTGCTTAACCACCATCACGGTATCCAACATGCTGAGATATGTCAGATGCCTAGTTCAGAAAAATATCCATATTTATAAACATGAATTTGGAATGTGCTTGTATAAAGTTGGCGAGAGAGAGAATACCTCAACCGCCTCCCATGCTGCCTTTTTCTGTCTGAGGCCATTTATTTTGGCTCAGGATGTAACAGCCCATGCCATCCGCTCACGACTTCCTGTTGACCTCTGATTGGTGTTCTGTGGAGCCGGTGCAGGTCAAAAGGTCAACTATATCTATCTACTGTCAAGTAGGTATGAGTCAGGATGATCGACTAGTCGTCAGTCAGTTAGTGAGATTGATTAGTGATTTTTTTGAGCGGTAGTACTTTAAAGGGGACCTATTTTGCTAAATTTACTTTTACATGGTGTTTGAACATAAATGTGTGTTGGCAGTGTGTGTTTACACAACCACCCTATAATGGTAAAAATCCACCCACTCCTCTTTTTGTAATCTCCATAAATCATAAGCAGTGTCTCAGAACAAGCCATTTGCATATTCTAGCCATGTGATGTCACAAATGCTTAGGTCCTGCCCACGACTGCTGACAGACTCCGCCCTATTAGCATAGACCCCGCCTTCAGTAAACTGTACACAGACCGCCATGTTAATTCTTCGGCAGAGCATTTAACAGCAGCATTTAAGTAAGAAATTTGTTCTTATTAAAGCTACTAAAGTTTTTCAATCAAGAGCAGTGAGTTATTTTTTTTCTTTTGTTGTTTGATTCATATTAACAGCATACATAGCAGTAGGTACTGTATATTACGCCGCTTTCACTTTAATACACAGATCTAATATACACTTGATTTCTTTCCCTGCTGTTTATGTTCACAAGCATAACTGACTGTTTATGTAAACTGTAAACTTTACATAACCTTGTGTGCATTTGACAGTTTAAGCGCAATAAGACGTGAAAGAGAATCCGTCTGGCTTCCAGCTCGGATCAGAAATTTAGACTGATATGGCTTTAAAACGCATGTAGATAATAAACTTCCATGATGATGAAGAACTGCAATGTCACGTGAGCTTGATCGCGATAGAGATGATAATCAAAACCAAACAGATGTTTTTCAGAGTATTGGAGGCACACGCTCTAAACAGAGTATTGGAGGCAGCAGCTCATTTGCATTTAAAGATACATGCATGAAAACAGCATGATTTTCTTTCCACTCAAAAATGGGCATTTACAACATGGTATAATAAATTATCTGTGGGGTGTTTTGAGCTGAAACTTCACAGACACATTCTGGCGACACCTGAGACTGACACACAAGAACAACATTTGCCTGAGGCGATAAATGTAAAAACGTCTCTGAGAGGGTCTGACAGTGTATGTGTGCTGTGTTTTGGCATGCTAACAGTAACTATTGGATTGTTAGCATGTTAAAACCCTCTTTAATGATGCAATAACATAGTTATGTTGTTCAGCTTTCAGTTTTCATGAGTCAAATCCAGTCATTTCAATAGGAATCCACACAATGTGGAATCTTGAGAGCGAAAGATTTCGCCACACAGATTTCACTCATGTTCAAGTTTGTCACGCGTATTCACCGCACTGATCAGCAAAAAGCTGCTGGGTTTGGAAGTGACTTCTATGTGAGCTGTACTTCATACATCACTAAACTACTGACAATAAACAATGGACTTTTTTGCCAGTGGAATTTCACTGAAATTACGCTAAATTCATCTCCTGTCTAAATTTCATCTCACTGAGCCATCGAAGCACCTCTTTCGTAACCAATTAATCTCTTACATTTTGGATATTTTAAAATTGTTCATCTATAGATACATGCAGACAAATGTTTTTGGTCGATGTGTTGCTTCTCACTGTTTTTTTGTTGTTTTTGTTTTGTCTTTTGGTGCCACCATGTGACTAATTGTTCTGGAGGCACAGGACAATGATATCATGGCACAATGAATCCAAAAAATAATCAAGATTATGATTTAGAGAGGTAAATAAATAAGAGAAGACGGGTCCTCGAGGAACAACCGTACTGTACGTTTGCCGTTGATGATTTTACATGACAGTGCATTGAGAAACATGGAACGTATGTTTCCGATTGTTTTTCTGTGAGACGTGTCATGTTCCTGTTTAAATTTGAAAGGCTTACACTTGTTTAATCCATACTATCACTCGTCACCTGTCCAGGATCCAGCTGTCAGGGTGTGATTGCTCAGTGCCCGCAGTGCGATAAAACCGAGTGGAAAAGTGAGTAACTCCTGTCCTCCTTTGAATGAGCTGATAAAACCTGACAGGAATGATAGCTGTGTAAAGAGTGGCAGTGGGGGAGAAAGAGAAAGAGAGCGACACCTCGGTTAGGTTTGTCACATCAGCCCTGTCTAATTCAAAGGAGCAGTGGAAGACAGCGGAACATTAAGCTGTCAGGCATTTGTACCCATGTCAGGAAGTGTCTGTGGATGTGTGCCTCTCTATTCATGATTAGATTCATTATTAAATCACTGAAAAATGCTGGTATAACTATGAATTTAATATATAAGCCTTTTTTTTCCCACTGATTAATATAATTAATTATCATTTAATACATAAATTTTTTTTAGGGATATAATAATTAAACATAATTTAATAAAGCATTTTTCATTGATATTATCACCTTTATTTATTTATATATTTATTTACATTACTTTATACAGTACAGATATATAGGTCCCACTTTATATTAAGTGGCTTTATGTACTTACATTGAAGTTAATAATTTGATACAATGGACTTATTGTGTACATACATGTTTTTACATTGTACTTATAATAATAAATTATTATTAATAATAAAATATCATTTTAATATATAATATCAATCAATGAATTTTTTTTATATATTAAATATTTAATTATTAACCATTTCTCTCAGTGATATAATAATTAAATATCATATAATATATAAATCATTTTTCATTTATTTTATATATTAAATTATATTTAATTATTAACCATTTTTCAGTGACATAATTAAATATCATTTATTATATAATTTTGTTTAAATTACTATAGTTATTAAATGTAATATATAATCATTTTTGTGATATCAAAATTTAATATCATTTAATATTTAAGCAAATTGTCATTGCATTTATATATTAAAAGATATATATTTTTATATAAATGAAAAGAATGGTTTCTGTAATTAATTATATTTAATTGTAAAATCAATTAAAATGTTTATTCATTAAATCATTAAAAACATTTTTTTAAATGATATTTCTGTTGCTACCATTTTATAAAAGTCTGATTTAGTGATTTTTAAGGGGTAAACTCACTAAACACACTGCCTCTTGTGGTTTATTGCTTTAATATACCATCAAACCATCTGTGGATTGTTTTGAAACATATTTATATTCACAGAAATGCTATAAAGCTTGTAGCCACACTTTCTTTTCATGCCATCACTGTAACCGACACTAATAGAAGCTGAAGCTACCAAACATGTATCACATCTTTAGGATCTGCCACAAAATTCAGGATCTGCCACATAAGAGGAGTGTTTCCCTTCATTACATCTGTAGCCAGCTCTCTCTACCTCCTTCTGCTTTCACTGTCCTCCCTTTTACACGCATCTCTGTGATTTTGATCTGACAAATGTTACGCTTGTGCAAGCTTCACAAGCTTCTTTTCACTCTGACATTTGCAAATGCCTGCAGACAGAGCTTGTCATATTCAATTGGATTTTTCTCACACTTTTCCTCTCTCTCTCTCAAATTCAAATTCAAAATTGCTTTGTTGGCATGACAATAAATAATACAATATCGCCAAAGCTTGGAATACATAGAATAATAATAAAAACATAAACACACAAAATAATAGAAGAAAATATTATAACATAACTTAAATTTAAATAAACAGTGTAACAAATTAGAACATGTGAACTCTCTCTCTCTCTCTCTCTCTCTCTCTCTCTCTCTCTCTCTCTCTCTCTCTCTCTCTCTCTCTCTCTCTCTCACAGAAGAAAAAAATTGGTTTATAATCGAAGCTGTAGCAGAGCCCATTTGCATATAGGGAGTGCCTGGAAAGTGCTCTAGGAAAAATGCAAAAAAGCATATGAAAATTGTTTAAGATAATGACTGTTTTCCAAACTACCATTGGTTTGTTTGGGCTAAATTAAAATGCAGCATCTAAAATTGTTGCGGCGCTTTGCAAAAAAACAAACAAAGCTAAAACAAACAATTGTGCCACCAGCATGCAAATGCATCTGTCTGGACGCTCAAGGCCATGAGTGTAGTTATCTACATTGCTGATCCAAGCAAATCCTCGTCTGAAAGTAACAGCGTTTTTTTTGTAATGGGTTGTTTCAGTTCACTCTATGGGATAATGAGATTAGAAGGTTCTTTGAAAGTCTTCGAGAGGCTTTTTATCTTTGTCCGGCCATGTAATGGAGCCGAAAACCTTTCAAATGCGCCAGTACTGCAGTTTATTCACTAGGGCTTCTTAAATGGTGGTAAAGTCAGCAGATGTTCGGCAAACACACTGAGGAGATGCTACCAATTGTACTTTGTAGAAACTGCCCATTATCTGAAGGAAGTCCTCTAACGTTCCCACATCTCTGAAGACCAAATCTGAACCTTTTCAAACAAGCAAACATGTACTTATGTGGTGTTTTGTACAGCTATGATTTCAAAAGCCATGACCAATATCATAATAGTAGGATATTGAATTGCCACGGAGAGGGATGTGACCTGTCCTGTGAACTCCCTCACTTTTATGCGAACATTGACTTTGGTTCTCCGCCACCGGCCAGAGAGCTCTAAAGGAAGAAGAACAAGGCAGAAAATAAAACCGTCCTTCCCCAAATACACTTGCTCGGAAGCCCAGAAAGACTTTTGTGGCAAAGAAGCAAATTGTCACCTTCCCTTTTCTTTTCGCGGGAAACTGTGACATGGAACAACAGGAAGACTATTGTGGAGGGTTAGATACTTGTGGTAGGGATGAAATGACTTTGTGTTTTGCAGTTCAAGCTAACTTGCAATTAAATGAGATTTAAACTATTTTATTCCTCTCTGAAACTTTCAACTGTGTTTCATTTAGTCAAAGTCATTTAACTTGAAAAGAGCCCATAAACTTTGTGATTCAAATGGATGGTTCACCTAAAAATAATAATTCTGTCATCATTTACTCACCCAAAGTTGTATGACTTTCCTTCTTCTGTGAAACAGAAAAGAAAAACTAAAACAAATGTTCATACAGTGAAAATGAATGAGGTCTACTGTTGTTTTGGACCCCATTGACTTTCATTATATTGTCAAAAACAATTCAGTACTCAAATTGACTAATTGACAAATCATCTTCTTTTGTGTTCTACAGAAGAAAGAAAATCCTACAGGTTTGGAATGACATAAATAAATGATGTTTGGGTGAACCTTCCCTTTAAGGCTTCAGTTTGTGGCCTTTTCGATTACTTATTTTAACTCCGTCAATCTTGTTGGTTTCTTTTACTGGTTTCCTGTGAGTTTTTGAAATCAACAGGGTTCAATGGCTGGCTATCTTAACTCAATGCTGGCGTAGACTCTTTTCTGTGTATTAATAGGGATGAATGAGGCCTATTCAGTAGCGGACCCATAGAGTGCTTCCTCAGGTCCGATTTGAGCAGGTCACTCTTAGTGCCATGTAACTGGATCTCCAACTTCTCAATGGATCCATGAAACTGATCCCGTTCTCATGGAGGACAACAGGGATGCCCTGGACTTTCTTTCTCACGCCTCTCTCTCTCTCGCTATTCCATCTGTTTCTCTGCTCTTTTGTTTTTTTCCCCAGTATCTTTGAGCAGTTGAACTGAAGCGGGATTTACTGTCAGGCAGTTGGAGAAAGCAAGGAGATGTTGATGATTGTCTGTCTTGTGTTGCTTCTTTTTTTTTTTTTGGTTTCAGATTATGAAAGGCGCGTTTCATATGGTGTTTCTTTAGCGAGGGATTGTCGAGGAAGCCGACCTGATATGAGGTAACAGAAGGATACCAATATCAATATCCAACAAAAAAGAAAGGAGAGGAAAAAATGTTAAAGTGATGTGAACAATGCTGACTTGTCTGCAAGGATTTCAAAAGTTGAATGAGTGTTTTATAGCAGGGGTTCCCAAACAGCTATCTATATGACAAATGGTTAATGTTTAAAGGGTTAGTTCTCCCAACAATTTTAATTCTGTCATCATTTACTCACCCTCATGCCATTCCAAACCCACAAGACTTTTGTTCATCCTTGGAACACAAATAAAGATGTGTAATGAAATCTGTGCCTCCATTGACAGTCTATGCAACTACCACTTTGACGCTTCAAAAAGTTCATAAAGAGATTGTAAAACTAATCTGAATTGATCGGTTTATTCCAAATTTTCAGAAGAAACACAGTCGCTTTATATGATGAACAGATTGAATTTAGACTTTTATTCACATATACATATTGATCAGTAAATGTAAACAGAAGCTCAACTGTACTTGCTTGACTCACGAGAACAAACCTCATTGGTTCTTGTGGAAGCTAAAACGTTCTGCGTAACATGAGAATTAACCTCATTGGTTCTCGCTCGTCAAGCGAACATGCTTGAGCTTCCGTTTATCACAACTGATGTGTGAGTTGATTAATGTTTATGTGAATAAAAGTTTAAATTAAATCTGTTCATCATATAAAGCGATCGTGTCTCTTCAGAAAATTTGGACAAAACACTTGATTCATATCGGTTTATGATCTCTTTATAACCTTTTTGAAGCATCAAAGTGGTAGTTGTATGAACTGTCAATGGAGGGACAGAAAGCTCTCAGATTTTATTAAAAAGATATTAATTTGTGTTCCGAAGATGAAAACTTCTACTGGTTTGGAATGACATGAGGGTGAGTAATTAATGACAGATTTTTTTTCCTTTAGTTTAGTTAAACCTATTATTTGATGTTTGTTAACCTTTCAAAATATAATTCTTTTTTCAAAATCTCTACATTTACAGATGTAGGATATTCCTATTGTGTGTAATTATTATTATTTTTTAAACTTCCTATTATATTTTGATAAAGCTTGCAATTTGTGGATGAAAAATCTCTCCTACTTACATTGAAGGAGGGACCTGATCCATGCATACAAACCAGAATATCATAGACATTTGTGGTTTGAACTCTTTTGACTTGAGCCCTTAAGTAATTATGTTGCAACCACCCTGAACACCCAAGAAAACCACTCAAACACTCAGAACCCTATAGCAACCTCATAGCAACACCCTTACAACCTTGTGGAAAGCTTTGCATTGGCAAGTACCACTCATATTTTATTTAGATCATGTACAAATCTAGTTTTGTTTATAATTTATTGTTTTAATCCTTAACTTTTTGGATAAAAGCATCTGCTTAGTAGATATAACCTCATAATTGCTCTCAAAACAGCTCTTAGAGGCAAGCTCTTACTTTACAACTTGCACGAAATATTGGCCACAGATGGTGGATGTTTGAGCAACACGCATGCATGCGCTGATTCTCTCCTAAGGGAAAAGGCGAAAAGGCGTGAGATTATTGAGTTTTTTGGGCAATGTCTGTACCTGCCGTGTGTGTGGCAACCACTCATCTTCCTTTTTATGGAGTGAACAGGTCCCACACTACATTCAGTGTAATTAGTTTTAATGAAAACACATGGCTCGGAGCGATTTTCAGACTTTTTTGAAAATTAAAGTGGAATAAAATTAAATTAAGTATTTCTCCCCAAACCTCCTCGTCCCATGTTTAATTGGAGCTTCAGTGGAGCAGTTAAAATACTATATAGGTTTGGCATTCATGTTTGGTTCACTGCAGGCAGTGCTATCAAGGAAGAAATGAATTTACATTTATCTTATTTTGCATTTTATTTGTTTAATCCTTCTAATGTTCTAAGGTTTTTTGTCTCCACCTTTTGTTTTCATATTACATAATTATGTTCAGAAACACATTGAAAATGTTGCTGTAACAACAGTGCCTAAAAACCTCATTCTCAGATGCTGTCATCATGTACAAATCTCTTTTATGTTTAAAAACTCTTTGTAATGTTCTCTCGCGTGTTTATTATGTCTAATTATCAAAATTAAAGAATGGAATCCTGGACAGAGTTTGAAAAACATCTATGTTCGTTATAAACTGAGACTAATAGTACTAATTAAAGTTGGGTTGGGACGGTCAACTAGTTGTTATCTAGATTTAAAGTGGATGAATTTGGGGACACAGCTTCTCAGAGGATGTGTTAGCATGTGGATCCAAACAAATTCTTTGCTGAGATGCAATCTCTGCTGAGATGTTGTGGCTCTAAGTTAATTCAGATTTCAAATATGTTTTTGTGGATCAAGTTAAAACTAGACCTTTGCATTCTGTTCCATTGAGAATGAATGCAAGAAAGTGTATTTTGTGAACACTTCCTAAGAAACCTGTCTGATCCCACCAACTAGCCAATTTTAAAAATGTCATTTTTGTACATTCCTAATACTCATAAGTGTACCATGGTATTACAATATGTGTTTTGTTTTATACATGGTACAATTGTAATGCACTGCTTTTATGCACATGCACATTTCCAATGTTGTTTCTTGTTTTTCGGGGGAGTTTTATCATATTATTTGCAGTACCTTGGAGTGGCATGTTAATACCATGGTAAAAGATGATAATCATTCAGTGCAATAGTTTGTATCAACGTTAAGGAAAAAATACCATTACTGTACCATGGTTATTTCACAGTGTTTTTGTAAGAGTATATGTGTATTAGGGGTTTAGAAAGATTGACAGTTGTGGCCTGCTCCTTGTAATTCTTGAGAATTGACTTGAGCTCAATTCTCTTGGGCAACAGTGCAGAGCTTTGAGAAGGAATGAAGTATACGTCTGTTTATATACCCTTGATTGATTTAACTATTGATTATATGTACATGTTCCTCCCAAAGGAGAGAGCTCCATTGAAGACAGTTGCCAAAAACAGTGCTGTTCTCCAGTATTTCTGTTCTGAATTGGGGTTGTTTGGCCTAAAGTAATATGAGACAGAAACTGTGCTGTGGTGTGGCCTGTAATCACTGTTTCTCAGTATCAGAGGGTCTACCGTTGCACACACATGCCCTTCAATGCACCCGACACATGTCTGCCTGCCTAAAACCACATATAATTAACATTCTTGCAATACCAATAAACCTGAGCGAAAACAGGGCGATCCGAAACAGGTGTGAGTTTGTGTGTGCACGTGTAATAATATGCAACACAGATCTTTGAGGTGTTACAGGCAAGTGGATCCAAACTTTGATCCAACTTTCCTCTGTTCTGGCCAAACCCAAAGCTTGTACGAAAGTCAACTTGGATTTCTAAAATTCAACTGAACTCCCATCAGAGAAGAGATGTGGTAACATAATCATTTCTCATTTCTCCAACCAATTCTGATTTGACAGAAACAGTCCTGATTTGAATTGCACATAAAACCATGATCCTGTAACCCAGTTATCCATAGAAACATCTGGCAGGTTTTATAGGATAACACAGTGAGGGAACATTGGCTGATAACCCTAATATTTATTAAATCATAGAACAGAATCTATAGCTGACAGCACTGATTATTGATCGCTCCGTTGTTTTCTCTCTTGCTAACAGCTTAAACATATGCTTTACCCCATTGTAAATCACACTCTAAATGTTTTTAGGGCCATCTGGGTGTTGTAATGTTGTGCAGAGTAGGAGAATGTAGCCTGTGCTTCACTCTTAAAGGGGTCATATCATGAAAAATCCCATTTTTTCTTTGAACTTTTTTTCAAATATATGATGTCAATATACTATGTAAACATACTGTAAATTTAAGTAATTACTCTAATTACCAACCCAGGCTCGGTGGAAAAAAGTCCCAGTGATTACACACATGCTTCTTGCAAGCTTCACCACACTTTCAAACTGAAATGTCCAGTTTTATTACGTTGGTTGTTGTTTACCACATCAGAAAAGTCATGCATATCGAGCTGGTGAAATGTGCAAAATCATGCACTATGGTAAAAGTGTTTTTGGGTTCATAACATAGTATTGTGCAAGGAACACAAAATAAATCTTTATTAAGTGATAATCTCCCTGTAATCATAATTTGTGTGAAAAGGAACAAAAGTTGTTGGTGTTTACTACCACTGGTGTTCATTTCATGTTTTTGGAGTTTTTCTAAAATGTAGAGCTACGTTTTTCCAACGAACCTGTGTTGTTAATTCATTCAATTTCATTTTATTTAATTTTATTTTAAAATACAAAACTTCCCAGTGCAAACTATATTGGATCTGACAGCAAACCTGTAGGATCTGAGACTTTTCCTAACAACCCAACTGTGGGGGAATAAACAATGATATGCAATGTTAGCACATGTCTGTAGCGTTTACAGGTGTGTGATTATTAGCAGAGAGGACTGTGGCTGTGTCCGGAATCGCCCCCTATACCCTTAAATAGGGCACTATTTGAGGGGACAGACATTTTGTTGTGGTGTCCGAAACCAGAGTGGACGTTATCGAGTGCACTCTTTCAATCTCACAATAGACCGCAAAAATGAGCGTACATCCGATGTACACTCAACGGCTAGAGAATAGACACTGTGAGAGTCGCGCGCCAAATGAATTCCTGCATCTGACCAGAAGATGGCGCTAGCTGAATCATCCATCCATTTTGCAAACCGCTGGTCCAATGTGGGTACAGCGTAATATCACACAGGTATAAATTCCTTTTAATTGATTATTAAATTGTTTAATTAAGGTTTACATAGTTTCCATGACAGAGTTCAAGATACATATTTTCATCTTACTACTGGAGCTGCCAGTTTGCCAAGTTACAAATAGTTATTAAACAGCAAGCACAAACTATGCAAATGCATCACTCGTTTTCATTCACTCCCTCGAGTGAACTATATTAGTGGAGTAATGTAGGGAATAGTGAATGAGGGTATAGCGGGCGATTTCGGACACAGCCCGAGAGTCTTAAATGAGTGAATGATTCAGTGATTCACTCATAAAGACGGTCACTTGTTTCATCCGTAAATGAAATAATCAGTTTGGTTGAACAAACTATTCTATTTCAGTCAATTGCCACCACCTACTGGCGTAACAATGGAACTTGTATTAAAAAAGTTATGATATGACCCTTCAAGGCTCGAAATGAAATCTAGATTCACTGCAGTAGAAAGTATAGTCAGTCCTTCAAATTCAGTTTACCAGAAGTGATTATTCTAGCAGTTTCCTTTCTTTCCAGATTGCGTCCTTGAACTCCAGACGAAGGGGTTTTTAATGGGTAGGTAGCGCTTAAAATAATCAAGGATCTGTAGGCGGATATCCGTTGAGAGGTCTTGATGTAAGAGAGAGGGTGCAAATGACACAAGCATGATGAGATCCTGTGGGAACAATGAGCTCTAGTGTCCTCTCAAATCCCACAACATGACGGCAGTCTACAGCTTAAAACCGCTCCCTTTCTTTCACTCCTGCCGTGAATGGATGGGGAGAACAAGAGGCAGAGACAGAACAGAAGATGATGCTGAAAAGGGAAGAATGCTGTGGGAAGAAGCTAATTCATGCATGTTTTCACTGCCACATTGTCTGTATCAGTGGTCTCTGTATGCTAGCTTTCGTAGGAGTTGTTTCACTCAAGCATGCTTTTATACAATAAGAATACACCCACATGCTGCCGCTCACTTTGCCGTTAGAGAGAGTGCACTATTGTGTTTATTATCACAGCTTTGAAAATCCTGTTCATGTTGATATATGCAGATACTGAGCAAGTATACAAGGGAATTCAACTCCAGTGTCAGGACGTTTGGACCGCAACTATCTACAACCTTTGATAAAGCTGACAAGTTAGACTGCATATTTTAGCTCTGCAGTGTACATTAGTACAGTGTACATTAGTACGCGCTTACACAACCCACACATGTCTCAGGTTCCCGTTGTGTGTTTATATGCAGGTTCATCTGGCAGTTAGGGTTGCACTTCAAAGGCTGGCTTGAGCTGTTTTGGAAAGTGAACTTGAACCTAGCGTGGGCGCTATCTCTTTGTTTTGCTGTTAATTTTACGAGTCTTGGCTTTGTGACCCCCTCCATAACAAAAGGAAATGTAAATTAAACCGGCTGTTACCTCACAAGCTCGACTCAGTTTGTAGGGAAAATTGGGGCACTTGAGGAGAGAACAACGGCAATTTGACCATTCCTTTTTTTCTTCCACTATCTGGCTTTTTTATAGGCTCTTTGTTTGTTTAGTTCTGTTTCTTTCTCTTTTGTGTTACCTTGACTTGTGCTTTATCAATTCAGACGTATCTGACTCAAACAAATCCACTTTCGAGCTTTTAGACCTAAAATCAACTATTCTTATCACACCTTTTACAGAAGAATACCATGGCATTACTACGTTTTCGAAGCATGATAATACTGTGGTATATTTTGATATAGGCCTACTACAGTACCTTGGCGTAACATGTTTTTGACCTTTCAAAAGTTTGGGATGGGTGGGATGATTTTTGCTAATCTAGGCTACATTTATTTGATCAAAAATACATTAAAAACAGTAATATTGTGAAATGTAAATTCCTGTGATGGCAAAGCTGAATTTTCAGCATCATTACTCCAGTCTCCATGCAGTGTCACATGATCCTTTAGAAAACATTATCATATGCTTATTTGGTGCCCAAGAGATATTTCTTATTATAATCAATGCTGAAAACAATTGTGCTGCTTAATATTTTTGTGTAAATTGTGCTAAAAAAGTAAAAGAAAAAAAAAATCTAGCAACATTATAAATGTTTTTATTATCACTTTTGAGCAATTTTATGCATCCTTGCTGAATAAAAGTATTAATTTCTTAATATAAAAATATTACTGGCCTTTGAACGATAGTGTAGTGTTCACAGTATAGTTTTGAAAACATTCAACCAAAAAATATTTGTATATATTTAATAAACATCTGGTCTTTTTGTTGTTGTTGCTATTGCAGTTATTTAAATAATTTGTAAATTAAAGGTACTCTCATTTGATTTGATTATTTTCTATTTTTAATTGGAACTTAATGGAATCAAACAAAAAAAGTTCATAACAAATACATAATAAGCCTGTTATCAGTACAAAAACAGCTTCACATTATATAACACTTGAGTTAAAACTTGGTGCCAATGTACTTTGTAAATACCATGGTACATTATATGAAAATGATAATCATTTATGACTATTGTATATACTGTATGAAATCACCATTGTATTATGTGATTTCATCACTGTCCCATGGTACAGCCACAATAAAAAATTTTTGTAAGAGACTTTTGCTCTCCTTTCATCTGCGTTATTCCCATTTGTTTACTTTCCTGTCAGGGTCGGTTTGAGGTGGTGTCAGTGGCGTGTGCTAAGTTAGTCTGCCGTTCCCACTTCTATTTATTTAACCTCTTGTGGTCCCACTTTCACGTCGCAGCTCATGAAGCTTTCTTTCCCCTTTCGGAATGTGAAGATGAAAGATGACAGCAAAGCCTTGTGGATTCTGTCACAGTTTTCATCCAGCTGGACTCTGTGAGGCCAGATGTAGCGTTGGAGGATTCCCACTGCAAGAGAGGATGTCTATGCATGAAATAACAATTTCACAGTGTCAGGCACTTGTGTGTGTTGGCCAGCCCTCCAGCTAAACCTCTGTGACTGCTCATTCAAGAACTTTATTATTCATCACCCAGAGCCAGCTCATATACATCCATTTAACTTATTCTTTCCGTTGAAACTCCTGTGGTGGTTGATGATGTTACATTAAAGGAACAGTTCCTCCAGAAATGAACATTTTGTCATTATTTACTCACCCTCATGTCATTTCTTTTCTGTGATAGAAACACTGTTTGCCATACAATTTGATAAACATATCATAAAAGTTCATATGATTTTGCCTCCTTGGAAAAGAGCGACTTGGACAGTTTCAGAGATTTGTGGTTTTGAACAAATTGAATGACTTTAGGGTGATTTATTTTGTGGTGAACTATCCTTTTAAACCAATAGTATGCATTTCCCATCTCTATTGAAGACTTTAAATTTATTCTCACCTTCCAGGTAAATTGCAACAAGTAGAATTACCTGTTGGCTGCCTTAAGGCGTTTCTCATTCTATTTATACCCTTCAAAGGCGGCACATGGAAGCACACACTGCTTATTTTTCCCATTAAAGGAAACAAGATTGAATAATGTGCTCTGCATAAGTGAGTCTTGGAGAGGATAGAGAAGGTTCAGTCAGGTTAATATTGATGAGCTCCTCTGAGATGATGAGCTCCTACTGATTTTACAGTATCTCCTTCTGAAGTTTGTTTTTTATTTTTTTAATAGAAACTACTCAGATAGGTGATACTTTTCTTAAACTGAGTTAAGAAGATATATTAGCTTCAGGTAAAAGTAGTTCACCAGTGGTTCTGGAATGGGTTTGCTTCAGAACTACAATCTTATACTGTACAAAACATACTGTGGTAATCAAATAACCATGTTTATACTTGCAATTGAACCTATTTGAAGTAGTCTGGATTAGGTCGCCTGATATTGATTTTTTTGATGGCCAATGCTGATGTCTGATATAAAGCCGATATAGGCCTATATGATATTGCACTATTTAATATAAGGATAGTAAATAACATATAGGATTGCATTTCTGCAATTAAATTTATATTTATCAGCAACAGTGGCTGGTGAGCAAAAAAGTTAATGTCAAGCCCTGTTTATATATATCATTTTAAAATTAACCAATTTGAATTTAAACATAAAAATTCAATGCATAATGAATAAAAACAAATGCATAAAATAAACAGATATATACTTTAGATACTTCCTATTATAGTATCTTTCACAAATAAAGATGTTTAAATACATAATAATTAATAATATCTTAATATCTAACTAAAGACCAGATAAAAAAAACAAAAATAAAATGTAAATATCAGCCATGGCAATATATTGGTCAACCACTAGACTGGATGCATGCAAATACCCTTGTTGGCATGTGTCTAGTTTGGCTATAGCTACAAGTGCAGATACATTTGTGCCAAAATACTAAAAACCTATTTATTTTATCACAACTATGCATGATTACATGATCAGTTGCAGTTTATCATTTGCATTAAGCATTGTTGTTTTTTTCCACAGTCCTGTCAGAACACTCCTGTGACCCATTTTTAGGTCATGACCCACCATTTGAGAAGCACTTTATTAGGCCACCTTGGTGGGGACATGTCAGCAGCGATGCAACATGACCCATACATCTCTTGAAATCATGTCCTCTTAATGGGAACTGCTTTTGATAATACAGAGGCTTCTGCAGCAAGACCTAAAGTGGTGTTGCAGTTGAAGTTTGTCCAATTGTTGTCTGATTGTTTTGAAAGCGCACCCCCTGAAGCAGATAGACTTGGTGAGTGTTTCGGATGAGCTGATGGTTTGGCACTGTCACTTTTATACATAATCATTTTCGCTGCTTGTCTCATAGGCCTGCCACGTTCTCAGCTGAGCCCGTGGCTGGCTAAAGCTAGTTGAAGTGGGAAATTGTTTTAGACTCTGCCATTGTCTCCTCACTCCATTCAGTGTGACGCAGAACGAGACCCAGAGGAAGCACAGTGTCTTGTTGAATTACCTCACCTCCCTCCCAGTGCATTAGTCATCAAGACATAGAGCCTACCTGCAAGATTCAGGGCCAGATTTACTAAACAGGGCAAATTAGCGTGAGAGCGCAATTCCAAAACAGCGCCGTTGGTAGTGGAAAGTTCTGCGTGTGATCTACTGACGACGCTCAAATTAAAGAACACAGTCAGATAATTTCCATAATAACCAACGCAATCTACCAGTTAGCGTCTGGTTTAAGACATGCTTTTTTTGGGCGGTAAATAATGACGCAAACACCGGTAAACTGACGAGCGCAAACTTTAGTAAATCACCTTGCGTGATTCATTTAAATACTCTCCTCCCATGAATTTTGCACCTGAAAGGGAAGCTCCTACAAATGCATATGCAATAATGTCAGCCACAAAAATAACTGTGTCCACGCCTTTTCAGCACTAATTTTACACTGCGTGTCTTTAGTAAATCCTGACAGTTGTTTTTTAATGCCAAAAAATGGTTTGCGCTGGAGCAAGCTGTTAGTAAATCTGGCCCTTGGGGTTTTAATATGCAAACAACCACAGAAAGATTTCCAAAATGATTCTGCATCGTAAGCCGGGTTCACACTGTACTATTCTTAATGAACATTGCGATCAAATTTTACCTCTGACGAAATTCTGGCAGTGTCAGAAGTTTTGGGGCACAGTCATGCAGTGTGACTTCTCCTACGACTAACTGTCAAATCAAAAACCAATAGGAGCGCAGAACCTGATGACGCAACTAGTGAGACAACAACAAAACCACCACTTGCTCCACACACACGTCTTTTTTTCCCAGCGTTCTTTTTTAAGAAAAACCATGATCATAATTAACACTAGAGATTGTTTTTGTACACTACCTTCCATTTACATCCCGCATAAATGGGGCTTAAAGTCATCGATTAATGATGTAAAACTCCCGGCGTGTGTCTGTTTTTAACAACTGAGATCTTACCGTGTGACATGCCTTCTTTAATGACAGAGAAGTGACATTTTATTAAATTATTCCTCTGCTTTACTCCTGAATTTTATTGAGAATTGTGTCCCTGTTGAATCCTAGTGCCTTTGGTTGACAAAAACACATCAAATTTAGTGTCATTTATTTCTGCCTTTGTTTAATTTTCTGTTCACAGTGCTACAAAGTCTCTCTCTGTCCTTTACAAAGATGAGCGCATCTGCAAACTCAATATGGAAGCAATTAGCAATGAATCCTTGCACATATAATAACAGGGCATGTAAGTCTTTGCAAATAATCCACTTCTGTCCGTTTTTTTTAAGACCCTCTTGTTTCTGGTTCTGTGGGGCGGTTCCTCCCTTCCTCCTGAACCGAGCTTCTTTTTCTGTTGATGAACTTGCATTTTATAGGTTTTTTTTTTTTCCATTCCTTTCTTTCATGTGGCCAAGACTCTGTTTCCCATCAAGGCCTGTGATCCGACCACAACAAAGGCATCACATGGCGATACAGGGGGAAACTTGGTGACAGAGTGAGAAATGGTTGGAGGTTATATTATTACAACTAAAAGAAGTGTGAAAGCTCATCCTCAGGAACCTACAAGTGCAAATAGTCTAGTTTTTTTCCAGAAATGGTGTTTCTTTGAATGCCGCTCGACAACCCACACTGGGTTTTGACTACCCATTCATCTCGATGATGAACCTTCTTATCTGGTTCTTCCCAGTCAACTCGCTGCTTCCCTACACTGCCGCAACTTAACGATGCCTGCCGACCACATCAAGTTAAGTTGCTGCTAATTGCTATCCTTCCCCGGGTCCTTCTTATTTCAGCCATCCTGTCTGGAAACCTTTTTTGCCGAGGTTAGCCACAGCAGCAAGATGTCTGCCGACTCGTAACCCAACACCAATGCGATATGCAGTAGTAGATGTTTTTTTCCCATCAAAGGAGCAGCAAAGTTGCTCTTCGGGTGACTTTTGCCTTTTGTAGGTGAGCATTACGTAGTATAAATAGGAATAATGAGTCCTGTGCTGTGCGGAGAGTGGGTATGAAGGACGTCCATCCCATTAGTAATGCATGGTTTGGCTGGCAGTAACTTGGTCCAAGATTACAAAGAGGAAATCATGATTGCTCTGGGAGATCTGACTCTCCAATGCGCCGTAAACTCTGAGCTCTATGCGACAGCAGAAGCCATCGATCGACCCCTAACATAATGGTCCAGTCACACATTATTTATTGGCATGCTTTATGAATGTTAATCTGCTGCCTAAGTCTGTCACTGCGAGTGTTTTTGGATGAATGTTGTCATAAACTTTAACCACAACCTTTATTATCAGCACGATTTTGAAGAAGGATCTATCTATCTATCTATCTATCTATCTATCTATCTATCTATCTATCTATCTATCTATCTATCTATCTATCTATCTATCTATCATCTATCTATCTATCTATCTATCTATCTATCTATCTATCTATCTATCTTTCTATCTATCTATCTATCTATCTATCTATCTATCTATCTATCGAAAAAGTCATGCATGTTTGGAACAACATGAGTAAGTTGAGTAAATAATTATTTTTAAAACATGGTCATCGTAATTCCAAAAACTCAACAGTATTCCTGTCCCAGCAGGGGTTGTTTCTGTGTCTTGCCACCTGCATGACTTTAATTAAAATCTACATGACACCCAAAAAGCAAAACCTGTGATTTCACATTTTAATGAGGCCTGATTTTCTTTCTTCTTGATTCCAGCGAGCATGACTTCCACAGCGCTGCCTGGACACTATCCAAGTGTTCTGCGGCTTTTACGGCTGTATTTTATGATTGGATACAACTGTTTCAGTTGTGTGAGCAACAGTGCAAATGTCCTACCACATATGTAGCTGCACCCTATGTCCGTTTGCTCAAATGTGCTTTTTTCAGAGCCAGCCACCGGAAAGCATTTGCCCTTTTTTGAGGCAAGCAAGCCTCACACAAATCAAAATGATTATCAGTGAGCTCTCATTTTAGGCAGTGCTGCCTGAGGTATGTTAATTGCATTTGATTAATGCCATTCAGGAAATTTGTTCAGGGAGGTTGTGTGGTTTTTTGATTTGGTGCATGATGCCCTACTCATCCCCTGAAGGAAGGGCTCCACCCACATCAGTGGGACATCCATGCTTGAAAATCAGAGGCTAATTATCCCCAAATCTTTACTGTGCTCCAATATGCTGGAAATGTCTGCAATACTTTACTCACTTATGAATATTCGTACATATGTACGTATTAAATGAGTGGGAAAAAATAACCATAGAATATCTAGGGACCAGAATTTGAGCACTTTTGACCCAGTAAACAACCACCCAGACAATTATTGCCACATAGCAATGGAAATTACTTTGTTACTTATTATTATTAATATTCATTCATGGGATGCTATTCTTGCACGTTTTCATTTTCTTGGCTTTTGTAGATCTTGGAGAGCGGATCAGAATGGAGATGTTATCAGATTATGAGTTAGCTCACATATGAAAGCCAGGGTTTAAATCCACGCTCTCGCCACATACCAGCTTCCTCATTCAAACCAGAACTCAGTCCAAATTAGATGCTTTGAAGTCTAGAGCTTAGAAATACCAACAGATACCCTTTGATGGAATAGTTACCCTCTTGTTTATTTTGACTGTGCAAAAGTCCTGCGTCTCTGTTGTTTTTGGTTGATGAAATAGCGGGGAGGTTTGGTCCATATGGTTGCGTTCCAGAATTTTTTGTTCCTTTTTACAGTTTAGCCTTTGTTAGAGGTTCACAGAAGGGTAAATAACAGAATTGTCATGCACGCTTATGGAATTAGTTTGCAGACAGGTCACACCGCATGAATACAATCGTAAACCTGAATCATAATTGATTAATTTCTTCCGTTAGAATTATTCACATCACCACTTCCCTGCAGTGATATGACTCATCCTGGGACAGCAGACTTGCATGCTAAAAGATGCAATAACAAATTACTACAACAGTTTGAGTGTGACTCCCCATATTCCTCACAATTTCTGCCAAAATACTAAATGTTTTGTTTCTAAAAAGTCATCATAATTTAATAGGGAATCTCCATCAAATAATGTATGAATATTTTTGTACTAGCTACCCACAATCTGGATAAAATGTGTTGTGTTTACATCTAATTTCTGTAGAACATTTGGATTAAAAGAATATTTCCTATTTTGTCTCTTAGAGTGTTATACAGCAAATGGAGAGGACTATAGAGGCCGACAGAACCAGACCAGCCTGCAAGGGGGGAGGCCGTGCCTTTTCTGGAACGAGACTTTCCAACATCCATACAACACCCTCAAATACCCCAATGGAGACGGAGGCCTTGGACCCCACAACTTCTGCAGGTCAGACATGGTCGTACTTAGCAAAATAATCGGGATGCTCTGTAGAATTTACAATATCTGTAGAGTTGCATGATGAATATAAATTTGCAGATGCTTACCTTTACAAAAAGTACTCATATGCTGTGGTGTTTACATGTTACTCCAAAGTTCGGTAACACTTTAGAATAATGGTCCGTAGTTAACAAGTAGCTATGCAGGAAGTAATAGGTAGTACTGCATTAACACCAAACTTAATACTATTAACTAATATGGAAGCAATATTAACTAAGCAGTAAGTAATATCTAATTTAGTACAAAGGTAGTTCCTTGGTAGGTATTTGATTATTACTAAAGAAATGTATCCTCACTGAGAACTACTTGTGAACTAAGAAAGAATAACCAATTAATTACTAATCACAAAAGTAACATGTCTAAAAAGTGAACAATTGTGGGGTTTTTTTTTTTTACTCTTAACATGGTCATAACATTTCAGAAGCTTGTACCTCAAATGGGTTCTTAGTGGAAACCAGTTTATGAATATTATATTCCCCCAAATACATTAGCTACAGGTTGAGATTGTGACTACTACTCTTGCCAAAGGATGGACGCATGTTCTCTGTTTATTTCAAACTTAAACATAGAATAATACTAATAATGATAATTTGTTTAAAATTTTAAATAATTAGGAAGTGATGCTGACACTCATGATTGGATTAGTTCACTATTATGAGCTCTATTGAGTGTCAGTTCAATGTCTCAGACTCCAAAGACCTACCTTTATGTTACAGTAGCCGCCAGAGGAGGACTTCTCTTTAGGATATTATGAATATAAACATTGATGTTCTCTTGGCAAAAACAATTTGCATCCTTAATGAAGAAATTGGCTGCATTTATGTTGTGATAATCGCAAAACCACATCTTCCAGATTACAATGTTTGTTAGAATATTACTAGTGCCTGTACAGTATGTGTTAAATATAAAATTAAATAACTTGTATTACTTGTGAAAAACATGCTAACTCCTCACTAATTACTCAAGCGTTACCTTGTTATCCCGCAGGAACTACTAGTGATGTGGCCCATTATTTTAAAGTGAAAAACATGCTAACTTTGATTAGTAATTAATTGGTTATTCTTTCTTAGTTCACAAGTAGTTCTCAGTGAGGATACATTTCTTTAGTAATAATCAAATACCTACCAAGGAACTACCTTTGTACTAATTTAGATATTACTTACTGCTTAGTTAATATTGCTTCCATATTAGTTAATAGTGTTAAGTTCGGTGTTAATGCAGTACTACCTATTACTTCCTGCATAGCTACTTGTTAACTACGGACCATTATTCTAAAGTGTTACCCAAAGTTCTTCAAAGAATACAATGGTTTACTATGGTACAGTGCAATGTACAAGAAACATAATAAAACCTTGTTACTTTCTGGTACTTTATTCTTAATGCATTGAGAATGCTTGTATTGGGAATAAGATTCTGACTTATTAATTGTGGACTGTTCCTTTAAATAGAAGAATGCATTTTTAAGAGAAAATAACCAAGAGGGACATTGTGTGATTTTGGCAATGTGGTGTAAGAATGTTATTGACACATTCTTCAGTGTCAGAGTGTAAGTGTTGTCTCCTCACTCTAAAACATTCACACTTTATGTCCTCAACATTTCATATGTTTTATTCATTGAAAGTCTCTCTGTCTATGACCATGAACCGTATTTACATCTATAAGCATCTTAAAAAAAAATTTAGTCCAATAATACTAAATGATTCTAAATTTGTTTCATGTTGTTGGAAGGAAGCATTTGCGCTCATATTGTTGCTCAGAAAGTCACACTGCAGTGTTTGACTGTGGTCCATGAGTGTAGGTTTATTTTATTTTTTTCGTTCCATTATGTGGACTCAGCAGGGCTTGAAGAGTTTACATTTGCAAAGTCGCCTCAAATCCCTCTGTACAGAAAACAAACGCAGCAGAGCGACAGCACGGATGACCGATAGCCTCTTTCTCCCTTCAGCTTCACATTTGTTCTAGAATCTAGATGCACATGCTAACCCACCATGCAAGAAACAAAACGTTACTGTCATAGGCCTGTAATAAACAAATTGGTAATAGATTACAATATGCTGAAGCATTTGGTTCAGGCACACGTGGAACACAATATTCCAACCTTAGTCTGTTTATAAAGTGTCAATTTGATAGAAATTCCCTTTTTTTTGTCTGGCTGAATAGCCAGATCTGTTGGAGTTAGAGTTCTCGCAGTTTCCTCAGCTGTTATGTCATTCCTTGGACTGACGATAGTAATTGAAAACACAAGGAAGTAGAGGAGAGATGGCTGTTTTAAATACTTAGAGATAGTTCACCCATAAATGAAAATCATGACATTGTCTACTTATTTGAATCCTGTTTCATTTTTAAGCTAAACACAAGACAGGTTATTTAGCAAAATTAACAGATTTATTTCCATGTGTAGCATGAACAATAAGGCCAATTACAGTTGAATCCGGGAAGAACTTAAATTTGTATTACATATAGCTATTGTATGACTTGGAATATGGCTTATATAGGCCATTGTTATGGTACTTTGATTATTTGGAGTTAGACAAAACATTTAAACCAGCCTTATTTGCCGTTTGCTTAGCTGTTTTAAGCTAGAGTTAAAAAAACCAGCTGTACAACAGACCAACATAACAAGTTTGGCCAGGCTGGAGAAATGTCACAGCCTGATGACAGATGACAGATTTTTCATTTTTATGAACATTCCCTTTAAAACAGCCTGCTTATTGCTATTTCAACCATGAGGATGGGTGCTGGGGTTACTCTGTATATGTGTGTGCGTGCAGGTCCAGCAGACTGTATGATATGGGAAGTGAAAGCCGGATTCTGAACGGCAGACAGAGATTAAGTGAAAAGGGGGAGATCACCGTCAGGAACACCAGTGTTGATTTTAGGCACACGGTTGCATGGCGTTATGTCTGCTGGCTGTATGTAGGAATGCCTTTGTGTCATAACAGACTTTAGGTTTTTGACTTCACAAGATCTTGCCGAACTGGCTACATCACGGGAGACCTATCTATCTATCTATCTATCTATCTATCTATCTATCTATCTATCTATCTATCTATCTATCTATCTATCTATCCATCTATCCATCCATCCATCCATCCATCCATCCATCCATCCATCTATCCATCTATCCATCTATCAATCTATCAATCTATCTATCTATCTATCTATCTATCTATCTATCTATCTATCTATCTATCTATCTATCTCTGTCTGTCTGTCTGGCTGGCTGAGTAGATTTTTTAAGCTTTAAAAAGAGTCAGGGAAAATGAGACAGGTGTATGTCTTTAAAGATATGACAACTGTTATTTGTGTAGTGAATGTTTTCATAGTTTCAATTACTTGTAAGAGAGGAATGCTTCTGCAAAGCAGCAAGTGTGTGTGTTTCTTTAATGATGTCATAAACTTTTTGCATCTCTTTGTTAGCTTGTCTACACGCCATTTGACTTGAAAGAAAGAACTGCAGTCTTGGTATGTTGAGAGAGCCAGAGAGAGAGAAATGGAGGTGCCAAGTCCTAATATCCCTCACATTTCATCTTTATTGTGTGCTGTAAAATAGCTATGAAAACATTTAGAGATGGGGCAGAGAGGAAACGTTACATTAATTGTGAATAAAAGGAGCAATGAATGTTGGAGATTTAGACGGAAAGGTCTACAACTCATCAGCTTCCTCTCAGACCTGTTCACCTGTTTCTACACCTCCTTACAGAAAGAGCAATCATAAACGGCACTTAACTTTAATAGTACACAAATAGCATTGTTTAATCAGGGTTTTAAGGTAAATCCCATTTATAGAAAAAGAATGTGTATATATACCATTTATGCACTTGTTAGCACCAAAACATGTGGTATGGGCTCCGGACTGCGACCAGAATGGTTGCAAATACAATATAATATCAAAATGTGCTTCAATAATTTGAAATCTAGTCAGGAAAACTGTATCCATCCGAATGCTGTTTCATCACATAACACAGAGAAACGAAAACAGTGTGAATTGTGTTGGTCGATTCAATAACAAATGACTGTTATGAACTGGTCGGTCAAAAAGATTTACAAAAATAGGTTCAAAGTCGCTCGTGAATTAGCGTTTGGAATCAGACTCTCGCAGTGACTCATTCAGAACCGTTACTGAGTTCACAACTGACTCCCTCAATGACCCATTCAAAATAATCATAGTAGACATATATAATAAATACCAAACGTCCCTTCATTACAGCATGCAACTGTTGTTAAAAGTTGGGAAAGTGGGACTGTGCTTTACAATTGTGGGACCATTGCCCTGACTTTTTGGACATGTACCATGGTATTCTTTAAAGTACCATGTAAATACTGTGTTACATAAATATAGTAAATATACATTGTATAAATCAAAGTATTCAATGTTGTCAATAATGATATTTTCTCTGTATTCAGTGTAAATCAATGGTATCAATAGTATTATAGGCCGGTTATTTTTTGCTGCTTTGTATATTATTTCCCAGAGAAACTTTAATGTTTAATTTTCCATCCTCAATCTGTCAAGAGTTTAGCTTAAGCAAAAGAGCAAGCAATCGTTAAGCATTTTCTGTTTACACTGTTGTTTACTTGACTGTGAAATTGAATGGTTTGTTATCCACTTTCAGGTGTCAGTTCAGTGAGGCAGGCTTGAATTGTTGTGGTTGAATCGACACGTAATGCCGCAAGAGTGTCTATGTGTGATATACTGTAGATACAATAGATTCTGACAACCAAACAGTCTCTCAAAAGTGTTGGACGTTCATCTCAAATTATTACTGTTTGTTGAACAAGTCCTAACTCGGTCCCAATTTAAAGCCGCATAAAACAACTATGTTAGCTACATTAAAAAAGTACATGATTGTCTATTTGCCTGTTTTGTCATTTTTATTTGATTTAGAAGTGTCAGCACTTGTACAGGCTCATACTTGAGTTTCATTCCTGCTGTAGCATATGTTTGCCATGTTGACCAAGCACAGCTCTGAGCATATTGGGCAAATTTCCCTTGCTCATATTTGCTTTGGATACTGGTTGGCTGCGGAGGACTAATAGTGTGGCTGAGGTTGGCGTAAGCTATTTTCAGCCTTTCCTTACTATAGATCTCACACGCTTTTGTTGTTAAAGAATCCCAGTTTTTTTGTGTGTTTTTTTTATATATTTTTTATGAATAGCCCTATGCCAGAATTTTTAAAGTTTATCATAAATTTTATGATTATATTGAATAGAAAGAAGTTATTAAAGAAAATCTTTTGAACGCAGGCCAGACAAGAACAGCTGGTTTTCTCTCAGTTCATATGGCCAGTAATGCTGAACTTTGTCTCAGGTGTTTCTAGTAAGAGTATGGAACTGTAAAATTGAAGGGATGGTTCACCCAAAAATGAAAATTCGATCATAATTTGTTCACTCTCACATCATTCCAAACCTGTATGACTTTCTTTCTTCTGTAGAACATAAAAGAATATATTTTGAGAAATGTCTCAGTGTTTTTTTGGTCCATAAAATAGACGTCAGTGGTCACCAAACCTCTTTGGTTACCAATATTATTCAAAATAATAACTATCTGTTTGGTTGCCATAACTCATATGGCATAATTTGGTCTTAGAAGATTTTAATGAGAAAGTTAATTTAGTCCATATTGATTGCAGACTTTGAATGCAGCTATCTTGGCAAATCTCAGCAAAGTTTGAGACATTGTTGAGATCTATTTTGAAACACTAGAGGAGAAACATGCTTTTCTAGGGAATTTTGCTCATGGAAAATATCTGAGAGATAGCAGGAGACTGTTTGCTCTCCATATTACTGTCCACAAGAAACAATTTATTTGCTGCTGCCAATAGTCAAGTCACCTTCATTTATATAGTGCTTTTTACAATACAGATTGTTTCAAAGCAGATTTACAGTGATAACAGGAAATAATGGAACAAAATTTGTTTCTGCTGTACAGCAGATCTAGAAGAAAATAGGTTCATAGGTTCCATTTTAAGTAAGTTCAGTGATGGTTCAATACATACACATGACATGTTGTTGTGAGCCAGTTAGACATGCTGCTGCTGCTGTACAATGTTGCATACAGTACATGAATTACCCATAGCAGATCTATATCAGCTGTGGCCTATAGAGAATGATGTGATTGCAAGCAAATTGAGTTGAGGAACTATCAGCCTGCACCCTCTAGAGTTTCATGACAGAACTTTGTATTTACTGTACCAATTTTCAGAATGACAAATTGAGTACTTTTTTTTTTTTAAATAAATTTTTCCCTATTTTGTGCTGTTCTAAAGAGCATGTTGTGCTTCAATGGAAGCAAGAACATCTGACCATCTGTACAGAGACTTGATCAGTGTCACAAATTTGATTACAGACCTAGAAATAGTGCAGAATTTCTGCCTCATTTACATCATAATATTTTGTTGTTTATTTTTATTTATTTTTCCAGATTTTATATTTCGAATCCCTGATTTTCACTGTAGTCTTGGAATTTATTTGACTCCGTATACAGTATAAACATACAAAATTGTGTATTTACATTAAATCACAATATGAAGAGTGATCACAAAAAGAGAACTCATTGGTAATGGTTGTTTCCTTGGGGCAGTTCTAAAGTTTATAAATCTCTAAAGGCAGGGGTAATTCCCCATCCCATTAACCAGCCCAGACAGATGATGATCCCATCGTTACGGTAACACATGAAAGGCCCTGAGATTCTATACTCATTTTCTGAAGGGACTTGACCCTGCAGGCTTAACCGGACACACACTTAGCATCATAAAGTACACTTTTGCACACACACATGCGCACACACACGTCCACGCATTTCGAGTCCTGAGGGCAAACAGGCCCGCGTTTGGTGATCAAAGCCACCTATTATATCTGGTATGGGACTTCACCCCAACATTCTCTGTGGCTGTGCTTTTCTCTCACCCTTTAGGGAAGGAGGGGAGTGATTAGAGGTTAAACAGATAGATGAATTTAAGGATTAGTTTATTATACTTGCTTGGTAATTTTGAGTCCTCTTTGAAACTTGAATACTGTTCAGCCAGTCAAATGTTGTATTCTGCGATCAGAATTTAAGTTAATTACTCATAATCTTCCCCTCCAGTGAACAGTTGCCAACACTTCTTTGAGTTACTGAGTTGAACTCAAGAACCAGAACAGTTAAATTCATGAACAAATCATTGAAAAGTTCAGTTTTAAAGAACATTTTGATCACATTTTTGGAGATTGTTTCTTGGCAAAAATTCATGTGAAGGACGTTCATGAGAAGGAGTACTGTTACCGTTGAACAATTACATTTTGAATTAAATTAAAGTTGTATCAGCCACTTTTATGGTGCTTTTTGTCATTTCGTAGCTTGGCTGGCCCCAGTTCTCATTCACTTTCATTAAAGAGAGTGTACAAAGCTATTCTTCAAAATGTCAC
This sequence comes from Abramis brama, assembly GCF_963993115.1. Lineage (NCBI taxonomy): Eukaryota > Metazoa > Chordata > Actinopteri > Cypriniformes > Leuciscidae > Abramis > Abramis brama. Next base: position 9,691,712 of record NC_139967.1, on the reverse strand, counting down.
CTTTTGAGTTCCACAGAAGATCAAATGTTATGTGGGTTTGGAACAACATGATGGTGACTAAATGATGACAGAATTTTCAGTTTTGGGTGCACTATTCCTTTAAGTACTCCCCATGTGACCCCAGAGGCAGACTGGATCAGATAAAGCCATATAGAAACCTGGCACGGTGTACGAGTATGTTTATGTGTGTCTGCCAGCGGGAAAGATTCCTCTTATAATCTAATCTCCTCCATTGAACCTCAATTGCCCTCAAGTCTTCAACTCCAAACAGGTGTCTTTCCTGAAGAAGAGAATACATTATTAAAAAAAAAAACTATGCAAAAATCCATTATACTTGACTGAGTCATAATGAAAATCCCATCAGGCTGAAGGGGTTTGTCGAATTTGATGGTCGAAATACATACACCGCTCCAAAGCCAGACTTTGGTTTGTTAGCAGGCCAGATCTCATTCTCCTCAACAGAAAAGAAAAAAAAGGAGCAGGGAAAAATGGGAGATGTTTAACTGACTCCAACCTGAGGTTAAGTTTCCCTCGGACACAAAAAAGAAAGCACATGAAAAGACGCTTCACTCAATACACTTTCCTGTTGTAAAGAGAAAAGAAGAGAAGCTGGAAAGTGTTTTTGATAGGGGAAGAAAAGACCGTGGCACGCCCTTTTGATTCCACCGCACAATGGCTGAAATCAGATAGCTGTCGCCTCGGGGTCGAGCTCGAGATGTTGCATTGTAGCTCCTTAAAGACAAGAAGAATAGCTTTTCTCGCAATTATCGTTATTTCTGACGGCGCTGGCACCCGTAGCGCGCGTGAAGGGGGATTCAGCCGGGCTGTTTTATGATGAATGTTCGGTTACTGCCTCGTCTAGCTGTGCGGTTGTAATCAATACTCTGTTTTGAAGGCTTTTTGGGGTTTGGGCATCAAGGTTTAAAGTACACACCGGAGAGCTTAAAGGGGTTTTGAAGCAGACAAAGCCGGAGAACTCCGCAGGTCACTGTCTGGAAAGGAACAAAGCCCTCGCGTAGACGCCGACCTGGAGGTGGACATGCTTGGATGGACAGGGCAGGGGGAGAGAAAGAGGCTCAATGAAGCACATAGGTTCCCGCTGTAGAGGGTGTTTCTGTCTGACTGACAACCCATGAAAAGGCTTTTCTCTTTAGTGACAGCTACGCTTGAACTAAATTACGTGCAGTAACTAACTAAAAGCAGTGATGCTACTAAATTAACATTTTTCAGTATGGCGTGACAATTTCTCAGCTGTTTTCAAGTTACACTACCATTCATAAATTTGGAGTCAGTAGCAACGATGCATTTCATTGATTAAAATTGACAGTAAAGACTTACATTTTCATTAAAAAAAAAATCTATTTCAAATAAATGCTGTTCTTTTGAGCTTTCTGTTCATCAAAGAACCTTTATATTAAGCTAATATTAAGCTAATATTAAGCAGTTTTCAACATTGATAAGAATTGTTTCCTGAGCACAAATCAGAGTGACACTAAAGACTAGAGTTTTAAAGAGTAACAGCTGCTGGAAATGTTTTAATTGTATGAATATTTCACAATATTACTGTGTTTTACTGTAATGTTCGTCAGATTAATGCAGCCTTGTTGAACATAAGAAATATAAGATTTTTGAACGTTAGTGTAGCTCACTATTTATATTTATATTATGTCCTAAACGTGCTGAAAGTTCTCTCTTTCTCAGATTGGATAGTCCGAATCATTGTGGTTCATTCAGACTGTTTATTTTAATTATCTGGTTTATTAACAATTCACTGATTCATTTGAATCATCACTGAATTGTGTTCTTGAAACTTCCTGACTTTTTTGAAAGTTATTAAACTGTCTGAAAACAAAACAGGTATGTTCACCATGGTCCATTTCTTTATATAGTAAAGAGTATAAACTACTGTATATTAGGGATGTGCCGGTATTCGGTAATGCGATAAATCGCGGTAATGAATATGCACGATATTGTTATCGCGGGCACTTCAAAATACCGTGAAAAATAATAGATCAGAATTTATATTTATAGAACGCGCATTAGCTTATTTTCCATCAACCGCTTAAACAAACACTGCATATGCTGCGCGAAACACGTGCGCACTCTGATGTAAACAATCCCCACATGTAGAAGCCCTGTGTGCATGCGGCGCAGTGTGCACTAATGTAAATAATCCTCACATGGAGAAGAAGCATGGCGGAAGGAGGAACGCTGCCGACGATTTATCCATAGACAGTAAAATAAAGGATTTATCCCCCTTCTAAAAGCAGGGCTGCCAACTTCAGCATGAGACTCACGCAATTTAACGTACACTTTTCACACGCTCTCGCGCCACACATCCATTTTCTCACGCAGAGAAAAATCACGGAGCAAAGAGGACACGGAGACAGACTAACGTTAGACAGAGCAGGTTACTTTTGATATGAAAAAAATTCTCAGCTCTCAGGTTCTGTCCATTTTATAACGAAATTCAGACAATAAATACCGTTTTGGCGCTTGTAAATGTGACGTGACCGATCGCTGTAGTGCCTCAGTTCAAGTAAACCGATCATCTGTTACTTTTTATTTAAAGATACAGTACAACTTACCGAAAGGTATATATGCCTCATACATAATATCGATCAATCAGTGTTTTTCAACCACGAAAAGAGGTCAATAAAACTGCAGGTGAACAATTATGTCACAGAACGTTACATTTACCTCAGGAAAGCCATTTAATGACCAACACGTTAGTTGACTAGAAAAAATAGCTATAGAGAGGAGTATTTTGCTAAATATATGCACTATATTACATTTGTATTATATTTTTACTTGTGTCATAATTGTTATTATAATGAAAACCAAATTATATTATTTAATTTAATTTGTTAATTTTTAACCTTTAATAATACCAGCTGACAGGGCTCTCTGTATGTTTACAACATTATGTGAGATATATTTTTTCTTGAGAAAAATTAAAATGTAGGCTATCTACTGTAGCCTACCTAATATTTATCCAAAGAGTCAATATTGAATCAAGATTGAAATCAAATCCCAAGAATTGAATTGAAATCGTGAAAATTGTGTAAAATTCTGTTTAGTTACCAAATGTTTTGACAATCACAATTACACCTATTGTGATGCAAGTTGTTGTTTTTTTCTACATCCCCTCCCAATCCATTCGTTTCTCTTGAGCAATTAAAATATCGTGATAATACCGTATACCGTGATAAAAGCTCAATCAATTAATCACAGCATGAAAATTTGATACCGGCACATCCCTACTGTATATATAATATATACTATATGCATCTTAGTAATATGTCAATATTTGAACTGCTCTAAAGTTGTTTTTTTTTTTTTACATTTGTATCATTAGATATTTGAGTAAGTTGAAACCCAGTACTTACGTTTAAAAGTGGAATTCGGCAAATTCTCTCCAAAAACATCCTGTCGTCACTGGCACGCAATCAGTTCTGGGGTAAGCAAGGCCTCAAAGTTGTATCCATCTGTTGTATCCTTTATTTCACGGGAAACGAAGGACGCAATTGGAGGCCGCATTTGAAGGAGCAATCGAATTTGGACGGCCTTCGTCGCGCCGTGGTGACACAATCGGCCTTCAAATTCGCCCTTCGAAGGATGCAGCCTCTGAATTGGGACAATTCAGAATCAGTTTTCAAACAAATCACTTGAATAAATGATTCAGTGATTCACTCATAAAGACAAGTCATTGGTCGCCACCTACTGGTGTAACGATGATACCTGCAGAAAGACTCACTGAAATTACAGCTTGTTTCTGTAGTAGATTCTACTGTAGCTATAACTAGCCTAATTTTTCAAAAGAGGAACTTGACTGTTGTTGAACTAATTTGGTTCAAGTAGTTTGCAGTTGTAAACTAGTCTCTTTCTCGCACAGGAACCCAGATGGAGATGTCCGGCCATGGTGTTACATCGCAGATCTTGAGGACGGAATCTACTGGAAATACTGTGATATTCCGACCTGCCAAAGTAAGTGTTTAAAGTGAGGAAAATGACATTGAATCAACAATGAGCACAAGTTAAAGCAGGAACCTGGCCAAAAAACTTTAAGTTCCCATCATCTGGATTATAAAACTGATATGCAAAACCACATTTTTGGGAAGGACTCTAATTGTTCCATCAGAAATCACACTGTCCCAGCATGCACAGATACGATTGCGGTGCTTGTCATCACTTGACGTTTTTGCATTTTCCATCCAGAGAGTGTACAAGAGCATCTGTGTGTTGAAAGTATGTGTTTACCTCAAAGCTATAGGGTGATTAGATTAATTATTGATGTATCTGTATTCAGTATAATTTCATAATCAGTGCAGACTTTCTTTCTTTCTTGGTATTAGTGAATAAGTCTTTCTGTGCTCGAGGGCATGTATGTGTGTGCATGTGCGTACGAGTGCAAACTCATTTTTCTGTCAGTCAGATTTGTATAATCCCACTAAGTGTGTTTTCTACTGTACTGGCAGAGAAAGAGAATGTGGGTGTGTGTGTGTGAGTAATCTGATATCCCCAGCTCCTCAGTTTCTTCTCACTAATCACACCCCATAAACAAGAGCTGACACACAGTATCACAGGATGGGCATGAATACAAAACTTAACAGCTGTGACAAACACCAGGAAACAATCTCAGTAGTTAGAGCTCAGTCTGAAGTTCACTTCCATTACATTTGTGTGATTCTACAGCCATATCAATCATGACAAGTAAATGTGTAAATTAAGGCGGTCAATTTAGCATGTTAATTTAGCTCAATTAATTAGAAAAAAAATCAAATTTTTTAATTCTAATTTTTTAATTCTAATTCTAATTCAATTCAAGCTTAATGTACCATGTTTTGGGGAATCTGCAGCTCCAAAGTTATATTCTATATTTAAATTGATGCAAAGAAAAGTGTGGCTATAGGAGGAAAGTATATTCAGTTCAATTCAGTATTCAGTATTCAGTATTTTGTTAAAATCTAGTCAGGATTGTTGTTTTTCCCCTTCAATCACATCCACTCCTGGTTCTGTGCTGGTTTGTTAAGGCCTGCTTCTCAGTATTTTATAGCCCATCTCAGGGTTGTGATGCGTGACTTAAGCTTTAATTTTCCTCCATCTCCGTATTCACTGTCCAGTACAACTGCACTCGCTGACCCATTTCCCAAAAGTGCCATACACACATTAATCTGTCTGGATGCCCAGTATCTCTGTGCTTGAGTGGAGCTAACAATGCCCACCCAACTAATGTCTTGGACGGCAGGCAAATTTAGGACAGCTTTTGTCACAGTCTTCTCTGTTAGGCTCACTGGTTTGAGTCTGGTTTACCGTAAATGTGTTTGTGTGTACCGGCTTGTAACCCATCTGGGTTTTTTTTTCATGTCCCAGATTCCCGTCAGCTCTCAGGGCATCGCCCATATCAAGTACAGTCCTCCGCATGCTCCTGTTTCGGCTTGGATATCATTAGATAGGTCTTGGGTCCTGGGTGGTGCCCTAAAGCCACGATGCCCACAATGTTTGCCAATGAAAGCAAGGTGATTTGTTGGACTTTTTAGCTCCAGGCAGTCGTTATGCTGTAAAATCAGAAAGCAGTCGGCGCAATTGTAGTATCACAATCGACACGCGTACATGCACCCGAGGCTGTTTCCCTATTTGTTATGTGGGATGAAAGAACAGAATTTGCCCCAATCTCCATTAGGCACGCTGTCATGTGCAAAATGACACTTCTCTTTGCAGCACGTAGAGAGAGGTAGATTTTCTCCTTTGTTTGTTCTGTTTTGGTGGGTTTTTTTTGTTCTCTGAATAACAATAACCTGTTTTAGATATCTTATCATGTTAACCTGCAGACTTTTTGTCTTTTTACCAACCCGCACACACACATAATTAAGTATTAGTTTATAATATCTAGGAAAGGTATGTAGAAAAGCCTTCCTGTATGTAACTGAGGGACTTGATGTTTATTTATATACTGTCAGCACTGATTCGAATCACTCAATGTGCAGATTAACTTTGGACAGTTATCATGTTTACTTTCACATTTATAGTATGTGGATATTCAGCATGGAGGTTTAGTGCCAAATAATTGGGATGGTTAACAGTCAAGTGTGAGTCATAAGAGGACCAGCTGCATTCCTCACAAATAGGTTGTTTTCTTAAAGCGAACAACAACATTATCTGTTAAAGGTGCATTTTTTGTCTTTTTAATCAATGGTCATGCTCAGTTTTCAGTCAGAGGTGTGTGTGTGTGGGTGTGTGTGATGGTTGGCTCAGGGTGATGTTTGGATTTGCTCTTTAACCTCCTGCAATAACAGATGAGAAGATTGGTCTCAGTGCCACATTTACACTGACAGATAGGCTTGAGAATCAAATCTAATAGTAATTTAAGGAAGTGAATCATTCTGGGTTTGATTCCTTTTCAATTCCAATTCCATTAATTATTCTATTTTTTATTTTTTGTACTTTTAAAGAAAAAATATTTTGAAGAAAAAATGTATACAGTAGTATTTGTACACTTTTTTGATATATTTGTTAATTTGGTCATTTTTATAAAATGCTACTTCCAAAACTCTTTAACTAGTTGTCCTATGAACAACCATTCAGTAACTACTCTGATTCAAAACTCACAAGCCTTACAATAAACAACACAATAGCTTTATATGTTTGATTCTGAAGGGAACTGACTCATAAGATTCATTTTTCGGGAATCAGAATACATTGTTTACATGGCAACTGCTCTCTCTGGGTCAGCAGCAACACCAACGCAGATCTGAACGTTCGCTGTTGTCAAAGGAAGATCGATTGGGTGTTTAAATCGAAATCAAGACCTTTATACGATTAATCATGCAGCTATATGATTTTATGAATTCCATGCTTTCAATCATGATGTAATTAATCTCATGACTGGCTAAGTAGACAGTTGAAGATTGCACAAGTATGTCTGCAAGACGTTTGTTAAAGATCACTTCATCTGTAAAGCATCTGCTGTTTACTAACATCTGATAGACGTCTTTAAGATGTCAGTTTTACATACATCCTAAATCAGAAACATCTTAAAGACATATTCTAAACGTCTATTTGACATCTGACAGGAAACGTCCTATAGACGTATTGCAGATGAGCAAACAAAAAATACATCTTCCAGATGTAAACACGCACATCAAATAGACATCTCTTCAATATTGTTCTTGATACAATATCTTCATTAACAAAACAAAGTATAAGGACAAATTGCTGTTCTTTTTCCCCACTCAACAGTCTCTCTAAATTCTTAGGGCCGCCGTACCTCATGACCCAGGGCAGGTGCAGCGGGGGTTGAGAGATGAGATCTATACAGCTTTTTTCACTGTTCATTCCTGTTGTTTCACTCCTCCAGCCTCTGAAAACACTTTAATTATTCTGTTTCTATTGAGAACGCCTCCTTCAATCTTTAATTAAGCATGCAGTCACTCCCTGAAGGGCATGGCAGTGAAAAGCATTGATCTCTGCCTCAATTGTGTCATAATACGGCCTCTGGCACGACTAATGCAATGTGCTCACCACCTTGCAGATGCACGACATGGGAAAGTATGCCGTGAAGTTGCGCAGCAGTCCCCTGTTAAAGGGTCGATGGTATTGTTTGTGTTCCTTGCATGTTGTACTCCAACCGAAGATTTATACTCAAGATGTTTGGAACGACCCCGTTGACTTGTTCCTTTGATTCTCACTTTTTCTCTCTCCCAGTGTAAATCTCAGCTGCTAAATGTATGATAGATACAAGGGTCATGGGTAAAATGCGGCATAACGCAAACAGAAACTCAGTCAGAAACGCCTGCCTCATAAACAAAGCTACACTGTCAAATTCCCCCGAGCAGAAAATGAAAGCATATTAATAGTCTGTTTTTTGTGGAATGATCCACAACATCAACAAATTAATTTCACTCTGAAGCAGATCCAGCTGTTGTAACTGTACAAAAAAAAGTTAAACCAAAACACATGTATTCTGGGCTGGATAAGTGTATCTGAATTAATGACAGACATGCAGATCTAAAAGCAGGAAAGAGGATGAGGGCTCTTGAATGATTTACCAACAAATCACCAAACCCCAGATGCTTAATATAGTCATTTTATAGGTGTTTTACACCAAACTGTGAAGTGCAGCACTAAAACTAGATAATTGCTAGAGGTTAAAAACCCTCCTCTGCCCAAACTGCACTGCGTGTCCCTGAATTGCTGTTCATACAGACAGAAAGCGGAAATGTGAAATAATTTGGAAATAATAATTTTAAATAAATGTTTCATTTACAAAATACTTTTACGTAAATTCATTTTATGTTATGTTTTTAATATAATTTAATTATTTTTATTTATCTCTTTTGACTCTTTTGATTTTTTGTTGTTGTATTTTTGGTGTATTTAATGGCCACTATTATTTTATTTCTGTCATCAAGCATCCAGCTCCCTAAATATCAGTATCAACATTGGCTATTAACTCTTTCCCCACGAGCGTTTTAAAAAAAAAGTTGCCAGCCACCACCACCACAAAAAAATTATATTTTGTTGTATGAATATCTGAACATGCAATCTATCAAAAGAAAGAACAGACCCTCTACTTTTAAACAATAATAGCTTCATGCTTACTTTCTTTTATCAACACTTGAATGTGGGTTTCATAAAAAAAGCAACATTTTGAGCAAAAAGCTGAGAAAATCACATTTTTGTCAAAGTCTACATCCAGATCGGATTCAGAACGATGATCAAAACATACAGTACATGGAGTAGATCGAGTCCATCAACACCCCCAAAACATTTAATTCAGTAAAAGTTTTGATTTAAATGATGTTTAATGTTGATGATCCCGTTATTTTACATATGCATCTGCTTACATATATGCTATCACTTGTTTCAGCTTCTTCTTCGCATGTGTTTTAATCAGGAGATTCAGTACTCTTTCAGAAGATGTGTAATAGCTTAAAACACAGAGAGCTGGAAAATTCCGTCAATGGCTAGGAAGCGTTGTCTCACAAATGACGGACATTCTGTCAATGGCGGGGAAAGAGTAAAAAAAACAACAGTTAAGTCAACCACTAGTTAAACTCCCACTAACAAACCACTAGTTTGATGAAATGTGCTAGAAGTTCTTGTTATTGTGAGCAGTTTCACTGTTCTATATGATTTGTATCTGCCCACATGCACGAGCATAATAAAGAAAAATTGGGCATTCTAAGAGATTTTGATTAATGCATTGATACTGTCAGCCCACCAGTAACATTAAAGCATCAAGCAAAAGGAACGCCTACTCCTACCAACAATACAGCAACTAAATGACCTCCACTAATAAAATTGCTGTCAGTGTGAGCGGCCCTTGAGAGCCCTAGGTGTTGACAAGACCGTAGATGAATTTGTGTTGCACATCTAGAGGAATAGGCTACGTCTGTGGAATAAACCTGTTGATGTGGTGGGAGGTGGTTCTATGTGGGTTTGTGTATGTGGACTTCACAAAATTAGACTGTTAATATAGTTTTCTTTATTATTTCAGAAAGGTAACACGCTGTGAGCTCTGGCACCCTTGCTCTCACAATAAGATGCCTGTGGAAAAAGATAAATCACACACGCTATATACTTCTCTCTGTTTGAGATCTTATCATCATTTTTATTAGTGTATTGTATTAATTTATTTGTTGTGGCCCATTTTTAGCTTTTTATTTTACTTTCACATTAATGATTTCAGAGTGCACTATCCATAAACCACAATAGAATCTGTTTACTCACTTTACAAACTGTGCAACACAAAATCAGATTGTTTGTTTGGTTGTACTGATCACTCTTTTCCATGTATTGAATTGTAACTGGAGCTGGAGCTTCAAAATGGATGCAGAAGCCCATTGAAAGTCTCATAAAAGTACTCTGCAAACATATGAGCTTTGTATGATGAGCAGATTGAAACTGTAAGTCTTGATTTACTGTATATACCAGGAGAAGTAGTGATGTCCGATTAATGAGTGAATCATACATCTGATTTAAATTCGTTTTAAAGAATCAGTTCACAAAACTGGTCTAAATGATATATTAATCAATCAGATTTGGAATATAATAAGTTTTGGGTCTGTAATGTTTATTTATTTATTTTTTAGATAGAGGTTTCTTATTGCAGACCAAGGCAGCATTTATCAAAAATACTGTAAAACAGTAATATTGTGAATTATTGAACTGTTTTCTATTTTTTTCTATTTTAAAATGTAATTCACTCCTGTGATGGCATTACTCCAGTCTTCAGTGTCACATGAACCTCCAGATTTTTATATATTTATTTATTTGAAACTGTGATATATATTTTTTCTGGATTATTTGATGAATATGAAGTTCAAAAGATCAGCATTTATTTGTGACAGTAAATTTTTGTAACATTTTAAATGTCATTGCTGTCACTTTTGGTCATTTTAAACCATCCTAGCAGAATAAAAGTAGGCCTATTCATTTCTTTCAAAGAAAAAAAAATCATTTCTGAATGGTAGTGTATAAAGTACCCTACCATAAACGTATCATAAAAGTCATAACATTTATGATACTATTCATTGTTACTACATGAAAAAGAGCGAGCAGCGCATTATTCAAATTTCTGTGGAAGACCTAGAGTCATACAGGTTTTGAACAACATGGTGAATAAATGATGACAGAATTTACATTTTTGGATGAACTATCCCTTTAAACATTCAGAAAGACAGACTGTCTTATTAGCAATAACAAAACGTCTTTTTATTATTTCACTTCCTCAAGTGTATCTCGGCTCTCAACTAAAAGTGTTCCTGGCAGAGTCTGCAGGGTGTGGCACAGAAACTTATGAATGTATTTTGGAAAAAAGAAACACCCACAATCCTCTGCAAAAAGAAAGAAGAAAAAACGCACCACAGATGTCATCTGAATTTATGTCTGTAATTACCTTATTTTAATAACACACAGAGAGAGAGAATGAAAGAGGGAAAGAGAGAGGCCCTCTCAGACACGCTTATCCGCTGTTTCTGCCAAATGCATTTGCCAAGATCTGCAGTGTTTGATGTTGTTGTGTTTGTTATCTGGGTGTTTCTTTCCTTCTTCCTTTTGTCAGTCTCTCTCTCTCTCTCTCTCTCTCTCTCTCTCTCTTTCTCTCTCTCTCTCTCTCTCTCTCTCTCTCTCTCTCTCCTTTTGAATGCTATTATGTCCGCCTCTCTGCTTCAGCGGACTTGTGACACGTCTTTCACTCTTGCGTCACCCCCATCAAGCCCTGCAATAATGAAAATCTGAATTGTGAAAAGCACGGATGACTCCCCACAGCTGAGATATGATGTGCAATATAAGGCCTGATACCATCGTTTCTGCTCTGAACTATATCGGCGGGTTTAGTGAGCTTAATGGAATAACGGTGGTATTTACTATCGCTGTAGAGTTTTTGAAGATGAGAGTGGAACTGTCACTCTTCAGAAGAGGGTTACTGGGGATAATTCATGGGTGGCCTTGTGATTAAGGATTGGGGTTGAAATTGGAAAAGTTATCGTACATGCACTGTACAAGTACATGCTACACATGGTTACAAAGGAGTACAGGCTGGCTACTTCAACATTTCTGAGATATTGGGCCATTTAAATCAACATAAGTGTTGTTTTAGTACACTCAAAAACCTTTAAGCCTTTTTTTTGAACATTTACTCATTTCAATTAATATTTTCAATTTGAGTGTATTATTTAGATGCTATTATATTAAATAATATTTATTAAATTTATTAAATTTATATTAATAAGTAATTTTGTGTGCTTTTGTCATATTATTTTTTTGACAGCTTCTATTTAGCTTTTTATTTATTTTTATTTAAATTTTAGTACTTTTTAGTAAACTTATTTTATTTCAGTCATTTGTCATTTTTTAAGTTTAAGATTTTCATCTAATATTAATATTTTATTTCAACATTATTTCAATTTACGAAAACAATTTTTAATAGTTTCAGTTAACAATAACCACACTTTATCAAAATGAAATCAAAATTGACCCCATTTGCTTTTTTTGTAACATTTCAGCGTGGTGGCGAAGATATGCTTATTAATCATTATTAAGCAAATTATGTTAATTCATAGATGATACACATTGTCTTCTTCAGCTGTTGCATCATATCTTGCACCTTGATCTGCATCTAGCTGGTCTCGAGTAGCCAGACCTTCAGACTGACAGCAGAAGGTCTGGACTCCATCGCAGCTTTTATTGGCCAAGGACCGCCCACAGGCCGTCTGACTGACATGTAAAGCAACCAATCAGTTTGTTTTGCTCCGCGTCATGTTTATGGGCGTGAAAATGTAACGTTGATGTCCCTACAATAACCTGTGTGTAAAACTCTTTTTTTTAGGATTTATTTTAAAGAGTCTTATTAAGAGTGCTCATTGTCACAGTTGTAAACATGATGGCTTCCTTTTTCCATGAGGGGGCTTGCCGTCACAGCATCTTTGTTTCCAGGCGGATCATTAAAGAACAAGTCTCACACATCTCCCAGAAATCCTGTAGAATTCAACCAATCAGAAGACAACTTCGAAACTTCTGAGGTGTTTCCAATTTTGTGTGCGCGACGTCTGAGGCTGAGACTAACATCTAGCTAACTTTGAGTCTTGTGAATGTTCTCTGAACGTTCCGGAACAAGTAGTAACATTTAAAAAAAAGTTAGATCAACGTCCAACTAAAAAAACATTCCATGAGTGATGTATAAATAACATTTTTGTGCTGATGTTTTGAGAACATTATTAAAAAACAGATAACTTTGAACTAACATTCTACAGTATTAATGTTACTGGAAGAAGGTTTGTTTGTAACTTTGAGAGACCCTTGCCGGAACTTTAGCCAAAGTTCTGAGAACGTTCTGTAATGAGGTTTGTTGATAAGGGAAGAAGGAGGCAGGACCGACGAACGTTTAAACACTTTAATATGAAAATAAAAGCGACAGCCCCTCAGGGACGACTGCCACCACATATAAACATAACATAAATAGTCCAGGCCTGGTCCTCTCTCATCCTCCACTGTCGTCGCTCCTCCTTTTATCAATCCGGAGCTCCTCTGTGAGATACTCGAGACCGGTGTGGCATGCAGGTGACACCTGTCCTGTCCTGCTTGCCACACGTTCCTTGTTAGTTTGGGAAGCAGCTGGGTCTATGCTGACTCTGCGCTCGCAAAAACATAAAGGCTGCACTTCAGTTTCTCCAATAATCTGAAAATCCCTTATTAGAGAATTTACATAGGAAAAATACATTTTATTGCATTTTTAAATAATTAATCACACAAAATTAGTATTAGCTTTACAGCTCTACTTGCAATATGAAAAGGTCACTACCATTTTTAGAATGAGATCATAATCTGACATGTTTTTCAAACTGTTACAATCTATGCCTGTAAGCTGTACATCAGGGTGAAGCGAGTTTTCTTCTTTCTTTTGTCATTAGCAGATAGTTTTCCTCTAAAGTGATTTACTGTGAACTAACTAATGTCTCTTGCTCAAGGGCACACTTGTAAATGTCATCAGAGTTCCTTGGCTGCCCCTAACGCCAATCAAACCAGCAATCTTTAAAAAAAAACACTGAATAGATATTTCATCATGGGCCTGCTTAGTATCAAATATCACTGTGTTTTTGTGAGGCATTTAATAATTTTATGTATTTCAGCAGTGGAACCAGCCACATTCCCAACTGCGTTTAATTTAAGACTCCAGTTCTTTCCATGTTGAGATGCAGATGCAGGCCTGTAAAAAATAGACGTGTGTGTGTGTGTGTGCATGCGTTGCATCTTTCCATTGTGAAAGTGTGTGTTTCCTGAAAGCCGTATCTGGATGCGAGCCAGTCTAAACGAGGCACATTAGCACACGTAATGCCATTGCGTTCGCCAGCCAAGCGCCTTATAAAATCTTCAAATTCCACTCTACACTTTGAAGTCGATTGTATTACTTTTAAAGCATGGATATTTGCAGTTGTTGCCCATGTTCAGCACATCTTAACTGCATGAGGTACGTTATGCAGCTCTCTTTTGAAGTTTTCTGAGGTAAGTTAACTAAAAAAACATGGCGTTGCCTAAAACAGCAGCTGTGTTGGTGAAAGAGATGAGTCCTTTTTTGTGCAGGGGGAAGCAAACCCAGTGCGTGATGAGAGGTAAAGGACAGATAAATTGATGGTAAAGTACAATCACTCTGTCAGAAGCAGAAGACCTGCGGTCTTTAATCTTGCATGAGCCCTGGAGAGCAGAATGCCCTGCTTTCAAGTTCAGAGCTATTGCCATTGAAGTGGCAAAGGAACGGCCAAGAGAAATACTCTCTTTTCCCCCCTCTTCTCTAGGCATCCGAGAGTGAAAAATGAGTTTCTGTTCTCTGTAAAAGCATATCAGTGTAATTAAGGCTTTTGTCCTCTATCTAACGATCATAATTACATGCAGTCTTCCATTTAATTTCCACCCAGAAATTTTTTGCTGGCAGCGATGGATCATCTTCAGATCCAGTCCACTAGAACAGGCCCGTGTTTGACTCAACACCGCTCATGTGGATATTGTTCCAGATTTATGAGGGGGAGGAACACGCTGCACTGCAGTTTGTGGTGGTTTTTTACACTCTGATTAATAAGAAGAACAGACTGTGGATTATATTGTACATGTCTGTGTTTAGACAAGCATGAAAGTTGTAGGGTTTGCACAGTCTTTGTCTGTTCAACTCTACTTAGTCTTTAGCTAACATTTATGTTATGGTCATTTTGAATATTATATTTGCATACAAAGGAAAACCGATTTTCTCTTATGAAATAAGAGCTTAATTAATCTTCATTGAAAGGGCAAATTTTGTATTACGCGACACAATCCGTCAAATAGAACATATTAGATGTTTAATACTCCCTCCACAATCGACCCAGACCGTTTAAGAAAACTACGATGCAAAAAAGAAACGGTCATGGCATATGTCATAATTGCATTAATGATGTCACAATGGCATTAATCAGTACATTAAACTTTTGAAACTTTTGAAAACGATACCGTTATCGTCTCCGTGTAAACTACAAAAACTTGTGAAAACGGTGACGTCATGCGCGTGATCTGATCATGATCTGTTGTAGTAGTTAATCTGTGTGTGTTTTGACTGACTGCATAAACTTCATTATCAGACTTTTCCTGCTGTAATTTCACTGTTCATCAAACAGCATGAAATATTTCACACTATAACACTTTCACACAGATACAGAGAAACAGAATGTGTGTGTGTGTGTGTGTGTGTGTGTGTGTGTGTGTGTGTGTGTGTGTGTGTGTGTGTGTGGCCTGAGTTAGCCCCAACGTGTATCCCTTTGAAAACAAATCTTTTCATTGTATCCAGCGAGCGGAACAAGGCCTGTGCAAGTGCGGACTTGTGCTGAGATGTGTTCTTGAAGAGTTCTGGAGTGTCTGAGAGGGTATTTTTTAATCCTTATCACCAGTCTGCAATCAAACCTTTCACTATTTAACCTACTCTGTCATCTAAATGGTTCTTTAAAACTCTTCAGATAGAACAGATACACTTATGTTCACACAAACAAATCCCAATCATCCATTCATTTCTTGCTTAAAAGGCATGTAACTTTATGTGTGTGCTGAATTCCTCTGTATGGTTGCTGGGTGCTCTGAATGGTTTTAGCGCATTGCTATGAAGTTGCTAGGTTTTTATGGCTGGTTGCTATAAGGGATGGGCGATAAACAATATCACATTGAGACTGCGATGAAATTTACATCGATGACGATAATAAGCTCTGGATATGGATTAATCTAACAGCCTATCATGCAGCAGAAATAAACGCATCATCAGCCAGTCAGTGCATGTCACTAATATGTTATTTTTCCACGCGTCTCTGTGAATGAGCAGCACTTTTTTTTTTGTCTGATAACAAACTCACACAGGTGACGCTCATGGTGTTTTAAGCATCTGCCGTCTCAATATATGAGGACATGAACACATGAACTTCATCTCCAGAGCTGCTTTCATTAGTCATTTTAACTGTTGGAAACTTCAAAGATTTCTTATCCTGTTGCGCCCTCTATAGGCCATGACCAGTGACTATAGTCGACATCAAGTTTAAAGCGTCATGGCAGGGCATTAAAGTTGACTAGTCTGTGCCTAGAACAAACAAGTTTACATTTATTCTCAAGGTCTGACAAATAGCCTATGTGGAAAGCATTTCCTTTCCCATTAATGGTATATGAATATCATGATAAATATCGATAATGCATGAAATGGAAAAAAACAATGTGATAATATTTTGCCCTAGTTGCTCTCCTTGCACTCCCAGCCCCAAGTCTTTCCATGCCAAAAAAAAAAAAAAAAAAGACCAAAAATGGCCTAAACTGAACTCGCTGGTTTAAGATGGTCTTCAGTGGGTTGGCGAGTTGATTTCTAGTTGTTTCATGTAGATAATAGCACACACACTTAATGGCACCGACATGGACTTTCAGACATTTTCTCTCTGTCTCTCTTTTTCTTTCTGACCTCTGTGTTCTCTCACCCTGAGATCTCATTCAGTTTATAATTAACAAACCCCCCAGAATCCATCTGTGCATTCCCTTAGGATGAGGTTTAGTCACATACGACACTCTTCGTTCTCACACTGTTTGGGCCATGCGTGCTGTTTTAATCATAGTTCATAAAACACCTCAGTCTTTAAGACACGCTTCCAGACGATTTACCGGCAGAAGGAAGTTAATGATTTGCAAGTGTGTCTGTTATTGCATTTAATAGCGGCTGATGTTTCTAAATTTCTACATGGGCATAAGGCTCTAATATGGCCATGTCATGTTTTCCAGTGTTTTTTTGAATATGTTTGCATTTTTTGTCTCTTTCT
Organism: Abramis brama; assembly: GCF_963993115.1. Lineage (NCBI taxonomy): Eukaryota > Metazoa > Chordata > Actinopteri > Cypriniformes > Leuciscidae > Abramis > Abramis brama. Next base: position 9,674,904 of record NC_139967.1, on the reverse strand, counting down.
CTTTCAGTGCCTGGTAATCTGGGCTGTTTTAAGGACAGCGGCGATCCAACACCTCTATCCGGAGGCTACCAGACCTCCAACAAACTCACCATTCAGAACTGCATCAGCTTCTGCCGCAACCAAAGATACAAGGTACCAATTTCACTATGGGACATGCATACAATAGAAAGCACATTAATATAGAATCATGTGTGGTCATGTGTACATATATTGGTTCCTTCACAAAAGCAATGAATGTGGCTTGTCCAGTCAGATTTTATAGCTAAAATTATGTATTTTCTATAAAACACGTTACCTCTTTATGGAGGAATCTACAAACAAGTATAGGTCACTTTTCATCCCAAAATCAGAACCAGAAATTTTATTTAGCATAAAGTTTAAATGTATGCTAGCTAAATTTATATATATATAAATACATTAAAAAAATATATATATAATAATAATAATAATATATATAGTAGGCTACAAATGTACAGTATAGTAGTACATCCAATATTGCTACCCAATTATATAAATATATATATATATATATATATATATATATATATATATACATACTTAAAATATACTTAAAATTACGTACATGACCTTTTCTATACAATTGTGATTTTAGTCAATCTTTCCACAGTTAATGACTCAGCAAAAAAAAAAAATTGTCCAAGTTGTAATCATGTGCATCTGCTTGTGTGGGATGAAATCAATAATATATATTGTATTTTGCTTACTTTTTCTGATTGCCTGCACGCTTGGATTGTCCAGTCATGAGAGAATTATGATAATTTGTGAATCCTTTTTTTCAGCTCGCCGGTATGGAATCCGGCTATGCTTGTTTCTGTGGCAACGACCTTGATTATCATCGTCACGGTGATGCTCCGAGCACAGAGTGTAACCATGTGTGTTTTGGAGACCACACCCAGCCATGTGGAGGCGACGGACGTGTCATAGTCTTCGACAGTAAGTTTACATAGTCTAATTACCTGTGCAAAGGACTAGCAAGTTAAGGAAAAAACTGAAGCTGTCACTTTGCTCCTATAGCAAAAGTAGGCGCTTGTGGAGGAAACTACACATCGCCCTCTGCAGTAATCTACTCTCCTGACTTCCCAGACAAATACAGACCTGGCAGGGTCTGCTACTGGACCATTCAGGTATAATCTTTTAATTTCCTAATGGAGAGAGAGCCTGCTAGAGCCAAAACACATAATATGTATCTGGCATACTGACAGCTGTCTTATCTTTGTCATGTTGCTCTTCCAGGTTCCAGGTGCTTCTGTCCTTCTGTTCAACTTTACTTTCTTCAATATCGTGGACCAGACTGATATGGTGGAACTGTTGGATGGAAACTCCAATCGGGTGGTGGCGCGATTCGATGGCCGCAATCCACCGCGGGACATCGTGAACGTCACTGCAGACTTTGTCATTTTGTATTTTTTCTCAGATAGGACAAATGAGGCACAGGGATTTTCTGTTCTTTATCACGGTGAGGATTTCTTTTGATTTATATTTGGAAACATTTGACTGTCCACTTTTATATATGGTCATATCACTGCAAATGTTACAAAAAAAGTGTGTGAAATCGAAATCTACATATATATATATATATATATATATATATATTCTAAAAGTTTGGAGTTAGTAAGATTTTTTTAACTTTTCTTTTAACTTTTTGTCTTTTTCATCGGTAACGCTTTACAATAAGGTTTCCTTAGTTAACATGAACTAAGAATGAACAATACTTCTACAGAATTTATTATTTTTAGTTAATGTTAATTTCAACATTTAATAATACATTATTAAAATCAAATGTTGTATTTGTTAACATTAGTTAATGCACTGTGAACTAACATGAACAAACAATGAACGACTGTGCTTTTATTAACTAACATTAACAAAGATTAATAAATACTGTAATAAAGGTGTTGCTCATTGTTAGTTCATGTTAGTTAATACATTAACTAATGTTAACAAATGATCCTTATTGTAAAGTGTTACCTTTTTATAAATACTTCTTTTCGGCAAATACATTAAATTGATCAAAAATAACAGTAAAGACATTTATAATGTTACAAAAGATTTATATTTCACTTTCTACAATTTTTTTTTACAAAATATATCAGTTTCCACAACTAGCACAAATGTTTTCAATAGTGATAATAGTAAGTAATGTTTCTTGAGCTGTACATCAGCATATTTCTATATATTTCTGAAGGATCATGTGACTCTGAAGACTGGAAAAAATATGCTGAAAATTCAGCTTTGACGTCACAGGAATAAATTACATTTTTAAATATATTAAATATATTTTATTTTAATATATTGTTAAAAAACCACACACATATATTCTATTTTTTGCATTTACAACTGATTTTAAAGAATTTTTCTCAATATTACTGCTTTTACTGTGTTTTTGATCAAATAAATGCAGCTTTAGTGAGCATTAGAGACTTAAATAAAATATAAAAATAAAATAAAAAACATTTAAAAAAATAAAATAAAATAAAAAACATTTAAAAAAAACCTTACTGAGTCAAACTTTTGATTAGTTGTATTTGACGACAATTAAAGCCTCTACTCAAAGCTAAGAGACACAAACTAAAAACAACATAACTCTAAAATCATGCATCATATGATGTTACTAAACACACTCTGCTGTTTCTATGAGTTTAAAATAGTAATATAAAAAGAAAAAAATAGAAGACAAATATGTGTAAGCAGCACTCTCTGGATGCTTTTTTGTCATATCTATACAATTTTCAGACACGCTGTCACTTTCTGTTGTGTTGTTTTGGGAAGCAGAGTTCAATAACCACAATCTGAGGAAGAATAAAAGGGAGTGGGAAGTATGAAATGGAAAAAGGTTTTTCTGAAAGAAAAGGTCAAGAAGCAAATTGGCTTTCACTATTCACAGAGCCCTTTTCCCCCGCAGGCAGAGTTTGATTCAAACACCACATACTGCGTTTATATCTGCGTCTACAACGCTGAATGAGAGACGTGATGTTTTTTTGAAAGAGCTTTGAAATCTCTCTCCGTGATGTCCGGGGGGACGTAAATAGAAACGTTATGAATTTTAATCAGATGATCAGCATATCTTAACAAGGAATTTTTGGGTTCTGTTTGTGTTTCATTGGCTGATTACCACATATGAACTCCCCACAGCTTTAAGCAATCAAGGAGTCAGACCTGTGGAAGAGGATGACGATGGTGATGAAGAGGACACCAGTACAGTGCGGCCTGGTACGGGAAGCACTACAGCAAAATCAAATACCAGTCAGAGTGGAAAATCCTCGCTCCTGTACTCACATCAATCACATGTAATCACATCAAGTCCTGCAAACATGCCAGGTCAGTGGCCTGGACCGGGCCGGACCACAGGCCACAGCACCAGTATGTGTCCAGTTCTCTTCTTTTTGCTTCAGACCTGCTACTTTCCTCACTTTTTTATACTAAATATAAAAAAATATAGCCTGATAGCCTGGTGAGATTACGTAACAATTTAGTTGCATACTGTATTAAACAAAAAACAAAACAAAAAAAACAACAAAAAAAAACAAACAGGGGATTTATCACCTTACCCTTACTACAGTTTACCATGGTAACTATACTTTCTGCCCAAATGCCTAAAAATGATATCCCTTTACTTTTCAGATTCAATATATATCTTGATATTTATGTATTTGCTCAGTAATTTGTTTGCAAGTATATTGGACATTTATTTAATAAACTAATTTGTTAAAAAAATAAGACAATGATTTCTACAAATATTATAATGATTTCTGAAGGATCATGTGACACTGAAGACTGGAGTAATGATGCTGAAAATTCAGCTTTGACATCACAGGAATAAATTACATTTTAAAATATATTCAAACAGAAAACAGTCATTTTAAATCGTAATAATATTTCACAATATTTCTGTTTTACTGTATTTTTAATCAAATAAATTGTGAACATAAAAGACTTATAAAAAATCTTACTGATATCAAGCTTTTCAACAGTAGAATTTATTGGATTAAATATTTTTTGAAGTGTATATGCCACAACTTCTGAAAACATTTTTGCTTTTGAAGTATAAATCAGAAATGCTTCCCTTTCAAGGGAACTCGCGTTGCGTCGAGTTTGACGCTATGGGAACGCTTTGCGTGATGACGTCTTGAAGCACATGTAAAATCAGTCCAATGGTGTGGCGGAACGTCAGAGGCGGGTGACGTCACGTACCAGGAAGCTATAAAAGCCGGCCCGAAACAGAAAACGAAAGCTTTCTGAGTCTTCAGTTGCGCTCTGTGTGAAATCTGTCTGTATATTTGGTGTTGTCTGTCTATATCATATATATATATATTCAGTATGGCGAGCGAGCAGCAGTTTAGAGTGTGTGTCCATCCCTGCCCGCGTTATTTAACGGGAGGTGACACACACACTCTTTGTGTTGTTTGTTTGGGAGAGGAGCATGCCCAGTCAGCACTCGAGGGTGGTGACTGTGTGCATTGCTGTGCGCTTCCATTGCGTACGCTCCGATCCCGCTTGGCTCGGTTCAATCCCGACCACGCTCCCCAGGGCTCGGGTCCCGCCGCTGCCGAGGCACGGCGTCGATCTCAGACCTGGGGTTCACAGATGGATTTATCAGTGGATGTTGAGACGGGCTCTGCCTTATCTCAGCATCCGTCTGATAGATCCAGTGCCTCTTATCAGGGTGTGGAAGCACGCGCTGCGGTTTCTTCCCCCCCGATAGAGGTACCAGTACTGCAACTATCCAGCTCTGAGGAGTTGGATGTTGTGAGTATTGTAGCTGAGTCTGAGGATTCGCCACCTCAGTCTCATGCGTTTGAGGAACTGCTCGATGTCATTACTAGAGCTGTTGACAGACTGTCTATTGAGTGGCCAGAAGATAGGCAGGACGTTCGTTCGAAAAGTAAGCTCGACGAACGCTTCCTGCCATCTCGTGCGCAGCCCCAGCGCAGGAGCCTGCCGTTTTTCCCCGATCTCCACACCGAGGTGTCGAGATCGTGGGCGAAACCAGTGTCATATCGAGTGTATACTGCACAAACATCACACTATTCATCCATTCACAATTATAAAGAGCATGGTTATGGGGAGATGCCGAAGGTGGAAGAGACGCTCGCGAGCTATCTCTCTCCAGCAACGGCATCTTCTCTGAAGGCTCCTGCACTTCCATCCAAGCCAGTAAAAGTTACTTCTTCCCTGGTTCATAAAGCTTATGCCGCCGCCGGTCAAGCTGCAGCGTGTTTACATACAATGTCCATAATGCAGGCTTACCAGGCTGAGTTATTGGGTGATTTTGAGGAGGGCGGGGGTATTAGTGCTGATACGGTGTCTGAACTGCGTAGAGCCACGGATTTGTCTCTCAGGGCCACCAAGGAGACGGCTAAATCCATCGGCCGCTCTATGGCAGCCCTGGTGGCCACTGAGAGGCATCTGTGGCTCAACTTAAGTAACATAAAGGACAAAGAAAAACATGTTCTTTTAGATGCACCAGTATCCACGCAAGGGTTATTTGGAGACGCAGTTAATAGTGCTGTAGCGAAGTCACAAGAAGCTTCAAAACAGGCAGCTGCACTTCAGAAACTTCTCCCCCGCCGTTCTTTCTATGAGGCTGCTGAGCGGGAGCAGCCTCACTCCTCTAAAAAGAGCGCTGAGCACCGCGCCACTCAGAAACAGAGCGTTTCCTCCCGTGCTCCCCCACAAAAATCTCGGGGACACGGAGGGCGCTCTCAAACCCAGCAGTCTTCGAGGGGTAAAACGGATCTGCGGACCGTTATTACCGCCAAGAAGGCTGCTGGGAAAAAGTCCTGATGTCTGAGGGCTCAGGACAAATGAGGGTAGTCCCCCCGAAGCAGAGCGGTTAACACCTCTTTTCACGGTGCCCGTCTCTCTTCGGTGCCCTCAGGGGACCGTTCTGCCAACCCTGCCGCCTCCGGCGTTACAGGGCGCAGCGGTCTCCGGCGAGCACATATCTCAAGGTCCACCCGGAAACGTAGTGGCCTCGGGATGCCCGCCTCCTCTGAGGAGGGTGCTAGAGCAGTCTGTTTGGTCGTTCCCTGCCGGTGCGCCGTTACAGGGCGACGAACCGACTGCTCAACAGCAGGAGAAAAATACGGTGCCGTCTCTCTTCGGTGCCCTCAGGGGACCGTTCTGCCAACCCTGCCGCCTCCGGTGTTACAGGGCGCAGCGGTCTCCGGCGAGCACATATCTCAAGGTCCACCCGGAAACGTAGTGGCCTCGGGATGCCCGCCCCCTCTGAGGAGGGTGCTAGAGCAGTCTGTTTGGTCGTTCCCTGCCGGTGCGCCGTTACAGGGCGACGAACCGACTACTCAACAGCAACAAAATCCGAGAGACTGGTACCTCTAGTAGAATCTTTGACAGCGTGGAAGCTACTGTCAAATGTTTCTCGTTGGGTCCTGCAGACCGTGGAAAAAGGGTATTAGATACAATTCTGGTAACGCCCACCGCGGTTTATGGGGGTCCTGCCCACAATGGTGGGCCCCGAGCAGGTTCTGGTTATGGAACAGGAAGTAAACACTCTGTTAGAGAAAGGGGCCATAGAATATGTACCTCCCTCCAACAGGGAAACCGGGTTTTACAGCCGGTACTTCATAGTTCCAAAGTAGGACGGGGGATTGCGTCCCATTTTAGGTCTTCGAGTTGTCATGCAGCTCAAGTTCAAAATGTTAACATTGAGACAATCGTGCCACAGATTAGTCCGAGGACTGGTTTGTCACGATAGACCTCAAGGACGCATATTTCCATCCGTCCGTGTCATTGGAAGTTCCTGAGGTTTGCTTTCGGGGGCAAAGCATACCAATATCGAGTTCTTCCATTCGGCCTGGCTTTATCACCCCGCACTTTCACCAAATGCGTGGATGCAGCTCTGGCGCCTCTGCGCCTCCGGGGTATTCGCATCACGAACTACATCGACGATTGGTTGATTTTAGCTCAGTCGCATTAGATGGCGGTTCAACATCGAGATGTTGTTCTCGCCCATATGAAAGAGTTGGGGTTACGGCTGAACGCCAAGAAGAGTGTGCTTCTCTATTTTAGAGGACCACTTTTTTAGGCGTGGTTTGGGATTCAGTGTCGATGCAGGCGCGCCTGTCATCGCCACGCTTCGATCCTGGCAGCTGTGAGAAGTGTAAAGCTAGGCCAGCTACTCACTGTCAAACAGTTCCAGAGACTGTTGGGTCTCATGGCAGCAGCTTCCAACGGGATACCTTTTGGACTGCTGCACATGAGGCCCCTGCAGTGGTGGCTCAGGACCAGAGGGTTTTTCCCCGAGGGGCAACCCATTTCGCACAATCAAGGTCACGCGGTGATGCCTACGTGCCTTGGTTATGTGGAAGAAACCTTGGTTCCTGTCCCAGGGCCCAGTGCTGGGAGCTCCTTGTCGTCGCAAACTGCTAACGACGGATGCTTCCCTCACGGGTTGGGGAGCGATCCTGAGGGTCGCTCATCTCAAGGTCTGTGGGAAGACCATCATCGTTCCTGGCATTCTATAGCCTAGAGATGTTAGCTGTCTTCCGGGCTCTGAGGAGCTTTATCACAGGTCTCAGGGGACACCATGTGTAGTACATACGGACAACACGTCGGTAGTCGCCTATATCAAGGGGGTTTGCGCTGGCACGCCATATCCTCTTGTGGTCCCAGGGGAAGTTGCTGTCACTCAAGGCAGCCTACATCCCCGGGGTCCAGAATATAGGAGCAGACACTCTGTCGAGACAGGGGCCGAGGCCCGGGGAATGGTGGCTCCACCCCCGAGGTGGTGGAGCTGATATGGAAATTATAAGTGGATCTGTTTGCGTCTCGAGAGACGTCTCACTGTCCACTTTGGTTCTCCCTCACGCATCCAGCTCCTCTGGGACTGGATGCTATGGTACAGACGTGGCCGAGGCTACGTCTGTACGCCTTTCCCCCAGTTGCTCTGCTCCCGGGAGTTCTAGAAAGAGTTCGCAGGGACCGGGTTTGCCTGCTTCTTATAGCCCCGCGCTGGCCGGGCAGAGTATGGTTTCCCGATCTTGTGTCCCTCCTCGACGGGCCTCCTCTGGAGCTACCCGTCAGGAGGGACCTTCTGTCCCAAGCAGGGGGCTCGATTTTTCACCCCCGACCAGAACTGTGGAACCTGTGGGCTTGGCCTCTGAGGGGGCCCAGCTCATAGAGTCAGGTCTCTCAACTGAGGTTGTTGAGACCATTCTACAGTCCAGAGCTCCCTCCACGAGGAAACTTTATGCCCTGAACTGGAGAGTATTCACCTCTTTGTGTAGTGACCGTCGGTTGGATCCAGTCAACTGCCCAATTGGTACAGTTCTGGAGTTTCTGCAGGACCGGTTCACTGCAGGTCTGACCCCGTCCACTTTAAAGGTTTATGTGGCGGCCGTAGGTGCTTACCACAGTCCTTTGGGTGGAATGTCTGTGGGGAAAGACCCCTTTGGTATCTCGTTTCCCTCGTGGCACTTGGAGGTCCTCCTCCCTTTCGAAATCGGACCAGGAGGCGATTAATTTGCTTTGCCCTGTTCGGGCGTTAGACGCGTATGTCCACAGAGCTGCCCTGTGGCGTAAAAGTGACATTTGCTCCCCTAACAAGGGAGGTCCAGTGTCTAAGCAAAGGATGAGCAGTGGGTGGTTGAGACTATCTCACTTGCTTATGAGGCGGCTGGACAGCCTTCTCCTGTAGGCTGTCCGGTCGCACTCTACGAGGAGTATGGCGGCCTCTAAGGCCCTTATATCAGGAGTTTCGTTACAGGACGTTTGTGATGCGGCAGGCTGGTCCTCACCGCACACTTTCGTCAGGTTCTACTCTCTGGATCTAGACTCTGCTCCAGGGTCTCATGTTTTGTCTTCCTAGTGCTGCTCACCAGATTTCACACAGGACAGACATTTGTAGCTATGGAGGCGTTGGTATAGACGTTCCCATAGCGTCAAACTCGACGCAACGCGAGTTCCCTTGAAAGGGAACGCCTCGGTTACGACTGTAACCTCGGTTCCCTGAAGAGGGAACGAGCGTTGCGTCACCTTGCCATATCTCCTTCATGCCTGTCAACACGACTTCAGACTTTACGAAGCTTTCGTTTTCTGTTTCGGGCCGGCTTTTATAGCTTCCTGGTACGTGACGTCACCCGCCTCTGACGTTCCGCCACACCATTGGACTGATTTTACATGTGCTTCAAGACGTCATCACGCAAAGCGTTCCCATAGCGTCAAACTCGACGCAACGCTCGTTCCCTCTTCAGGGAACCGAGGTTACAGTCGTAACCGAGGCGTTTTAAACATATTAAAGATAACAAAACTAGTCTAATAACACAGTCTTTAGGGAAGCTACTGGCCATGTATAAAGTGCATTAAAATCATCACAATATTAATATGTTGCTTCACAAAATTTCCAGGAAAGCCATCAATAAATATACCCTTACAGAAAAACCACATGGGAAACGTGTTTTGCACATGGTAAATGTGTGCTTCATGTTTGTGTGAATCCCATGTAAATTACCCTGTGAAACACATGTTGAACACATGAAATTAATGTGGTTTTTCCATAAGGGGCATATTGAATATTTATAACTACATTTAGTGTTACTGTAATATACTGTGGTAACATTAGCCACGACTGTTAAAAGATACATTTAACAAAAAGACTGTGAAAGCTTCCTTGGGAGATCCGACATTAATACATTCTGATTTTACTGTATCATACTGTAATGTTGGAGCTGGCGAAATGGTTATCATGTTTTTTATTTTATTGTTAGCTTTCAAATTTGAGCTGTTAGCTCTGTGCTTTACATTTCTAAAGCTAGCCACTCTTTTTACTAGTACTTGAGTTTTCACTAGTGATAGCCTTCCCTTTTAGTACAACTGTAATTATGAGGCTGCATTAGTTTTACTGTCTGTCACTAATAAACATGTCATGTTTTACAGTGTGGACCATCTACGCATTAGCTGCTCTGCTAACGCTAACAGTCATAGCCATGGTAGCTAAGCTGCTCCTGCATCTTACTGTAAAGTAAGTACAAATGCTACAAACTAAATATATTTTATAAAGTTTTTCGATTTGAAATGCCATTATTAAGCATGAGATGAAGAATTGTGATGAAATTGACTAGCTTATAGAAGGTTTTATTGCAGGTACAAGGAAGTTGTGCAGGTTTATCACTGCACTGTTGTCAGATTTATAGAGTCTATTTTGCTCATAATGGATGTTCGCCTGTACAATTTGCATGTCATTTGGTTTTTACCAGGCATATTGCAGCACATAAAAGTGTGATGTGAATCAATCGTCTTTTTGTGTTTGTCGCCCCCTCTCAGATCCCCATCCATCCCGTCAATCAGCGGGTCAGATTCGTGTGCGCAGAGCACTACGTCTGAACCCTGGATCATCTTCTACAGACCTTCCACCATCTCTCTGTTTAAGAAGAAACTCAAGAACCACCATGGAGACCTCAGCCCTCTCGTGGGAAACTAACCTCAACGCCTCTGACCTCTACGGCTGCTTTAGCCCCCTAAAAGATGCACACACTGTACGCAATGCTGGTCTTCTGCTGCTGGGCGTTGAAAAGGGATCCGACCGATCCCTACTTCACTTCAAATGACCAGCGCAGGGCCCAGTCTAAACGTGCCAATCGGTTGTTGGTAAGAAACAAATAAACTGTGCAAAATGAGCTGGCCAATGCGCTTACTCTCAATTTGCATCTCAACAAATTATGTGACAGGTGCACATATAAACCAAGCGATTTGATTAGCAAAGGAGTGCTGGAATGTTTCTGTTGCCACAGACCAAAACGAACAAATGACCAATGGCGAAAAATGGAAAAGTGGCCCAGCTGTTTCTTTCTCTGCTTTCACAGAAGTGATGAACCGATAAGCGTCTGCATTAAAGAAAGCGTGAGACTCCAATGTGGAGCACACTGAAAGACAAAACCACTTATATAACCAAAAAAGAAAAAAAAAAGAAAAAATCCACGGAGCCCCTCTGGACGAGAGATACGATTCTGCTTCATTCACTCTTTAACCTCTAATGTAGGTCACCTGTTGTTGAGGAGCACAGAACTCCTTTCTTCAGATGTAAGAGAGCTGGCTGAACCGGCGGAGGATTGATGTCACAATCATGTCGAGAGCAATTCAGACTCAAAGTGAACAACAAAAAAGTCGAGAGAGAGAGAGAGAGAGAGAGAATAGGCGAGATGGACTGCGGAGAACCAAAGCCTGAAATTGCTACAAGTTGGGCAATGTTCAAAACGAGCTGTAGTTCAGACATCCCTATGGACCTCGCTTTCGTCTCTCATCGTTTGTGTTGGGTTTTGATCTTTCTGCATTGCCTTTAAGTGCCTTCAGGACTGAAAAAAAACTCTTGTCTGTCTTTAAAGCTGTCATAATGTCTCGATGATGTAAAAACATTGATCCTTTGGAGCATTGAATTGCAAATGAGAATAGGCACTAAGGGAGTGTTTTTTTCTTCTTGGGGATTCTCAAGATAAATGTAGTCCTGTGGGTGTCATTGGGGCATATTATTCTTGTCAGGTTTTCGACTTGAGCAAGAGAAGCATTGTGATGAACATTGTGTAATTCTATGTGGGAACAATCGAACATCATCCCCTTTCATTTCACTCCCCAATAGAGGCTGTGGTGAAATTCTTCCAAAACAATTTGCTCTTTCTCCCCCTTTACCACAACTTGAGCTCTCACATTCTGAAGCACTTTTCCAGCCAGCCAAAAACCATGCGGATCACTGCACTGCTAGCTGCGAGGATTGCAAAGGAACGCGCAAACCGGTTAAAGGGCTGGTTCACCCAAAAGTGAAAATTCTGTCAACATGTATAACGTTCTTAGAACACAAAAGAAGATATTTTCAGTGAATGTTTCAATTGTTTTTGTCCAAGTCGGTGGGATCCAAAACAGCATTGGTCCTCATTCATGAAAAATCTTTTGTGCAAATTTGTTCCTAAAGCGAAAGTGTTCCTTTTTTTTTTATTTATGTTAGTTGGTATGGAAAAAACGTACACCTCCTCCCAACCACACGTACGTGGTGCGTAAAACATTCAGATGTTAACATTAGTTAAATGTGGAAATAAGCGTAATATATAAAACACAAATTATTGAAAGTGGTTGTGTAATCCATTTTCTTTTTTATTATTATAGATCACACCAATAGTACTTGTCTGCAAGCTTAACACTTACATGTAATAATTCATTTTAATTCAAATGTGTATGTATGTGCGTCCCTTTTTACAAATGATTGTTTAACTATCAAAGTTGAGATTGATGATGAATTCATGAATTTCATGAATGAGGCCCAGTGTTCTCAAATGACTTTCAATGTATGGACAAAAAAGAGAAATTTCATTTTTGAGTAAACTATCCTGTTTTGTCATCATGACATTTAGCTTGCGGTTTACAGCACTTGCACAGCCATCAGTCACAGGTCAACCGTTTTGTACTTAGTGCTATGATGAGTAGTACTTAATGTAAGTTTTAGTGATATTGTAAAGGCCCTTCATTTATAAATCCCTTTGAGAACATTCAGTATATTATCTGACACATGGGGGAGCAGCATTGCATTTTTTGTGGGTATGTCACTAATGCTGTACCAACAAAAACGAATTAACAAAATCACTACATTTTGCACTTTATTACCGAAGTACTTATCTTGTGTAATGTTTTAGGGGCAACCTTTTTAAAACTATGATTATATCACAACTTGCATCTTTTGAAAACCAATACCTTGTATAAGAAAACAAATCTGTAACAAGACCTCAGCTAAGCAAGCCACCCACCCAATTCAAGTGCAAAGATCTCACTTTACCTCAATATAAGTGTGTTTGTCTGCACTTGTCTGTTAATTAATGCATACTTCGTCATAACCTTAGCTCTGCAGTGCCTGAGGCTGCCCATGCATACTAAAGTGTCACCGGTCACAGAGAAAGAGACAAACCCAAAGTGACAGGTTAAATCCAACAAGGTCATATTCATCTGGAAAGGCTGATGAATAATGCAGAAACCAGGCGTCCATTTAGATTGCAAGGCAGAACGCCGTAACACTTTTAGCAGTGGAAAAAAAGTGTCATATCCTTCTGTGGTTTATCACAATGCCACTGGGCCTTCCTTCTGAGAAACCAAGATAGGAATCCCTACAATTTTGGGAAAGGGTGCTTCCAGGGATAATAAAAAAAGATGTTGTTTTCATGGAATTGTAAATAAAATAGTGAGAATTTTAATTTATACCATAAATTATTGTTATTTTGGATGTAAAATGGGATATAATCTATCTTTTGTATGTTACCTTTGTAGTTTTTATTTAATGTGTCCTGAGTGCGAAAATAAATATGCATGTTTCTTATGCCTGTCGTGTTTGCTTTGTATACATCAGGAGTTGTCACTAATGCTATTTTTTTTAATGATGTCATGCAATAATTTACATAGAGGTAAGAAGAGAGCGAGAGAGAGGGAATTTACAATGCAAATTAGATCCTTCGGGAGACTCCATAATTTGCTTGTAAGATGACCAAAGTTTCATGCACAATCACAGCGTTTTATTAAAACAGACATGACAAAGGGGGAAATATGCAAACAAGCATGTAGTTGAAAACTAGACCTCCAAACAACATCTGCTGAAGAGAAAAAAAAGTGAAGGAAGGAAGAAATTCAGCTCTGATGTTTTCTGCGTTGCTTAAATGCTTATCAGATAAAATGACTACCAGACGTAGAGTGGATGCACAAACAAAGCCTGTATTACAGGCCCCATGTGTAAGCCATTTCCCCTGTGTGTGTGTGTGTGTGTGTGTGTGTGGCTGCCCACCTGCAGATGTTCATGGTATGTGAGGTGAACACATTCAGAGTATTACAATGCAACACAAACATAAATCACAAAATAAATACAATGTATCAATGAGTTTTTTTTACTGATCTGAATAAATGATGCACTCACAGCTAATGCATCTATTAAATTCATGGTGATTTGTTGATTGCCAATAAACACAATCAGCCTTTACTCGTTAAATACCACAGATAATGAAATCCACTCAGTCAGAAGCACTGCGTATTCAACAAGCATGACTATGAATCCTATAGTGCCCTCTACTGGTGTGGGTTACTTAACACATACTTTATTGTCATGTCTTTCCCTTATGAATAGCAGTTGCATTAATTCAAACAACAAATGTTTAGATGACATGACATTTCGTGGAGTTTTAGCGGTGTTAGAAGAAAAACAATGAAATACACACATCTCTGTTAGATTTTTTGTTTTTGTTTAATCTGGTAATGTGTCTTTACTTGAATTGCCAAAGCATAAACATTTTCCAGTTAGCTGTGATACAATGAAAAAGAATAGTAATTAGGCCTACATCAAGGGACATAATTAAAGAATATACACAATAATAAAAAGTAAAATTTATCAAAAAATAAAACTAGAAATCCAGAACTATCTATCAATAAATCTTTCTGCCTAATAAATCTTTCTATAAAATATTTTAGAAATTATTAGCCTAAATACATTTTTAAAGATTCACCAACTCGTTTGTGTGACAAGATTAAACAGTTAGAAAATGCTTTTGTCTACACGACAAAAATATATATAAGCCTACATACATATTATTCGTATTTCATAAAGTAAAATGATCTTTTTATTATAATTTTGATAATTGTGAATAAACCTGTCCCCACAGAACAAGCTTTCACACGTACATTAAAAATAAATTTGGCTCATTCGTATGGCTCACACATGTATGGGCTTTAAATTTCCAATATGTTTTAAAAGAGGGTAATAACAAAAGTTAATCAAGACGTCATTAACTTGGGGTCTATTTTTTTATGCAAGTCAAGGCCGGCTGTCAAGCACCATAGTTTTTACTACTGTTAATATTTACTGAATATTTGATCTGTAGCAGGTGGAGATCAAATATCTACATGTTTGTAGTCCAACAAAGATCCGCCGGAACTACAACTCGTCGCGCTACGGGTTTATGACGCAGTGCTTGCGCAACTGAACTTGAGAGAAACATGGCGGCCTCCATCAGGGCACTTAGATTTTTCTCCTATTCTACGCGAAATATTCATCATGTTTCACGGTGTCGAATCAAACATTTATGCTGTCGTGCTGGGATCACAGGGTGTCGAGGATATAGCGATAGCACAGAGGGCAGAAGTACGCACTTTGGATTCCAAACAGTCCCAGAGGAGGAGAAAGCAGAGAAAGGTGAGTTTACACACATCAGCTTATTAGGACTGTTTGACTAACGTTACTCAAAAGAGAATATATGACAACATTACATGATACGTTTATGTGTCCTGCTACCTAAATGTCACATACCTAAACAAAATTAAACTGGCTTTTTTAGTTGTTCTGTACAAGTATATGGAAACTATCTACTGGCAACTGTATCTGCCTTCATATTTGGTATAGGTTGTTTATGTATGTTCATTAGTATGATTAGTTGTCTATGCCTAATTAAACGTGTTTAAATTGAGTTTTTGATATTAGATAGTGTGTGCTAGAACCTTTCCACTAGGCATGCATGACATTTCCATTTCTCTCGTTGTTTTTCAACTGTCAGTGTATAAGGTGTTTGAAAGTGTGGCCGAGAAGTATGACGTGATGAATGACGCCATGAGTTTGGGAATCCACAGATTGTGGAAAGACACACTGCTGCACATTATGAACCCTCAGCCGGGGCTGCGGCTACTGGACACGGCTGGTGGCACAGGTTAATCAAAACTATCACTTGTTCGTTATTTCATTTCATTCATTTTAATTTTATTTATCTAGAGCTTTATACTATACAGATCGTTTTAAAGCAGCTTCACAGTAATAAACAAGAAAATAACAGCATTAATGCTGCCAAGTTCTTAAATTATTAAACGAATACAATTTCAGCTGAAAAGCAGCTCTAAAAAGACACTAGTGTCATTATTCAGCTCAATTTAGTTCAATAGTAGCATGAATGTTGCAAAGTTCTTTATTTATGAAATGAACTATAAAACAGTTCTACAGAAGATAGTAGTGTCATTACTCAGTTAAAGCTGCAGTCCGTAACCTTTTTGGGTTAAAAATTATCCAAAATAAATTGAGCAAGTACATAACCAGCCTGTGTTCAAAAGTATCTGCTTGCCTTAGCTCGATTTAAGATGGTAAGCTTGTAATAATGTTTTTAATTCCAGTGGTACTGGTGGATTTCTGCGGGAAATTCGAGCATGTCTTTGCGTCATTACATCACATCTGTACATATAAAGAAGATGTCTCGTCTAGTAGGCTATATTGCGTGTGAGGAAGTTGGAGGTGGAGATTTATAGCCTTTTCTCACAGCACTTGATATAATTAAACGTATAAATTTGATGGCAGATCCAGAAAGGTTCAAACAACAATCACCAGTGACAACTGGAGATTCACCCGTTGTAAAATGCGAAAGACTTCGGACTTCGGAGTCGCTACAGAAAAAAAGAGACTGTAACCGGGCCCATGCGAAAACAAGGATAAATATCGGAATGACATTAAATGTAGTCACGCAATGCAGATGTTGTTAGCATTAACAATTTGAGAACAAAGTATAATTTGCACGGTTTGACGTGATATGATAAGCGATGGTTAGATTTAATCGCCGTGATTTACTGCAATGTTTTTTTCCTTTAGTTGGTCAGAACAAAAGTGGATGTTACTTACTTGTTCAGATGATATTTTCCGGTGAAAATTCTTATGTTAGTCATATTTCCAAAAAGTAGAATCCGTGATTGCGAATGACAGTATCCACACCGGCGCGGTGACTGACAGCCGCACATTCTCCTCAAAACATTAATTCATCCGTGCTGTGCCGTGCCGGGGCACAACCCACGTAAAGTTGATAATTCCGCGAATAACTGCAATTGCAGATTTCGAACAGAAATGGCGACAAAGAGGAAAAACTACGGACTGCAGCTTTAAATGTTGATTCAGTTTAGTGCAAAGTTCGTCAAATTATGAAACAAGCCTTATTCAGTTATAAACAGAAGGCAATAGTGTCGTTATTCAGCTTAAGTCAGTTCAGTGTTGATTTAATTCAGTGCAATAACAGTGTTCAAGTTTTGTTCTCATTCAATACTGTCAATGCAATAAAATTGATAATATTACTGAATATAAAGTGTCTTTTAAATATTAATTGTCTTTTAATGTGCTTCTTGAACATCAGTGTTGGGTAAGTTACTCTGAAAGAGTAATTCATTACTAGCTACTAATTACATCTTCAACAGTGTAATTAGATTACTGTACTAATTACTCTCTAAAAAATATTGCATTACTCATTACTAATTATTTTCTAGATCCCATATCAGCCTCGACAAGTTGAACAATACAAGGATGGACATGAAACCGCTCTTTTAATTCTTTCATATAAATAATATAAAATTGCATAAATTATTCCTGAACTGACCAAAGTATTTAAAGGAGCCGTATGTAAGATTGTGGCCAAAACTGGTACTGCAATTACTTTCAAATTACTGTAGAGCGGTGTATCCCCTCCCCCTCCCCCCTGACTCGAGGTTGCCAGATAGGCTGCAGGATCCAGCAGGAACGTAGGCTGCTACGTAGCTGTGGTAACTAGAGCAGAGCTGGCAACCCGGATGCCGAAACACTACTGACTTCGTGATTGGTAGATAGGTGGAGGGTGGCGCTTCAGGCCAAAACACAAGATGACAACATCAACATCAGTTGAGGGCTGCAACTTCACTTTTTAAATGACAATATCCTGGCCGGACTACTGTTGTCAGTGATATAAGTATTTGAAATGAACATGATTTCTTAATGTCTAGTGACATATCAGGGCCATTTTATGATTAATTGAAATACATTTCTTACATACAGCTCCTTTAAAGCAAAAAGGTTTCAAAAACATACATTTGGACCATGGAAAAGTTGAGAGAAAAACAGTGTAAAAAATAGATAATTAAAATAAAAAATGTGATAAATTAAAATAAATAAATGATTAGAAAAGAAATGTAATGTAACACAGTAGAATCTAATTGTTTTCCAAATTATATTTTACATTTTTACACATAATAATGATTTTTCACTGAATAAATTGGGTCCTTACACATGAAAATATATAGCTGCCTTTTAAATTTTAGGATTGGGATGATCATATTTTCGGGTCCATGGCACTGAAAAGATTGAAAACCCCTGCCCTAGATGTTCGTACAAATTCAGAAATGTGCTATTCTGCTGTAGGTGACATCTCTTTCCGCTTCCTGGAGTACACGCACTCAATGTATGATCGTCAGCAGCGGCTAAGAGCAAAATCCCGTCAGACACCATCGTGGCAGGACATCACTGAACATTATGTGTCCGACGATGCAGGGCCTCCACAGTCACGGGCCGTGGTGTGTGACATCAATAAAGAAATGCTCAAAGTTGGAAAACAAAAGGCTGAGAAAGCAGGAATCAATACAGGTATGATCATCTGCAACCAAAGACATGATCATGCATGTTTTGGAGTGAAATATAAAGGTTGATTTCATTGTCACATGCTTGCAGGTCTGTCATGGGTCGCAGGCGATGCAGAAGAGCTTCCGTTCGATGACGATCAGTTTGACATATACACTATTGCCTTCGGCATCAGAAATGTCACCCACATAGAGCAAGTAAAGACTTCACACTTCACATCAGATTGCTGAACAGTTTAAAAATAGACACTGAAATAAATAACAGTCTTGAAAGCCGTTTAACTTCAAATTGTTGTCCATATTGCTGTACTACTTATGATCTGTGTGTCTTGCTATCTAATATAAAACATACTGCATTTCATGTTGTTATCATTTATTCATTTCCAGATTTGAAGAATGGGAGTGTATGAGGTCTTTGATCATTCTGTAGGCTAGTTATTATTATGATTTTCTTTAAGATGACGTCTCTGTTTGCAGGCTCTACAAGAGGCTTTGCGCGTCCTTAAGCCAGGTGGACGCTTCATGTGTCTAGAATTCAGCAAAGTGACCAACCCTCTTCTCGCAAGGTCATTGAAACACTGTTATTTTAGTATCACTATTATAGAATTCATTTTTAGTAATTTTGTTTTGTTTTTGTTTATATGTCTATATTGTTTTTATTCATTTTTATTTCCGTATTAATTTATTTTTGTGCATTTTAGTTATTTTTGTACAAGTTGAACTGAATGAAAATGAGAAATGTCGCCTGGGAAACTAGCTGAAATAAAATGAGCTATAAAAAAAGTTTTTTATATTTTCAGTTGACGTTTATTTTTACGGGGCACCTAAAGGGACATGGTGATGGAGGAAAAATAAGTAAATGCTTTTTTCCATCACCATGTCTTTTTAGGGCTCTTTTGCCAGTCATTAACACAGTCTTTGATTTGTCAGGCACTATTCTTTAAAAACACACTTTAAAATAATATGTATTGTATATTGTGCTATACTAAAAAATATTATAATCATTTATCACTTTTTTGTAATAACTTATGTACTTTAAAAAAAAAAAAAGATTTATTCATGCTCCATGATTTATTTATTTTTTGCAGGCTGTATGATGCATATAGTTTTCAGATGATCCCTGTGTTGGGTGAAGTGATCGCTGGAGACTGGAAATCATATCAATATTTGGTGGAAAGCATCCGAAAGTTCCCAGACCAGGTAACAAAAAACAAAATCCACATTCCTTAGTGATACAACTATTTGATAGGCATAAGAGACATGGCACAATAAGTGTTTAGAAGACTTTTCGTGCAAGTGCAATAATTTCCTTGTAGCTTTGATCCAAATGTCTATCTTCATTTTGCCTAAAATAAAACCGTGTTGGGTCTTGAAATTTAAGGGATCATTTTTAATTTGATTTTTCTTCAAGATTTCATTATTTTTCTTTGTGAAAGCCACACTGAAATTTTGACCATGCTAGG
The DNA here is from genome assembly GCF_963993115.1 of Abramis brama. NCBI lineage: Eukaryota > Metazoa > Chordata > Actinopteri > Cypriniformes > Leuciscidae > Abramis > Abramis brama. The sequence continues at coordinate 9,655,042 of NC_139967.1, read as the reverse complement.
GGTACCTGAAGCCGAATACTATGTTGGGAAATTAGGCATTCTACGGAGCCCCTAAAGGGACATGGTGATGGGAAAAAAAATATGAGAAGGGAGGGAAAAAATGATTTCAATGTTTTCACAATTATATGGTTGGTTAATTATATTGTATATAATTTGTGGGCATCAGGAAGCAGCTATCAATATGTGGTGTATTGAAATTGCTTTTGAATGCGCGCGTGCGCTATTAACTATCCAAATTCAGATTTATCCTTCGGGCACATCCTTTGTTTTATTTTTGCAGCTTTTCAATGCTAAAATATCCTGAAAACTCAAAAGTATTACAATATTGTAAATAACATTTGAACTATGGTAATCTAAGCAAAGAGTGAAATGAAGCATTTTAGTATTTGTGTGAAAACGAATTATAGAATACGTTGTGAGACACCTTTATCATACTATATGTCTTCCACAGGAAACATTCAAGGAAATGATTGAGGATGCTGGCTTCTTGTGTGTCCAGTATTTTAACCTGACAGGAGGAATCGTTGCCATTCATTCAGGATTCAAGCTCTGAGTGCCTGTCATGAGTATAGCTTTCTCTCCAAATGAACTCTGACAAGAAAGAGTGCAGTTCTACAAACAATGGGACGACAGTAAAATCAAACACTTGTGCAACAGGCTCTTAGGAAACTCCGCATGGAAAGTCCTGTGTTCATGTATTTATGCTGTTGGTATATTGAAACACAGTTCACCCTTTGAAGTGAAAATGGAAGAGATTAAAATGTTCTTTAAAGTTTGAGTGAAATGTTTTCCTGAGATATTTAAATTGTTAAAGCTGATGGAATGTGAGCACTATTTTTATTTGTACAAGCTGGACAATGTGTTGCACATGCTGACCTAATAAAACAAAAAAGACAATGTTTTATTTTATCCCATTGCACAATGTAAGTTTAGTAATGAACACTCCCAATGAATTACCCATCATTCATATAATGCTGTGTGAGTTCTACTTCTCGACTCAATCAAATCCACACACTTTTGTATTAGTGGAACTGGTCCTTAACATGAACAACTTCCCTGTGATGTGTTGTGCTTGGCGAAAATGAAACAGTCAATTGTGTTTTTACTTTAATAAAACCATATATTTTTTAAAGATCTTTGTACACTTTGTTACAAAACTGTACTAAAATTTTAAAATCAGTTTTTGGTCAGAGAATATTTAATCGTCTTGTGTGCAATTACCATGTATTTACAAAGTCTCTTATTAGTGATCTCAAGAAAAAAGAAAAGAACCTCACAGACACTCTGAACATAAGACATGGCTTAAAAGATAAATATATTAGTCAATAAATATTCAGAGAACATATTTCCATTTATGAAATGTGCTGCTACACAGATACAGAAATATACACAGATCAAACTCTAACCTTTAACATTTGTAAAATGATAATGGAGAAAATAATTATATCTTTAAAAAAATTAAAAAATATTAATTTTTGTACACATTTTCTTTTATACAATCTTAAGTGCTACAAACAATACGAAATATTAAATAGTGACTCAAGTACCCAGAAAAAATGCTATATTTGCAGTACATATTTCTATGCAAGGCAAGAGTAGATTCTCATGTTACGGCACTGTTTTAGTCTATGTATAAATAAAGTTATTTTAAAATGACCGCCTGTGTAAGCTGTATGGGTACATTTCATAGAAACAGTATAAAATACTCTGTAAAAACAGAAAGGCATGATGATATGATGGTGTATGTGTAAAGCATGAGTGCAATGTGTAGTTATTAAAGGTAATTATGCGGTTTTTGATACATATAAATATATATATACCACTGCATTCCAATCTCTTTAAACCATTATACTTTGGCGTCTTTCTGACAAACTGCTAGCTTAAAAAAAAAGAGCAACTTAGGGGTCAAACACTAGAGATCCTACACCTCTAACCCTATAGAGTAGTCAGGTTCTAATTCAACCAGTGGTGTTTTGACTGTACCCTGGAGACAAACTAAACTTTGGTGTGATATACATGTAGCTCAGTAGTCTCCATTGACAAGTATAAAAAAAAAAAAAAAAAAAAAAGAGGAACTTTTATTTTTAAAATGGTCTGTTTCTGTACTAAAAAGACAAAGGCCCTGAGAGAGGAAGAGAAAGAGGGAGATGTACATATTCAAGTCCGATTTACACCTAGCTAAGTTGTCGGTGAGAAATGACCCCAAGCACCTGATGTGCACTCCCTCCACATGAAGTGTTCCATTTTGGTTTTTATTTCTCTAAATGAAATCATTTAGTTTACTGAGATGTACGTACATGCTGTATGACTTCTTACTGCTCGCATGCAATTCTGAATGTAAAAAGAGCATTCAAATTATCTTAGCGCTAATAACATGGAACTTAGGCATAATCTAAATTGTCATAAAAACGTAAAAGTTAGTCATATACATTTAGACATAATCCCTGGTCCTAGTCCAATCAAGAAAGCATTCATATAATGATGCTCTGTATGACTCACATTTCTGAGTTTGTGTTGCATGAGGAAGTATGTGAAATTCAAATATAGCTGTTATTTAGCTTTGTACTTTTGCCTTCTATAACCATTGTGTTGATGTGACAGATTCTGAAGGCCACAGGAATGAACAAGATCAACACTGAAAGAAAAAAAAAGTACAATTGTAAAATCTTAATTTGAAAAGCAAACCATTTCTGATAAGTACACTCCAGAGTTTTGACAACACAACTATTTAAAAGTTTAACATTTATTGATTTTCAAGAGCCTGTGCTGTTTTGGGGTCTCCTATCAGAGCCCTGATCTATCATAAGATGCTTTGCCACCCCCTTGTGTTTCAGACACGCCAGTACACTGTGAGGAAAACAGTGCTGTCGCCTCTTCATCCTGAGGCTGCTGATAAACTTGACCTCTACATTGTCCTGAGGTGAAAAACAAGTCACAATTCTCCTCAGAAGTCCTCTCTTCCCTCTCTAGGTTAAGTCTAGGAGGGAGCAAACATGTTTGTGGTTCTGGACCCAAGCCTAATTCACAGTCTGTATCCTCAGGAATTATGGGTATTCGCTGTGATAGCTCACAGCAACCCTGACCCATGCATCCGTCACTGTCTGTCTGGGTGTACTGTACGTTAACTGAACAATCTTCAGCGTAATTACTAGCACTTCCTCTGTGTACAGTCATCTCTGTGTAAAAGCAGCACGGCAGTCCGTCATAGCTAACATGATCTGGAGACGGTAGCTGCTCTGTGCTAACGCTATAAAAGTTCTGTGGGGAAGCGACCGCCTGAGACTCTGCGGCCCATCTGCAGCGTCCTCGGTCTTCTCCTTCCTTGCCTTTACGTTCTAAGTGTAATTTAGGTACCTCAAAACAGCAGTTGCAAGCTACCCCTTGCTCTCCACAAGGCTTCACAGAGCTGTGGCTCCTTTCTGCCACAGAGCCCTCTAGGGGCCCGGCTGAGGTAGTGCTAGTAAGTTCCCTGGTTTCCAATGAAGAGTGGTTACTACAATTGGGCTCCAGGCTGCAGTTAGACAACTGGTCCCCAGAACTGTAACACACTCCAACTGGAGGTTGTAGGCAGTCCATCATCCCTGATACTGGGGCCGAAATGTCATCAGCTGGAGGGGCGGCAGAAAACAGCGTCCCAGCCTCCCCAGCCGATCCCCGACACGGACTCTTACTTCGGTACACGTAGGGATCATAATCACTGCTTAGCGAGCTCCGGAACGTCGAACAGCTTCCATACACGCCCTGGTTGCTGACTTCCGTACAATCCAACATGGAGTCACTTGAGGAGCAGTGGCACTGACCCGAACTGCTGCTGCTGTCACTTCCAGGACAGTCCGCAAGGTAACCGCTACACACGGAGCGGTGCCCGTGGTAACAACTAAGTCCTGAGGTGCTTCCGGAGTCACCCAAACGAGAAGAGGAAGCCGGTGCCATGTGCACCACAGTAGGATACAAAAGTCCTGGCTGGAAGGGTCGACTGTGACCTTTGTGTAGTCCATTACCAGGCTGACCTTCAGGTTGTGGAAAGGTCAAGCCCTGAAAATAGTAGTGCTGGTACATGGTCTCGTACTGGGAAAAGCAGGCAGCACGAGAAAAGTTGCGTCCATGGAATTTGGGCCGTTTGAATGTATGGGTTTGTGGGTAAGCAGGGCCGCGATGCTCCATGCCGCAATGGTGCGGGTTTAGTGTGCGGTCCAAATGGAGGGCAGGGTAACCCCGAATAAAGGAAGATTGCGAAGGATAGAGGCCCTGCTCAGGGTGCTGGTCCACTGTTAAAACAGTGATGGGGTTGCCATGGGGGTCCATGCTGGTCCGTGTAGGGTAGGCCGTCACTTGCCCGGCTCTGTGCACTCTTCCTGGATAATGAACAGGGAGGACAACTCTCTGCTGGCGGCTGTGGACTGGGTTTCCTGGATCCAGGCAAACGGCACCTGGGTTTCCCTTTTTTTGTTCTGGTAGAAAATAAAAATGCACAGTTAAAAAATTAACTGAATCATTATTTAGACATATTTGACAAGTTTATTCGCCGGTTTCTGATGCTCACCAATAATGTTGTGCCTGCAGTGTGGACAAGTGTGGTGCTGAAGTAGCCAAGGGTCCACACATTTCTTGTGAAATCGGTGTGCACAAGGGATAACCCTCAACTCCTGCAAGTGTGGAGGAGAAGATTTGTGAGGTCAACAGGTCTGTCTTAACATTTTTGTGGGCCTTCCAGTTATTGCAATGACATTTTGAAGCTTCCTGAAATGCAATATTCGCAAACCCCAAAAAACAGATAACCATGGGCCCCAATTTTATGCTTTTACCAAGTCACAGAGCTGCTTTAGATCAGGGGTGTCCAATTCTGCGTCTGGAGGGCCAATGTCCTGAGGTGCTTCTCAATACTCAAATTGATACTTCCTCATTTCTTCGCTCCTCCGTCCTCTAGCCCGTGACCTGGGAAACTGATCGAACTCAGCCATTTTGAAGGACATCTCAATTCTCTAATTGCACCGCGAGGAGGAGAGGAATGAGGAGTGAGGAAGATTCCTGAGGAGTCATGAGCGAGGATATACACAGGTGTATCCTTCCCTCGCATCCTAAGGGAGAGGAGCTAAGACGTGTGGAAATGAAACGAGGATGCACAAATAAGAAATGAGAAGCACCCCTGGAGAATTTAACTTTAACCTGCACCAACACACTAGCCAGAAAGTTTCTAGCAATCTGGAAGACCTTGATTAGCTGGTTCAGGTGTGTTTAATTAGGGCTGGAACTAAACTTAACAGGAAGGTGGCCCTCCAAAAGCAGAATCTGACACCCCTGCTTTAGATGCAAAAATACCACATTGTGCATGTGAACTGTAGATGGCGCCACCGTTACACAGCATGTCAGTGCTCAAGATGCTAACATTCTCAATCCCTTTCGAAGAGATGCACTCCTGTGCCTTCAGACCGAAAGCCTAACTTCACAGATCTCACCCACAGAAGTCATTCTCTGTCCCCAAGCATGACTCATCCCCCCTCCCTCTGCCTTTCCGCCCCGCTTTTGTTGCTTTTCTTAATCATCACAGACAAACCCTTTGATGCCATTGAGCCTTTTATATCGCCACTTCCTCTGTGCATCTAAGACGACTTGATTTCTTTGTTGTGTGCTTTTTTTTTTAGCATGACACATAACCACAAAGGCGAATAAAAAAATGTCACCAGCGTTAGTCTTCATATATTTTGAGACAAAAGAAGCACAGGGAGGCCAAAACATGGATGTTTAAGACAACATTATCAAAAACCTCAAAAAGGTCCATTGCCGAATAAACCAAATCAACCAAAATAAATAAACTTGAAAGCATGACTAATTTTCCAGGGTCATGCAATAGTGGTTTGGCATATTCCTTTAATCTGTTAGCCTGTAATTTGGTTTTGGAATAGATATTAGAGAACTGACAAAGTGAGGAAATTTGGCCAGTTTTTATTTCCTACAAGCTTTTGAACATTTGTGAAGATATTTACCTCGCCATCGATGTATTTCTCAAGGCATATGGCACAGTCTGATGTGGAACTACTGCTCACGGAGTCTGATGCTCCACAGCTGGCCTCACGTTGACCCTTGACCTTAGCCTTGAACTTGCGTGTTTCCATCTTTTCCAGGGCCTGAATAGCCATCCGGTTCATGGAACTCTGACAGGTGGGGAAACAATCATGTACAGAAGGCATGTCAGGAATGGCAAGAAACAAACTTCTTTAAATTGTACATTGACATGAAACAAGACACCTTCTGTGAATGAATCATATTGCATGAGACGATGAGGTCAAAATTTAGACCTCAAATTGAATTGTTACAGTGTAATCAAATATGCATCAAACTGCGTTATGGAGCCTCACCTGGCTGCGTCTTTGCTTGAGCTTTATCTTGATGAGGAGGATGAGGCAGACCAGAGACACCACAACGAAGAACGCCAGGAAGATTCCCATGTCAAAATACTCTGTGGGCTGTTGTAGACAACAGGAACATGTCAGAACATTTTACAGATAAGGTGTACGCAAAAAAGATTACATACAAAAAATAATTACAAACTTTTTAAAATACAGCTTTCTTTGTGGGAAACTCATGTGATAACGCAACAGCCAAACACAACCTGCCCTAGAGGGTGTACTTTAAAGGAGATTCATTTTTAGACAGTTTTATTACACGGAATACTTCATTCTGATTGGTCAATCGCACCATCCAGCGGTATGTAATTCCCCGATAACACCTATTACCAATTCACCAACTCATTGTGGACTGTTTCAAAAGAGTTGTATAATCTAACCTTTATAATGTCTGTATAATCTAACCTTTATCACCCGCATCTGTCTCAACTTTTTTGTAGTGTGTTGCAGCAATCAATATCAAAATTTGTTTATATTTACAAAATACAATTATGTTGGTCAGTGAAAAAATTGGAAAACTTTTCTTTGTACTTTTGTCAGTTAAAAAAAAAGGTTCAAGAGACAGATTATCACAGATTGTGAATTTTATTGCATTTTACAAAATGTCCCATCTTTTCTGGAAATGGGGTTGTAGATAAACGTTCTTGTGGCCCATAAAGTTCCAACTATAACTAACATACTAATATATTTTATTGCATGCAATTCAAGTGTCAACTCTCACCCTTGGTGGTCGATGTTGGATTCTGGCTCGTGCAACTTTTTGCTTATTGACTATGTTCATCAGTTTAACAGCATCGGCTCCTTTGACATAGACCACCGGCCTCTTTAAGGGGTCCTCTGAAACCTGGTTCAACTAGAGAAAATAATGAGAAAAAAGACATTAAGAACTTGAGAGAGAGATTTCAAGCTCTCATGCCAGACCACTTAACAAATAAACGATACAGTTATTTTGAGTAAAAACTCTCAAAAGCAGCAAAAAACCCATTATACTGCTATGGCTTTACATCTGAAGATGCACTTAGAAAAATACATGTAATTATTTTAATGAATAACGTTTCCAATCATTATTCAATCTGCCCAATCTACATGCAGTCGGTTGCCAGGGAAAAGCTCTCCCCGACAACATACACCCATGTGAAAAAGCAACCTATAGAGTCCAGACGTGGAAACTGTGGTTGGCCTTTTTTTTCTATAGAAGGGGAAAGTAGCAGTAAACCAATTGCATGTTGCAAATGTGGATGCTCAATTTAGCCTTGTAGCTCCCTCAGACTACAGCTCCAGTCTGTAATTTGAAAAACCTGAGGGAAATACCAGGGATATTTAAGCCTCTATTTCTCCCTCTGTCGTCATGTCTCTCATGTGAAATATGGGAAGTTGAAAGATAGTCATTTAAGCGTTCTTTTCCCCCTCTTATTTTTCAGGTCTGTTGGGTTTTCATTCAAGAAAAGATGCACAGACTCAGGGAAATCCTCCCGTTTCAAACAACGCATTCTCTATGTTTACACATTACAACACGATAGAAATACAGGCTCTAACAGCACACGTACATCGTAGAGACGTCTTTGCGGTTTGTGCATTTTTATCTTGACGATTTACAGCATTCGCTTATCTGCAATACACTTCTAAGGTGTTTGTCACATGGAATAGAATAACATTTAACAGAAATTGGGACGTTTATGATTTTTTTCCTGGAATCGGTTTTCTAAAGATATTTACTAAAGATTGTTTACAACAAAAGCAAAACCTGTCGCACTTTTTGAACACATTTAGTAACCCATCAGACAAAAATTAGATCACTTAAAGTTATAGCATACATTTTTCAGTTGAGGTATCACAGACGTCTTTGGCAATGTACATATGCTTACTGGGGGAGAAAAGAGAGAGAGAGAGAGAGAGAGAGAGAGAGAGAGAGAGAGAGAGAGGGAGAGAGAGAAAGAGAAAGAGAAAGAGAAAGAGAAATGAATAAGGACAGAACTAGGTTAGGATCTGGGGTAGGGAACTAGGGTAGGATCTAGCAGGTGATGATGAAAGCTTTTCCCTTAATGCTTCGCCCCGTGATTAAAACTCTCCTCGTCCTCCCCAAAGCCTTGAGGCTTTAAACTGTAATCTGTGCAACCGAGGAAGCCGAATGAGTCTGGACAGAGGTGCTGGCACTGGAATGTACAGCGCTGACTCTTTTCATGTGGTCTACACAGAAGCTCTTTTATCTCGTCTGTACACCGTTTACAACTGAACGAAGCAGAGGGGAAAAAAAGCAAGTCTGGGCCTGGTTTGGAAGAGAAAAATACCACAGTGAAAGAGAGGGGAGTGGAAAAAAAGACCCTTGCTCTCTCAAAAGCAGAGACAAAGAAAAGGACTTCCGCAGATCAGCCTTTTCCACAGACAGTGCTGAGAATAGGTGCTGCACCACGGTAGTGATTCCATTAAGTAAATGGAAATAAAGTGGTAGTGGACAACACGCTTCTTTCAATTACCACTGAATATCTTTAACTACATTTGCATTTCTTAAAGAAAATACCAATACATCCCATCCGATTCAGTCCTAAACAGAATGTGGTACTAGAATTAGACTGGAAGTTGTAAACAGTGTGCCAAACATGCCCAACTTATACAATTATGTACTGATTTATAAATAAAATGTAAAAAAAAAATCTTACTGATTACAAACTATTAATGAGTGTAATTTAGTATGTAGTGTAAGTATGCAAATTGGGACACAACCACCAATTGAAGGCAATTTCATTAATAAACCACATTACAAACCGATGACATCTTTAAACACTAAATGTGAGTTTTGAAGTTCAGAATGTGAGGTTTTAAACCTTCAACCTTGATTTAAGTATAAAGTAGAAAAATTAATAAATGAAAAAAATATATATACCCTATGTATAGCACTACAAAGGATACGTTTACGCGACACTGATGTACTAAAAATCACGGATCCACGAAAATGACAAAAAACGCTGTATTATGCTGCCGAACCAGTAGTTGGCGATGTCACTTTGTAAAGGAACTCTATGCGCATTTAGACTGAACAAAAAAATATGCAAATTTGCGTTTTTGATGTTTACACGGAGATGATAACGGTTTAATTTTACTTACACTTTGAAACCTGTTTTCAAAGGTTTGTGTTTTCAGGTCCCCAAAACGCAGTTGTGTAAACGAACGGCCAAAACGAATAAAAAGTTGTCCATTTTTAGTTGAAAATGTGTCGTATAAACGGCTCTGAAGGCTGAAATTATCTACAAAAACTTGTTATAACTAACTAAATATATAGTCTCATTATACATCCATTTATAATAATGGATCCAATTAAAAATGTATGTTTTTCATACATTATGCATGTAATGGACAGGTGTTACTCTAGAAAATGCTAATATTAAAACTGGATGTATTGCTGATAAAGATCAAATTAGGTTGACATTCAGCACATCACTGATGTTATAGACACTCACCTGGTCGATGGCATCTGGATTTTCAGAGACGTCAAAGATGACAGCTGTGGCCCCTCTCTGAACGGCTCTCTTCGCCTGTGAGGACGGTGACAAACAAACAAAAATTATTCTTCTACACTTGAAGGGCCGAAATCTCATCTAAAACTGACAATGTAAACAGTGGAAAAAGTAAACAGTGGAAAAAGAATAAAGCACTGCAAATTACCAGTGTTATTTTACACTAGTATTTATTAATAATTGATCTTAGCTTTTATTTTTATATGTTCAGTTTTTGATTTTAGTTTAAGTTTCAGTTTCATTTTATAATGTGCTTTTGTCATTTTTTTTTTTACATTTCTATTACATTTATTTTTTATTCAAAAGTTACTTGCTAAACTAATATTTAGATTTTATTTAAATTACTGATTACTTTTAATAGTTTTAGTTTTCATTTTAGTTAACTATAACAACACTGGTAATTACTGCATTTATAGGAAAAGACAACAATTCAAAATACAAGAAACCGTAAGACCGCAAACCCCAAATGTTTGAAGTGGGAGCAACAGTAGGCTCCACATCAAAGTTTTTCTTCATTTAAAAGATTTGGATTCATTTAAAAGCAGCCCATTTTAAAGACACACTGCAGTAATGTGACTTTTTTTGAGCCTTAAGTAAATATTTCCACACCACGTTAAACGTTCTACCTGTTTCTCTCCCAGCCAATAGAGGTCGCTCTTACACTTCAGCTAGAGGGCTCACATGACTCGGTGTGGAGAACAAGTACTTTGTGATGGTTACAGTGGCTTTCTGTACAGAACTACAGTTCAAAGCTTTGATCAATGCATTTAGTTGTGCTTTCATTGCTTCATTTGTTCACCATTTTATTGCCATCTTGATGTTCATTGTTTTATTATTTTAATAGATGATCAACATCACATACCCGGAATCGCATTTTGTTTACACTGACGGCTGGGTATGTTCCAACTCCACTCATGCAAAAGAGAAAAGAACAGACTGGAAAAAGAAAAAAAAAGAAAAGTAAAAGTAAAATAAAGAGATCAAAGCGACAATGTGCAGCTCTATAACTCTGTTATCAGAGTAGCAAAGGGATGGCACTTTTCCAAGCCCAAGGCATTCTGGGTACTATGAGAGAAAGCATGGCCTCTCCACACACTGCCTGTGTGCTTATGCATGTCTGTGAGTGTGTGTTTGTGTTTGTGTGTGTGTGTGTGGTAGAGACATTGCCAGTGACTGTTCAACAAACAATACATGTATCCGCAATTCACTGTTCATTTACGTCAAAGTGATTTTGCTGGAAGTCTCACGTAAAAGACCCGAATGAGAAAGCTGGTTTAGGTCGGGATTTAGTAGCTAAAGACATCAGTAATTCAAATACACGTTCATTAACATCAAACGGTACATTGGATAGATAGATGGATATATAAATGGATAGATGGATGGAAGTTGACATATTAACCATGTCATTTTGTATTTTGATGTCTACCACACAATGATGGGTCTGGTGATGTGGTTAGCTGATCTTCTTGATAAATAGTACCTTACAAGTCCAAATAGAATAAAACATTGGAAAATTGTTAAAAATGTTGGTGCCAACATTCATTATCAAATACACATTTCAACACGAGACTCACTGAATCCCACAGGAAAATCACAGTGAAACCGAATCCCATTCTGACTTCTGTTAAAGCTTGAGCAAGAACGTGCAAGAGAACAAAAACAACCCAGAGAAAACTCATGGGACTGCAGTCGTACAGCACGGAAGGGTTGGGTGAGAGGTTATGCAGCAATATTACCAAACTCAAATCTAAAATGAAAGGAAAAAGCAAACATTTTGCACAATGACCCCATTCTCCCATCTCCCCATAATTTTGGATAAAGCAAGCAAATTCAGGAGAGCTTAAAAAAAAATATCATAATTGGCAGAAAAGGCATTTTAAAGGGGTCATCGGATGCAAAATTCACTTTTATATGGTGTTTGCATATAAATGTGTCTTTGCAGTGTGTGGACAAAACCACCATACAATGAAAAAAATCCATTCACTCTTTTTTTAATCCTCAAAAAGTCTAAACACTCAATGATCAGGCCCTTTGGATTTTCTGAGCACTATGATGTCATAATGCTCATGCTCCGCCCACGACCACTGACGGACTGTCCCGTATTAGCATATTTCTGCCCTCAGCCATTCGACACCCCCATTCGCCATTCGCAGTTGCTCATTATCATTTAAAGAGACATGCACTGAAACAGGCCACTGTGAACAAAACTGTTTTTGAGGAGGTAAAAAGTTAAAAAGGAGGAATTTTAACCGAAGTATATTACAAACTTTACATGAACGCCCTAAAGAATCATACCAACTTGTGGAAAATGGGCATCCGATGACCCCTTTAAGAGATAAGCCACACAATAGTCTTAATTCAATTGTGCAACATTTTATTATTCCCAGAAATAACTTACGGTCTTTGATAAGACCTGTCATTTTCATTTAAAAGTGAATATGCTCAGTAAACATTGTAATGAGAAAGACATGAGAGAATCCAAAGGAATTCATTTGACGCTGGATGAGGGAACACCTCGAGAGATGAAAACGAAGTGGAAGTTAATGACTGTTTAGGCTATGTCTTGTCAACGTTTAGATTCATACTACCGTTTAGCTGATTGACTGATCCAGAGGAATGCGGAAACAGACTGAACTCTCTCGCTCTACCTTGTTTGCTCCACATCAATGTGCTTCGAACGGTTCAGCTGTGTTTCGGCTCTTTTGAAGATGGCAATTTCAGTTAATTATTAATAGTGGCTTGATAAAAGATCTTTAGGAGTAAAATGAAGGGTTGGAGAGAGGGGTGGTTGACAAAGAACGAGAGAGAGAGAGAGAGAGAGAGAGAGAGAGAGAGAGAGAGAGAGAGAGAGAGAGAGAGAGAGAGAGAGACTGGTGGAACAGGCCAGAAGAAAGAGACATGGAATCTACTTTGAGCAAGCGCTGCAATGTAACAACTTGCCTAACGACAGCAAGAAAAGCTTCTTAAGACAAAGCAAAGACCACCGCACAACCTCACACACACACACACACACACACACGCACACACACACACACACACACACACACACACACACACACACACACACACACACCCCTTGTTCAGGTGTCCTGCAAACAATGGCCACCAGCAGTGTTGAGGAATCTACTTTGAAATTGTAGCTACTCTTTTGAATTAGTTAGCTACACAAAACTACACAAAACACCCTAACCCTAACCCTAACCTAGCTACACAATAATCTACTTACAAAAAATAGCTAACTACATTAAAGCTAAGGGGGATACAAAATCTTTTTAAATATAAAACTATCTGATAACATAATTTACAATTTGATAACCAGAGTCATACAGTATTTTTTCTCGCGCATTAGACTACTAATCGACAAATAATCAATATGAAAACATTAGACAGCACAATTTACGAATTTCCATGGGAACCGTGGAATGAAAAATGTCAGTTAGGATAACATTTTCGTGTTCCAGAATATTGAACGGATACATTTACACTAAATGCATGCAAGTAATTTGTTATAATCGAGAAGATTTAAAATACTGCGCAAGGATTTGTGCCTGAAATAAGTGAATCCTTTGCATGGAACCATCCAAACAAACAATTCATTCATTAGAATTAACTGACCAGACATTATGACTGGATTCCACGATTCCATCCGCATTTTCAGCATTGCAGAAATCATAGAGCCCTAAGAAGGTACTATAACTGTACCTTTGCTGTAGTAAAAAATAAATGTAATATTGACTGCAAAATCGCAATGAACTTATGATTGCTAGAAAGCACTACGTCAACCGGTGCAATAGTGACTGTGATATCCAGGTGGGCTACAATCAATTTATAGACCTTTGAAGCAATCATCTCTCCGATTTTATGCATTTTTTCGTCTCGCTTTCTCCTCCTCGCCCCTTTTTATATTTAAGCAATCCTACACACTCTCTGCATTGCTATAATTAAAGTAATTAAGTCCTCAGAAAGCAAAGCTCTGCCATTACGCTGTAATTTCAGGTTGCCTTCTGGCCGTTGGGATTCCTCAAAGATAAAGGCATACTTTCCTCATTTAGAGTTTACTTACAAAAAACTTTAAAAAATAAAAATAAAATGATCACCCTATATTTTCTGTGAAAGTGCCAAGACATTACTTAGGCAAGTCCTAGATTCTTGAAGGGAAAGAAAGGGAAAATAAAATAAGCATCCAAGTCAGCAAAGTACAAAACTGTACCTACTTGGTTTCTCACAGTCTCTTCACTACTTGGGTTTGCCTGAGCTACACTTAACACGAAAATCCAAACAACACACTTAGCTTAAGTTTACACTGAGGTCCTTACTAGAACCACAGCACTTAACGCTAAATAGACACAGGCTACAGCTGCTCTTATGCTGTCATTTTTTAAGGTTATATTTCTGCTGTTGACTTGTGTCAGTGCACTGGTTGAAAAGCAAAGAGGAAAAAGAAGAATTTTTACATAGAATTTACCTAAAAATGTTAGGAAGACTAAATAAAAACACCCACAAAATGCGTTATTGACTACATAAGGTTACTTTCCTTACAAATAAAAACTACCAAGTTGCAAAAAAATAAAGGTTTCAAAAGGAGGTTTTCACAGTGATGCCATAGAAGAACTATTTTCTTAGTGTGAAAAACATTGGAATAAACTTTTTCCACCATAAAGAATCTTTTGTGGAATGTTAAACATCATACATAAAAATCTACATAAAAATATTTTTCAAGTATTTTAAAATCAAGTATTACATTTTAATATCACTACAACTTACTGAAATTATATACAATAATTATACAGTAGTTAAGGAGTAAAATTACTAAAATTACATTTTACACCACTGCAAAAAGTACTGTAGTAATAATGTGTTAAAGTAGTTATCTCATGGTATTGCATTCAGATCGATCACTAAATTGTTCGATAATATATTACTCCAAAGTACTGTAGAGAATACCATGGAATTATCATTACATGTGTTAAAAAAAAAAAAAAAAGTAACAATTTACTTGTATTTTTGTTACCGTGGTAAACGGTAACACATTCTCCATATCGCACCAAAACGTATTTCTTAGAGGCTGCATAAATGTGCCACACAAAACTTGCTGCCAACAAGCAGGAAGAACCCTTAACTAGAACACACACTTACACTTATGGTTTAATATTTGTTTTATGGACAAAATAGTCCATTAAGCAATAACAGCTACATTTTATAGCAACCATGAGTACAGCGTGTTACCATTTTAAACTATTTTTATGGGTGAAAAATGTTTATGAAGCTTGTAAAAGTCATGTAGTAACACAAATCACAGTACAGACCTAGTGTTAAATTAAACTTCCTTTGTCTCAGCAGCTCTGCCTGGAAGTACATATAAAATTGTTCGAAACAAACAAAAGGCATTTGGACAGAAAAATAGCTCTGTTTTCAGTTTTAGATTTGACTTAATAATAATTTAGGTTTTCCCATTCATTCATTTACACTAACAGTTCATTAAAGTTAGAAACATGCACTACTATTCAAGTATTTAATTCTCTCAAGGCTGCATTTATTTGATCAAAAGTCTAGTAATATTGTGAAATGGTATTACCATTTAAAATAACTATTTTATATTCATTACTCCGGTCTTCAGTGTCACATGATCCTTCAGAAATCATTCTAATATGCTGATTTGCTGCTCAAGAAACTCTGAAATTCTGCTTAATTTATTAGAGGAAACGGTGAACTATTGTGAACTGGACCATATGCAACTGTACTAAGTGTCAACATGCACATCTTAAAGGCACACTGCAAGATTTGTACTTTAATATAACGGCTTTGAAGTCATTTCGATGGTAAACGAATGGTAGAACGAAT
Organism: Abramis brama; assembly: GCF_963993115.1. NCBI lineage: Eukaryota > Metazoa > Chordata > Actinopteri > Cypriniformes > Leuciscidae > Abramis > Abramis brama. The sequence goes on along the minus strand of NC_139967.1, from coordinate 9,639,285 downwards.
GGTCATTTCGATGGTAGGGCGAATCATCCCGATAGCAAAGCGATGGGGGGTTAGGGTTAGGGTGCGGTTAGGGTTAGGGTGCAGGTTTGAGAGGTGGCACCCCACTAAATCTCACGAGAATCTCGACTTGCGTCACATACATCAACAACATATGAAGCGGCCTCTATGGAAGACACTAGCACGCATTTCAGATGTGAATCATGGCAGAGTCGATGAAGAAAACGAAGAAAGCGTGGTCGGAAGAGTGCAGAGACGACTTTGCGTGACTGGTATTTACGACAGTAATGTTAAATACAAGTACTCCACAGCGACTCTAGGGGTCGCTGTTTGACAAAAACGGAAACTGCATAGTGTGCCTTTAAAAGATCAGCAAATAAGAATTTTCTATATGGAATTAAATGTATGCACAGATTGCACACCCTAAAAAACATTTTATTCACAAGCACCGTTGATTATCACTGAAAAAGTCACTGAACTATTTAAACTGAACAACTGCAAACAGATGGAGAGAGAGACCTCTAAGACCAGTCACTAAAGTTTGATCTAAAGCTTGCCTTTACTCTAAATTGACATTTAGAGTAGAGCATTCTCTCTAAAGATAAGAGGTAAATGGGTCTTAATAACATGCCTTCACATAGTCAATGGTTATTTACTGAAAAACAGGTCTTGATTTTGGCCCGGTCTGTGGACGCAGCGACCTAACTGAGATGCCAGTCTCATTGGAGGCCCCTGTTAAGTAGTGCAGAACTAATATAGGATAATTTGAGGGAAGGCACCAGAAGACCCTGGACTACAGGTCAGCTTCTTGTTCAGACCTGTTCTGAGTTCAGTTTCATACTGGAAGCAAAAACTGTTTGAAGGACTGAAAAGATAAGGCTAGGTTCAGGTAAGTGGTATAGATTAGGCTAAATAACTTCAAAATAACCTTATAATGACATAATGCTTTTTACAGCTAATTAACAATGTTTTATGAAGTTGTTTCACAGAGGGAACATTCACCTGTTAATTAGCCAACTTTAGGGGTGTGCTGCTTATAAAATGCGCACGCTAGTTCAGGTGAATAAAGCTGCCATTCATTTCATTTACGGCTAGTTTGACACACTGGAATACATCAATTCAAAAATAAATCCTAATTAATTGTCTTCCAGCGAAATGCATTGATTTCTTCAAATCACCATACCATCAACCTTTTTTCTTTCAAGTCATCCTTTCACTTTCCCTCCCCTAACGAAATCTCTCATCACTTCCAGCTCCTGTTGCATAACCAGAAAATACACTTGCATGTGCTTATGTGTGTGTGTGTGGGGCACCTAGCAAAGGGACTGACTCTGTCACGAGGCAAATACAAGGCCCTGCAACTGTGCAGCCAAAGAATAACTCACAGGACAGAAAGACTGGTGTTCCATTTTTCCTGCAACTCACAAATGGACATAACATTTACAGTATAAATATAGTATATTTCTAAATATAAACATGACAATATATTTATAAGGGCCCAAATTTAGATTGACAAACAGACAGACAGACAGACAGATAGATACATCCACCAAGGTAGAAGCATTTTCCCCAAAAAAATGGTAGCTGTATGGTTAAGTGTGCCGAATGCTTTGGGATACGTTGTGCCAATGGCTCAGCTAATTGTCATACTTTGCATTCACATTCAGATAACAAACAGACTTAGCATTCTATACTTACTAGTCCATTGAATTGGTTTTAAACAATCTTTTCCTGCATCTAAAACTCCATCTGACTAGCATATTAGCTCTTGTGGATGTGAATTTCTTCTCATTCAACAGCTACATGTTGATTGTATTGAATCAAATGGTGTTGATTTGGAAGAACTAAATGTTCCTCTCCAGATGATACCCACTTGATCTGTCAGCGGCGCCTCAATGACGAGAAACAATGACGGGGAGGCTGGTGATGTCATCTGACATTCTGTGGGAGAATCCCTGTTCATTATTTCATCATTAATAGAATGAACTCCAGCTTTGGTTCCCAGCTATGCCAGCAACTTCCTGAGGGGTCATAAAATTGCCCTCTTCTCCATTTATCATTCTCAAGGCTCCCCCTCCTCTTTCCTTTCCCTGCACTCAACGATCAGTCAAAAAAAAAAAACGCAGCCACTAATTTAAAGCCCATCGGCTTCCCGCTAACTCTGGTGACTGCAAACCCTGCGCCTCAGGATGGACAACCGCTAATTAAATTTCCCCCTCATTTTTTTGCTTTCCTCTCGCTCTCTATTTGGGTGTATGTTTTGTTTTTATACCGGTTTTCCAGTCTTAACCATGCACAGGAAAAGTAAACAATCCTGTCTTTTCGATCTCCTCTCAATACCAAATTGGTATGTGAGGTATGTTGCAGTTTTGAAAGAAAACATTTTAAGTCAAGTTTAAAGTCAACGTGAATTACTGTTTCTAACCAATTGTACTTCCGTAATCTGAGTCAACAAGAGAGTCACCAAGAAACAATGTACAATGTTTTTTTTTTTTTTCTATCCATTGATTGAACTGATTGAATTATAAAAAACTGGGAAAAAATTGAATTCAGCCAGATTGAATGATAGTTTACTAAAACAATGCCTAGTAACTATTTGGCTATTGGTTAACCATCCAACCAATGTTGATTGTATGAACAATAAATATTGTGCCGATATATTTAATCATTATTATAATTTGTAATAATATGTGAGATTATAAATCATTCACAATAAGACCACAAAATCGTTAACAAAAAGGTCCGTTTTGATTTCACGTTGACTTTAAAGAGCCTGTAAAGAGGAGCTGACATCAAACACATACCGTAAAACAAGAAAGAGTAGCGTTTGAAAATCGCTCATCGCGGTTTTGCCAGCATAGCCTGTCCTTGTAGCTGTACAGGGGAAAAGTGAAGCTAATTGCATTTCTGAGAGGCTCAACAATGTCACGTACACCATTCAGAAACTTTCTTTTAAATGGATGTGAAACGCTCTTGCTCAGTACAGTGGAGCATTCAGAGCTTTCATCAAAGAAGTCATTATTAAGTAAGTGTGCTGTGGATTCCCTGTCAATGATAACTCAATCCAGGCGAGTTTAGATTTAATAAGGGTACCACAGCACGAGGCAAACAAACACACGCATAAGTTATCTTTAATAAAGTTAACACTGCGGGGAGACGCTCTGCTGACACGGTCTTAAGACAATCAGAAACAAAGGGCTGCCCAGGGTCACAGAGAGTTTAAAAATGTGGCATCCCACAGAAGTCAGCATCTACACGATCTTTACAACCAGCGGAGCAATGCTAAAAACCTGCCTACATACTCGGACTGATGCATTATACAGTCATTCCACTTAAATAAAATTACACACAAATGAATTACCACAGAACCCAAACAAAAGTCATGACTAAGATGTCTGACAATATTAAAAAGAACCAAATACATTCACACATAACCTCCTTAATAAGTTAGCATGGTAACTCTAGATTGTGCTAGAATACTATTTTGCTTATGGCTTATTATTATTTGATTTTTACAGAGAAATAAAGTCATTATCTGCTAAACCAACAATGTCATCATTGAGACCCTCTGAATATTTTATGCCAATAAGTGGCATATGTACATTTACATACATACAAATACATACTGTGTGTGTGTGTGTGTGTGTATGTATGCATATATATATATATATATATATATATATATATATATATATATATATATATATATATATATATATATATATATACATATATATATATATACATATATATATATATACATATATATACATATATATATACATATACACATACATACGTATATATATATACATATGTATATGTGTGTGTGTGTGTGTGTGTGTGTATGTATGCATATATATATATATATATATATATATATATATATATATATATATATATATATATATATATATATATATATATATATATATATATATATATATACACATATATATATATATACATATATATATATATACATATATATACATATATATATACATATACACATACATACGTATATATATATACATATGTATATGTGTGTGTGTGTGTGTGTGTGTGTGTGTGTGTGTGTGTGTGTGTGTGTATATATATATATAAATATATATATATATATATAAAAATATAATTGCAAGTAGGCAATACTATATACATATAATTAACAATGTGTTAAATTATTCATTAAACGAAATGCAACTGTTTTTGGTCTCTGATTGAAGAGTGCGAGCCAGCGTGGAGTCGTCAGATCAGAGCTGCTTGTGCACTGCGGTGAATGAGGACAGCTGAATGCGAATGACTTTAATTAAAGGAGCATGAGCTCTCTGCCTTCATACCTCTCTAATCTAACCTTCCCTTGAAGTGGCTCTCTGTGTGTGGGGTATATTTGAGCTAAGCTTCATGAGAGTGTGAGTGTGTGTGTGTGTGTGTGTGTGTGTGTCTGTGTGTGCGAGGGAGACACTTTGTGTGTGCGTCTGCGTCTTTGTAATGGGATCTGCATTTGGTGAGCTGCGTTTCTCCTCAGGCAAACAGAACAGCAGGTTTAGACTCGGCCTATACAAGACCACAACGGCTTTCCAGCACTTAGATTAACCCTTGCAGCGGGGGGATTTACCAGAAGACTTCAAGGATTTCAAGCAGAGGGGCAGCACTTTGATACAAGTACAAAAAACGAGGTGTCTCTCTTTCAATGAATGAAGAAATCTGATGGAAACTCCTCGCTTCCTCTCACACGTTCATTCCGTTTTTTCCACCTCTGCCTCTCATTCATTCATCTTTCTCAAGGCTGTTCTGAGAGTAGGAAACAGGAGAAGAACTCTCCCTCTTGCTCTATTGTCTCTTCTACTCCAGAGAGCTGTAATTCAACCACCCACAATCCCTCCCTGCGCTCACACGTCTCACACTTTAACAAGCGTATCTTTACCTGACACACAAGCCGGTGGCTTCGTGCACCTGAGGCTACCAGGTGTGTTAGCCAGTCCCGTTCTCAGTTTCCTACCTCCAGTTCCCCCCTGCCACAGGAAAGACAAATCGCACATGAGATCTGTTTAACATCTCAATTGTTTCTCCTAGATGGCAATGAGATTAAATGGAGTGCAAATGGAGACTTAAGGCTAGTGCAGAGATTCCCAGAGGCCCTAGTAATCTCACACGTCTCGTCTAGAGTTTCAGAAGAGATCTGTCTCACAAACCACCACGCTCAAATTTGCAAAGCTACAAAAGTCTGCAAGGTTCTGCAAAACTATTCCTCATCAAATTCTTCCAAGACCAAATTGTCCCGAGTTATGCTGTCCACATTCATTTTTATAGCTCTGTATTTTTATGACAGCAATTAGCTTCTGTTTTATTTCTCCTCAGGAATTTTAGGAGAAACATCTGAGACAAAGTTACAAGGATAGTTCACCCATCATTTACTTTCTCATTTATTTTCTGTGAAATGCAAAAGATTAAATTTTAAAAACAATGTGTTTTTTCTCAATATAATTAAATGAGATTCAGTGATGTTTTGGACACCACTGACCTTCATTGTAGGAAACATGCTTCAAAATAACTGAAGCTCCACTGAAGAAAGTAAGTCATACATGTTAGGAACAACATGAAAAAGTATTTTTTGTTTGTTTTTGGTTTAACTATGTTCCACTTGTTTGGTGCGCACCAGGGTTTGGATGGCAGCGTTCACACGTTCAAATGAACAGCACTAAGAGAGCAAACGCACCAGGGTTCGCTTTAATCAGACCAAACATGCCAAGTGTGAACAGACCCTTAAATTAAATAGTTTGATTCATATGGATCTCGTTTATGATCTCTTTATGAACTTTTTGAAGTTTTGGTGGAACGGACTTTCAATGGAGAAACAGAAATATCTTTTCACTTAAAAATATCTTAATTTGTGTTTCAAGTTTGAATAAGTCTTATGGGTTTGGAACAACATGAGGGTGAGTAACTGATCTTTCCTTTTTGTTTTTAATTGGACAGTATCCCTTTAGTTCTTAATCAAGTAAAGGTCTTTATAACCCATTTTACTTCTGTAATGAAAATTATTTCTGAGTGAAACAAGAAACAAGAAGAACAAGAAAGAAACTAGAAAGAAAATGGACAGGGGGGAGCTCAACTTTTAGAACAAGGGTCTAGCAACACCAAAGTCAGTTCGAATCTCTGGCAAAACAAATGCTGACCAACTATCTGCTGAATGTATAAATGTAAAGGAGTTAATCATGAAAATGTATTAAAAGTAAATGAGGTCAATTTTGATTTCAAGCCACACAAAAAACATCTACTCTGTTTTTTTCTGCATCTTTTTCTATCCTCTTTTCCCTCGCCCCCCTCCGTCAAGTCCTCAACTTCCTCTCAATTAGCAGGTGTGCTAAAGCTTTCTTCTCCCTTCTCTCTTTCTGTAGCCCTCCAAGTCACTCACAGCTGACCCCCTTACACAAGCCCTCCTCACACACACATAGGCACGCACACACACAGATACAACCCCCCTCCGGAGTATAAAAGAGTCTTAAAACTTGGGATGGAACTTAATCCATGAAAGAAAAAGCGGAAAAAAAAGCCCGCCAAGTGGCCCGGCCCATCCCAGCATGGCACAGTGTTCAAAGAGAAACACACACATACTATTACCGCATCTGGCAGACACAACATTACACGCTCTGTTCGCCGCAACAACCTAAAGTGACGTGTCTCGCATATTCGGCTCCATTCTTTTTGGAAGGGCAGCCTGGAAAAATCCACAGGTGATTTGCGAAGTCTTTGATTTTCATTCTCTTGTAAACACTAAAACAAAATACTTCCTGGGGGAGCTCTTTGAACTGAGATACCACCATGACATTTTCTCTGGCGGCTTATCCGTCTCCCTCTCTTGCGCACTCTCGTTCCCCTCCTTTCGCTTTTCCTCGAGCTCTTGTCTTAAGCTCCCCGGGTTTCTTTTCTTCTCTCTTTAAATAGAGGGCCAGGACTGTGAAGTCTAATAATGGTCATTTTGCCTCCCATTGAAGGCTGGGTAATTCTGCCAGGCCTCGGTTCACTTTGAAACACATGACACAGGGAGCTTCCCAGTGGCCATGGCAACTCACTCAGTGGGTTCCAAAGCCATGATTTCATACTTGTGGAGGGACAGAAACCTGCCGGCCAATCGGAAGAGGCTCCGCCCACTGGGAGAGAACCTTTGACACCAAGCAAAGGAAAACCCAGTGAGATAATATCAGCAAGTTGAGGCATACACAAACATAAAAGAGAAACCCCAGAGCTAGGGCCCCATCAGCACTGTGCGCTTCAAAAACGCCAACCGTCCCCCCTCGCCCCACCCGTTCCTGCTACTTCTGGATGGTCTGTGTGTGAGTGTGCATGTTAATAATGAAAACTAAATGTGGAGTTTACATTAAAACCCAATACGTCACAATCAAAAGATGTACATTAAAGGGAAAGTTCACCTAAAAATCTAAAATTCTTTCATCATTTACTCACCCTCAAGTTGTTCCAAACCTGTATGAATTTCTTTCTTCTGCTGAACACAAAGGAAGATATTTTGAAGAAAGTAACCAAACAGTTGATGGGCCCCATTTTTTTTTTTTCATACTTTGGAGGTCAATGGGGTCGAAACTGTTTGGTAATCCATATTCTTAAAAGTATCTTATTTTGTGTTCAGCAGAAGAAAGAACAACTTGAGGGAGAGTAAATGATTTTTGGGTGAACTATCCCATTAACATTTCTTTCTACCAGTGTTTTTTTCTCTTTAACTAAAACTAAAACTTACAACTAAAAATAATTTGTGATAACTGAAAATAATAAAATAATAATAAAATATAAATATTAGATGAAAATAAATGGAAATTTAAAAAATACTTTAAAAAAACTGAAATAAAAATAAATGAAAATATAGAAATTTTAAAAAACAAACTAATAAAAATTACAAAAGCAAAAAAAATTAAAAAAAATAAAAAAAATAAGAATTTAAATATTAATAAATGCTATAATATGTAATATTAAAGCTATATATATATAAATATAAAAAAGGATAAAGCACAAAACATTACTAAAACGTAAAATAAAATTAAAATTGAAAATAATTAAAAGCTAATTCAAAATATTAATAAATGCTATAACAGTATATAAATGATACTAAAATAACACTGATTCCGACATCCTAAGAAAAAAGACAAAGTTTTAGCTTCAAAATCAATACATTTCTGCATCAAAATCTTTGCTCTAGTGCTGCAGCTTCATCTCCCTCTGGTTTTTAATCGAAGTGACTCGAGCGCCGTGCAGTCAAGCAGCAGGTGGGTGGAGGTGCTTCAAGCCGCCTCCGGCCTGCGTCAGGATTTAGCTTCCTTTCTAGAGCAATTACGCCACATAAAAAGCAATGTTCCAGCTCATCAAAGAGGAGTTCATCAAATGGTGATGTACAAGGAAAATGCACATATGTGTGGACACCTGGAAGCTGATTCAATCACTTTCCCTTAGACACTTTCACAAATGAAAGGCAAATGTGTAACAAAAATAAGTAGCACAACTGTTTTCAACACTGATAATAATAAATGATAATGAAAATACAATGTTTTTTGAGCATTGGGTTTTTTGTTCTCAAAGAGCACCAAATCAGCATATTGGAGTGATTTGTAAAAGATCATACGACACTGAAAACAGGAGTAATAGTAATAGGATATTTCACAATATTACTGTTTTTACTGTAGTTTTTACTGCAGCCTTGCTGAGCATAAGATGTTAGTCATGTTATATGTTCAGGCACTTCAAAGTTCAAAGAATATCATGTTTTACCATACCATGATACATGTCCACTTCTACCAAGTTAAAGAACTTAAATCAGAGAAAAACAGATACTATTTGGACTTGTTTCTCACACCCACACACACACACAGCCATGTGGACTGATGCAATGGGAACGGGAAGACTCAGTGTGCAGTGGGGAGATGAAAGGATAGAACCCCTAGGCCGATTTTGCATGTGTCAGAGCAGAGCACTGTTTGGGAAAGAAGGATATCACGCTGGCAAGGAGACAAAAAAGAGAGAGAGAAAAAAGAGAGAGACCAACAAACAGATCAAGACTGCCTTCGAAAGAGAAGGAACCTGCTGGGAATGTATGAAGTATATTCACCACAGGAGAAACAACAAGATCTGTGTAAGATACACAAATAGGAGACAAGTTTCACTGCACTTGAAGATAAAAAAAAGTTCTGAGGAATAAAAGCTAAGCCACAGATGGAGAACTATGGAGTTAAATTGGTACATTATTATACAATTGTAAGAACATTTGTCATTAATTTCTTCCTAAAACTTGGGGGGTGGGGGGGGTGCTGGTTCAAAGGCAATTCAATTTGTAATTAAAAAATAAGTAGGGGTGAGCACTAATAGTCGAATATCCGATCCGTAATTATTATTCGAAAAATAAAAATACTATTATAATTTTGCTACACGTTGCTTTGCTGGCTGTAAGTGCAGTAAAATCCTAAGCACACAAACTAAAATACATTGGGTGGCGATGTGGAGCGTGTAAACAAGTTGATTGAATTTGATCACAGAATGCCGTCTTCCTCTAGGCGCAATTTTACTAAATAACCTTAAAAAATGGAATTACTTTTGATCAAATGGATGAACATGTCATATTCAAATATTTGTTTTGTTTTTATGAGGCCAAATATTCAAATACAATATTTTTAAAAAATGCCCATCCCTAAAAATAAGGATTATAAAACAGTCTTCCTCACTAATATTTTCTGCCTTACAAACAAATATGGCTAAAAAAACAGAGCTCACTTAAGCTCAAAGCATACTTCAGCTGTGATGTACTGTGCAGTAGCCGAAGAAAAGTGTGTAAAGAGTGATACAAAAGAGTAAACAAAGCAGCATATCCTTTCTCCATCATTTTTTTTTAGTTCTTGTTCTAAACTTTGCGTGCAATGGCAGATCTTGAGGCTGATTCTTGAGGTCAATATGGAAATCATGATTATTTAACATGATTATTGGTGGGCGATATGATCAAAGTCTTATTTCAGGATGAGTAATTTTAGTTATCACTAAAATTTCACAATCATCGATAGGCTACTTCAATCTAATACTAGGTTAACTAATGTAGCTAAGAAAAAGGTCTTCAAAACAGTTACAGAAGACAGAAGTAAACAGTCAGCAAAACAATAAGGAATAAAGAAACTAATTACAAACAAAATGGACGAATCTAACAAAAATACAAATGCAATAAAAAGTGCTTGAAGTTTTTCATGAAGATGTCCTAACAGTAGTATTCAGATAATAGCCTACAACAGAAACTGAACAAAGTAATTAAATGTAAAATAACACAGCATATACATTAAATATAGATTAATCCTTATTAAAGCTACAAAAGTTATTCATTCAAGAGCAGCGAGTGCTTTTGATTTTTGTCTTTTGTTGTTTGATTAACATTAATAACACAGACTAATGCATTAATACTGGGCTGCTGTCACTTTGAGAATGAACGGATCCAATATACTAGTTGTTACGCATGCGTTTTCTTTCTCACCTGTTTACATTCACTTCAGACATAACCGACTGCGTTTGCAAGGATACTTACCAAAACAGCATGTTGACATTTTTGTGCGTAGGCTATTTTGACTGTTTAGGTGCGAATGCGAGGAAAATTAAGTACCTGAGCCTTTAAGGTATCATGTGTTCCCTCATGACATCACATCCTTGCAGTTCAAAACAGGCTTCTTATTGGCTACTGAGAGAATCAGTGCAAGGAATTAGACTCCAGGTCAGACATGTAATAATAATCCATAAACACTTCAAACTAGTTTCCTGAGGATTCCCGATGAGAAGATCCACAAATCGATGAGACTAGTATAGGTCAGAAAGAATGGTGCAACAGAACAAAAGAATGAGCAGGAACAAGAGAGGAAGCTGGAGAGGTGGGAGGTGAGCAGAGCGATGGCTCTCTGCGGACAGAGACAGGAAATGAAGGAAGAAACTGTGTACATATACATGTCAGTGGGGTAGCTCCGTCAAGACCTTACACAAATTGGAGAAGCCCACATGACCTTTTTTCAAATATACACAGAGGGCAGGGTGTGACAAACCTGAGCCACTCGCATCTTTAAAGCAAAGACAAACCATTCACGCGACCCACTGCACGTTACATTGTGTTGTTGATCAGAACAGATTTTTGTTGCTTTAAGTAAAAAAATTGTAATGCTATCATTCAGGGTTTCAAACCAGCATACACTTTTATTTATTTACTCATGTTGTTCCAAACTTGAATTCATTTATTTCTTTGGAAAACCAAAAATATGTTGGAGAATGCCGACAACCAAACCGTTTCAGTTCCTATTGACTTCCATCATATTTTTTGTTCATACAATGCAAGTCAATGGGAACTGAAACTGTTTGGTCTTCCACAAAACAAAGTTATTCATACAGGTTTGGAACCGTAAATGACAGAATTTTCATTATTTGGGTGAACTAACCCATTACAACACTACACACACAAACCAGAGTGACAGACTCTCAAAACTGCATGGCTCAATGTCCATGAAAATTTGCATTTACATAGACTGGGAAACAAGCAAGGATGATTCAGTCATTAAAAATAACCAAAATAAAACAAAAACAAATGCATTTCTAAATAATGAAATGAAATGTTAAATGCATCCTTGCTGAATTAAATGAAATTCTTTTCAAAAATCATCACTGACCCGAAACTTATAAAGGGGTAGTGCACATTTCAGACAACAGAGGAAAGATAAAAGAGACAGCGAAAGGAAAAGAAAAACAAAAATAAGGGCAGAGGTGGCACAGCAGGGACAGACTGGCACAAGCGGGTCAAGAGGACACTGGTGAGACTGGACAGACACTGATGCTTGGACTAGAATGAGAACCCCAGCTGAGCGCGGGCCTGTATCAGAGGCCCGATTACGACAGCCAACTCTCTAATTATAGCACTGGCACAAAAGAAGGGGAGGATGTTTTTCTATCCTATTATTATGAAAGAAAAAGAGATGGAATGTGTTTACCCCCGTTCACCTAACGTGAACTTTCCGGAAATCATATCCGTTGATATTCGAAATTTATTTTTCAAGTGCTATTTTTGTGTTGGTTTTATGATAAGCTGAAATCTTAACTGATGCAGGTGTGCATCACAGAACAAAGAATTGTTTGCGCACTTTATTTATGTTCCTTGGCAAATGTTGTCTCATTAAAGCAACAAGAAAAATGTGTATACTGACATAACACAATTTAAGAGAACTAAATCTGTCTTAACCCTATAAAGACTACTGTGGATATGCAACTTTCTAGGGCCTATAAATTATCAATATGACCAAAACTTTTTGCTGAAAAAACCTGTTGTACACAATCTTCTACATGCCTTTTGTCATCTGATTAATAGTTAATTCTTTTTTAGCAAGTAAAAGGCCTTTTAGTATAATTCTAAAAACACCCCCCCTTCAGGTTGTAGTACATGTGTATATTTGCTGTGATATATTTAATGACATTTAGAAAGTAAATGCAAGAATAACATTTATGTTGTTAGTGATATTTCAAGATGAACACTTACTGGACTGAAGAAATGTAGGTTTTCCTATGCCCAACCATTTATTTTATTTTTATATTTGTAAAAAGTTTAGGCTTTAGAGGAATGTTGATTGTATCTCTCAATCATCATTGTATTGCATTGCTTTATAAAAAAATACATAGCTTTGATCATAAAACCAAGCATTTAAATATAATCTTACTATGACATTATTGATTTTTTATTCATTTGTCAGGCATTACAGGGTTAAGACAGCAAAATCATCAAAAAAAAAAAAAAATCGCAGATTCAACGCAATTCCCATATGCCAAGAAAACAGCAAAAACTTAAATTAATATGCTTATTATTAAAGAACATCTCAATGAGAATTCAAAAGGGAGAATGTATTATGTGTAACGTTAAGCCCATTCCAGCACAAGGCATGGGAAAATATTTAGCTGTTTTGCAGCATGAGCGTCCTGCTGAGAATTAATGTGTGGAAATCCTCAAATTTCCACATAAAAAGATCAAACATGCAAATAGATACTGGTGTCTTGAGACTGCAGAAAGCTCAGCCAATTAGGAAACGCTTCATCTGCGTCTGGATTTGTTCATTGTGTCTAAAGAGCAACCCATGGAAGCCAGCACCACACTGAAAGTATTCTACCATGTGACATCACAGCGGTTAAAAAAAAAATAAAATAAAAAAATAAAAATCAGGTGACACTGTCTGGGTAGTATATCAGTCTTAAACAACACAACCATTCAACAGTTCCTGCAAAACTGTATAACACCAAGTGGAGTTACAGCAGTCTGGTTTGGCACAAATTGCCAGCAGACAATAGAACATGAAAATCTGCACAAAAAATGATGGAAAGATACTATTCTAACTCTGACGTGATGCAGCCTGAATCATAATGATACCGTGTTCGTTCGTTGGCCAGAGGAGAACTGGTCTTCCGACTGAGCCTGATTTCTCCCAAGGTTTTTTCTCCATTCTGTCGCCTCTGGCTTACTTAGTTGGGGAAACTTAATATTCAAAAATATCTGTGATCTGACTGTACTGACGCTGCTGTATGAGAACTGAACTGAGCTGGACGTTGACATCATTTTTTGCAGAACTGCTTTATAGATGAAATGGACTAATTTAAATGAAATGCATGAGTTTCATGTTATCACTGTAAAGTTGATTTGAAACAATCTGCATTGTACAAAGTGCTATAGAAATAAAGGTGACTTGACTTGTCTATTTGCCTCATTTAGGGAAATATCAATATATTAGTATAGTATTTACAATAGTATTTAAATGCCTAGAAACTGGAGACATTTATGAACAGAACTTTGAACAAATCTACTGAGAGTAAACCTTGAGCAGTGTCCTTACCTTGCCCAGTACAGTAAGACAGCTGGGGTCCAACTCGGGCTGCTCCAGTTTGACCACTCCAACCCAGCCGTATTCGTACAAGTCCTCTTCATCGTTGTTGTTACACAGGCCCAAAGGGTGCATCTGCAAGACAAAAAGAATCTTCTTCAATATATCCTTCCAGATTTTATCCAAAATAAAATTCTGGCCACATACTCTCCCATTCCCAACTAAACAGATTTCAGCTTTTTACAAAGACTGACTGAAAGAAGAAGAGATGAAAGAAAAATGTCTTTAAGCTTTGAGAAAGGTTAAGTCAAATGCATTTTTTAAATAAAATTAAAGAGAAGTTTAATATTGCAATGCAAAGGTGCACCTTTAAGTGATAAGCATTAACCAGACCATGTTATTGCGCCATAACTTCACTTCCTTTATAAACTGCCCAATATTGACGTGCCACGTCACACCCACAAGCCAGTGAAGGTGTGGAAACTTTAAAAGGTATGAGTGGAGCAGACATGATCATTAAAGTCATTAGATGTGCACCAAACCATTCAAAATAGCGGACAGTTTAGATGTCTTGCAGATTCTCTCCTCTTGGCTCAAATCCCATCTTTAATTTGTAGCAAGTGTGAAATTTAGCGCTTTTGATGTGATGAAAATTTACAACATGGATGTTTATCAAATGAAAATCTTCAAGGAGATAAAACTCTCCTAAAATGAGAAAACTAGGTTAAGTATTATATAGCAATTACATAACTGCTGAATGAGGCCAGGCATTGTTTGAGGATGGCGATTTATTACTTTATTAGTGCCATTAGCTTCAGTAGACGACCATTTTACGACAGGTTGCTGGATTTTTTTATTAAATGAATGATAGCTTAAGCTCTGCTGGCCTTGCATTCAAAGGTAAAACTGATGGTAAACCTCATTAAAACTCCATGACAACAACTGATTCATCTGCTTTGACCTTAGTGACCTGTTCTCTACCCATAGCTGAGAGCTTCTGGGCAAAAATGAACAAATTGGATTAACACTCTGAAAAGGATGATTATCATCTTAACTCTGGGATCAAAAGCCACATCAGCTCCCAAGAGGCCTTGGATTCCACATTTGCATTTAAGTTTATTGATGTTGTGGCATTTTATCTTATTAGACTGGCGACACATTAAAGTAGCACTGTAAGGTGACACTGATAAACTAATTCCTCATCCAAAAATTCAAGATTATGTTAAGATACGGTGGTTAAATGATGCCTTTTCTAATCAGTGACCATCTACAAGCAAAGCATTCCTTTAATTCCTTGAGAACCTTGCATTTCAATGAGGATTGTTCATTGGATTTAATTGCAGTTTTGCAAAAGTGGCTTGTCAGGAGAAGTTAATGATGGCAACCACAAATATGGCAACAACAAAAAAACAAAAAAAAAGGCTGCAGGGCATGGCTTGTTTTCTGCAAACACATTTACTGAATTCTTTCTTAATTTCTCCTGTAGTTTAGACTACTTTTCTGGTAAGCACTGAGATTCCTTCCCAAGCAACTACCTAACTGATGGTTGTTTGTGTAACTGCACTCCCATTTTTCAACACGCATGAACCAATACTCGTGTTAACACACAAGTACCAGCATTTCCCTCCAGTTCGCCCCAACAAATTTCCCCAGTTGGCCCCCACGACTGGGTGAATGCCCAGTTGTACACTTTTCTCCAAACCAGGGTCCCCCATCTCTCCCTCTCCTTTTTCTGTCCATCATTCTGCGCTGCACCCATCCATCTCTTCTTTTACCACCAAAAGAGGTGTCCATTGTTCAGCTCCGCCACCCTCAGTGCCTCTCATCTATCCGTCTCCTGTACAGCCGTTCACATGTGTATCTCCTTTCATGGGCAATACTCTCAATGAAATCACCATAACAACAGGCAGCCAAACTTCTCATACCCAGTTCCACCTTAAGCATGAGCAGAATAAAAAAAAAGGTCAGATTGGTGCAGTACATAAAGTGCTGCAATGGCGTAAGTGATTCTCAATGGAGCTAGCCATGCAAGTTATCTCTCTATACATGGAATATGGAGGGCTGCCAACGTGACGCTTTTCTCCCCCCTTTATTTGTTTGTTTGTCTTTCGCTTGCACTAACTGATGATGATAATTATAAAGGGATGATATGTGCGAAGAAAAGCATGCCCTGCTTAATAATAGTAATACTAACACTTTGCAATATTTCTCAAAACCGTGTTTGAAAACAGCAAATGGATAGATGAACAAACACAAACCGTTTTTTTCCCTCCACGCCTTCGAATGAGGGTTGACCTGATTTGCCGTTGGTGAGGGGATCGGAACAGAATAGCCAGTTTAGGCCTTTCCCATCTCAAAGAAAATCAAAATGCCACTCACACCACACACAAACTTTGTCAGGCGCTCAATTCACTGGTGCTTTGATCATCAAGTGTTTCAACCTCCTCAGTAGAATCAGTCCAGGTAGCAGAGTTTCTATTGCACCTTCATTTTTAGGGTTTTTCTCTGATGTGTTGACTGCGTTTGATAAAACTATTGGGGGCTTCAGAGAGTCCTGCAATTGAAAGAAAGCAGTATGTGTGCGCGCATCTGCCTGGGGCCAAAACAGTGGGGGCCAGCTTAAACTCAACTAAAACTCATAAAAATATTTTAGACCACACTTGGTATCTTTCATTGCACCAAATAGTAGGGCTGGGTAAAATGGATTTTTCTTCTAATCACAATCTTCATTTGAAAAATTGAACAATTTAAATATTGTTTCTTAAAATCCCAAGATCAGTCTTTTGCTATATAGGCTATAATAATGTGAAGCCACAAATACAATAGAACAAAGATACAAATGATATAAACAGTGCTTGTTTTTCATGTTTTTCAGGTCTTCTTGTAGCCTGGAAATCCAGACCTAAATCTGAAAGATTAATGGTCTGGCATCGACTAATGAAAATCGGCCAGCTCGAGGGGCGGCCCCAAGCATGCATTTGAAAATCTCACTGCACGCAATTGGATAACACTACGACCAATCACAACAAGCCCCATACGCTTAGCTACCAGCGGAGCTAACTGGTAGATTGGACTCTTGCCGTATCCGGTCGGCAAAACAGCAAAAACACCCTTCTTGCAAAGGGACGATTCAAGCGCCGTCTTCAGTTCCTCTTTTAGATAAAAAGCCAAGTCTAACTCGTTCATTGTAGCGGCCAAAGCCGTTTCAAACAAATGGTGTTCATCCATAGCCATCTTGCAATGTTTATTAATGACTTTGACGTCACAGCGCTGTCGTCATCCGTTTAGCTCGCCTCTGGCCCGCCTATATCAGATAACCCGATGTGATTGGTGCAGCTCGGATACAAGGGCATATTTAATGAGCATCATTACTCGACGCCAGAGTAACTCACTGAGCAAATTCAACTTGTGCTCTCGCGAGAACTCTGGATTTCCAGGGTAGTCTTCTTGTGCTAGAATGGTTTAAAATCGCTAGAATGTTTAAACTGACAGGACCTAAAACACAATTATGAACTTTCACTTTCATGCAATGAATTGCAATTCTGTCATGAAAACTTTCTGAGAGATTTGCATGGTAATGGTAATGGATATGGCAATGTTATCTATTTGGTCTTGGTGGAATGGATCTGCTACGCTGCTGCTGAAGAGCAAGTACAGTGTCTTGCTCTGCCAACACATTCACAGAGTTTGCTGTGAGCATGCAAGACATGCTGCTGCTGCACATGTAACATTCATGAAATAACCCCCCATAGCAGATCTATACAGGTGGAAGGTTTCTGAAAGCACACTGCAGACTGCTGTTGAGCCGCAGCTCATTGGCAGCTGATGCAACGGCAACCAATCAATGTAGATGACGATGCAATCACTACCAAACGAGTTTAGGACCTATCAGCCTGCACCATCTAGAATTTCATTCCAGAACTTGGTATTTAATTTGAGAATCACATGCGTTTCGAACCGTGGTGCCTGGTCTGTACGGATCAACTATGATCCCGACTTGACATCGCACATCCTGTGATGTGACTATCGCACTGCAATATCGATGCTAAAACTAAATATCGTGCAGCCCTAGAAGGTACTCATTTCGGACAATTTAGTGATTGGTAGAGACACTTATTTATTTAACTGCTGTAATTCAAATAAAAATGATCAAGTAAATACAGTTTTCATCTTCTGAAATCCATGTGAATGGAGAAGCCAGGAGCCATTGCTGAGATGCAATCCCACATTACATAAGCAAAACTGATTCAATGAGATGATAAATGACCAAATGCATTTAAATAAAAAAGACAGTTGACTTAAAGGATGCAAGACTCAAGGACACTAAACAGAGCTGGTCTAAAATCAAACCAGCAGATAGTAGCCTAAACATTTTAAAAACACACCCCTTCTTATCAGCAAAGCTGACCTAAACGTGTTGGTACACAGAGCAAGCGTTCATGGATCGTGGCTGTGGTCCAGTAGTAGAGAACACAGAACAGATGAGTCGCAGCCACAGGCATGGCATTTAGGTCAAGGCCAGTATCAATTTCACCCACAACAATCAAAAAGCCCAGCTAGCCCGAGGGTACGCTCTGCTATCAAACTCAACTCCATAACCCACACTACAACCACTCTCACTGGCTTCAACTGCATGTAACCCGATACCAAGATTTTTCATAGCTAATTTATGTCCTCTGATTAGTGAGTATAAAACTAACAAACCTACTTAACCGCAACTATAATCTGACACGGAACACATATATCATTCACCCCAACAAGGCCACAAGTCCATGGACTTCAAGCTGAGAAAGTTTCGTGGAAAAAAATATTTCCTTCTGCAAGGGGCAATTTCTCTCCTTTCTCATGTCGCTGGTCTCACCAACCTCCCCCCCCCCCTTTCCCAGTTCTGACCCTGTGCCCGTCACCCAGCCCCCACCCCCTGCCGCGGGAGTGTGGAATAGTTCCTGGAATAACAGACCATCCTGCCAGGAGAGGTGGGGGAATATTTGATCAAAGCCACAAGCGGGCTTCAGAACCCCCCCCTCTTCCCGGGCCCACAGCCACTTAGAGAAACTCTGTCCTCAGCCGTGGCTCTCAGGGCAGCTTTTCAAACAAGGCCAAGAGCCTTTCAAACAAGCAAGAGTGCTGGGAGTTCTCAGTGCCGAGCTGAGCTAGCAAACGCCATGTGCACAGGAGCCTCGGACGTTTGCTGGCTTCCCTCTCGGTTTGTATTTTGGCAGTTGACAGAGATAGAGTGGGATACTTCTGATATACAGGGTTTAGAAGACATAGTGATCAATAATAAACCATGTTTCCAAGTACTAGAAGCAGCTGACACAGTTTAACTCGCAAAAAAAGTTGTTTACCAACTATCAGATCATGGTAGGAGAAAAAAAAAAAAACGTATTGAACGTTGAAGAAAAATCTAGTCCTTTTAGGCCAGAAACATTCTTTACACACAGACGTGAGAGGTTAGTCGACTTGTAGTCCAGTTGTTTTTTTTAAACATTTGGTCAACAAACACCACAAGAATGTTTTGGAAAAATCTAGAATTTTTTTTTTGTTTCATATAGTCCAGTCACAGTCAATGTCGGGAAACAGAAAATTAAAAGCGGATTAATAAATCCTAACACATCATATTCATACATCACATCTATACGCAACAAACAATTTTAAAACATGCATCTGCTCAGAATGATACAAATGCAAAAGTGAGCTACGCTGCTACAGTCAGAATTTCCAAGTCAAGTTGGGAATAGTCTTTCTATAGTGTTGAACGCAATGAAACACAAACGATGAATAACTAAAAAATTATATTAATTTAATATTTTTATATGAATTATATGTATTATATTAAATGTAATATAAATTATATTAATTAAAAATAGCCTAATCTGCCATAGTAAATTAATATTTAAAATTGAATATAGGTTTCAAGTGAATAAATATGTCATGACGAAATATTGACTAAATTGCTTATTGCCATCCAATGACAAAAACTATCACTAAAACAAAAAATTGTGTGTTAATGAACACTGTTTGCAAGCCAAACAACTTCATCCACAGAGGACTTGTTTTTGCACTATGAGAGAAAAGGGATGGAAAGCATTTCACGTTAGCAACGTAGCTTAACGCTGTCCATCAGTTGCGCAGCCGTGTCCTTTGGTGTAGACCGGGAGGTCATTTTCTCTTTAACCCTACGTGGATCCCTGCTGTAGCCGTTGGTCCCTCTCAGCTGTTACATATCTCTAACATTTCCTCATCTATAAAACTGGAAGGCCGTCTTGTAATCAAATGCCCACACATAGCGGGAAGAGCTTTGCATTGGGTACACAAGGCAACCCGGCCAGTTTCCTTTTGGCGCTGGTCGTCTGAACTCCCACCTACTATCCAAACAGAGGATGTGCTCACAGACTCCAACACTATTCTGGTTTGTCTATCGGAAGAGTGTGAAATACATGAATGGGACAGATGCCTACAGCTTCTCCTCTACTTGCCCTGGACTATTTATCTTTCGCCTTCTCCCTCTTCGCTTTCATCCCACAGCCATAAAGTTGTCGGACATTCATAATATCGCACTCCGATAGCAACGCGTTTCTAATCTGCAAAAGAAGCAATAATCAAAACAAAATTTATTAAAATGGAAGGAACTCAAAAAGCAAAGCAAAAAAAAAAAAAAAAATGCAATTGCAAAAAAACTTGGAAATATCTGAAGTTAGAGCATGCAGAAATCAAAACCTATTTAAATATATTTAAAAAGAGAGATAGAGGGAGAGAAGAGGAGGAGCTTGCCGCTCTGATTGCTTGTGTCTTCTCATTTCCCAAGCACTGGAAATAACTTCAAAGGGGATCGCAGCCTTGAAGAGAGCGCAGATAGAGTTACAGTGTGGCAGCTGGAGAAGCCTTGCAGGTGGGGCCTGCTCTGACGGTGTAATATTATCTCATAAAGGGAGACTGGGCCCTTTTTCAAAGGAGGCGACTTCCTCTCCTTTGTCGTCTAGACAAAAACGATGGAACGACAGTTGCAAAAGTCACCTCTGGCCAACAAAGACTCCAACAACTCTTGCCCAGAAACCATGTACGTACCCAAGAAGTAAAGCACACACTGGAAAGTAGATGACATCATGAAGCACCAACCACAAGCATCTCAGATTTGTTCAAGGTTTAGAGAACAGGTTGTGCATTGGTGGACAATTCGAGGACAATTTGCTTTGATTATCTTTACAACCAAGACATCTGCACACGCTTCAAGCATTTGGCAGCAACTTTTTAACCAGGTACAAATTTGATTAGTTTAGGCATTTCTCGGGAATCAAACCCATGACCTTAGCGTTACCAGCATGTTTGAGCCACAGGAACACCAGAAGAGTCTTGAGACCTCTTATGCCATCTCACTGAAAACCATTCACACACTGTCCCCCTGGCGACGACATAAGCAAACAAATGGTCCAGTTCAGACTGGAGCGAACACTTAATATCGTGTAAATACTAAAATATGCATCAAGCCACCAGGGAGGACAGCTTTAGCAGAGGGGAAGTGACTGGTGAGTCTATTATAAGACTGTGAGTAGAGATTGAAACCATCAATGGTGTGAGAAAGATCTCTCTTATGGAGATGACTATTACTCAATAAACAAAATGAAAACTACAGTTGAATAGGAACATGATGATCATGAGAAAAGACAATGGCTGCATCTGAAATGGCATACTTCCCTTCTATAAAGAAGTATCTTCTTCCAGCGAGATTCTGAAGTGTGCATACGATGGACACTTTACTATCCCATGAGGCCACGGAAAAGGATTTGTGAATGGCAGTGAAGCAACGTAACTGATGGTGGTAGGTCACATGATAATGACAACATGGCGAATATAGTACATTTGGATTAAGTACTACACGCATTCATAGTTAATACTATATAGAACATACTTTTTTAGCAGTCGCAAATAAGTGTTTATTTAAAATAAGTACCTTCTCAAGAGAGTATGCCATTTTGGATGCAGCAAACATAAGTTGGACTTAAATCCAATCATGCAAATAGTTAACAATATCGAATTCAGAAAATTTAACAATTTTCAGGGCTTAGTAAAGCTATGCCGTTAGTAGTTCATGATGTTTAAAATTCTATACAAGTTCAATCAAAGCAATAACAGAGTACGACACTAGCAAAGTCAAGGTCAAGTCTCTCATGTATTTATTTTATCAAAATACAGGAAAAATAGCCGCTATCAATATGCGGGGTATTAATATCGCTTTTGAATGCGCGCTCGCTTTTTCCTTTCGCTTTCCATATTGCGATTACACGTACTCTGTGTGTAGGGAGCGCCCCAAATGGCCACACATTTTACAAGATATTTATCAACGACGCTCAGGATCTGTTGCGCACCAAATCCTCCGACATCGTCCTTTCAGTCATCTCTCTTTAATATCTTTACATAAGTGAAATCATGATGTACTGTAATGTAACCGACTACCGCGGCAAACCTAATCGTGTCCCTTTAGGGGCTCCATAGAATGCTTTATTAATTTTCCGTGTTTTTCACAAAATCAGAATTAGGCTTTATGCACATCCCTAGTCTCTACAGTCACTTTTGATCAATTTAATGTATCCTCACTGACTCTAAAAATTTGAACAAGTGGATAAATGAGTCTCCCAAATGCATAAATGTAAATCAATATTAAATTATAATGAAATAAACAATTGTACTATAAACAATTAAAACATCAATTTTTGAAATTGCAGGGGTTTTTTCACCATGCAACAACTTTATCAGTTCACAGCCACTTTAAACTATTCAATCTGAAGTGCCACATCAGGGAGAGTAAGAAAACCTCATGACAACATTCACACTTCTGCCTGTCATGCTCCAACCTCTACGTGCAAAAAAAAAAAAAAATCCAGCATACGCCGAGGGTTAACGTGACATGATTTATGGGCAAGGAAGGCAAGTGCACGCCAGAATACTACCACAACTGCTCTTGAAGTTCAGGAGGCGGGTAAATCTGTACCCGGGAGGATTGTAGTCATCAACACCTAGCCTCACCGATGCCTTTGAAGTCCCTCCCTCGCTTTGAAGGTCCCGGCAAAGAGGAATGCCTGCACAGGGCTCTTGGAAAGCCCCCAGAGTTGTGGAATGCGGAGCAAGCCGCTGCCCGGCCTGCTGGAATGCGATTAGAGCGCTGGAACAGACGAGGGCTCTCGCGCCAAGGAAAGGCTGCTGCCACCACCAATGGCACGGCACTGGCCCACTCATTGCAAAAAATATTTCATAGAGAAAAAAATGGGTGAGAGAGTGGCAGGGGTGGGTGGATTGGTTGAGCAAAAAGAAACAAGGAGGTCACCAAAGAAAGAGGCCAAATGTTAAGAACTTCAATACCGTAATGAAATGTTTTAAATCCAGAACGCGGTTGATCAAAGACAAGTTGTGCCTTTGAAAACAAAGAGTTGACTGAAAATTACAGACTATGAAATTATGAATTCTAAAATCTTTAACTGTAAAAAAATAAAATCAATAATTTTGAAAGCTTCAAGTGAATTTGAAATTCTGAATTCTAAAATATTCTAAAATATTATAGCCTGATTATAATTTTCATGTTTTGGCCACTAAATCGTCATTATTAAAATTCTATATTATTTTGTCTAAAATTAAAAGTTAAACAATAAAAACTAAAATCAATCATTTTAAATGCTTCAAGTAAATTTAGGCATCACAACATTATAATGTACAGTATGAACTCTACACGAGTTGATATTGCACCAATATATTGTGCATCTGTAGTAACAGTCCCAGAAACAACACACACCGTTTCTTCAAAGTCCTTTTGGTACAAACATCTGCTAAGAACATAAATAATAAATGAGAAAACTGTGTCACTATAAAAGCAAGTAATACACCTCCATATTTCCACTGGCACAGTAACATCAGGCCAGACTCGAGCTGATCCTTCCCAGAATGAGTAGACTCACTAATCATATTTCCATAGCTCTTAGGTTTTACGTGCATTATGAAACAAGTTTCTAGTGTCTTGTTGTCAGTCAAACATTCCAGAAGAATGAGTACTTGTGCTTATCAAGTGCTTGTTTGTGTGGAAAACAAAAAACTATGCCTTTAACTGATGCGTACATACAGTCTGGACAATTCTATTTATACACACGCCCTCTCTTTCACACACATACCACACTGACCTTAACGTCTTACCACTTAAACGAGTGCTGAGACATTGGGTCGGCTCTTGAAAGAGGGAAAGTAAAGCTGGAGATGACTGGGCTGATCCAGAGAGCTCTCTCTTTAAAGGTCACTACCATATAGACCATCTCCAACTATCTCTTCCACAACCCACCACAGTAATGACTTATGAGATCAACGGCATGGATGCCTCAAAATGAGCAGGGAATTTTGATGCATAGCCAAGATCTATAAAGGCTTAAACTTGGTTTCTAATGGGATAATTCAACCAAAAATGTTAAATCTGTTATCATTTACTCACCCTCAAGTTGTTCCAAACTAGTATTTGCTTCTTTCTTCTGCAGGACACAATGAAGATATAGAGTGCAACAGTCAGGTTCCAAAAGTAAAAACAATAGATAGGGAAATAGATTTTTTTTTTTTTTACAACTTATAAACCTTTAAAGACAACCTTATAGTTCCGAGGTTGTCTTTAAAGGTTTATGAAGGTTATTTAACTATTCTCCCATGAAGCACCGCTAATGACAATCGAGTCTCCACTGACTCTCAAAATACTTTTAATATAAATGCATATTTTGTATTAAACTTAAATTATATTGTTTCTATAAATATAGTCAACAAATTTAAATGAATAGTTTTATATTTTATTGTTTTTGTTCGCAACGCTTCATTCCTTCCCTCACTAAAGCAGTTGAGTACACAGTGTATTTTTGTCCGATTTTCTAATATTTTTTTGCTGTATGTTGTTATTCACCTCAGAGCTAGTTGGCTTTTCATAATATTGTCTTTTGTGTTCCACATACAGGTTTGAAACGACATGTAAATGATGACAGTTTTCCTTTTTAGGTGAGTTACCCCTTTAAACAATGAACAAACTTATAAGTAGATGGCAGTGCATTACATTCCCTATGCAATTATGACAGGACCGATGCAAATTCACTGGAAAACAGATGAGCTCTTGCGCGACCTGTTTTCAAAGAAAGCAAAAACATGGTTCCCAAGAGACAAACCAGTCAAAATATCCACCCATTCCCTGACAAGCTCACACATACATAACTCGACCGCAAGCATCACCCTCCACCCCTCTACACACACATAACATTTGGCTCAGCTGCAATGCAACTGGCTGAGGTAATTCAGCCCACCGTCAACCAGAGAATCGCAACAAGCAACCCCTGTGTCAACACCACCTGTCAATCAAAAGAACAACCCCAACATGGGCCAGTCACTGAAAAGGGGGTGGAGACTGCCTCATCCAATCACTGGAAGATCCTTCAAAGCTTACTCTAGCCTCTGGACTCGCTCTCAAGTTACAGAGATAAATGCTGGTTGAATGATAGGACTCAAGAATGTGCGGCTATGGAAAATTGCACACTGTACAACCAGAATGTGTATTCTGCACCTCCACAGACTGTTGTTCTTGCCAACTCACCCCCCCCCCCCCCCCTTCACTATGCCACTATAGGTTAGATCAGGTTTCTGTTGCCTTAGATTTGTTTTCTTAAGGAGGTTGCCTTATAGAAGAAAACACTTCATTTCCAGGTCAAAGCCTATGGTCTGATTATACACGTGGGACTGGACTGAAGAGATGGCTGGATGGAGAGATTCAAGGCCACATGTGGATTAAATTGAAGGTCACGCCCAATTTCATTATGCTTGCATTTAAAGTATGCGAGGACATAAGGCAATAATCAGTTAATGAGGCATGACATGCAGACTTCAGTCTGTTTTACAGTTTCTTGAATTTCCATAAGACTCCAGAGCACTGACTACCGATACCAGTGACTTCTCGCACATTGACACCAGGCACGAGCAGCGCGACACGATGCGACAAAAGCAAAAAGATCCCATTGCAATCAGTCATGCTGTCTGCACCGGACAACAAATATGCAACACAACAAATGCCAGTCAGTAAACTTTTTAGTTTACTCAAGTAAAGTTTTTCTGACATGCTCCATACGCTTGTACTACGTATAATACTTATAATAACTTTTTATTTTAATATATTTTAAAATGTAATATATTCCTGTGCTAGAAAAAAATTAACTGAATTGTCAACAGTCATTGCTCCAGTCTTCAGTGACACATGGTCACTATTGGATATTTCATCGTACGCCAATTTCTCCTTTCACATTTACATTAAGAATGTATTTGAATATTTATAAGTTAACATTTACCTAAATGAACAAATTGTATTATTGTTATTTAATGTTGCATTAACTGAGAATTGAATCGATTTTAGTTTGTAGCATTTTATTGTTAAAATTGTATGAAATTTGATTATCGGCTATACATGAAAACAATTACTTGGCTTAGCAGTATTGTCTAAAAGTGTAATATCTGTGCATCCCTCCTTTTGAGTTTTAGCTGTCTTTGACTGAAGAAGCCCTGTTAGTTCTGATGAATTTTTTCCTCTTCCTCTCCCTGCATGTAGCTCCTTTCCTGAAAACTTAAAGGGAGCATGGCTTGATGATATTCCAGAGGAAACAAGTGTTAAAAAGAAAAAAGGCCAAGCCATTTCCTGGCGTTATGAGAGCAGGACATGGAAAGGCAGGTAGAATTTAGGAACAGCCAAGGCCTCTGGTATATTCCTTAAGGGAAAATTTTGGACGCCATACACAGCAGAACCGGAAGCTATTTGGAAGCACATCAAAACAAGAATTGTTGTATCAATGCCATGGGTGGAAAGGAACAAAGCGGCTAAGAAAGAGATACGCTCTCATTCTACAGGAGGGGGAAAAAAAATGCAGATTTTAATAATCACTGCATCATTTGGTCATCAATACAGTCATTTTCAATACAGTTCATCAATACAGGTTAAAGGCAAATAAATGATATTCCACAGAGCTTTCCCACTGGGAGGAAGTCTAAAATGCCCTCAATCTATTAAATTACTCATGTAAGGGAGTATATAGAGATCAGGTTGGACAAGTCTCTCTATGCAGGCTAATACAGTTACACCAATATTTCTCCATGAGAAGAGAGATTTGTGGAGGAAAAAAAACATCTAAGAGATTAACTCCGACTCAGTGGGGCTGAACTCAACAGTCTGTGTTGAGTTCACTGGTTTGCTCACACCCATCCTACCCATGCATGTCTTTGATACTTGACTATAAGGAATCTGGAGGCGTTGCGTTCACTACAAAAGAAACCTGCACTGCTGGGAGAACAAAAAAGGAGTGAGAACCATGTGCAAGTGCCAAGGCTGGGATTTCTCTTCATTCTCCTCCCCACATCTTTTTCACTCGTCTTCCCTCCCCCATACCAAACACCACCAAACCACTGAATCAGAAACTTCACTCCCCCCAAATGTTTCCACTTCACCAGCTATCTTATGGGCTCTCTCTCTCTCTCTCTCTCTCTCTCTCTCAGAGTGGCATTAGCATCCGATCCGAGATGGCAAAGGAGAAGAACCACCAATGAAATATTCAACACATCCATATTTGGATGTTGCTGATGGAGGGATCTAGTGTGGTTAAGGGAGAAGTGTTGGGGGTGGTGAGGAGGTTTGACTCCCCTTGGAGAGTTTTTTAAACCCATTACATCAGTTTTTTTTTCTGCCTCACGGATTCAGAGGCCTGTGCTTTTGTGAAACCAGAAAATGACCTAAATTGACATTCATTTGGTTGCTGGTGGCTTAACATTTGTGCCAAATAAATAAATAAATAAAGGTTCTCTCCTTGGTCCATGCAAACTTGCGCAATTTGAAATTAAGCCACAAGCATATCAAAATATAACATCAAAAATTTCCATTTTGTTAATTCACAAAAGAACAACATATAATGTTGCCAAAGAAAAACATGAATGCAGACTGATAAAATCTAAATAAAAAAAATAAATGTTTTTAAATGATAAAGTGAATTTTTATGAAATTTTTATGAGATTTGCTGAAGACTAGTAAATTATTAGTATTTTAAATAGAGCCCGACCGATATGGATTTTTGGGCGCCGATGCCGATACCGATAAAAAAAAAGCCAGATACCGATATATCGGCCGATATTATTTATGTGTATATTATAATACAGTAGCAATATTATTTATGTGTATTATAGTACAGTAAGTTTGGACACACTTTCCAATTGGTGTGTACAAACTTTTGATGGGTACTGTATATAGAATACACAGTATAAACAGAATAAATATATAAACGTTTTGCAATGATCACGCAAATGTGTTGATCAAACACTTGTGTGACAAAGATATGTAATGGAGGCAGGGTGAATAATATAATGAGAATTTGAGCTGTAACCAAGCTAGTTTGCATTGCATTTTATATTATATTATATTCTAAATACTGTTGCATAATCTTCACTAAGGACTTTGTCTTTTAATTTAGTCACGTTATTTAAAACATAACTTGTATCAATAAATATATCAAAAGTGTCACTGACAAAACCTTATCTTCTATTTTTAATCTTAATTTCTCTAATATCTACCAGTGGAGGAAGAACTCAGATCTTTTTAGTAAAGTAAAATTAATAATATCATAATGAAAACGTTTATAATTACATATGTACAGTAGTTTTATACTATTTTAAATAAGTTGTAAGCAAAATGTACTAAACGTGAAACTAGGCTATAGGGCTGGACCCGAATATTAGAATATTCGTTCGGTGGGTTGGTATTCGATTTGAAAATTTGACATTCGTTTTTTTTTTTTTTTCACATCTGGGATCCCCCGCGAAACGGTTCTCATTCGCGCTTGAATAAGGCCGGCGACACACTGACTGCGTGGCATGGCCGTTTTTATTTCGGCTCCCATGTTAACAGGTTGGAGTTTGCACACTGCCTGCGTGAGACGCGTCTCTCAGGCGCGGCTCGAGCCACGCGGAAAACGCATGCAAGCTAGAAATAGAACCGACGCGCAAGTGTTCCAGCAACGGGAGTGTTCTCTGGCTAGAGCGCAGAACAGCGGAGTTTGTATGGACGAAGTGCATGTCTGAGCTTGTGTTTTGGGTTAAGCTGTGTTGCTCTGACATTGTGGAAAATGGAATAATAGAAACAAAATGTATTAGCCTTTTTACCCGTTATTATCAATCTAAATTAATCTCGTTTTTTAATTTAACTTAATTTCGTTTTTCTTTATTTAAATTTCGTTTTTCTTTATTTAAATTTCGTTTTTCTTTATTTAAATTTCGTTTTTCTTTATTTAAATTTCGTTTTTCTTTATTTAAATTTCGTTTTTCTTTATTTAAATTTCGTTTAATTTCTTTATTTAAATTTCGTTTTTCTTTATTTAAATTTCGTTTAATTTCTTTATTTAAATTTCGTTTTCTTTATTTAAATTTCGTTTTTCTTTATTTAAATCTACCCTTTACTGTGTCAGTAATTTTGTTAGTCAGAAAAATATTAGACTACCTTAAAAGTATTGCTTAATTTAACAGACCTGTGTGTGTGCGTTTTATATCACTAATGCAGTGTCCATTCTCGGACGCGTTCTCTGCCTGTGAGGTGCGCCGCTTCCCGCTCGCGCTGTTCTGTAGTTTACTAAAAGTGTATTAATTCTGAACATGTCGCGTCTCGCGTGTCCATCTGGCTACTCTTAATGCAAAATGGCCCTATATAAAGTGTTATAATTACATAAATTATTGGAATATTGCTTGATGTTGTAACGTAGCAGAATGAGCTTTAACACTGTGTCTACATGGACGCGGCCGTTATTTTTTTGCCACTTTTGCCTGTTCTTTGTGACAGCTTTTAGGTGCTTTATTGGCAGCGCCATCCTTACATAAATCACTGCACGCTGCATTTTTTTAAATATTAATTTATCGGCCATTATAAATGCCGATACCGATAGTTAGGAAAATGCCTAATATCGGCCGATAATATCGGCCCGCCGATATATCGGTCGGGCTCTAATTTTAAAGATTGAGTGGGTGCCAGATGATGCCAATATACAATATTGCCAATACAAAACTGTCAAAAATTTCAGGGTATGTAAGATTTTTAAGTTTAGCAAGTTCTTTTTATTTTTATTTATTTATTTATTTTTTATTATTATAAAGAGGCTGCATTTATATGATAAAAAATACAGCAAAAACAGTCATATTATTACAATTTAAATAAACAATTTTCTATTGTTATATATTTTAAAATGTAATTTTTTACTGTGATGTCAAAGCTGAATTTTCAGCATTATTACTCCAGTCATCAGTGTCACATGATCCTTCAGAAATCATTCTAAAAATGCTGATTTGCTGCTCAAGAAACATTTCTTACCAATATAAATATTGAAAACATTTGTGCTTGTTAATAGACCTGTGGAAACTGTGACTTATTTCATGATTCTTTGATGAATGGAAAGTTTGAAAGTACAGCATTTATTTAAAACCGAAATCTTTTGCAAAATGATAAATGCCACTGTCACTTTTGTATTCATTTCTTTCCCAAAAAACAAAACAAAAACAAACTAATTTTGATTGGTAATGTATATCTAATACCGGCCAATCTAAGCACATCCTTAGTCAATATCGGACTGCTATGATCAGAAACAGTTAAAATAGACAGCTCTGTTAAACACACGTTACATGTTTAAGTCCAATCCAAATTCCAAATACCTTCCCCAAAAATCACAGCAGAAAATGTGGAAAAAGTCTGCAAAAGGCCTGCTCATGACGGGACCTCTTAAGTCAAATAAAACCCATATCAAACACCGGGCAAACGAGACATGAATCAGAACCATTCAAACAAATAAACATCTAAACATCTTTTCCACTGAGTGCCAACGAATCCCGATCCCTCCATTATGTGCTACAGCTGCCCAGGCAGTCAGACCCCCGCTCTCTCTTAGGCAGCATTATGGAAACATTGTTGAGGAATGGGATGAATGGTATGGCTTTGATCTCTGGCCGTTGACCTGGCAGGCCCTGGTCCCTCCTCCACGTATGCGGCGGCCCACATCAAAACCCTTCGCTCGGGGAGATCAGCTGCACAGCCAGACCTAATCCCTGCACGAATTTAATCAGCCATCTCAACGACTCACGTTACGCTTTTTAATTAGGAAAGAGTCATTGCTTCGGAATCACACCCAGCCGGAGTACTCGCACAGTGCGGACCTCTAAGTCCCTGTGAGCTTATGTCAAATATAAGATTTCACCTTAGGGCGAATAGAGAGATTTTTTCTTTGACTCACTTTTTAATAGACTGCAACTCCCTTCCGCCATAGAATAGGTTAGGCAAAGTCCAAGTCGCCATTCCAGTCTACATTTTCACCAAATCTTGATTAAGAAATACAATAGAACAAAGATACAAATGAAATAAACAATGATTTATGTTTTTCAGGCAAGTCTAAGAGTAGGTTACAGAAATTCAATAATCAAATGTAAAATAACTGTATACTGTATTAATTAAATATAATTAATCTTTGTTAAAGCTACAAAAGTGATCTTCTCTTTGTATTTTGTTTTTTAATTAAGACTAATGACAGGCAGCAGCAGGAATATTAGGCTGCTGTCACTTTAAGACCGAAAGCACGGATCCAATATAATGATACGCATCCATTTGAATTCTCATTCGTTTGCGTTCGCGTAAGCCATAAGCGACTGTGTTTATGAGGATACTCACTAAGATGGGCATTTTGACATAATTTTTGACATAATTTTGCATGTATGTGTCCGTTCTCGGAAGAGAACAGAATTCAGTGTTCACGTGCTCCATGTGTGTGAACAGAAAACAGCGCACAAGGTCCGAATTGACTTCTCTTTCGCATCTTCTTGTGCTCGAATGGTTTAAAATGGCTTGAATGTTTAAACTGACAGGACCTAAAACAAGTGCAAATGATAAACTTTCGCTCCATGAAGGTTAAAGTTTGCAATTAATCAGAGAATCACGTGCGTTTCGATTCGTGGTGCCTGGTCCCTACAGATTAACTACAATACTTATACTTGATATTGCACATCATGCGATGTGACTATTGCGGATATGCACACTGTAATATCGATGCTAAAACAATATATCGGTCAGCCCTAAAATATGTGCTACGTATTTCAGAGTAAAGCACAGCATTGTGTTCTTTACATGCGAGCAGCTCATGATCCTATGTTTTTAAGTGTCTCAGAGTGGCTTGGTTCGCAGTAAATGCTGCTCCATTAAAAAGTAAAATCTGCTCTCAGTTTGGGTCACTTATGTTGTGCATTCGGGAACGCAACATGTGCCAAACATCTTCGCAAAAGCTGCTGTCAACAAAAGAGAAATTTTAAGGGCTCCCTGTGATTTAAAAGCTCAATGGTTTACCAATTGAAAATGAAGTAATGAAGACATTAATATTTATATTCCTATAAATATTTGTATTGCAATTTAACATTTGTACTGTAATAATAATATTTTTGCTGTAATACAATTTTTGTAACTATTACTACTACTACTAAATACAAATATAAAATAAAATGTTAAATAATATAGTAATATTTCATTATAAAATAGTTTTATTTAAGAAAAAAATATTATTTATCAACTTTGATCAATATCAAGTATATCTACATGACTAACAATAGCTACCAATAATAATAATAATAATAATAATAATAATAATAATAATAATAATAATAATAATACAACAAAAGCAACAACCACAATAATAGTAATAATAATAATAACAATAATAATAATAATAATAATAATAATAATAATAATAAAACAAATATATTAGTCATACTGATACATAAATCACAATTTTTGTACAAATTGTGCAGCCCTACAAAAAAAAAAAAAGGGGGAAAAAACATTCCAAAATGTAATTTAAAAAAAAAAAACTATTAGATCTTTTTTATCCAAATCATGCAGCCCTTAGGACAGAACTACACAGATTCTAAAGTTTTGGAAGTTTTTGGTTGCTTCTTGAACTAATACTGATCTTTTGTATCTCTTTTAGAGTCGCCTTCCACCCTTTGAACAAAGCTGCAGCGGCAGCTATTTGCAGCAACAAGCTAAATCTGTTCCAACACAAGCCTCTATTCACAGGGCCAGCATCCATCAAAGGACTGGAGGGGGGGCAACAACAGAGGATCCCATCCTTTCCAACCAGTCCAGAAAATATAAAAAAAATATCAAAGCCCTCTACAACACCCAAGGCCAGTCATTTCAGTGGACGCCGGATGGAGTGGCCAGTGCCAAAAGTGACCATATCAAAAGCCCCCGGGGCCCTGAGTCACCCCCTACAGTGATCAAACAGGGACCATCCCCACAGAGAAAAGAGGGGGGTGTGAGACCAATGACGAGTCAAAGAAAGACACAAACTGATAGAGAGACCAGCAGTGAGGTTGAGCGGGACAGAGAAAACAAATGAGGCCCAGGGACGAGAAACCGACCCAAGGCAAACAGCGAGGGGTAGAACACAAAGACAGCGGTTGCCTGGGAGAGAGGGGCTCGCAGCAGAAACTATGTCCAGATCAAGACACTCGCCGCTGGGCAGGACTGAGTGAGGTGAGCCCTTACTGAGCCCCCGGAGGTCACAGAGAACAAAAGAGCAGAGGACTGGAAAAACAGCTGGCCAGAGCAGATCACAAATGAATAAGGAGGAAGGCATGAAAAGAAAGATCAAAAAGGGTGAGGGACGGAAGGAGCGAGAGGGAGAGGAAAGAACGGACAGAGAAGCACATGGTTAAAAAAAAAGAAAAAAAAAGAAAAAAAAGGAAGAAATTGAAACCACTTTTCTCACTTATTTTTCTCCTAACATCAGCTGAACACTAAGATTATTGGCAATTTTGAGATTTTTGGCTTTAGCTTCAGCTAGCATGCCAAAAATGTTAAATTATCATACATTAAATTATCTGTGGAAAAAAAAGATGGATACAGAGCTCTGAAAGGTACAAAACACTAGGTAATGTTAAGTGCAGCTTTTAAATCAGTAAATCAAGGATAAGCTCTGAAAACTAGCACTGTAACACCACAGCATACAAAAGACTATTTGGGAGGGGAAATAAATCAAGTAGCATTTTATGTGATAAAAAAATGTTTTATAAATAAATAAATAAAAATATGTATATAGTGCTTGTTTGTAGGGTTGCGCAATCTGGCCAAAAACTCAACAAACAAGCACCATACAATTATTATTATCATTAAATAAAAAAAAAAAATTAAATTACTATTTTAATAAAAATCATACCACTCTATTACTTTTACCATTGTAATAAAAAAAAAAAAAAATGAGTATTTACTACTACTAATAATAATAATTTTATTTTACAGTACAACTGTACAATAAGGCAGCACTTAAAACAAGATGGCAGCAGTTTGATCCAGACTGTGTTCTGGAGATGAACATGAATCCACGAAGTGGAGCTTTACCACATGTGCATCCACTCACATGGGTGAGGTGAGTAAACAAAGCTTACGGGAAGCGCACACCACAATAACAAATACACTTACACTTGAACACACACCGCAAACATACTTCAAGCAATGAGCACAGCTTGGTTACAAACACTACAAACACACACACACAAAATCATACAGATGTAAAGCAGATTTTTTCACTGCTTAGGAGAAAATGTGGACCAAATTCTAAGTGGAGCTTCAGATGCATTCAAATATTTCAATTTGTGCAGCTGCGCAGTATATGACTATAAGGCTGGTTGTGACGTAATCTAACAACTATCACAACTATCCAGAACACGTACTGCTCTGTGGAATAAACGGATATGAATAAAGTATTTTTATTATATATTTGTACTATTTTTGGGATAAAATTAAACAAATCATTGATCATTTTTACCTTGTGTCAAGATGTTCCCTCCAAAAAAGGTTTACAGGTCACTACTATTTATTCATTTCTGATTAAATACAATTGCATTATGTTAATCTGACTTCAAAAAAACAGACTTGTATGATTTTAGTCAGACTAAAGCAGGGGTGTCCAAACTCAGTCTTGGAGGGCCACTGTCCTGCAGAGTTCGGCTCCGACTTGCCTCAACACATCTACCTGGAAGATTCTAGTATGCCCAGTAAGACCTTGATTAGCTGGTTCAGGTGCGTTTAACTGGGGTTGGACCTAAACACCCCTGGACACCAATTGGCTAAAGTGTTTAAATGCCATTTTAAAAGAAAATGATTGCTTTAGTCTGACTGAAATTGAACCTTTAAAGTGCATGTAAATGCAGTGCCTAAAAGAAAAGGGGAGCTTAAATTCAAGAGTTTGTGGGCATACTGAAAAGATGAAAAGACACCAAGAAGTCTACAAATGGACCACAAACAAGAAAGGTCAACATAAACCCAAACCAGATACAATTCACAATTCTGAACCACCAGAGTTCCTTCACGAAACTGGCCTATTATTCTCAAGGACTGTAGAAGTTCTTCTGGGGTTAGCAGTGGGCTGGACACGGTCGGTCCACTGAATTCCACCAAACATTTGAATAGCAGCAAAAAGAGCAGGCTACACAAACAGTGCTTTGTTCGGATCCAGAATGCTACAGAACCCTCTGCCAAAGGTAAGCCAAGTATGTCTGCTTGGCAAACACAGAGAGCACCGAGAGGTCTGGGGAAGAGAAGCGCTTCAAATGCTCAAGAGTTAAACATCAATCTTCTCAACAATGTTCGCATACATACACACACTAAACGCAGGAAGGATCAGAGGGGGCCGTTTTCTAAAGGTGGGCTAATGGTCAACTACCTCTGAAGGTGATATGGCCGGAAAATGGGTTTTTCAACTTTAAAGCCAATTTACTCATTGTAATGAGCTACTCATTCTCTGGACTTGCAGGTTGAAAGCAATTATGTCCCATTTGTGGACAAATCGTTCTTTTGATCTGGTTCTTGATAATGATTTGCTTGTAGAGCAAGAAGGTATGGGAGAACTTGATTATGTCACCAACCTTACAGTTTTCCTCTCAAACAACATTGGCCTTACAAATGATTCCACATTATAATCAGACCTCACTATGTTGAACAATGACCAATAATATTTTTGGGAAAAAATACATATTTAAATATTTAATCAGACCAACAAAAAATTATTCAGTACGATTCAACGGGTGAGTGAGTCTGATTCAAACAAGTCAATCAAAAAGATTCAAGAGAACACTTGCATGCATCTTTCTGACTGACTCTTTAAAACAACCGGTTCATAAGAGTCAGGTGTTCATAATTCGGAAATCACTTGTTCATTGTCGCATGCAGGATATTCACTCTAAAGAAAATTACTAACATCTCCTCAAAATAGCCTAATACCTGATGGAAAAACATACAGCAATTACAAATGATTTTCTCTAAACAGTTAAAGAAAAAAAATCTGCTATGCTAACAGACTTGATCTATAAGCTTAACCACATACAACATCTTACAAAGTCATCCAGAAGAAATCATGAACCACTAGGCCTAAATGTTCACATTGGCCATTGTTTCGTCCATATTTTATTCATGAAAGCATGTGTAGCCAATTATAAACCCTGAAGGACAACACAAGCTGAAATCATCCATCTGTCTGTCACTTTCGCATATACCTTTTGACATCTCACCATCTACCCCAGCCTTGATGATAATCATATCTGACAGATGTTTGTGTTTAACCCCCAGCACTTGCCTAGGTGAGCAATGCAGCATGGGAGCTCATAGGAAGACAGAACAGTTTTCTTGTTAGTGTCAGTGATGTTCTACCAACATACCTCATAATTTAACAATGATGTGGTTTAACAAAATGCTGTAAGAACAGTTAGCTGTTCTTACTGCATTTCAATGAAATTCCAAGCTGGCGATATTTTGCACAAGCAATAACTAATGCAGCTCACTAGCAAGACTAACTAACTAATGAAGCTGGTTGACAAGGTAATCTTGGTAGATAAGGTATGCAAGCACACCAAATACATTATAGCCTACCAAACTAGGTAAGTACTAGGTCTAAAATATAATGTGACAAGTTCTGATATCAGCTCCATCTCAACAATAACAATGTTTCCATCCAAACTGAGAATTTATGTGAAAAAATCAAACAATCGCAAAAGCATGGACCTGGTGATTGGAAATATGAGATGGGAGAATTTTTTTTTTTAATTTAAATTCTTTGCGTTCTCTTGCAAAAGTATTGTGTTTCCCTTAATATAAAAAAAATGTTATTTAAATTTAATTAAAAAAATTCCGCCCATATTATTTCAAATCACAAAACTTTTGCGAGCAAATGCAAAAAAAAGTTTTGTGCACAAATGCAAAATATCCTGGGGGAACGGCAAAAAAATAATAATAATGCAGACAAAACATTCAGAATCCATGTTTGCTAGTGTGTTTCAAGCGTCAGACTGTCAAATTGGGTGGGTTAGCAGGAAATCATGTGAGCAAATTTTTCAGTCACATGACTCAAATCCCTAGTTTCACATCAAAACTGGTGTGACTATTGCAATTTCTGTGCATCAAAAATGTGCAATCACAAGCAAGATATTGCATACTTTATGCAATATCTCAAAACAGTCCATAAAAAGGTGGATGGAAACCAGTAAATGGTAACTTACAATACTCTTTACACCTTTGACCTTTTGAAGATGCCCATAAAAATACAAAGATATTCATTACCTGTAATCACATGACCTACTGTGTTTGTTATTAGTGCAGTTTACCTGATGCTTCACACAGCCATACTTGAAGTGTGAAAATAATAACGCAGACAGCTACACAAAGAACAGACTACCTATTGTAGTCGCTACCATCATCCCTGATCCCTTACATACACCCAATGAGCTCATTTTCCTCCCCGGCCTCACGTCTCTATCAGCGTCTGTACAGAAGACTCTGTTCATACTCACACAAAGAAAGAAGTGAGAAGCAACCATCCTCGGCATCTCAGGCATCCTGATATTCTCTACCGATATCGGCTTAGTGGCTTATGCGCTTTTCGTCTTCTATCTTACCTACTCTCCGCACATTTCCCCTGGGATAGGTGGTACTCCACCAGGTCCTTGCTAAGTTTTATTTGGGATATGTGGCTGATTCTAAAGCTTATTTCCAACAAAATAAAAAGGGTTGGGGTTTTTTTTCCTCGCAAGTTTGTATATAAACTCGGAATTACAATTTTACATCTCGTAATTCTGACTTTTTTCCCCTCATAATTCTGGGTTTACATCTCTCAATTGATTTTTTCCCCACAGAATTCAGAGTTTACATCTTGCAATTTTGACTTTCCTCAGGATTCTGAGTTAACATCTTGCGATTCTACTTTTTTTCTTAGAATTCCGTTTACAACTTGCCATTTGGACTTTTTTTCCTCTCTAAATTCTTGGTTTACATCTTGCAATTTTGAATTTTCCCCTCAGAATTCTGAGTTTATGTCTCGCAATTCTGACCTTTTTTTACATGCGAAAGTGACAGACAGATGGACAATTTCAGCTTGTATTGTCCCTCAGGGTTTATAATTGGCTACACATGCTTTCATGAATAAAATATGGACGAAAGTCTGAATTGCGAGATGTAAACCCAGAATTCTGAGTTTACGTCTCGCAATTCTGACCTTTTTTCCCCTCAGAATACTGGGTTTCCATCTCACAATTTTTACTTTTTTCTCAAAATTCTGAGTTTTCATCTTGCAATTCTGTTTTTTATTTTGTTTCCACTAAGTAATAAAGTAAAAAAAGGTAACTGAATTTGT
This sequence comes from Abramis brama, assembly GCF_963993115.1. NCBI lineage: Eukaryota > Metazoa > Chordata > Actinopteri > Cypriniformes > Leuciscidae > Abramis > Abramis brama. The sequence goes on along the minus strand of NC_139967.1, from coordinate 9,600,680 downwards.
ATCTCACAATTCTGAGTTTCGTTCTCAAAATTCAGAAAAAAAAGAAAAAAAACAGATTTGCAGGAAAAGTCAGAATTGTGATATATAATCTTAGAACTGCAAGGGGGGAAAAAAAGTCAGAATTGTGAGATAAAAAATGTGGCATTATTCTGTGGTGGAAAAAAAGCTTCCATATAAAAGAATGTATGAGTGGATGTTAAAGTACTAGAATTCCAAAAGCAAAACAGCTATGCCATGTCTATGATCTAAAGCATACAAATTCAACCTCTTCCCCCTCTCTCGCAATTCAGCTTATCAGAGGCTCATCTCCGGCATGCCAAGAGGGGCACATACCATTCGCTCTGGCCCATCCTGTGAGCTCTCTCGTTGGCAAGAGTGGCCCTCTCAACCGCTTTGATGTGCTGATGGTTCGGTGGCTCGCTCTGCAGCTGGTGATAGCATCAGAGCAGGCCTCTCTTGGGCCTGTGTGCCACGCTATGATAACAGGAGGGTTGATAAGAGGAAATACAAGCTGTCATGAAGAACACATCGAGTTGGATGCCAAGCTGACAAATCAGAGGGACAGCAAAAGATGCAGAGAAAAACACAGAGATAGAAGACTATGCAGCGGTGACAGACAAAGCAATGCAAACAAAGAAATAAAGACACATGAAAATGTTTATCTGACATGAAAACCGGTGTTGATTCTGCAGTGGGTAATTTTTTATATTGTCTATCAATGCCACAAATCTAAAAATCTAATCAACAACCAACACTCTTTTTTACATTACAATCCATTACACCCATGTACATCACAATCAAAGTTATTCTAGTATTATTTATGTACTGTTATAGGTTTTATTAATACATTGAATTAGCATTTTATTTTTATATTTTCAGTTTACTTCAATCAACAGCTATCCAGGAACCAAAGCTTTAGCTACAACCTCAAACAACCCAAATAGGCTCAATTAAGACTAACAAGCTAACATGAGGTAAAAAGAAAGGCCAGCTGTAACGTAGCCCCAGAGATTTTCTCCCGAAGTCAACTCTAAAAGGACATCGAGGTAACCTGAATCTGCAATAAAGTCATAAATTAAGTAGGAAAATTCACTATGGTGGTGAAACTGGGTCACTACAACCTTCTACCCTCTAATAATCCAATTTATTCAAGCAAAGACTTGTCCCTTAGAAGTCACATTCTACATTCAGTTAGAAGAGCTAGAGACAAAAACGAGATACCAATGTTAAATATCCCAAGGCCAACCTCAAAGCAGCAACATAATATTTGCTATAAGAAATACAATAAATATCCAAATAATGGATATTACAATAAATATCCAAATAAGCATGCTAAAACAATGTTTGCGTGTTCATTCTGAATGAGTTAGGCATTTAAAGAATAATATTACGTTACACAGCTGGCAAGAGAAGCGGCACAGATACATAAAAGAATAATGTGCAAATATTTAACTAAAATAACCATTTAAATATATACAGTATAACATGTCAAATCAAGCACGTGGAGAAAGATGCATAGACAAGTATGGATAATGATACAATGGAAAAACTATGACACATTAAAAAAAAAAACCTAATGTTTCCAAACATATAGAGCAAACATCTGGAGCAATAAGGGTGTTTCGATTGATCAGGCGCGGATCGTTATAGGACATAATAGCTTTATACAGTTTGATCTGTGGTCTCTATAAAGCCGATCAAATGACGCAAAACTCGCGAGACAATATTTCTATGCGCAGCTAAAATTGCTTCACTACATTCACCAGTCTGGCAGTTCTACCAGGTGTCTGAAAAGGACAACAAATTTGCAATGTCTTTGCGGAGAGATCGCAAGGACAGCAAGAAACTAGAGCAGTGCTATTTCAGTGCTTTCGTTCCTCCCTAAAAGCCCCAAATTAACGTCCAAATCAGCTAGATCAGCGATTGTCATAAAATACAGTATACTTTTGCTAAACTGCAGGACGTGCTCGATAATAAAAAGTGATTAAAACTGTATTAAGCCGCGAAAGTGATACTGTTCCTCAAGTGGCTTTCTGTGCACACGCTCCAAGACAAGCAAAGTGAACTTTGAGCTTCCGGTTAGCGGAACGGCGTCCGCCTAAACGGACTGTTAAATACACAAAGAAATGTGACAAAATGCCCAGCTTGGTGAGTATTTGCTTAAGCACCGTTGGTTATGTCTTAAGTGAACACACACAGTTGGGAAATAAGTAGCATGTGTAACTGTTTATTGGATCCACGCATTCAGTCTTAAAGTGACTCCAGCCTAATATTCCTGCTGTCTGTGTCATTAATGTTAATCAAACAACAAAAGTCAAATAAAATAAAATAAAAATACACTCACTGCTATTTAGTAGGATTGCAATTGATTACTGTTTGTTATTATTTTTATTTTTATTTCACTGGAATGGTATATTCGTTAAACTCTAAGCTATTATTGGTATCAGTGATTGATATCGGTCAATACTGCTTCCAGTGATCGATAATCGGTGATCAGCCCCAAAAATCCTGATCGGAGCACCCTTTTATGGAGCAAGAAGCATGTCACTGATGCTTTAAGTCGGCATAAAATGGAAATTGTGATGGTCTTTTCTCTATTATGACATATATACATGTAAAACTGCTCCTCGAACAAGAAAAATGAAGAGTGGAACTTGATTTTGTCCATCAGGAATTGATTGGATCGTTGTTGTTTGCTAATTGCACATCATTAGAAGCTGTCATTGTGGGGGGAGGGGAAGTTAATTATTTGTTATTAACAATAAGGATTGTCATCTCCAGAAACTCCAACTATACTAAATTTAGGCTACATATCTCAGACATATTAGCACTACCACACAGATTAAAAAACTACAATTCTGCAGAAAAGGGGCATGAAATTGACCAAATTAAACCAAATCACTTTTATACAAAATCTAATTCCACCCTACCAAGTGTAAACCCTCTCAAGGTCAATGTCATGTTCCTATCCTGACTGGAGTCTTCATTTTGTATTATTCCACTGAATGCTGATGCCTCATGTGTGGTCTGGACCATCGGGATCTTGAGGTCTATCAAGAGAATAAACGTGTACCTTAGATTCTCCCGAAATCCCACCTCCCATATGGAGCACAGAACAATAAATAAATAAAATATAGGGGATCAAATCCTGCCAAAATAAGCTGTAAAGAGTGTTAAATACATACACTCTGTCACAGGCACCAAAGGAAACAGTGAGAGAGGGATTTTTATAACCTTTAGAAACTGTTGTATCAACAAACAGCAGATCTCTAAAGCATTCAGAGTCCTGTAAGCCCCTTTGGGTTGAAACGCTAGCTCCATTCATACCAGCTACACACTGAGCGATTGTGTTTGAAAGTTTCTGAATAAACCTGTTTGAGGTTTGACCCACACACATGTAGCTATACTAATTCCACCGTAATCCATGTTCATGAAATCAACCTCTATTAAAAAGAGATGCTCAAGCTCTACATTTGAACTATTACTAGCAGTTTCAAGACCATAGTCATCACACCTTTAATCAGCTAAAAGTCCAGGAATCAGAATACAAAAGTGCACATTTGTGTGTTCACAAAAACTAAAATACATTTTTAGGACTGCACCAATATTGAAATTCTGACCGATAAATATTTTCATGATATGGCCAATAATCAATACATTTATTGTTAACTCGAGATATTATAAACCTACTTTATCTAAAAAAATATATATATAAAAAAAAAAATGTAAATGAATTCAAGTGAATTTAGACAAGTGAAACAAGTCAAACCACTGAGATACTAGTTACATAGTACCTGAAAATTAACTACCATATAAAAGTCTGGATCAATAAGATTTACTTTTTTTTAATTAATACTTTTATGAAGAAAAAACACATTCAATTTATCAAAAGAGACAATATGACATTTATAATAATTACAAAAAAAAAATCTTTCAAATAAATGCTGTTAAAATTTCCATTTAATCAAAGAATCATGAAAAAAATATAATTACGGACTCCACAACAATCTGAAGCAAAAACTGTTTTCAACATTGTTAATAATTATAAGAAGAGATGTTTCCTGAGCACCAAATCAGCATATTAGAATGATTTCTGAAGGATCATGTGACTAAAATATTACAGTTTTACAGTATTTCTGTTCAAATAAATTGGTGAGCATAAGAGCACAAAAAGTATTAAATTCTTGCCGACCCCAAATTTATGAACAATATCCTATTTTTATACACACACACACGCACAAGTTAGTGATTACACTTACTGCCAGTAAGACTTCAAACACAACCCAACAGTCAAGATGTTTTCTTAGTGAAGTCTAAAAACACACTTACTACTACTACTACTACTACACAGAAAACCCATTCTTGTGATAGTGTGTGTTTAGTCACAGGAGCTGTCAATAAATTATAAGGCCGTCTGTTAGAGCACCACCGTTTTTCTTGCGCATACTTCAAAGAGCATGCATGCACATAGATGAACACGCGCACACACACAATGCTGTTACTGTATAAACTTTACAAAGCACAGAGTCAACTCTGTTCCACCTGTTGTGTACTTTAGGAACGCCCAATGGATTAACCGAATCTGATTAAAAACCCCACACTCAAGTGTCTTCAGTCGGTTTAAAACTTTAATCAATTCCACTGTGCAATGTGATGCGTGCGTGTGTGCAGAAGATAAAAAGAGAGGCAGCTATGACAAAAACAAAACATAGGGAGAGAAACAGGACTTAATCATACATTGTGTTTAAATCATAAAATGAGAACCCCAAAAGTCCTTATGCCCAAAATTAAACATCAAGCATTTGTTCTTTACCCAACTTGTCCAACGAACACCTCCACCTTTATTTGTGCAGGGGTGGATTTCGCTGCAGGCCTGTGATTACATCACCAGCCGTTTGTGGTGCAGCTTTATCAGTCAGGCATTGCTCAGCCAGCCCTTTGAAGAGCCCGCCGGGGGCCTTTGATCTGAGCGTGCTCAGTGGCCTCCCAGCCGGCCGATCCTATCAGCTCAGGCGGCACATTTGTGCTCAACCCAGAACCAGATTCCAAAGCCACCTCTCTCTCTCAGGTCTGACTGGTTATGTGTAAGAGGTAAAAGGAGAGGGAAGGGCCTCCGCGCAGGCAGTAAATCCAGAGAAAACTGTGTGAAAAATACCACATAAATAGACAAGGTGTTGAAAGTCATCTCAACTCAACATGGAACTGCCTGGAGGAAGAACAACCAAAATGTTTTTTTTTTTTCTTTCCTGAGATTACCAACATACAAATACAACTTAAAAAGCTAGAGACTGTCTGTTTTAATATGTATGGACACCTAGTGTATTAATAACAACTAGGAACTGACACAAAAAAAATATATAATATATTATAAAAAATATAATATTTTATAATTTATATATAAGATTACACAATCATATAAATGTATAAAATATGTATAAAATATGTCAAATGAAAAAGTACAAATATTTTCAAGAATAAAAAAAACACACAAAAAAACTAAAAAAAAAATATATATATATATATAGTGTCAAGTTTAGATAAATCTACTTCTGTTATACAGTACAGGCCAGTTGAAAACATTAACCAAAAAGACAACTCTGCCGCTTGGACCAGACAACCTAATCTTTCAAAGCTGGAAGCCGCTATACCGAAGGGACCGCGAGTATCTCATTAAAAGGGAGCCAGGAGACAGTTGTCAGGCATTGTAGTCTATTTCAGAAGCCGAAGAGAATCAACACCTTGAATGAGACGTGTGCATCCATTCGTCTATGACAAAATGAACACCTGGTGACCATGGGAAACAACAGGGGAGCAATTATACAGAAGCCATGTGGAGTGAACAAAGGAACAAGCGAAAAATGATGATCCATCAGGGAGAGAGGACTTTCTTAATTTAACAAAGACACAAATAAGTGCCTTCATAAGCTAACTGAGTTACAACACGTAATTCAGAGCAGAACTTATCTCTGCTTCCCCAAATCAGTTGGGTTTTCCTTTAGACGCCTTACAGCAAGTTCACAACATACAAATGCAGTGAACTTTGCACACAACCAAGAAATAAGCGCGATATAATGCCAGTATCTGAATGAATGATAATTAATTTAATTTTTATATATATATAGCACTGTTTGTATATACAGTATATATCATATAATAATATTAATAAATGCTGTAAAGTATCGTTCATTGCTATTTTATGTTAACACAAAAAAACCTTATTGCAAATGGTGGAAACGAGTAAGTGTTTATTTAGATATTTGTGTGTAAATCTTCCAGCGTATGTAATTCTCTGCTGGTGTGCACTGCTGTATACTTTGAACCCAGTGTTCTAGAACAAAACAAGAAAGCAGCATAAATGATAAGTAGAGATGTGGTCTTCAGACTCGAGGATTTCATGACTTGGTAAATATTACAATACTAGTGCGAAAGCTTGGATTTTGCTGCAGTTGTTTGGCTGATAACACAACATAAGAATAGTCTTCTTCAACCAGAACCTACCCGTGAGGACTATCAAAAAACAATTAGCAACACAAGGTAATTAGGATGACAACATTTCAAAATGTGCTATAAACCAATAAAAGACAAAACCTTAAAGAGGCTACATGCAACTTTTTCCACAAAATAAACATAACAATAGCCTTTTTATTTGACCATTTATGACTCAAACATCTCCTGATGAGCATACTGACACCTTGTCAGCTCACAGTGGGTGCACCTATAAGCCTGTATCCTATTTTTGCTATTTTCTGTCGGGTCGGATTTTTCGCGCGCTGTCTGCGGATGTGACGTCAAGCGCGTTCATGTTAAACGTTTCAGATCACTCTGCCACCACCGCTAGTCAGCAAACAAACTTAGTTTCTCAAACAATATATGTATTTGACTGTTCTTACCTCTGTAAACATAATGTTGACTTCTTTGCAGCGGATGACTTGTGAAGTGTGCACGTACGAGAGCGAGCAGAAAGGAAGAGCAGTTCCGTTTTTTGGCCACAGGTGTCAGTCGCGAGTTTAAATTTCAGAAAATCGCATGTAGCCTCTTTAAGGCAAACAGACATAAATTCTGTTATATCCTGTTGGTGCATGAAGCTCATGACATTTCTGTTATTGCTCAAAAGCAGTCTGCCAACTGACCCCAAAATTAGAAAAAAATTATTAAGGTATCATATTGAACGTTTGGGGTCAGTAACAGGTACAATTATTTTAATTTTTGAAAGAGGTATCTTATGGTAACCTAGGCTGCATTTATTTGATCAAAAATATTGTGAAATATTTTTACAACTTCAATGAACTTTTCTATTTTGAATCTGAGCTGAATTTTCAGCAGCCTTTATTCTTCAGGCCCCGTCCACACTACTGCGTTTTCGTTTAAAAACGGAGAATTAAAACGAATACGATCTCCGTCCACACCAGCGTTTTAGCTGCGTATTAGAATTGATCTCCGTCCACATTAAAACGACTGAAAACGCGGATCACGTGACCATTCACCAACACTGGGCATGCGTGTGCCGGTGTAAACACAAATTCATTGATAAAATTATCCCACCATGCACTGGTTCTTCCCGGGTTAACCCAAAACCGACGCTCCATGTACGGTCGATACCGCCGCTGCACACGGGAATTGTCACAGATCGCTCGAATAATAGCTTGCCTCCGGCGCATGTAGGCAGTTATAGCATTGTAAAATGCAGAATTTACTTGCACAACAGCTGCTAGCAAAGATGTACGCCATGACTGATGACACCCAATCATAGAGCCGAGCGTGAGCCTCTACTACGTCATCGTTTCTAAAGTCCTCCGTTTTGACCCGTCCAGAATAAAACGCCCTCCGGAGATTCAAAACGAAAAACGGGTCGGCAGCGTTTCTAAACTTCTCCGTTTTGGGTCTCCGTTTTTGCCGTTTTAGTGTGGACGGGAGGTGCAAACGTAGCAAAAGGTCTCCGTTTTTAAACGAAAACGCAGTAGTGTGGACGGGGCCTCAGTGTCACCTTCTTTAAATCAATCAATCAAACTTTATTTACAAAGCACTTTAAAGCAACCAAAGTGGACAAAAGTGAATAGAAAGTTGACGAATAGAAAGTTCAAAAGAACAACAGCATTTATCAAAAAAAAAAAAAAAAGTCACATACCTACGTCATGTAAAAATGAATGAAAAATAATAATAATTATTGTTAATTTGCTCAAATATTATCAGAAAAGACGACCATCATGCAATTATTCTACAAAATCAACAATAATTCACATCTTGTGCAGTCTAATGTACATTTATCCATTATTCTGTCATTCATTTTTCAGAACATTTTAACCATCTTAATGTGTCCAGCAACTGTCCAAGAACAAAACAATAGCTGGTAAATCGATCATGTTAAAACTTAACATGTTTTCCATGTCAACATGTCAACTGTTTTCCATCATGACCTAGACTTGATTCAAGTTTTCATTGAAGATTTCAAGTCTCAAGTCAAGTCTAGGTTATGATGGAAATTATTATAATCCAGTCTTCTTAAGTTGCATGCTTTGAGTCATATTGTGGATTATTGAAGTCTCAAATCAAATCTGACCATCAACTGTCTTTCATTACAACTTGGACATGATTCGAGACTTGAAGTCTAAGACTTGACAATAACTCGAACCCTTTTCTGAGACCCCTCGTCTCCATGATGTGAAAGAGTCCCTGGAGAGCGAAGAGGAAAAGGAAACATATGAACAAGTGCTGAGGAAAACCTTCAAGTCTATGCTAACTGGTTAAGCAGAAGGGCAAAAACAGAGAGAAAGACAAAGGAATAATAGAAGGCAAGTACCATAGAGAGTCAGGGCATGACAGAGTGTCTAATGGCGTGACAGACAGAGATAAGTACGACAGACAGGGAGACAGTCTGACACTGAAAGAGGGAAAGACTGAAAACCAGAGCTTGAAGGAAACAATGGGTCTGCGTTTTGGACTTCAGCCGTTCGTCAGCACATTCCTGAACAACAACAAAGCATGCCTGAGCCCCTGTGTGCCCCAAGAGCATTGTCATTTCATAACCCTCTGCTGCTTTTGCAGAAGTAGAGACCAAATGAAGTGAATATAAGCACATTAGCCTTATACGATTGTGTCAGTCAATATCAAAATTAGCGTATTTATTGGATTCAGAGTAGGGGTGTGCGATAACACGATTTTTGATCATGAATGGTTCAAATGTCTCCCAGATCTGCTTTTGAAGAAGTAACGTAGTATTGTGTTTCAGTGCATTCTATCAGTTGCAGTTCTGGCGCCTCCATCTCAAAAGTTGCTGACTTAAATTTTTAAGTACAATCAACTTAGATATTCAAGTCATTTCAACTTAAATCACATTAAACTGACATAAATGAGTTGAATTTTGTATAAATTACAACAAACAAAAAGTTGAAAACTGCTTAACTTATTTTGATGAGTTAAATCAATGTAAAAACATTTGTTGTCATAACTTACTGATCATATCATTTTTACAGTGAACATTCACATCACATGTTAACGCAAAGGTAGGGTCACGCTCACGTGACATTGCAGTTATTCACAATCTCGAAAGTTTACTATTTGCATGCGTTTTAAAGCCTCGATGGTTAAACACTTTATCGTGATATGATATTTTTGCCATATCGCCCTAGCCTGGGAGAACCCAGACAACTTCTGGCAAATTTAGATTTGCTCTGCAAGTAGTCTGGCAAAGAGCTCATTCAAGCCCACTTCTAATCCGTCGAAATCGCGGCACCAATCAGAAACGTTGGGGCGGGCTTTACACAATAATGATCGCTCTGATTGGTTTTAGGTCTATCCAATTGCACCCAGAGGCATTTGAGCGACGTCCGTTGGTGAAGCGCACCAACTTTTAAATGCATTATTATATTCAAATTGCAAACACATGAGGACAGTCTCCATGAAAGACCCACTGGCAGATGAACGTGCTACTACATTTCTCTCCGAAACGGTAGGAAATTAAATTCGATTTAATAGAGGATTTTAACTGTGACAAGATGATTGACAGGGCAGTTTACGTGACAGGATGCACGCGACAGATCCGTCCGATAAAGATGACGAAGCAGTATGTCCCAAAGCTTGCCTACTTTTTTGCTACACATTCAAAAGTAAATACCTTTTCTTCACAAAAAGAGTACATACTTTTATGGCGTAGTGTAACTTAGGCGAATTGGGACGCAGCATATGGCTTTACACGATGACGATCGCTCTGATTGGTTTTAGGTCTATCCAATTGCGCCCAGAGGCATTTGATCGACGTCCGTTGGTGACGCCCCTTTGGAAATGAGTTATTAATTAAGCTTTGACAGACCATAACTCAGTTACTACTGAGAATGGTCTGGTTTTAACCAGGCTAATATCGCCCACCCCTAATTCAGAGTCTGTCCTCCAAAAAGCCCCACATTTCAACTGTCGGAACTGAGATTCTTGAGGTGTAACCATAGCAACTGGGATGATCAGCTGTGATAAGCTAATCAATCTGTGTTGTCAATCACCATCAGGACTGCACTTGCCTCTCAAGTGAACATCCAGTCCTTGTAAATGAGCTTTGATTGGCAAATCAATAGGGGTTTCAAGGAGAAAGAGCGGAGCTATCACTCGAGCCTTTGCAGGAAGCAAGAACAGGATTAATTCTGCGCCGGGTAAAATAGAGCCGACGGTTTGAATTTTCTATTTATTTCTGCCTAAACTATTTGTGCTTTAAGAAAACAAACAATAAACATTTTTTTCAAGCGCATCAGAGTGAGGCAGACAGTGGTCAAGGAAGAAAGAAGGAGACAAAAACAGTTTAATCTTTTCTACTCTGACAGAGGGAGAAAAAAACAACCTCAAATTACTTTGGCAAGGCTATGAAAGGCCGACGGGTTAGTGGTTTGAGCAGATACGTCTTAAAATACAGCTGCCACCACAAAACCAATAAATGGAAAAGTAGTCGTGCAGCACTTTTAACCTTTTAAACCCACGGTTGTTGAATATTGCTACTGTTGCTGTGGACAGGGAGGGGCCCCGTGTTTTCGGGTACCCACTGTCTTGTGAAGGGCCGTTCTGGACTCCCATGGTTTCAGTCTGTGGGAAAAGCATGCAGACTCCTTAGGCCAAACCAAGCTCTCATTATGGGCCTAATTTAAGCGCAAAACTACAGCAAGCTTTGAGGAAAGACACTGTATCAATCACACCACAGAACGTGGGCTGACTTTAACTGATTTTGTAAGATAAAACGAAAAAACAAAGTACTAAATTGTGGTTTATGCATCTAGGAATTAACCCAGACCTCAAATGTTCAACATAGCAAATAAGGAAAGTAGCCTTACGGTCTATTAAAGGAATAGTAGTAGTTGCTGCTCAATGACAATCTTAACCTCAAGTGGTCTGTTAAAGGGATAGTTCACAAGTTCAGTCAAAAATGAAAATTCTGTCATCATTTACCCTTACGTCATCCCAATCCAAACCTATATGAGTTTCTTTCTTCTGCGGTAAACATAAAAGATAATATTTTGAAAAATATTTGGGTCCAAAACACTGGACTTTCATTGACTGTCATTATATAAACAAAAAATTCTTTGTGTGTGCTCCAAAGAAAGAAAGAGCGTCGTCATACAATGATTTTCATTTTTGGGTGAACTATCCCTTTAGCCTCTGTGATTACGGAGTCAACTCGAGACAAGTGGTGCTCACTGCAGAGCCAACTGACGTCAAGCTCCACCTCTCTGGACATCAGGTATTGAGCTTGACCTAGTCCAGCTCCACCTCTCTGGACGTCAGGTATTGAGATTGACCTAGTCCAGCTCCACCTCTCTGGACGTCAGGTATTGAGATTGACCTAGTCCAGCTCCACCTCTCTGGACTTCAGGTATTGAGCTCGACCTAGTCCAGCTCCACCTCTCCGGACATCAGGTATTGAGCTTGACCTAGTCCAGCTCCACCTCTCTGGATGTCAGGTATTGAGCTTGACCTAGTCCAGCTCCACCTCTCTGGACGTCAGGTATTGAGCTTGACCTAGTCCAGCTCCACCTCTCTGGACGTCAGGTATTGAGCTTGACCTAGTCCAGCTCCACCTCTCTGGATGTCAGGTATTGAGCTTGACCTAGTCCAGCTCCACCTCTCTGGATGTCAGGTATTGAGCTTGACCTAGTCCAGCTCCACCTCTCTGGACATCAGGTATTGAGCTTGACCTAGTCCAGCTCCACCTCTAATCGGTGGAGGTATAGCGTTATGGGAAGGGTTAGGGTGTGGTTACGCCCAAATTAAATCCAAAGAGGGGGAGCTGAACTTCACGCTCCACCCATGGCTCTGCAGTGAGCAGCCTCTCAGATCTGACTAATTCAAAAACAAATCATTCAGACCAATTTTGTGAACTCAAATCAGTTCATTTGAAAATAATAGCTTGACTTTCATATGGTCACTTCCATGGTTCAGTGTCCCTCAGAATCCCAAAAATGAAAGTCAGGTGCGCTAAGCATTTGAAAGCATTGTAGTACAACAACAAAAAAACGAGACAATCAAAACTCAAAACTCATATGCCAACTGCAAACATTCCACTCATATATAAACAATGAGTCATTTTCCAACACATATAGATTTCACTCCCACAGTTATCAGCCGCAACAAACAGGTGAGAACAAGGTTAAAAGAGGGAGTACCATTTTACTTTCCCACATCCAGTTCTCAATAAGAACAGTGTCTAAAAACCACCAGCACGGTTCTAGCTCTGCTGCAGGAGGTGATAAGGCGAGTCATCCATCAAGGTATTTTAGGTCAGTCATGTATAGATATGACACTACAGTTCTGCCTGAGAGAATGGAGAGAGGGCATCATTTTAACATGTCATCGCCTGTACTACCAGCGTTCACACAGACCACTTCATTTCACTTCTGTTTATTCAAGGGAATTTCAGCACTAACGGTCATGAACTACAAACAATGATGCACTGAGTTATGATGGTAGATGAGATAAATCTAAACTAGTCTGGTGGCACACTGAGAACAGTTGGTGTGACAGACATTATCTCCCTGAAAAATTAAAGACAGGTGCAACTATTTTAACAGGTTTCCAATTATTTATTTATTTTAATCCCATCAAAGTAGAAATAGCATTTCATAATTGCATTAAATTATTGTTATTATTTTTCAAAATATTATATTATTGATATCCATTATTATACTAAAATATACACTTTGAGGTTGGTAAGATATTTAATGTTTTTGTAAGTCTCTTATGCCCACCAAGGCTGCATTTATTTGATCAAAAATACAGTACAAATTGTAACAATGTAAATGTTGATACAATTTAAAATAACCGCTTTCTAATTTAATATATTTTAAAATTTAACTAATTCATATGATGGCAAAGATAAATTTTAGCATCATTTTTCCAGTCTTCAGTGTCACATGATCCTTTAGAAATTTTTCGAATATGCTGATTTGCTGCTCAAGAAACATTTATTGCCATCAATGTTGAAAACGGATGTGCTGCTTAATATTATTGTGAAAACTGTGATATATTTTCCAGGATTATTTGATGAACAATATAAAGCAAAATGTAATTTATTTTAAATAGAAATATTCTGTAACATTAGAAACGTCTTTACAGTCACTTTTGACCAATGTAATGTATCCTTTTTGAATAAAAGTATTAATGTATTTTTAAAAAAAAAATCTTCCTATTATAACTTATATTTTTCAGAATACTATTCAGCATTACAATCAATATTATTAGTCATTTTTAAAACAAAAGGTGAAACACAGACTCACCAAGATGCATATATAATGTTAAAGGTATAATACACACAATTTTATAAAACATCCACACATTAAAAAAAAAAAAATCACGAGATTATTTGTCATTTTAACCTGCTTAAACATTTGAAAGTTCTGTTTAACAGAGTAAAATTCAAGGTATAACAAAGCAAAATAAAGTATATTAGACTGATAACCACCATGTCAGCTAAAGGATTGGCAAAATCATCACAGACCAAACATTGGATGTAACAGCATTTCAGCTTAAATATTTTTAACCTTTCAGTCTTCGACAAAAACAAAACAAAAAAAAAACACTAAAAACTAAACCAATAATATTCCTGTGATCAATACATGTAAAAACCAACAGCTAGCAAGTCTCTATACTGGAGACAAGGCCCTGGAACCGGCTGTAGGAACGTAACACTATATTCAAAACACCATCAGCAAGACCTTTCCAAGAGAAAAGCCACAACTACAGTATGTAAGAATTATTTAAAAAGACACTGATTTTCATGCTATGAGAAGACAAAATTGAGGCAATTGAGGTTCTAGCCAAGGAGAACATCGGTTCATTGGTGTATTAGCCAAGAAGTCACTTTGCTTCCTGCCCCATAAGGTAGAGTATGTAGCAAATTGAGTTAATTTGTTTGCTTTGGCCCAGCTTTGGTACTCCAGGCTCTCCTTTTCACTCAAGGGAAAACTGACAAGGATGTACCAGGGCTTAGGGCTAGTTTTCTTAAAGTGCTTGAAATGTATGTCCTACAGTCTAAAACCCTCACTTATTGACTTAATTGGATTCTCAACGCCCAACAACAACCCTTCTTTATAATTAAGCCGCCAGCGCACCAATCCTAGAGGTTAAAATGCAATAAACGGAAATTGAGACCAGCATCTGTGGTTTGCAGGAAAACTTTTAACATGCTTAAAAGCAATTAGGCACAAGAAAATGTATGAACAAGAATGCAGAACAAGCATAAAGGCCCGCTCACTCCAATGACGATAACTATAGCGAAGATGATATCGTTGGAATCACTTTAAGAAAGAGTTTTTTCCAGCTGATGAACAGCCAATCAGAATGCTCGAGCATTTAAAGCAGCAGACGACAAACCTGCAGCACACTTAGAATAAACTGAATGATATCGTTCTTGGTGTGATCGTGCCTTTGGTGCAACTGAACTTTTTTTTTTCATTCAAAATGAATTACGCAACTATATTGTCAAACATAAGTCAGAAGTCAAACATTTGCATCAGATCTCAAACATATCTTCATATGGTTCTTATTCAATCAGCTTCACAGCAAAACTATCATTAGAGCAAAAAACATCTCTCGCATGAACACCATTCAAAGCCACATGAAATTATGACATTGCTGAGAAGTTGACATGAAATTATGGCATTGCCAAGAAGAAAATTGTGAACGATACATGGCATAGCATTTTGGAAAATGAGAGAGAACAAACAGTAAAGGAGAAGATCTAAAACATTGTGCGCACAATGATTACAGCGTTAGAATATATTACGAACACTATCCCAATAGGAATCCCAACTTGGCCTCTGTGATAAAAGCGATGTTTAACTATGTCTGAAAACATGGCAAACCTCAAAGGCTTCTCAACGTAAAGCTGAGGTCCGGCATCTCAGCAGGGTTTAAAGATAGAGCCAAACGGCCTGTGCTAAATGGATGTATGGCCAGTCTAAATATCTAAACCACTAAATCTCTCATTTCACCCCACTACAGAGAAAGCAATCTCCTCTGCCATCACTGAAAAATGATGATCACCACTTGCCATTTTGAAAAATGTGATACTCACTAATCCTATACATGCGAACATTCTAACATTACTAAGTACACAACTGTAAACACATAGTAGCGAATGATGTGGGACGGACACAGTAGACCTGGATGTAAAAAAGCCTGTATTTTTCATATTTCTTCACTAAAACCACAAGGAGGAATGTAAAGGAAAGCACAGAAATAGTAGGAGCTTGTGAAAGATGAACTATTGCATGCAGCTAGAGTTTATGCTTGTGCATTGGTTTCATTCCAAACCAGATTTCTTCGCATCATTCTAAAAGGTAAAGCATTTACAGTGTGCTGCATGCATGAGGAGATGCAGCATAAAGCATCAGGCATTCGCTTTGATCATTGCATCTTCTTTCAGTGTTCACATTACAGGCACAGTCACCATAACTTCCCACAGTGCACTTCTGCCAACAGTGTTAAACTCTAAGCAAGTGTTTAAGGGACTAATTATTCCTCTTGGCGTGACATTCAATAACTTCTCGCTCTTTGATGCCTGTTCTCTGTTTTCACAAGACGAGAGGGAAGAATTACAAACTTTCAACAAATCATGAAAATGGGCGCTCTTTAGAAGGATTGCAAAACTTTCCCTAGAGAATTCAAAACTGCTTGCATGCAATATGAAGGATAAATCACACAGAGGTGTGATGGTTCATAAACAATTTATCAAATAGCACAGATCCCTGTGGAGATATTATTTTAGTAGAGCGGTGTTCTGGACAGCATTACGGAGATGATTTCTCACAGCCTTCAATGAACTTCAAACAAAGGACATTTATATGGCAGGTGTCATGGACATATTTAAATCATATAATTATGTAATAATAATAATCTCAAGTCATCTTGCCGGTCTTAAAACGCATGGACTGATTTCAACAGGAAATCAAATCTATAATAAAATTAACTGTGGAAATGAATAAAAGTTATGGGAGAGTCCTGGAACTTTTTTTGATTTTAACGCCATTGTAGGCTCATAAAGCATATTTCAGAGGTGAGCATGAGGAGAAAATATATATTTTTTCATGATCCTATATTTATAATCCTTTCATCTTTCCAGGTATTCATTGACTGTGGGAATCCTGTTACTATGAATCAGCATTGACACTTGTCATTGTAACACTGCAAAAAGATCTAGGAAATGCTGTTATTAAAATTGATAACCTCTGACATATGTTTACTACTGTCATCTGCGCTACAAAGTTAGCCACATGTGTTCCTGCACGTCCCTAGTCCGTTTCTGCAGTATACTACACAATTAATGCAAGCTATGCATCAAAGTAACTTTTTTGCAAGTACGTTTTCATGTTTTGCAAGACAAGAGGCCATTTTGCGACCGCATAGTTCTCTGGTCTTGTACCATCCTCGCGTAGTGAAGTGCAACCCCACACCCCCTTGAAAAGAAAGAGAAAAACAAAGTTGCGGAGAGCGAATGCACCGCACAGAAACGAAGTTGTTAGAGGGTAAAATTCCCATGCAAGTGCACCGATAGAGACGGAAACGTACTTGCACGATCTCGCCCTCTGCGCTGATAGTGGCTCCGGCTCTGGAGAAGCGCCCTTGCAGACCTGTCGTGTAAGTGGTATAATCACCATTTGAGCTCGACTCAAAAAGCACAACTTCCACAAAGGCAGTATCCTTGGCTACGACGCTTCCCAAGACCCAAAACAACACCAAGACCACCGTATCACCACCACGACCGAACCCACTCCTCGGTAAAATCATCATCTTGCCGGTTGGATCAGCGCCGATCGGAACATAATTTCCAAGGGTCTTCAAAAAAGTGTTGCTTCAGAATCAAATTTGAGAGGGGAAAGCTCCCTCCCAAAATACAAACGACACCAAAAAAAGAAAAGAAAAAACGCAATGGATGGTGCGAAATGATAATAGCGATCATTAAAAATAAAAGTTTGTCCTGGGAAAGAATGTCGTGGCTGATTTCACCATTGCTGCCCGCACTATCGCATTGCTCGCGCGCTCGCTTATGCCTCGCTGGCTGCTGCTCGCGCTCTCTGTACAAAGCGGATCTCCTTTGATCTGGGAACACGTGATTCCTTAATTTTTTTTTCCACAAAGGGTTAACCCCACCCACCGATCTTCCTGACCCTCTCTATTCTAGTGGTGGAGTTTATGATTCATCCAAGTGACTCGATTCTTTTGAATCAGCTCATTTAAAAGATTCGTTCAGGAACCGGTTATTTCCCAGCTAACAGGGAACTTTCTCAGAACTTTGGCTAACGTACTGGCTAGGTTTCTCAAAGTTATTATGAACAAACATCCTTCAAGTAACGTATGCTTGTTCAGAGTTATCTGTTAATAATGTTCTCACAAAAGCACAAAAACGATAGGCTATTCATAAAGGCTACATTGTTCGTGGAACTTTCTTTTCCTGAAATGTTTTTGTTGGATGTTTGTTTAACATTTTAAATGTTACTAGTTGTTTCAGAATGTTCAGAGAACATTCAAAAGTAACTTTCCCATAATATTTGCAGAATGATAAAATGGTAGGCCTATATAATTTTTAAAACATTTAATAAACTTGACGTTTTGAACATAACGTTTTCTTAATCCCATCATAATGGGAATTACGTTCTTAGAACATATTTTGTTAGCTTAAGTTATATTTTTCTTATTATTCTTTAATTTGCATCTCTACAAATCCAGAGGAGACACCATAAACAGTAGCTATTTAAAGATAATAAGCCTTTCCCCATAAGCAACACCTAAGCAGATATGTATATTTGTCAGCTGCTGCGCATAGTGTCTGTCAAGCTTCTAAAAAATAACAACAATTCTGCAACTTTCGGTAAAGTTACTTCATTATAGTTGTGTAGCCAGGTCATTTTTACACATGCATCATTCTTATTATGAGCAAAATACGTATGTTTCAAAAGGGAGAAACTTTAAAAAAACTAAAAATTAGTTGCATCGAAGTGAAAAAGATTCGTTCTTTTAAAAGACTCGTTCAAAACAACCGATTCGTTAACGTCAATTCCACTCCCCTGCTCCTCTCCGCATTGAATCGTTAAGGAGGAGCGACACTGTTTGGATGATTCATACGCAGAAATGTGCATGTAGTAATAGCTTTGAAGTTAATTGCTGGGATTGTCCTTTCGTATATAACATATTATAGTCACAGAACAGTTTTATTACTTTAGCTGGAAGATTGGCAAACGTTTCCCTTAGTTGTAATTAGCCGACTGTGAGGGAACTTGTTGAACTTTGGGTGGGCTACCTTAAAAATAACTAAATCTTCTCAAAATTATCAAGTGTTAATTTTACCCGTTGTCTCTATAGTAAGTGGACTTTCTGATGCACTTTACACATATATATATTATTGTGTAAAGTTTTTCAAGTAGGCCTATTCTCGCCTGTCTTTCTGAGAGAATTTGAAAGCTATTAGTTTTAAAACACCTTTAAAGTCACCATGAAATCAAAATTAACGGAAAAAAAATAGAATATTGCAGCATTTATTATAATTTTTTCTTTATTTTTTTTTATTCATGTGCTTTCATAACCTTTCATCAAAATAACCCTAACTTTTGCAGCAACATCTCTTCTCTGATGACGTGTTTACTGGCATGAGGGCATCTACATTTTTTCTTGTTCGAGAAGACGTTTTATTCATATATAAGTCACATTAGGAAAGAAAAGACAATCGCAACTTCCATCCATCATGAAGAATTTAAAGTCTAGGGCTGTGTCCAAAACCGCCCCCTATACCCTTAAATAGGGCACTATTTGAGGGGACAGACATTTATGGGCCATTCTACAAAATTGGTTCAAAGTCAGAGCTGGAAACCTCTTGAAAAAAATGTGTCTTTTTTTAAAAATTTTTTTTTTACAAATTTTGTATGTATGCAAACTGTATAATATCCAAGGTACACATTTCTAGTAATTGTGCAGTTAATTATCATATTGTATTTTCAGAAAGTTTTGGAATATTTTTCCTCTCCCCAAATTTGTCACTACCGAAACACAATAATAAATAATTTAATAAGAAGGCTTATATTGACCTATTAATATTTTGTTTACATCTACCTTGTAAATATATTTTTTGCTATTTTAAAAAAAAAGTTTTCACAGGTAAATCAATAATAATTAAAATGTTAACAATATTTCAAGTGTAATTTAAAAGATTTGTTGTATTTTGAATCCAATCTTTCTTTGTAAAAGGCATTAAGTTAATCATACTGATTTAAAAGTTAAGGATTCATTAGTTTGAATATACATAGAACCAAACAATATGATAACATCTTAGTTAGTTGATTATTCAATATACTTTATTTTAGACAAAACATGCATGTTTCAGTCGTGACGGCACATTTTCGCTAGTGACAGTAATGTTTTGGTAGCCACCACATCACATTACAGAATTTTAACTCGCATACTAAAACACTACTAAAACATACTAAGATACTAATGATTTGTACAAAATGTTTGTTTATTTCCCCCAAATAAATGATTATGTGTTCCCTTTTGTCACTACCAAAACAATGATGACGTTTCGGTTATGACTGTTTCGGTAGTGACAATTATTTTGAGCCTAACTCAAAGATGCTAATCAGCACATGATTAACTAGCACAGTTCTGAAAAGTTGTACATACACACACAAAAAAAATTCTATCGAATAACACTCAAAAAAACATGATGTCACAACCGAAACGTCGCCACGTTTTGGTAGTGACTGTTTCGGTAGTGACAAATTTTAGATACTTTTGAGCCAGCTCAAAGATAATAACCAGCACAAGGTTACCAAGCACAGTTCTGAACAGTTTTACACACATAAAAACTAAATTTTATGGAATAACACCCAAAAAAGTTTGCTTAATTGCAGAAAAAAGGTTTGGTAGTGACGTTCCTTTAAAGTTACACACAGATTTTCAGACTTTTGAACACATTTCCCTCAACATGATGGTACCTATCTACAATGAAAGAGAGGCTATGAGAGAGAGGGACACAGGAATATTTCCTGATCAAAAATGTAGGGGTGTGGTTAAAATCAGTCTCAGCCAATGGACTAAAACACACACTGTTTCGGTAGTGACATGAAAAATGCGGGACACATTTTTTTTTTTTACTTAAAGTTTCATGATTTAAAAATAAAATATAAAATAAATGTTCACTTTTTAAAAGAAATCAAAAATATAAATATATTTAAAAAAAAATGGAAAAAATAAAAAATAAACATTACAATATAATTTTCACAAGTTGAAATTTAGGGGTTAGTGTTCGGGACAGCCCCCTCCCAATTGAAAGTACCCAATAAATGATGATTTTATATATATTAAGCTTACTGATATTTTAAATATTATTGTGGGATTCAATCGATAATAGAAGGATCTTTGTAAACATCTAAAATTTGAATACTTAAATTCTTTTTAAATGTGTTTTGCACCAATTCTGTAGAATGGCCCTTATAGTGGTGCCCGAAACCATAGTGGACATTATCGAGTGCACGAATTCAATCCCATAATGCACCGCAATATCGAGTGTACATCCGATGGACACTCTAGAGAATACCCATAATGCACTGTGAGAGTCGCGCGCCAAATAAATTCCCGCATCTGACCAGAAGATGGCGCCCACAGCTGAATAATCCATCCATTTTCCAAACCAATGTGGCTACTGCGTAATGTACAAGTTTTTCCTTTTTAATTGATTATTACATTGTTTAATTAAGGTTTATACATAGTTTCCATGACAGAGTTCAAGATCAATCTTTTCATCTCACTACTAGAGCTGCCAGTTTGCTAAGTTTCGAACGATTATTAAACAGCAAGCACAAACTACGCAAAAGTGGCAGCCCTTCTCAATACTCACTCGTTTTCATTCACTCAGTCAAGTGAACTATATTGGTGGACTAATGCAGGGAATAGTGAATCCTCATATTGTATAGGGGAGATTTCGGAGACAACAGAAAGGTTAAATAAAGGTTAAAAATATTATGATAATATATCTGTCAAATGTTTTTGTTTTTTAATGAGATCAGATGAACATAAAATAAGGTTAGCCTAACTTCTAGTATTTTTACACTCAAAGCATTGGGATCAAGGAAACCAATAAAACAAGTCAATCTCAACAGAATTTTTTTGTGCAGGACTTTTTGATTATAGCCAAATTACCCCAAACGTTAAAACAAGTTAAAGGGTTTGATCTCGCCTTTGATTCACATGAGGAATGAGACTAAATCAAAGACCCTTTGCGTTCAACTCTTCAAAAATAAAAGAAGAACCTTTGAAGTATGAAAAGATTTGACCTGGACTGACAGCAAAGGGCCCTCGTTTGTAATGACTTTCAACTGGACGCATTTAATCAGAGGAAGCTCAAGCTTACATTGAAAATATGTTTATTTTACAGAGCGTGCCTTGGTTAAGTATGCATTTGGAAAGTAAACTTGGGCAAGATGACCATTTAACAAGGATAAAATAAAACACTGTTTTTATTTTTAAGTATGTAATCATGTTTAAGCCTCTTTATGTTGCAAAAAAAAAAACCAGGGTAAACTTGAGGTGTCTTTTGAAGTCTTTACTCGGCTTGGGTAGTAAAAAGTTGCATTTTTATATTCGAATAAAGGCTCAAACACATTATATTAGTGTTCAGAAGTTATATTTTTTCAAACACACACACCATTCTTAGGCCTACCTCTCTGATAAATAATGCATGTTTATTCGCCATTTTTTGTTGTCATTTTTCAAGTCAAAGTTTTCTTTATTGAATTGTACTGTGCTTGCTCAACCAATGTAAACATCATTCAGACAATCAAAGATTATGAATTCAGATTTGCATGCAATAATACCCCAAGAGTCTTTTTGAAGACACTCGCTTTATGAAAACCAACTGCACGGCTCCTCAAGGTCAGGAATGTATCAGGAAGAAACAACGGATCCCAAAATGGCCAACATATGTTCTGATTCAACACAGGAAAACCCAAAAGAGCTTGCAGAATGCTAAAAAGGCTGGTTTGCCTACAGCATGACAATTATTCGCAGATCGACTCTCAGCTGATGATGTCACTGAAGCTGTGGACGAGGGGGAGAACGGCACTCCATCTGTTTTTGAAGAAGACCCTCAGCTGTGATCTATAAAACTACCACATATGAGGAAAATTGCCATCTTAGTTTTCTTTTTTCACTCTCCGGTCCTCCAAGCTTCATGGTTTGCATGCACAGTGTCTTGTTCATCATAATAACATTGCATCATTTTAGTCAAAGACGTGCTTAGAAACTCATTTTTGCGGGCAGGGTGGAGTATCAACATCTGTTAACAGACTGTTGTATCTGTTAGGAGACGAGACAAGAGAATAATGACTGACCGAAAAGTGTAAAAGGTGCCGTAAGTTAAACAAAAGTTGCCTCAGTTCAGTGTTTAAGTGCCTGTAATGTTAAACGATCATAAAAATGGCATGTTTACTGTCTCCCCCTGCAGTGTCATTTCCATGGGAAATTGTATGCAGGCCCTCAAGGGTTGATAAACAAAGAACCTCTTCTGTTTTCATTGATCCATGTCCTGAGGGAGAAATATAAACGGCAAAAATCCTCTGATAAGCAGAACACTGCTATTGTTCTGGACAACAAAAAAAGAGACGTGTTTGCTGTCAAAAATAAAAGCAAAATACAGATGATTACTTAAAAAATAAAGGATTTACAAAGCTGGAAGAAATGATGTAGGTCATGTGACTGATCAAACGTTTAAAAAGACACAAAAAGAAGACAACAGCTTGTTTTCATGTCTAAGTTTATCACTTTTTTTCATTAAACTAGTGTAAAGAGTATTTCTTCAGCTATGGGCACTTTTCAAAAAAAAAATCAGTTAACTCTCATATAACACTTTTCACACTCACAGAAATTGTTGCATATTTGTAACAATGTCCAACATGCAGTGTATACACAACCATTCAAAAGTTTGGGGTCAGCAAGATTTTTTAAGATTTTTATAAAAAGTAAGAACAGAAAGAAATACAGTAAAAACAGTAATACAGTAAAATAGTATTAAAATAACATATATTTAAATATATTTTACAATGCAATTTATTCCTGTAAATTTTCAGCATCATCAGTCTTCAGTGTCACATGACTCTTCAGAAATCATTCTGATATTGACACTAATACTGATTTGCTGCTCAAGAAACATTTCCTGCATTTTCTTGCTGTTTAATTAATTTATTTATTTTTTTGGTGGAAAGCATGATACATTTTTTTTTAGGATTCTTAGATTTTTTAATTTTTAAAATATTCTTTACTCTTTTTTTAAAAATGTATACATGCATCACAGGGTATTTTTGTCTTTTGAAAAAAGTTTTCTTATCATTAGTTTTGGAAATTAATAAAAAGTTATTACTATTTATTTTTTTTTGCCAAAAAAAAATTACACAATAAATGTTGAAATGTTTTATGATTATTTCACTTCTTGTTTAGATCATTATAGTTTTAAACACGTAATAATTCATAGTTTTTTGATGAATTTTCAGTCAAAATAATCTATCCATGACATGCATGTGAAATAGCAAACATAAATGATTCAGAGAGGGTAAAAACTTCCAAGTCAATTAATGTGTAATTGCAAAAATAAAAATCTGTTAGTTTTGCCTCAGCCCTCTAATGTTAGCTTACGAATATCAAGAAATATTCAAGCTGAAATGCCGTGCACAACCAATTACAAATGAAGAAATTCTGTAATTGTTTTTGGCATGTTGTATACACCATACAAACCACAAGCAGTTACAGCACTTCTCCATTCGTAATTGTTTATGTGTAGTGTGTATAAAAGAGAAAGAGAGAGGATGGAAATGGTTCTGAAAGTCCCCTCATGCAGATAATTCAATTCAACTCTGCCCTCTGGTGGTGTTGGTGAAAAAAGGCATATTTTATTCTTGTTGCCACTGGCTGATCACCTGTGGATCTGATAACTAAAGCCATGTGAGCGAGGTTTTGCTATACACTCTCTTGGAAGTGTGTGTGTTGTGAGGCAGATGTTTGGGAGCAATAGATACCTCATGAATTGTGAACACAAATTAATTATTGCCTGTTAATTTCTTTGATAAAACCAACTTTTTCTGTATTTCCCTTAATATAGGTGCACTTCTTGAGAATTTGTGTGAATTTTGTAAAAATGATTCACTATTAGTGCCTTTTAACAAGGCTTATTGATGAATAAAAGCATGCACACTTGTAGGGAGTGAATCAAAACACAAAGCGCTGACATCATCTCACGCATAAAAACATCGTCCGACTATAACATCCTCCCTATCTCCTGGAGTCAGTCAGTGGGAGAAAACATTTCCATCTGTGGGTGTCCAGGGGCCTCTTAATTGCTTTATGTAATAATACACTCCAGTGTTGTGAGTTACAGACACAAAATTAGGGCCTCCTCGTCATCTCTTTTCTTCATTAGAGGATAACGTCAGCAGGGCCCCATCAAAGGCACGATTCACCGGGGACGTCTGATTTATGAGCACGGTTCCCAGAGCATTGTGAGGATTGCGCACATGCAAAATGGCTCCTCTGGTATTTTTAGTAACCCAACTGGCATTGTGTTGGAGAGAAGGATGAGAACATGTAGGAAGAAGAGAGAGAGAGAGAGAGAGAGAGAGAGAGAGAGAGAGAGAGAGAGAGAGAGAGAGAGAGAGAGAGAGAGAGAGAGAGAGAGAGAGAGTGTGTGTGTGTGTGTTGAAAATCACTCTGCTTTGATCTTTGGCCCCTCCTCTCAGATAAAACTCTCACAGGACAAGAGCTTTCAACAGAAGTCACACAGTTGTTCTGTAACACTGCACCACTCGATTATGTTTTAAATACATGAATGTGTATGGATGCTCTGTTTTTGTTTTAATCAATATATTTATTATTTTTAGATGTTCTGTTTATTATCTGTTCAGTTGCATATATCATATTTTTTTCTAGTTCGAATAGCAGGACTTTGTCCAAGTTTCATAAATACACGAATAAAACAGGGGATAAACCCTCTACAGGGGGAGTTATTACAGGTGGGTTAATTTTTAGATCTCCACGATGCTTTCTAAACTAATTTTGGTGAAAAATTATTATTATTAAACATAATTTAAAAAAAGAATTGTTGTTTAAATTAAAAAAAAAAATTAAATATTAATTACAAATATTTGAATCAAAAACGTTAACCTCCCCCCTCGAAATGACATCTGCTCTCTTCATGATGTGTGTATTAAATTATATATAATAAATGTTTCATTGTCTCTCCCACATTCAGAAGGAAAATGTAATGTATATGACTCTGTGTATAAAAAAATATATAATTTGAATGACTTTGCAATATAAGCATCATGACAAATTTTGTAAATACATTGATAGTATTTGCAGGTTTAAAGTGCATCACCCAATTCTATACAATAAAGTTTCTGTAAATTAAAGTTGGCATGAAACGGAAGTTGCTATAGTCTTTTCTTTTACCTGATACGGCCCTGGTTAAAGTTACTTATAATCTTTTACTTAATCACCTTGATTTGGTATTTCTAGCACCGTTTAAATCTTATTTGACCAGACACTGACAGTTAGTTGCTTTAGGGGAACACAGGTCTAATATCTGACAGTTTCTACTGGCATCCCAGGGCTCAATTTTAGGACCATTACTTTTTACTCTTTATTTATTCCCTCTTGGCCAGCTTTTGCAAACTCTTTTTCTTATTTTTATGCTGATGACACACATTCATTGTAAACATGGTCGAAATGAGGCTGTCTCAGTGCTCACTACATGTATTTCTGAGATAAAATAATGGATGTCTAATCATTTTCTTTGTTTAAACAGTGAAAAAAAAAAACATTTTTATGTTAACATTTTTAATTAAAGATTACAAGGACATATGAATTAAAAAAAAATAATGATGTCCACAGGTAAATCATTTATAATAAACACTGCAACATTCTGTAAAAAAATAAAAAAATAAGATTATGCAAGTCCATAAAGTGCACTTTAGAATCACATCACTGAGTCTCAGAGTGAAAAACTTTAAAAAGTCAGAGAAAGTCTGTTTTATGGTACAGCCAAGACAGTAAAGAAAGAGTTTGATGTGAAGATGGATTTTCCTATAGGGGAAGGGTGCCTTCAAATGTAGATTGCTCTGTAAAGGATCTCAAATCACGTCTCGATCCGCACGCTCAGGGCAGAACTACAAACTGCAAACCCATAGAGAAATATAGAGAGAAGAAAGAGTTTGTGTGGATCAAAGACAGAAGTTTTGTGATCTTTTAAGTTCTTTCTGTGACCAACATGTTTTCATGATCAACATGAAAGTGCAAGTGCATGAGAACTTTGAAGTGGAGAAGAAAGAGTGAGAAAGAGTTCTTCTTCAGACTTCAGATCTTCACGGTCATATACATTTATTCATTTAGCAAGTGCTTCAATTCTAAAGTGAGGAACAGCTGAATATGAAAATATTCATGAATATAATGAATAAGTGTCATTTAAGCGAACAAGCCTCAGAATCTGTTATTTTTTCATAATGTTGTGAGGGAATTTGGTGAGTAAAAGTAGAAATGAGGATGTTATTTGTGAATAATTAATTATATATAAATAATATATGGCTATATATATATATGTATGTATGTATGCATGTATGTATATATATATATATATATATATATATATATATAAATATATATATATATATACAGCGGGGGAAATAAGTATTGAACACGTCATCATTTTTCTCAGTAAATATATTTCCAAAGGTGCTATTGACATGAAATTTTCACCAGATGTTGGTAACAACCCAAGTAAGCCAAACATACAAAGAAACAAACAAAAATAAGTTCAGAAATTAAGTTATGTGTAATAATGTGAAATGACACAGGGAAAAAGTATTGAACACATGAAGAAAGGGAGGCGCAAAAAGGCATGGAAAGCCAAGACAACTGCTGAAAACTTACAGTAATTAAAAAGCAATCCAGCCCCCTGTCAGTGGAAATTAATAACAGCTGGTTCAGTCCCAAATGATGGCCTACAAAAAGGTCTCATTGCCAAGGTGTCACACAAGACACATCTCATGATGGGTAAAAGCGAAGAGCTGTCTCAAGACCTTCGCAACCTAATTGTTGCAAAACATAATGATGGCATTGGTTATAGGCTCCATTCTAAGCTTCTGAATGGTCCAGTGAGCACTTTTGGGGCCATAATACGGAAGTGGAAAGACAATCATTTCACCATAAATTTGCCTCGACCAGTGCTCCTCGCAAGATTTCTGATAGAGGAGTGAAAAGAATAATCAGAAGAGTTGTGCACATTACCCTAAAAACACCATACAACTTGGTGTTGGCTCTTGGACAACTCTTCTGATTATTCTTTCCACTTCCGTATTATGGCCCCAAAAGTGCTCACTGGACCATTCAGAAGCTTAGAATGGCGCCTATAACCAATGCCATCATTATGTTTTGCAACAATTAGGTTGCGAAGGTCTTGAGACAGCTCTTTGCTTTTACCCATCATGAGATGTGTCTTGTGTGACACCTTGGCAATGAGACCTTTTTGTAGGCCATCCGTTGGGACTGAACCAGCTGTTATTAATTTCCACTGACAGGGGGCTGGATTGCTTTTTAATTACTGTAAGTTTTCAGCAGTTGTCTTGGCTTTCCATGCCTTTTTGCGCCTCCCTTTCTTCATGTGTTCAATACTTTTTCCCTGTGTCATTTCACATTATTACACATAACTTAATTTCTGAACTTATTTTTATTTGTTTCTTTGTATGTATGGCTTACTTGGGTTGTTACTAACATCTGGTGAAAATTTCATGTCAGTAGCACCTTTGGAAATATATTTACTGAGAAAAATGATGACGTGTTCAATACTTATTTCCCCCGCTGTATATATATATATAAAATCTATGGCTATCGTTTTTTTATTTTACACAAATAACATCCTGATGTATTTATGTTTTACTCAAGAAAATAGCACATTTTAAGAATTTGTCAACTGTTTTTGCCTAATAAACAATAATAATCCATAATAATCAAATAGCACTGAACCCCACTGAATTTCATTGTATGGACACACACACACACACACACACACACACACACACACACACACACACAGACATTTTTTTCAAAATATCTTCTGATGTGTTTCAAAGAAGAATGTCATACAGGTTTCAAATTATATCAGATTTTCATTTTTAGGTGGACTATTCCTTTAAAAGTGTTCCCAATATTTAATGTAACGCCTTTCATATTGTATCTCTGAGAGTGAAAGAGAGAGAGAGAAACGGACCACTCTCTGTGCTTTTAGAGACAACATATCAATCAGGAAATGACTTCAGATCAGATGGCTGACATGATTGTGGTTCCTGCTTCTTTTCATTTTTTCTTCCACCTCTCTCACCTACACACAAACCCCCACCCTCATCTTTTTAAAATTCCTTTTTAACTTCAGAACAGAGCGAATGGAAACTAAGCTTGTTACCACATGATGTCTTGGCAAGTTCATCCATGAATTGAGCACATTTTAATTTGAACCTCTTTGTTTTAACAACCTTGACCAGCATCTCCAGAGAACAAGTCCACACAATAAAATGCCACGCTCGTCTCTTTGAAGCGTCTCCAAAAGCATTGTCATCATAGTGACAAGCTCATGAAATACACAAAACTTCAAATGATTTGTTCTTGTTGGTTTTTTGGAGAGCAAAATTGGATTTTAATTATGTTTAAAGGTTGCTTATGTCTCTTTCTTAATTTCACGCTGCGTTTGGACATTATAACCTTTTAATCATGCATGTCTAGCCCTGAGATGATTTTTGCATTAGTAAATTTATATTTATGTTATATATTTATAATTTAAGTTAGAGGAATAGACCTATTGACAAATTTAGCTTAATTTAATTTAGTAAAAATATATATATATAATAAAAAGAATATGCAAAATATATTATAAAAACAGTAAACAGACAAACTACATTTACATTATTAATGTTCTGTTGGTGCTCTCTTCTTTTTGCATGTTTTCATAATTTCTAATGACAGCCTTGACAAAAATTTGGCATGTTTCATTGCGTTATAACAAATCTAACTCCAAACTACATAATATGATTAACAAATCGTTAACAAATAATAAATAATATTTCAATAAAGGCTGAAGAGGCCGGACATCACTTTTAGCCACTACTGTAAAACTCTCTCACAAAGAAATGTGTGCTTCCTATATTCTCCACCAGATGACAGCAATGTACAAATACGTTCTCGTCGCCCTGGAAAATCTCACGCAGAGTGTGCTGAGAGTGGCTCATATTTGGAAACCATATTTTTTATTTCATAATTTTGACTTTATCTAATAAATTATGGATTTTGTCTCATAACTATGACTTATTTTTAAACATATAAATTTTAAAATATTGCTGATTACTTACAAAGAACTAAATGGTTTAGCTCCCCAGTACTTGAGCGAGCTCTTAACGCATTAATAGTCCTTCACATCTATTGCGATCTCAAAACTCTGGCCACTTGATAATACCTAGAATATCAAAATCGACTGCAGGCAGTATATCCTTTTCCTATTTAGCACCTAAACTCTGGAACAGTCTTCCTAACATAGTCCGGGAAGCAGACACACTGTCAGTTTAAATCTAGACAAAAAACACATCTCTTTAACCTGGCATACACATAGAAAATTACACATTCCTATTATTCAAATCAGTTAAATTATTATTATTAGGCTGCATAAATTAGGTCAACACTTCCTATAACACACGATGTACTCGTTACATCATAAGAAGAATGGCATCTACGCTAATGTTAGTCTTTCTGCTTATTCCAAGGTTTACTGTAATCAACTGGATCCAGGTCGTATCCAGATCAGATGGTGGACCTGCGCCTAGACACGACCACAGCGCATGATGTAGTCAGCCGGATCCAGGCCGTATCCAGACCAAATAGAGGACCTGCGCCTAGACACGACCACAACGCATGATGTAGTCAGCCGGATCTGGGCCGTATCCAGACCAGATAGAGGACCTGCGCTATAGACACGACCACAACGCATGATGTAGTCAGCCGGATCCGGGCCGTATCCAGACCAGATAGAGGACCTGCGCCTAGACACGACCACAACGCATGATGTAGTCAGCCGGATCCGGGCCGTATCCAGACCAGATAGAGGACCTGCGCCTAGACACGACCACAACGCATGATGTAGTCAGTCGGATCCGGGCCGTATCCAGACCAGATAGAGGACCTGCGCCTAGACACGACCACAACGCATGATGTAGTCAGCCGGATCTGGGCCGTATCCAGACCAGATAGAGGACCTACACCTAGACACGACCACAACGCATGATGTAGTCAGCCGGATCTGGGCCGTATCCAGACCAGATAGAGGACCTGCACCTAGACACGACCACAACGCATGATGTAGTCAGCCGGATCTGGGCCGTATCCAGACCAGATAGAGGACCTGTGCCTAGACACGACCACAACGCATGATTGACACTGATCCTCAACAATCCCGTCTCCATACCAGCGTGACTCCGATCTTCAACCAGATGGAACTGGATAATATTCTGATTGTTCCAAATCAATCTGACTTCTGACCTATAATGCTGCCTGAATCATAATCATACACTGTTAGTTCATTGGCCAGAGGAGAACTGGCCCCCCGACAGAGTTTTTTTCTCCATTCTGCCCTGATGGAGTTTTGGTTCCTTGCCACTGTCGCCTTTTTTCCACCTTTGTTGCAATGGCTTGGCTTGCTTAGTTGGGGACATTGAATATAACATTTAATTTAATATTCAACAATAATATTGATCTGCCTGCATTGACACTATTATACAAGAACTGAACTGAGCTGGACGATGACATCACGGTTTACTCCAGAGCGGCTATATATATATAAATGAACTAAATTAATAACTTTTTTAAAACAAAAATGAAACATCACTGAACTTACTTAAGCTGGACTGTGACGCTATTTTCTTCTGGAAACAAACTTTTTTGCATTATCTTCCTGTTATCTCTGTAAATCTGCTTTGAAACAATCTGTATTGTAAAAAGTGCTATATAAATAAATGTGACTTGACTTGACTTAACTGAAATGGCAGTTTTGGAAATGGAAACATGACAAATTGAACAGACATCATTTTTGGCCAGCCTGTCATAGAAAGAAATTATGAACACATGCAAAAACAAGAGAGAACCAACAATGTGTATATATATATATATATATATATGTGTGTGTGTGTGTGTGTGTGTGTGTGTGTGTGTGTGCTGCTACCTCTGGGTCTGTGATCTCTTATTTTCCACCAGGAGGTGCTTCAGAGGGAAAAACACCCTTAACCTGTTGACCATGAAGCTTCAGTGAATCAGAGTGAACAAACACTTCACGTTTGGCAAAAGCAAAGACAGCTAATGAACAGAAGAGCACAAGCACAGGGCAGTTAAACGGTACAGTCGCAGAAACATGTAACCGTGTCCCTATTTGCATTCACATCCCCCTCTCAGAAAAGACTCTTGCGAGGCCTGTGGGTGAAAGTGGGAGTTGTTGTTTGGGGCATGTAGTTGTTGTTGTTGTTTTTACAGGCAGACAGAGTGAGGGGAACGCTAAGGGGGTGCTGAGCAACAAAGAGCACGCACTGTCAGCTATTCCACTAACAAAACACCGCTTATTCTGCTAACAACAGTCTGGCAGAGACACCACGACACGCTGACAATAAGCAAGATCCCACTCGTGAAATTTAGGTCAATTTACACAACAAATTTTTATGGATCAAGGGACACCTTCACTCATGATGATAATAATCAGTTACATGCTTGAGTGTTCTTGTAATCCATGTAATACAAATGTTTAGGCTACTTTCCATCCATAAATATAGCTTTATCTCTTTTCATTCATACATTCCTCATCTCATGGCTTTAGTCCATGTCTGTTAGCTTAGACGATACTGATATGCAAAACAAAACTGACTTTAAATACGTGCAGCATGGATGTCCTCATAAAATAAAGATCCCATTGATTTTCATTACAAGCTATCAGAATTTCATCTTACTTTTAGCAATATAAATATCAGCAACTGCACCAAGTTGCATATTTTTGCTCAGTTTGGGCCTTGAGTTTTTTCTTCCTAAAGTATGAGGTCCATATTCTCCTATGTCTTAATATATGAGCTCAAAAAATATGATACTCAAAAAGCACATATGCACTTTTTTGGATTTTGTTTTTAGATTTTGTTTAAAGGTTCAATAAACTGTTCTCTTTTTCCTTGTAACCGTTTTTTATTAGTTAATTTGCAGGTTATCTAATGTGTTACTTTTTAAAGTAATGTGTTACAATATTGCATTACTCCCCCCAAAAGTAGCTAATTGCACTATTTGGTTACTTTTTATGGAAAGTAATGCATCACGTTACTTTTTCTCACCCGGGCTGGTTGTTTTTTTAATAACAAAAAAGTTATATTTCTAGCAAATGTAAAGTCCCTTTCACACCAAAAGTGAAATAAATAATCCTCTTATTAGTTTGGTTGAATTGGATCATCGAAGGTCAGCAGCAAAGACATAATACATCTAATCTAATAAAGTGAGATTAAATACATAAAGTATGTTTGTGTAATTTAACATTTAATCATTGCAAGTTAGCGTAACATTCTGAGTTTGTATTTCACTGGTCTTATTCATTTTGAGGAATACTGAATTTGTGTAAGTGAGATGAGAAAATGCCTGCTCACATTTAGTCTAGAACTACAATAGCCATCATGTTAACACAGCGCACACTTCTGCACTTACTCCCGATTTCTCTCAATCAATAAATGGGAAAAAAGTGTTGGTTATTTGAAAAAGTAACTCAGATAATTTGTTGTAAATTTAAAAGTAATGCGTTACTTTACTAGTTACTTGAAAAATGTAATCTGATTACGTAACTTGTGTTACTTGTAACGTGTTATCCCCAACACTGTCTAATAATATAGATTTGAAAGCTATTAGTTTACAACTGTTTTTGAATAGTCAGTGTCAAGGTAACATAATCTGGCTATAAAGGCCTATTTATGTTCAGACAACACAAAGGTTTAGCGTTCTTCAAAAAAGATTTCATCTATTTCCAGTATTTAAAACGCATGCAAATGCTGATAATCTTGTGGCCAGATAAAACATTAAAAAGACATCCACTACTACTCCAGACCGTTTGATCAGAGATAATATCCATGGCAGTGTAACCTTTGAGGTTTCGCAATTGGTTACACAATTGTTGCTTCACTGAGACGTGTAAGAGTGCAAAGATGTTCGTAACACTTGTATTATGATAAACACTACCGTTAAAATTTTTTTTTTTTTCAATAAATTAATACTTTTATTCAGTAAGCATTGAAATAAAAAAGTGACTGTTAAGACCCAAACTTTAAAGAAACCAGTGCTCAGGAGTCATATTAATTCAGGTTTGCCAGTATTCTCTGACTGAAATGGATGGGAAAGCAGCAGGCGGTGTGGATACACACAGGGGAGCGTGATCTAGGATTGGGTAAACATCGTCTAAACCTTGGGAGTAAACCAGATGTGTGTGTGTGTGTGTGTGTGTGTGTGTGTGTGTGTGTGTGTGTGTGTGTGTGTGTGTGTGTGTGTGAACGGGTGTGACCCTTCAACGCCCCATTATCCCTACACAACGCACACAACAATAGGTAAATTGTCACAGACGTTCCCACCCTAACTGAAGTGTCACTGTTGATTCTGCAGCATTAACTGATCAACAAGTGATCATGCAAGACAACATCAGCAACAAACACTAAATTATGCATAGTATATGAGTTGCATTACTATCGTCTGTGCTCCATCTGACCCTTTACCCAGACTTGATTCAGTACACGCTATGTACTAATGAAATCTTGCACAATTTAACAGCATTCAGAAACAATTTCGTTTTGAATAGCTTTACTATTTAAGCTTAAAAATAAATAAAGCTCTGTCATGTAGCAATGTGATCATTGTACTAGAGTTGAATAGCTCTATTCATTCATTAGGGTAAACAGATGCATGACACATAGCAGTGTTATTTTGGTATCATTGAAATGCTATTTCAGGTTTTGTTAATATTTTGAATTAGATTTTGTTTTAGATTTTAGTTAAAATGTAACTTTTTGTGTGTTTTTGCCATTTTTATTATTTTAAAAATATATATATGGCTATATACTTTTATTAACTTTAGTTTTTAATTTATTTAGTTTACATTTTTCAGTACTTCAACTTGAACTATAAACGAAAATGAGAAATGTTGATTTGGCAACTATAGCTGAAATTTGTGAGAGACTGACACATTCTGACAAATTTGTGGCTAATTAATAAGAATTTGTATGTTATGTTATGTTTTCTCACAAGATCGGGTTGGAGTTTGAGTGCTGTAGTATTTTTAGATTTCCATCTGCAGTCAAGTACACAAGTGCTTCTCTGAATAAATTCTAATGCTAAAAAAGCTAATTCTGTTAGCACCAATGACTCTACAATGCACTTTTAACAGTCGGTTTAACCCACCAGATATTTTAACAGTCAGTTTAACCTACAATGTATTGGCAAAGTTTGTAGAAGAATGTCACAACAACTTTGTCAAGAGTCACTTATAACGGGAATTGCTGGTAAGTTTCATCATCCTCTATAGTCAGTTTGCCAACTCACATATTTTTTCTTCTTCATCCAAAAACAGTCTCTGCTCAAACATAGTTCCTGTTTCACAGGAAGTAACCCAGAAACTAATAGCTACTAATGCATTAGCTTAGTGAGAGAGAAAACCAGTGCACTTCGGGGACTCCCCTTGACGTTTTTCAGGTGAAATGCAGGGAGAAATGACTTATTGTGTCGCTCTTGGTACTTTTTAAAGGGACAAGAAAAGATCCAGCAAAAGAACAGCTATATATGAACAGTAAAAATGTTTCTCTCATATATGAATCCCAAACAAGCTTAGTACAAAATGTACAGTGACCACCGTTCTGCCCTGTCAGCGTAAGTGTCCTTGAGCAGGGCACTTATAGGGGGGCTGTCCCTCCGATTGGTGTATAAACAGCTTCAGTGGGAGAAACATCTGCTAAAAAGTAACTAAATCCAAAAGTTGAGGTTTCAGTTCCCCTCACAGTCCAGTACTCTACAAACAGGTATTACAGGCATGTTACATCATAAACTAAATATTAAAACTGTGTTCTCAGAAAAAGGGAAGGAATGTGTATTCAATATGTAAATGCATTTGGATGTTTATGAACACTTACAGGATTATTCCATCCAAAAATGGAAATTCTCTCAGCATTTACTCACCCTTATGTCATTCTAAACCTAAATGCAAGTTTTGGTTACCACTGACCAAAAATCCCACTGAGACATTTCTCACACTATCGTCTTTTAAGTTCCACAGAAAAAAAGAAAGCCATACAGGTTTGGAACGACATGGGGGTGAGTGAATGAAGACAGAATTTTCAGTTTTGGGTGAAATATTCGTTTATATCATATTTTAAAAATATTTGTGTCAGATTGCTTTAGAAGTAAAATGTCAGTCTGAGTGGCTTTTCTTAAAGGAATAGTTCACTTAAAAATGAAAATGTTGTCATCATTTACCCTTAAGTTGTTTCAAACCTGTATGAATTTCTTTCTTCGGCTGAACATAAAAGAAGATATTTTGAAGAATTGATGGACCCCATTGACTTCCATAGTATTTTTTTTTTCCTACTATGGAAGTCAAAGAGGTCCATCAACTGTTTGGTTACTGACATTCTTCAAAATATCTTCCTGAATTCATTTTCATACAGGTTTGAAACAACTTGAGGGTGAGTAAATGATGACAGCATTTTCATTTTTAAGCGAACTATTCCTTTAAGTTATATAACTAACTTCTCTTATAGTGGCCTGCTACCCTCCACATCCCAATGAATTTAGCATATTCTACATCTAGATTTACGATGTTGATTGAACGGCTATAGTAGTGTGTAAAGCAAACAGCCGCTGTTTGCTCCCCACACAAACCAACATAGAAGTTGAGGTGACAGACTTCTCATTCAACTGTAGCTCACAGCTACACCTTTAATACACAATTCCTGTACCGTTACAGGATGCTTATACGGGGGACCACCTGTAGATCATACAAAATTTTGACTATTCCAAATGTAGCCTACTTCTACATTTCAAATGATAAAAATCCTGAAACCATGTGATGAAACCTCCCATACAATCAACATAAACAGATAGATATATATCATGTTAATGGATGACTCTATAACTTAACTCTAAAATCTTTACTAGAGATCCAATTATCAGAGTAACATGCAAAAGTATTTCCCCAAACATAGACTTCATGCAAATTTATGCTGTCCAAACTTTGCCTCCACTCTCACTCTCAGAAAGGATTTTTAGGACATGAAAGCCCCCTCAGAAGTGTCTCCTTTGTTCAGCTGTTCCTTTGACGCTAGACCTACGTCTTCATTCAAGTAAATGTTTGCAAATGAGCCTGTTCCAAATACAGCTAATTTAACCATTAAAATGAACAGGCATTCATAACAAAGCTGAACAGGATCTTAATCACTTGATCTTGTTTCCTAATGAACTGAGGGGATTAAAAAATAGATTTTCTGATGCAATCACCATGTAATATATTCAACTTATTCAATGTTGTACTTTTCTTACAATAACAATAGTTTCAGAAGCATTGCAATTTGCATGAACACATGAATTTCATCAACTGAATTAGCTTTAAATGT
The DNA here is from genome assembly GCF_963993115.1 of Abramis brama. Lineage (NCBI taxonomy): Eukaryota > Metazoa > Chordata > Actinopteri > Cypriniformes > Leuciscidae > Abramis > Abramis brama. Next base: position 9,563,481 of record NC_139967.1, on the reverse strand, counting down.
CAACAAGCAAAATACAACAATTTGAGTTGAAAAAAAGGAAAATGAAAAATTAAGGGTGTGAGATTTTATAACTGGAAAGTTTCACATAAAAATCTAGTTCGTTTTGCTGTTTTTTAAACCAAGAAGCAACTCAACATAATGCTTTTTATTTTTTCTATAAAAATAATGAACATGGCTTTAGTCCTTTTAGGCTTCATCACATTTTTGTTGAATTTATTTGCAATTAGATCGAAATACACATTCTGCAAATAAAAGTAAAAAAAAACAGGAGAGTGTTCACGTCTGAAGATACTTTGTTAAAAAAAATCCATATGCAATTTAATGGCATTAGTATGAAAACTAAACGCCGTAAACATGAAACTTGCGTCAGCTATTTAAACCCAAGGAAATACTGACGTCCAAATACGTCAGTGGTCCAGGCAGCCAATCGCAGCGCACCACGACGGTAGAAAAAGAACGCGAGCGTTTCCATTTCTTCAATGTTACGAGATCGAAGGGAGAAGTTAATACGGGAAATAAAGACGATTTTTTTTGGACATTTTCCCCCCACCCCTAAACAATACAGAAAGGGGTCTTTACACAGATCCTAATCCAGAAAATCATACAACATGGTCGTAGTTACAGCAGGGACCGGCGGAGCCCACAAAGTCCTTCTGATATCGGGGAAACAGAGCGCTTCGACACAGGGCGGATACAGCCGTTCAATATCTGTCATGATACCGAGCCAAGCCTCTTCAGACTCCGACTCCACCATCTCTGGACAACCACTGCGAAAAAGGCAGAGACTCACACATCTGAGTCCAGAGGAAAAACAACTTCGAAGGTGAGTCGAGCTGGGATTTATTTTCATCAGCCTTTAATTTAGTTGGTTTGAAAGCGGGTTAAACCAAAATAATTCAACAGAGTGCCCATATTTAGGTTCATGTACTTCATATATTGACGTTCTAATATGTAAACTTATTGAATTGCTAAAAATGGACCAATTTGACACTTCCATGGAAGATTTTGAGTCCCAGCCAAGATTAGTGGGTTTTGCCGGTCAGTCCCTCCCCCTCTGATTCAATATATCCACATCTTGCCTGCGTGGCAGGAACATGACCGCGCATGCGCCATTTCCTCACCACTGTCTGACCTGCCAAAATGGGTTGCTCAATAAAAAGGAAATGTTTAGTTTGTTTTATATAAAGTAGTTATAGGAATGTATAAATATAAATTGAATAAACAGAAGTGTATAATTCATTAAAAAAATGTCATGTCTCAGATAAATCTTATATTTATCGTTTAGCCAAAAATGTGTGTTAAACCGGTACAATTTTATTTTTAGGAAACTGAAGAACAGAGTTGCTGCACAGACAGCAAGAGACAGAAAAAAGGCCAAAATGGGGGAGTTGGAGCAGCAAGTTTTGGAGTTGGAGCTCGAGGTACTTTGGCTGACCCTTATCATTTTTTTTTTTTTTTTTTAGTTCCATCTAATGTGCAAAGCAGACTATTTTTTTTTTAGTTTTTTCTTTTGTTGCTCAGAATTAAGATTTAATTTTGACATGTTTTCCACAGAATCAGAAGCTCCATGTCGAGAACAGGCTGTTGCTAGAGAAGACGAGCGATCTGATCTGTGAGAATGAGGAGTTGAGACAGAGACTGGGGTTGGATACCTTGGAAGAAAAAGAGCAGGTAAAAAGACCATCAATCAAACTGGGTTTGTCATACTATTGGTAGTTGCTAAACGGATGGTTAACAGAGCTGTAAAGTATTGTTTTTGTTTCCACTTCCCACTTAACGCCTCTCATTCTCTTTTAGGTTCAGGTACTAGAGTCCGCAGTGAGCGATTTGGGTTTGGTGACCGGGTCTTCTGAGTCCGCAGTACTCAGGCTACGTGTGCCTCCGCAGCAGGTGCAGGCCCAGCAGTCCCCAAATCTGAAGACTTCACCATGGATACTCTCAGCCCTGGCCCTGCAGACACTGAGGTAAATATCCTGCAGTTTCAGTGTACACTGCAAGCAAATCTCATTGGCCGTGACCATTTCTTCTCACTAATGACTCTTTACTGTGCCGACAAAAGCTAACTTGGAATTTAAATGTCTCCTGCAGTCTGATCTCTTGCTTGGTATTCTGGACATCCTTGACCCAGAGCTCTTCCTCAAGACAGATCTCACAGAAGCACAGCAAGCCCAGCAGGAGCTTGAGCTGGTTGGGGGTGCAGGAGAGCAAATACCTGCCTCCCCACCTACGACTTTGGGGCCCGCACCAGTTAAGCTGGAAGCCCTTAATGAACTGATCCACTTCGACCACATCTACACCAAACCCGCTGAGGTGGTGAGCGAGGAGAGCATTTGTGAAGTCAAAAATGAGGATTCCATCGTCTTCTCTGAGGTCGATGAAGAAATCGAGTTGGAAGTCCAAACGGTGTCTGTTAAAGACGAACCAGAGGAAGTGGTCATCCCTGAGACGGATCAGAATCCAGACGTGGTTGACGATTTCCTCTCCGACGCCTCTTCCTTCAGCGGCTACGAGAAGGCTTCGTGTCTGACGGACGCGTACAGTGACTCTGGATACGAGAGATCTCCCTCCCCCTTCAGCAACATTTCATCCCCTCTCTGCTCTGAGGGCTCTTGGGATGACATGTTTGCAACCGAACTCTTTCCCCAACTGATTAGTGTCTGAAAGTTGCATACAATATCCAATACGCCTGCCTTTGCTCTTTTATTGTAAGTGATTGCCATGTGCTTCATAACGATAGTACGACAGTAGCGTAGCGTATAACCCCTCTTGCGATTTAGACCAAAGGTATTGCTTTAAGACTAATACGGCAGGTCTATTTGTGTGCAAGATTTGCCGCGACACTATGTACAGTTCAAACGCAACTCAGTATTTTTGTCGGGGAAGGGGATGGGTACTAATCGTTTTAAAAAGTGATCTATTTATTTGTGTATCTCTCTTTTCTAGAGTTCTGTAATGCAATCCATCTCAAATGCTTAATGTACAACTTATTTTATTGTAAATGCTCTCCTCAATCATAATGCATTAAAAAAAATTTGCATTGCATAACATGCTTGGTTGTCTGACTTTTGGAATTTGAACGTGCCAGAGCTCTTATCTACTTCCTGTTCCATACCTTTTTAGCTCCCTTTAAAGGGATAGTTCACCCGATATTTTTTTTTTTTTTAAATTCATGTTGTTCCAAACCTATTTTGTCTTCTGCAGAACACAGATGATATATTTTTTTTTTCATTAAACGGGGTCTTAAACTACACTGGACCTCATTGACTTTAAAGGGATAGTTCACCCAAAAATCGAATTTGTCATTTACTCCCCCTCAAGTTGTTCCAAACCTGTATGAGTTCCATTCATCTGTTGGTATTCATCCTACTATGGAAGTCAATGGCTACCGTCAACTGTTTGATTACCGACATTCTTTAAAATATCTCCATTATTGTAATTTGTATTTTTAATTGCATCTTGTTTTAGTATCAAAGTCATACAGGTTTGGAACAACATGAGGACAATGATGACTACCGGTAATAAAATGTTTAGGTGATCTTTTTTTTTTTTTTTTTTCAATTGCTTCACTAAGATTGTGGGGTGAATTATTTCCCTAACCAAGTGACAATCATCAAATTTAGTGGTAAATATGTGTATGTTCTCTAAACTGGAAAATCACCATTAACTCTCTTTACCCTGAATGTATCCGTATGTACACGTAGAGTGCTTGTGCAAATGGTGAGTATTTTTGGTTCCAGTAGCATGTCAAGTTGCCCTTGGGACTTTGCCATCTGCTTTCTGTACTTTCCTAAAACAAGAGGTGATAAGATAGGCTTCAAATCTAAACGATTACACAACACCAATCATGTCAAAACTGCTTTTTAATCTGATTACTCACAGAGGCATGTTAACGCTGGCAATAGAAGTTTCATTCTTTTTGCAAAAAGTTTTTATATATATCTGTTGAAATGTTATCGGAGTTTCTGTTTCAGTCAAAAGTGGGCCAACTGGGATGTAATGCAATGTATTGTGACAAAAGGGTGGTGTAGGATGGTTTACACCTTTTTATCCCCAGGCTAATTCAATAAGCTTGGTTTCTCAGAGTAGGGTGGGGAGGAGGACAGATCTCCAAAACCCCTAAGGAGCTTAAATTCCAGGCGACACTACACTTTTAAAGATATTGCAAGTTGACACTTTGCCAAGGCTGCATTCATTTGATTAAAAATACATGAAAACAGTAATACTGTGAAATATTGTTGCAAGTTAAAACAACTTATTTTAATATATTTTAAAATGTCATTAGTTCCTGAGATGGCAAAGCTGAATTTTCAACATCATTACTCCAGTCTTCAATGCCACATGATCCTTTAGAAAACAACTGAATAAGCTGATTTGGTGATGAAGAAACATTTCTTATCAAAGCTGAAAACAGTTCTGCTGCTTGTGGAAACCATGATACATTTTTTCAGGATTCTTTGATGACAGAAAAGGTCATAAGAACAGCATTTATTTGAAATAATAATCTCTTGTAGAATTATAAATAACTTTACAGTAACTTTTGATCAACTTAATGCTGAATAAAAGTTTTTTTTATTTTACTAAGCCCAAAGTGTTGAACGGTAGTGTACAATGAAAAAACTTTAACGCAGGTGTGTGATGGTTCTCTTTCAAACACAACATTTTCACCAAACATCTTTTTTGAAGAAGAAATCTTCCTTCATACACTTCCGTCGTATTTGTAATACCACATTGTGGTGCATCTCGTCTCATCCTGTAAGTCACATCGGGTGAAGTTGAGGTGAGAAAATTCATGTCGTTTGATATTGCAAAGTTACTTTCATGACAGCGCAGAAGAGCGGAAGGCGTGGATTGTGGTTTTTTGTTTCATGTGAGCTAAAATGGATATCGTAGAAGCAAGATATACCACATGGATAGGCCTACATATGCTAACATTACTGACTATGGATTAACAAAATCTTTGGTCAGACTTGTAACATCATCGTTAATTCTCAAAATATACTTATAAGCCAATACTAAAGCACAGGCTCAAATTAGAATGTTATTCAAGGTCTTAAAATGACACTATCATCACCTCGGGTGATTGAGATAAATCCTACAGTAACTCTCATCTTACAGCCACAGTTACAGAAGTTATAAGAATGCCAGCAGCTGATGGGACACTGGGAAATACCCACAAATGCCCCACCAGTCTCAGTTTCAGGGACTATCCACATCTGACTTTAAACATGGGAAATTAAAACATAAAAATAACAAACTACCACATTAGATTTTTCAATATTCTTTTTTGCTTGCTCATGAAAAACCCTCCACCACAATGCTAGGGTGTTGAGGGTGGTTGACTGGGAATTCTGGGTGTTTTTTAGTTCATATGCAGGGGGTTTCGTACTGCGCCAAGCCCCTCCTTCTATTGACAATTTTATTGTCTGCCAGATGAAAATTGAAAGACTGACATCTTAGAAAAGTATTGTATCCAAAATTTACATATTACCTGACGTCAATTCAAATGCAAATTTATGTCTCGGCACAGAAACATGCATCAAATCAGAAGGAGAAACCATGCTGGGATGTATTACGGATCAAAGTCAGCTGTGAAGAAGCATTTATGCTGAATATTTTTTCAGCTCAGAGAGGGATGAGAATAGACATGTGATGCAGAAGGTCAAACAGGGCAACAGCTTTCACAGAGATTAAGTTCTCAAGTCTTTGAAGAACGTTCAGAGTTTGTGAGTGTTTTCATGCGAAAGAGTGTTTTCATCTCTTAAAGACAGAATTGTATTTACCGAAACAACACACACCGAACTTCATAAAAGCATATAGATTGAACCAAAAGAATCAATCAGTGGCATTACACGTATTATCTTGATATCATGATACACTTTTACCAATATAATTAAGCTCATTTGAGCTCATGGCAGAATAACCGCCAAATCACATGACATATCAGTTCATGTAAAGCGAAAAATGGAAGCAATACCGAGAGACTAACTGCCAGTCTTTCCTGTACAGGTGTGCTTGTTGCGCCTGGTTTCACGCCGACTCGATTTGTCACCAAGACCAGAAATACAAGCTTACAATGATCCAAAAAAAAAACCTTCCTTTGTATTGATTTTCCTTCTTGCATCACAAGATATTCTGAATCCATAGTTTTTTTCTATGTGTAAATTCAATTATTTACACAAAATCTCCACTTATACAGGAGGCCTATGGCCGGTTTCACAGACTAAAATGCATGTTTGAGCTGCTTTAACTAAAAAGAACTTGCACTGGCATATATTAAGATATCAGTGCCATCGTTTTGTCTCAAGTTTCAAACCAGTAATGTGTTTTTATAAGGGACATTTATAAAAGCTACTTAAGTGTCCTAATTGAACTAAGGCCTAAGCCTTGTCTGTGAAACCAGGCCCTAAAGAGTGTTAGCTTTATTGTCAAGTGTTTCGTCAGGATAAACATATTTTACATTTTTATTTTCATATTTTTCTCCACTTAAATACCTCTAGCTGTACTGGGAAAACTGCCCGTCTACTATGTCCACAAGTGTCTGTTTCTTAAAACAGTCCTGGTGTAAAATTAGTATGTGTGTGTGTGTGGTGCTGAGGCATATATGAGTAAGTGCGAGTTAAGGGGGGAGGGTGTCAACACCATCCACGTCTGCATGACCAACAAGATTACCAAAACAGGAACCATAACCGAGACAAGACAGCTTTGTATCACTCTCCATTCATTGAAAACTACACTAATTTTCTATATTTCTTAACTTGTGCTTTGTGTGTGCTCAGAAACAAAGACTACAATAACCGTTAAAAGTGTCTGTTCAGACTGTCTTAGCAAAGTAATGCAACATTGCCATTATAAAACCCACAAGAAAACAAATAACAAACCTTACCAGCTATTACAACCTTACTTGTTTAGGAGAAACTTTAAAAAAAACCTCCAAAGCAACTTTAGGCCCAAGGAATTACCTGGTAAATATCTGGTAAAAGCTAATCTTTAGCATTCCCATTCACCTCAATGGCAGTTTCTCAACTGGCACATGAAATTAACTCCAGAGCACGTGACCTAAATGCTGCCATCTTGAATTCAAGTGCAGTTAGTTCTGGAAATATTTTTGATCCAACCTGAGCCATCTATGTCATGTGACTGATCTTTCTACACTATTTAGCGCAGGGGTTCTAAACTCTGGCCCTCGAGGTCACTTTCCTACAGAGTTTAGCTCCAATCTTGATGAGACTCACCTGTTTATAACTTTCTAGAACATCCTGAAGACCTTGATTAGCTTGTGCAGGTGTGTTTGAAGGTTGTGGTTGTGCAAAACTTTGAAGGAAAGTGGACCTCGAGGGCCAGAGTTAAGAACTCCTGTTTTAGGGGCCATTTACACGACACAATTATCCACTAAAACCTTTTTATTTATTTTGGCTGTTTATTAACACAACAACGGCTTTTTGGGGGCCTGAAAATGCAGGCTTTTGAAAACGGGTTTCAAAGTGCCGTTATTGTTTCCATGATTTTTGAAAATGGTAACGTCATTACAAAATGACATCGCCAACTACTGGCCAGAATACAGCGTTTTTTGTCGTCGTCATAGCAGATCCGTGTGAACGGGGATCGTTTTGACAACGTTGTCGTCTGTACGCGAAGAAAAATAAAGAAAAAACGTTTCTGTTTTTTAGTATATCGTTGTAGTTTTCACACCGTCCTTGTCTATTTTACAATGTTAAGAGCACTGTAAAGTTATAAGGCCACTGGTAAAACATTCTAATTGTTATATTTATAAGTATGTTATAATTATATATATAATATAATATAATTAATATGATATAATATTTCTGTAAAAATGAATGTTTGTTTGCTAGAGTGTCACAATGGATTCTACAAATGCTGCTCCACAATTAACACAGAATAGTCTCTCAGGAGCAACCCAGGGCTGTATTCCACACTGCATGAGTGTCGATCTTGATCCCTGTTGGGATTGAACCGGTAACCTTTAGCTACTATAAGACCTTTAACTATTATACCTTCCATTTCACAGTTGAGGCAGCAAGCTGTCGGATAAAGGTAAAAAGACTGATTAAACCACATTCTGCTGTTGCCATGGTTTCATTTCCTGAACATGACAACTCGTATCATCAAATCACACATTTATAGCCGCACAGCAATCAACCACTACGTCCCCTAATCCCTATGTACATGGGATTGCATCATGCTGAGACAACAATGGCAAGCTATGCAATTTTAATAATCGAGTTTCCATGATTTTGACCTTTGCTAATGTTATTAAACAGCTAGAATGACTAATAAAGACAAGAATACATGTTCAAAAGCATTATTATATGAACACCATGTATAACCCTTCAGAGGAGGTGAAAGTCCACACACCAACAGGCTGTAGTAGTCACCAGGCAACACACACACACACACACACACACACACACACACACACACACACACACACACACACACACACACACACACAAAGATACATTAAATTGGTCAAAAAATACAGTAAAGGTATTTATAATGTTACATGTACAATATACTTTAAATACCAATCTTTAGAACTTTCTATTTATCAAAGAATCCTGAAAAAAGTATCACGGTCTCCACAAAAATATTAAGCAGCACAACTGTTATCAACATTAATAATAATAAGAAATATTACCTGAGCCCCAAATCAGCACATTAGAATGATTTTAAAGACTGTAATGGCTTCTAAAAAATTCTAATTTATATTTAAAACAATTGCATTGACTTAATATTTGCATTTTATTTAAAGGAAAATATTTAATACTGCTCACATTACATAAAGAAGACCTACATATGAAAGGACATTTTAAAATGCATGAATGCGTTGTATTGTTATAGCATTGTAAGTGTTATATTGATCATAGGCCTGGTTTGAGCTATTTTTAGTTGGCTATTGTTTTTGTCACCTACAGTATATGACCTGGCAACCCTGGACAAGACACTGAAATAAGATTTATCTTGCTATTGTTCTAACATCTATATGTATTTTGATACCATACAATGCAGTTTGTAGTGAAAGTGAAACAAATAAAAGGTAAGGAACAACACTTGATCTAAATCAAATATTATTCAAAAGCTCTATAATCTTAATTCACACACAGAATTATAGGGCACAATCACATTTATTCACCTTTTAAGAAGTAAGTCAAAGTTGCCTTGTTAGATTGCAGCACTAGAAAACTAAAGGAAGTAGGAAGAATTATTACACAATGTTCTTTTCCTGTAAAGATTAAAAACCAGGTTTTCTAGCTGGGGCATGAATGAATGAACTTCCTTAAATCTACCAGGAACACACAAACAGACTAACTTGTCAGTTTGAAATAAAGGTGTGCAGAAACCGAATGATCATCATTGACCCTCGCAAAACCACAAACATTCAGACTGAAACAAAACATGTCCTATTTTATGCTTTTACACAGAAAATGTTCGCTTCCTGTGCTCTTGACTTGACTACTCACTGCGGTTAGTGCGTGGTATTGTGCAGACTAGAACAACACAGTCACTGAACTCATGGAAAATTATATCCTGCGTAGGATTGTTTGAGACTAAATGGACTTTGAAGTCATATTCTAGAAGCTGATGACCATAAAATGTCTATTTGAATGTGTTAATGTATGACTATATACACAGTCACTTCAGGTTAAGCAAAGCAATTTCAATTCAATAGCAGTAGCAGGTCGTGAGGTCTGCCTCGAGGGTCACAGTGATCTCACTGATGTCGTATTTACATCACGGCTGCGACACACGACACCATCAGAAAGGTCGAGACCATCAGGATGTCACAACGATTTTTGCAGGAATGTTGCCTGACAGGCTTTTCCAATAACGTATTGGAATTCCTAAAATCTTTGTTTTGTTTTTAATCATTTAAAAAGTGGGTTCCTAAAATTGGCCACACTAAAAATTTGCCCTCTATGTTTTTGAAAAAAGTTTATTATGCTCATCAAGGCGGCATTTATTTAATCAAAAATACAGTAAAAACAGTAATATTGTGAAATATTATTCCATTTTTAAAGCAACTGTTTTCTATTTGAAAATATTTGAAAATGTAATTTAGTCCTGAAAAATCATTCTAATATGCTGATTTGGTGCTCGAGAAACATTCTTGTTGTTAACAATGTTGAAAATAGTTGTTGCTTTTTTTGTGTGTGTGTGTGTGTGTGCGTGTGTGTGTAAACCGTGATACAGAAATAGACCGTTTAAAAGAACAGCATTTATTTGAAGTAGAATTTATTTAGACCATATTTATTTTTAGATCAAGAATAAGAAATTAAATAGAATTACAAAGTTTAAAGTTCATTGTGTCACATGACTGATGGTCAACTTTCCGTTCAGTGTACATTAGAGCTGCTGCTGGTAACTGAAGGGTAAATATTGAATTTTCATTTGAAAGAAATGAGACTGTGGTGAAGCGCAAGAACATGCCTCACTTCTCGGCACACTCACAAAGACAAACAACCAAGGGAACGCATGTCTACATATGCAACTAATGTGGCTAAATTGCCGCATTCCTTTTGAACATATAAAATATTGCAACAGCCAGTGTTTCTGTTTACAGGGAAAAGTATAATGCAATCCCCAGAAAGAACTCTGAAAGAGGCGGAAATGTGTCCCGGACACAGACGCTGAGGCATTCTAGAAATGTCTGGAAAACAGCACTTACCCATGGGCCTCCTGGCTGAACTTTGACCCCAGAGTTTCTCCCACTGAGGGGAAAAAATAGAACAGCTTATCATGGTGGATAAGAAATTCTGCTTTACACCTGAAATTCTGCTTATTTTAAAGGGCACACGCACAGGTCATAATATTTTATCAGGGACAGTTTATTTGACAAATTATGTCTTTATGCCAGGGAGAATGCGCGCACGCACACGCACACACACACACACACACACACACACACACACACTCTTAAACATTCTTAAACAACCTGAACCCAGTGTATTGAGTGTATAGACAAGAGGGGAATTTGTGCTGCCCGACTGATTCGACTGAAAGAAAGAAACACATGGGTGACAGTAGAGGCAGTAAAAACAGTTCTTCCTAAAATTACTCAGAAAATGTATTACCCCATGAGACATAAACCAAATGTGCTTTGGAACAAACAGAAAAGGGATAGAACATGAAAACTGAGCACAAAGACGCTGATATAAATGAATAGAAAAAACTGGTGCAAAGTTCACAAAGGCTGTCAAGAACATGTCATATTATTCCCCCCATATTATGACATGTTCATATTCATACATGTCATATTATGCCCCCCCCCTCCCCCAAAAAAAAAAACGAAAAAAAATATATATATATTTTTTTGTGTCACTAAGATTTGCATTGTGACATTTTTCCCTTGACAATTCAGTTTCAAATTCCTGACACTGCAATGCTAAAAATCTCATAAACTATAAATTACAGTAATTATTTGAGTAATTAAATATTCATACATCATGGCAGAATTTGTTGTATTATCTTTCGTATCATCTTTTCCATGCAGTATGATAACTGCATTACAGTAATAAGAATCTACTTATTAAATTAAAACAATTTAATAATTTAAATGTATTAATTATTAATAAATGTAATTATTAAGAGCACTTTTAAAAGTATTTTCAAATGAGTTAAATAAAATGAATGATGAAAATAAAGTTAATGCAAAATTCATTTAATTATTTATTATATATATATATATATATATATATATATATATATATATATATATATATATAATTATTAATTATTATATTTTAGATACTAATTATATATCAATTCTTATATTTTATGTATATCTCTCTCTCACACACACACACATATATATACATATGGTGTATTTCTATATTATAATATTATATTATAATATTTCATATTTCTATCTTATTTTGGGGGTGACATATTACTGGGATCACTTGATTGCTTTTAAAAAATGCAAACAAGTCGATTCCAGGTTGCATGTAGTGCTCTTGGTGGTCTGTGATTGGCTGACTCGGTTGTGTAGCCATGGGCATCTTTACCACATTCTGCCTCACTATCTGCAAATAACAAGGAGAAAGAGATACATACAGGGAGAAAGATAAAAGAGTACTTCTCATAATTACCAGCCTCTAGCACCCGAACCTCCCAGTTCCTGACAATAGCTTATTACACACTGGATAATCTGTCATTATACGGCCCAAATTGCTGGTTGTTACCGGCGTCCTGTCCGGACTTGATCTGAGGTCAGCAACATTTTGGCAGTCACAATTAAAGTATAGGAATAGCTAGGGAAGCTGAGAAACCTGAAATCTAAAACTCAAATGATTATGCACACATTAGATTAAAGGAAAATCAGCCAACTGTCCACAATGTGTTAGTTTAACTTTAAAAGAATGAGTAAATAAAGAAATAAAATGACAATTCTGTCACATTTATGTTGCTTTAAACCTGAACAAAAAAGTTGCCCATACAAATAATAAAAAATAAAAAATAAAATAACAGTGACATGAAGGTGAGTAAATATTGACAGGATTTTTGGGTGAAGTATCTCTTTAAATTATGCAGAAAAACTTCAAGAAAATGGTCATAATAACCGGGTAAGTCGTTGCTATTGGTAGGGGGCAAAATCGCAGTGAAGCAGAAACTAAAAGAGGTTTGTGTGCTAAAGACGGCTTAATATTTTGAAGCAAGCTGGTGATAAGACCTCATAAAAAATGATTTGATGTATTTATCCTTGACAAGATCATTAGCACACAATCTAAAAGGCCTAATGAAGTGCCATGCTGATCTGAAAGAAAGTCTTGCTGATGAAAATGCAGTTAATCTGTCAGAGTAAGAGACTACTGCACTGAAAGACTAGATAACTGCAGCTGACAGTTCATTAGCTCCTTCTACTCTTTATGTAATAAACTCTTGTGGCAAGAATTTACGTATAGGAGCTTAAACTTATACCGGTCTATGTTGATATATTAAAGCATAACTGAAAGCATTAATTAGATGCAAGACAATTAATTTTTTGAACAGTATATCTGTTAATATACACCACCATTTAAAAGTTTGTATAATGTATAATGTTTTTGAAAGAAGTCTCTAATGCTCACCAAGGCTGCGTTCATTTAATCAACGATACAGTAAACGGTACTATTGTTAAACATTATTACAGTTTTCTATTTTAAAGTGAAATGTATTTCTGTGCAGCCATTACTCCAGTCTTCAGTGTCACACGATCCTTCAGAAATCCTTCTAATACGCTGATTTCATCGATGTTTAAAACAGTTTTGCTGCTTAATATTTTTGTGGAAACATTTTTGTGACGCATTCTTTTCCCAGGATTCAGGATTGAAAAGGTGAGTTAAAAAGAACAGCATTCATTTGAAATAGAAATCTTTTGTTGTATTTTCTATGGCTTTTCTGTCACAAATGCTGAATAAAAGTATTAATTTTATTAATAAAGATATTATTACAAAGATATTTTGTTATCTGATGTAGACATTCATACATTTATAAGTGTGTCTTAAGTGTGTATATATGTTTTGGCCCACTATAGACTGCAAACGACCCAGATATGTTGTAACCATTGTATTGACCGAATTGTTTCTCTAAAGTGAAAATTGAGTGACAGTAAAATGTAGCATAATCACATTTAAAGTCAGCATGAAACAGATTGCTTGAAAGTTGTGATTAGTCTTTTCTTTCATATTGTGATGTATATCCAAGGCAGGACTTGATTTTGTCCATTGGGAATTGATTGGATGGTTGTGTTTTGCTATTACTGTAGGTGCGTTTCCATTACAGATTTGCGCAAAACTTTTGCGATTTTTTTCTAAATGTCGACAAAAAACTATTGCGAAATGACGGCATTTCCATTAACTGATGACTTAATTTTTTCCTCTCGCGATAAGTCATTTAAAAAATCATGGCAACGGACATTAGGTTTATGTATATCCCTGCCACTGCACTGGCCATTATTATTAATCAAAGGAGACATAGGCGTGTTTTCCAAGCATTAATGGCAAGGCAAGACCCTTATACTTGAGAGCGGCACATACAGCATGAGGTGTTTCTGGGTGTTTCTCCCTCATATCTGCTTCGAAGTCTTGATTGTGGCATTTCTTTGAGGTTTAGAATCCAGTATTCCTGTAATTCTTTTATCTTTTATGAATTTAATAAAGAACTCTGTCTCGTATTCTGTCCAAACGTACCGCGTCATCTACGTCAGGTGACCTGTAAATGCGCAAAAACTTTCCATTGCAGTTTTGCGAAATATTTATTTTTCAAATTGCCTGAAAAACCAACTCATGCGAGCGTAAAAAATTTTTTGCGATAAATGGGAGTTTTTGCGAAATTGACGTGTTTCCATTGGCCGTATTTTCAATTCGCAATTTCAATTTGTGTAATTTAAAGGTTAATGGAATGTCATGTGAGCGACAGGTTGTCCCGCCCTCATGGCAGTAAACACATCAGAGAAGAAAAGTCATTGCAAGAGGGAGGTAAAAATGATGTGCAAGGATAAATCATATATAATAAATAATGCAATATATATCTATATAAAAGAATTATAAATTTTGATTTCATGGTGACTTTAAAAGTGCTCAGTAACTAAGTCAGCTGTCTTGTACCTCTATAGCCACACATAGATCCAGGCAGCAGAGCTCCCACAGCTGGAGTGAGTTTAAGATCCTCAGGAAGTTGTGTGGGTGAAGTCTCAGCGTGTGGCTTTCTGTAAATCCACTCAGCTTCTCCAGCAAACGTGCCACCCTCCTGTCCGAGTGTTTGACGGGGGCCAGATTACTGAGCAACGCTGAGATCCTTCAGTAGACACACACACACACGCACATGGACTGTTGGTGTAATGTTATTGTAAACAGCAATGTTGAATGCATACACACACTCTTGCACCTGCAAGCATCCTGTAGGGTCATTCACGTTAACATTGAGCACACACACACACACACACACACACCAGCACATTAAGTGGTTTTGCATCCGTGTTCTCTAAAGGATTGCCAGTGATGCAGACCATTAAACATTCACTGAACACACACGCACCACTGAGTGCTGTATGGATCCTCGGTGCTGTCTTGAGTCTTGTGCTCTTGGAGAGGCCACTGAGGTTATGGAGGTTACAGCAGAAGGGATTCATCCACCGCACACCATATTACAGAGAGGCCGGTATCTCTGGACCCCAAAATCCCATCTCTTAAAAAAATGGGACAAAAAGGAGAAATGTTTACATATATTATGTAAGGGTTAATGCCCGACGAGGTGTCCATTATCAGGTATTAATGGACGACGGCGAGGCGTGAACCGTCCTCCGCCGAAGTCCATTAATACCTGACAATGGACACCTCGAAGGGCATTAACCCGCTTATACCATGGTCACTTACGAAAGAAAGAAATATTTAATCAATTAATAATACTTGAATGTGTTTTTGAGTAAAAATCGTGAGGGTTTTTATTTATTAAGTCGAGCGCACTATTTAATATCTCCCGTATACAGGCGTTGCCAAGCAACGTGGCCACAGCGACCCGACCGCAGCAGTTGATCAGTGAGTTTGAGCCAGCGCAATCATTTAGAACTGTCATCAGGCAAATTGACGGGACGCCTTTCCTAGGTGTACATTATCACTTTTTAATGGACACCCTGCAGCCAATCAGAATCGAGTACTCACCCAGACCATGGTATAAGTTGTTATAGCTGAGATAACAATTTTCCTTGTTTTGTTGTGGTTGGATATGCAGTCTTCGAGACGGATTCGTTTTCTTGCTCTTTAAACTTTCTGTAAATTTTTTCGACTACAGGCACATAGTAGCCTACTAGGGGTTGGTTTTTATTAAAATCATGGTAACACTTTACAATGAGCTTCCATTAGTTAACTACTTTAAACTAAGAATGAACAATACTTCTACAGCATTTATTAATCTTAGTTAATGTTAATTTCAACATTTGCTAATACATTGTTAAAATCAAATGTTGTACTTGCTAACATTAGTTAATGCACTGTGAACTAACATGAACAATCAATGAACAGCTGGATTTTTATTAACTAACATTAACAAAGATTAATAAATACTGTAACAAATGTATTGCTCATTGTTAGTTCATGTTAGTTAAAGCTAAATTAAATGAGAAATGTTGTTTTGACAACAAGATGAAATGAAATAAGTATGTTTTTTTAATATATGTTTTATTTTATTTCAGTAAACATTTATTTTATTGTTTAAGTAAAAAAATTTTTTTTATGGTTTTAGTCTTATTTAACTTGTATGTAACAGGTATATTTAGGCATTAAATTATATGTATTGTATCTACATCCATTATTGAACATTTTAGAAGACGAATTAAATAAACTACTGTAAAAAGTAAATTAAAGTTTTTAATTAATATAATTATTTTTGTTGGTATAAATTAATGTATTAAGGTTTGATTCAGTGATGTGGAGTAATAATTTTTACATGACTTTATTTAGATGTTACCATTTTTCTGTCATTTTTTTAACTTTAGTTTCAGTTTGAAAACTATATAAAAGTGTGTTATACAGTTAAAGAAACAATCATAAAACAAAGATTGCACTTTCACCGACCGGTGTGGTTCCCCATGAAAAAATAACTTACTTGGCACAGTGGTCCAGAGCATCAGATAAATTAAGGTTTAACTCTTCTGCTTTGTCCACAAAAGATGCCTTTATCCCATCCATCATGGCTTTCTTCTGGTGGATGAGTTGAGTAGTGGCAGAGCTTCCTCTCACAGGGGAACTAATAAAACAAAGGAAATTATATGAAATATAATAGTAATATCATTCTGTACACAACAAAGGTGCCTTTGCATGGGCAGTACACATGTGAGGGATGTTCAGTGGTGCATCGGAGGGCAAGACAGCATGAGGATTGGACAGTTACAGTAAATCTATGGAGCAGTTTCAGCTGCGACGACACTTGCACACTGTCTGCACACTTTTTTTTTGTCAAATAAGTTTTATTGTAAGACAATTAAGGATTTTACAATCTTACAATCTTATATCTGCACACTTTTGCACAACAGTTTAGACAGGAGATGAAGGAGGAAGACTCTTGCACACTGATATGTGTGGTTTACATCGCACAAACTGTGTCTGTTATCTATAGCATATTAGTAGGTGGAGTGTATGAAAGGTCAATGCAAAAGGCCCACAGCTGTACTATATGTGGATGAGTCACAGAGCAAGACCTTGTTTGGAACAAATGAGCAACATTACAGAAAAAAAAATTACATTATACAAAGAAGTTAATATGTAAGCTTTAAACATCAACAGATCTGCAGCTTTTATGATTACTGTGGGGTATTAATTTGTGACAAAATATAATCTGTTGTGTATTATAATGATTTCTGAAGGATTATGTGACATTAAAATGGCCTGATCATTTTTGGTAATTTATTGTGTTGCCAACGGTCATATGAATATCATAATTCATAGCATAGGAGTTCTGGGAACAGCAAACAAACCTCATCACTCTCTGAGACTCTGTCTTCTCTCCATCTGTGTTTTGCTTGGCCTCAGGGTGGACTTTGACTGTATTGCTGTTTCATAATGGAGACAATCGGTCACATGAAATCCCACAATAAACGCATCACAGCAATCAGGGGTCATCACATTCATCACATTCTCACATGCCGATCAGATGATATGATAAAACTACAGACATCAGCCATTACATGCAACTACAGATGACTGCAATCAATTTTATGTTATTATTAAATTAACGGTTTAGTTTAGGGTCCAGCTCTCACTATTAACTATATGCTTATTAGCATGCATATTACTAGGAGGATATTGGCTGTTTATTAGTAATTATAAAGCACATTTTAATGCCTTATTCTGCATGACCATATTCTACATCACTTATTCTAACCCACTACCTAAACTTATCAACTACCTTACTGACTATTAATAAGCAGTAATTAGGAGGCAAAAGTCATAATAGTGAGAATTGGACCCTAATGTAAAGTGTCACCAAATTAACATTTTATAAATTATATATATAAATATATATATATTTTTTAAAACAAATTACATGTGACTGGTGCCCCATAATATAGTATAATAATAGTTGTCTGCTGTGCTAGTTCACCAGTCTGAAGCGGAGGTGAGTTGGGTATCAGAATCACAGCTGGGTTTAAAAACACTCCACAATTCTTGAAGGAACTTCTGGAGATCTGAAACACACACATATAAACACAATTTACATCATAAATACAAGTTTTTCAAAGAGGCAAAACAATATTCCAGTCATGACAATTGTTATGTACCATTGCCATATACATCCATTGCCATATACATCTATATATATATACACACATTTCATTTTTTAACTAGAAGGGGCATCGGTGTGTAAATGATCCAAGCACGCCCTCTGCTGGGCGATTGATATTTCACACACTAAAATAATGACCCGCCTCTATGTAAACAGAAGATGACAGCAGAAATTAACCTTCATTCAGTCTCTATATTCATTTAATAAGCATTCAAATAGATTTATCACCATGAAAATATAATCTCCCTCAAATACAACACTTCATTAACTTAGACAAAACATATAAATCTTGAGTAAAAATGAATATTTTCATTACATAAAATAAACTAGGATGCTGTTGGAGACAGATGAAAAAAGACATAACTCTTGAATAAATTGGCTGGTTTCATGCCTCATAAATACAAACCATAAATATGTCATTTTCAGTACTCAGGATTTATTATCTATTAATAATATATAGACTTATTAAATTGGGAGATTAATCATGTCTATATAAGCTTGCATAATAAATAATGACTGCTCACACTGATTCTTCCCATCACTGATTATTCTCAAATACATTCTCATACAGCAGGTTTTATCCCAAAACCAATTAAACCGGTAACAATAAAACTTCAGTAAAGAGGGATATCTTCAGAGTCCAGCTCTTGGATTTCACTCTTAAATCGTTTTGGATTAGTCTCAGGCTCGATTAATTGGCACGGCCGAAAGAGGCTTTATTAGGCCTTTTGAGTCCTTTTATAGGGAACGAAATAAACAGTAAAGACTGTGAGAAAACAAAGGGCAGTTTCGCAGAGCTTAAGCTTTCATCGGGGCTCAGTACTTCTCTCTGATCTACTCTGTGGGGTCTACAGAGTCTTCAGGCAAAAATAGAGGACACCTATAGTGTGCGTTCATCCCCTGTCGCACGGTGGGGCCCAAACCGCTACGGGAGCAAAAACAGCATCTGGGGCATAGCAGACACAAGCATTTTAAAACCCAGGGAAGGAGAGCACAGAGAGGAGAGAAATATTTGCACTCACAAACTATCGAAGAATCACATGGTATAGAAATGAAGCTATCATCCACACCAAAGAGCTTTCCTAAAAGTGCCCATGTCAAACCTAAAATCCAAATCTGATGGATTTTGTTTAGTCTTTCTTTGTCTTGTGAACCAAACAGCACAGCACTGAAGTGCATGGTGATGATGATGATGGCATGCACTGTTGCCATGACAATGTGCTACATGTGATTGTGTGAGCAAGACAAGTGACAGTTCAGTTGGCAGTGAGATGGAAAACAGATAGCTCTCGTTTTGTGCTCCACCCATCAAGAACCAGACACCAGTGAAAGTCACTCAGGCTGTGAATCAATGAGTGTGTTTATCTGTATCAATTTCACAGCAGCTGTGTCGTGTTGTAAATTGCTTCAGAATAGTATCTAGATTTGTCCCTAGGTGTTTTGCACTAACAATGGCAGCCTATGGAGCAAGCTGAGGGTTAAACGCAAAATGTGATAACTGTATTTTGGTTAAAGCACTTACATGTTTTTAAAATTTAAAACGACTACTTTTGTTGTATATTTGTCTGAATAATACTTTTGAGGTGGAACGACTTCTCTCTGGTTACACACTGCCATTAAAAATTTTAAGGGTCAGTACGATTTCTTGGTAACCCTTTATTTTACAGTGTCCTTGTTACATGTAGTTACTGTAGTAATAACTATAAATTATGCATAATTACTTGCAACTAGCCCTAAACCAACCTATTCCCAACCCTAACCTTATATAGTAAGTAAATGTAGTCAATTACTATTACTCAGTACTTATAATTACACTGTAAAACGGACATGAATTTTTTTATGTTTTAAAAATAAAAAGTCTCTCATGAAAAATTTAAATAATTTCATTTTTTAATAGAGCTTGTCAACTTAATCAAATCCTATCTTTCTTCCTGTTCTCAATCTGTCAGAACTGACAATCATAAATTAACTGTCATTAATAAAACTGACAATGACAAAACAAAAAGGATCTTACTGACCCTAAACTTTTGAATGGTAGACTTGAAGATGGGTATTGTATAAATAGCTGAATCAGAATTTAAGCCCAAACTATCCATTTTATAAGATAAAGTCATTATAACTAGACTCAGTTAAATGTATGAAATGTTATGCTATGTAAATGTTGTGGGCATACTTTTCAAAAAGTTTAATCAATTTACTTGTGATGCATGTCCACTTGATAGCTAGACTTCCATTATAGGTTTCTACAAACTCAAAATTGTCTGTGTCAGTCAACAGCATTTCATAGATTGTGGCACTGTAATGATTTTGAAAACATCCCAAATAGTCCTATAAAACAGTCAAACTTTGACATCTTCTTGTATGCCTTAGCTGCTTAAAACATCACGGAACTATGAAGAGCTCACGTAAATCAGAAAGATTCATGCATGAAGGTTGACCATTGTGACCTACATTCTGATGATGAAGAATCAGAATCGGATTCTTGTACGCTCAGAGTCTCGATTCCCTTGGTGTAAACAGGCTGATCACAGGTGCGCTCTGGAGCCGCTGTCAAAGACAAGCTAGCCACTGATGACCCCGGTACTGAGGAGGAAATCACACTAAGAGTGGAGGTCTTCCAGGTCAGATGACTCCCTGAAGAAATATGTAATGGCCTGGATGTGAGATGCCGTGCCTGTAGGAAAGGGATGGAGGGAAAAAATTAATCTCATGAAAACATGTCGAGTCGACATTTAAGACCAAAATCAAGAGATTTTTTTTTCTTAAAGAAAGTTAAGTCATTTTCAGGATTATGTAATTTTTTTTTATTTTTATTTTTAAAGGGTTAGTTCACCCAATAGTGAAAAATCTCTCATTTTGAAGCGTCAAAATGAAGCGCCACACTCATGTGAAGATATGACAAATGAACATATTTTTGATGAAATCTGAGAGCTTTCTGTCCCACCATTGACAGCTACGCAACTACCACTTTGACGCTTCAAAAAGTTCATAAAGAGATCGTAAAATGAATCCATGTGAATTTAGCGGTTTAGTCCAAATTTTCTGAAGAGACTCGATCACTTAATAGAATGAACAGATTGAATTTAGGCTTTTATTCACACATAAACATTAATCCGAGCATAACCTGCTTGACACGCGAGCAGAAAGCTCTTGCGGAAGCTCAAACGTGCTGCGTAACACACAAGAATGCCTCAAGCACTTCAAGCATATCAAGCAAACATGATTGGGCTTCTGTTTACCTGTTGTGCGAGTTGATGAATGTTTATATGTGAATAAAAGCCTAAATTCTAAAGTCTCTTCAGAAACTTTGGACTAAACCGCTCAATTAATATGGATTAGTTTTATGATATCTTTATGAACTTTTTTAAGTGTCAAAAGTAGTTGCGTAGATGTCAACGGAGTGTCAGAGAGCTCTCAGATTTCATCAGAAAGATCTTCATTTGTGTTTCGAAGATGAACGAATGTATTACAGGATTGGGACAACATGAGGGTGAGTCATTAATGACAGAATTTTCATTTTTGGGCAAACAAACCCTTTTTACTCTACTGTAATGATAAAAGTAAAAGAAAGAAAAAAAAAAGAAATCCAAAAGAATGTATATATTTACAACATTAAGACTATTAATATTTCTATGTGAAGTGTCTATTGTATAAAGTGCAATATGAATAAATGTGACTTGATAAAATGTAGAATACTACTTTTTTAAATGTTTCAATATTAACTTTTTCCACACACTATTTTGCATTATTAGTATAGAGTGTATATCATGCAGCATGCTAGTATCCCATCACAAACACAACCAAAGTTTCTTGATCAGTGGCCACAATGGCGATGGCTCATAGCTCACCACTTGATTACCAGCTCAGATCTTCAGCCATTAAGCCACCCTAAATAATTGTTGCCTACAGTTTTTACTGTGTCTTCCAGAAAGCAACTAATGTGGCACACTTGTCTAAAACCCACTGGTGTGCTTGAGGAGAACACATCGCTTCATAGAGCTCCAGTGGAGCCAGAGGAACTTAACAATTCCAGCGAGAAAGAGCTATTTGGAGGAGAAAACCTTTGGCGGGGCGATAAACTGCTCCCACTTGGCTTCTATTGCCTTTTCCTTATTCAGCCTCTTTATCGTGGCTCTGCTCCTTCCAGGGTCCCTGAGAGATACGGAGAGAGAGAGAGAAGGACAGACAGAGACAGATAAAGAGACGCACAAAATTTCTTGACATATTAATTATTTGCGTGATCTCTTCATAATGCGCTCACCAAACCTGGAGTATTATCAGAATCGTATGTCACCTTGAGAGGACGGAAAGAAATAGAAGGATGGAGCAAAACAAGCGCGCACATCTCAAGCTCCCTCTCCTCTCGGCTTGGGTTTTAACGGCGGCTGATAAAGTTTCATTATTTTTTGTAATATCTGCTCTCTGCCATGCTGTACCGTTTTCCCATAAAGCTTCACTTTATTGGAAATTGGATTCTGGGATGGTAGGAGCCCCTCCAGGCTCTTCTGGGAGACGCTTCTTACAATTTCTCTCCTTCTTTTTCCATTTGTCTTGGCCTCCCTCTCCTCATCCTTCACTAGCACCAACCTGTAGCTCCAGGAGATGAAGGATTAAATTCTCTATCTCTCTTTTTTTCCTCCGTATCTCTCTCTTAAACACCACCTAAATTCGAGGGCTTCATCATTTCTCCATTAACTCTGATCCTTGTTGTTCCAGTTTGTTGATGTTGTTCTTGTAAGCTCTCATTAGGTGTGATGGCTAAGGCTATTATCTCTAGTACTATTGATCAAAGTTGAGCTTAGTGATTTAAACAAACCCCTAACCCTAAAAAGGCAGCTATATTTTAATGTACACTACAGTTCAAAAGTTTGCGTCTGAAAGATTTTTTTAATGCTCACCAAAGCTGCATTTATTTGATCAAAAATACGGTTATATTGTGGAATATTACACTTTTAAATAACTGTTTTTTATTTGAATATATGTTAAAATGTATTTATTCCTGTGATTGTAAAGCTGAATTTTCAGCGGTCATTACTCCAGTCTTCAGCAAGGCAAGGCAAGGCAAGGCAAGTTTATTTATATAGCACATTTCATACACAATGGCAATTCAAAGTGCTTTACATAGAAGAAATTACATTAATAAAAAGAAATAAGAATAATTAAAACAGTTTAGAAAAATAAAATAAAATACAGTACAGTACAAACAGTCGGACGAACAGCGGCACAGTGCTCATTCAGTAAATGCATAGTTAAACAGATGTGTTTTGAGTCTGGATTTGAAAGTGACCACAGTAGGAGCACATCTGATCTCTTCTGGAAGCTGGTTCCAGCTGCGGCTGGCATAGTAGCTAAAAGCAGACTCGCCATGCTTAGAGTGAACCCTTGGTATTTCTAGCTGATATGATCCTAGTGATCTGAGTTATCTGTTGGGTTTATATTCAGTGAGCATATCTGCAATATATTGAGGTCCTAGGCCACTGAATGATTTATATACCAGTAATAATACTTTAAAATCAATCCTAAATTTAACTGGGAGCCAGTGTAAAGACCTGAGGACTGGTGTGATATGTTCATATTTTCTGGTTCTGCTCAGAATCCTGGCGGCAGCGTTCTGTATGAGCTGCAACTGTCTTATGGTCTTTTTGGGAAGGCCAGTGAGGAGTCCATTACAATAATCCACCCTGCTGGTGATGAAAGCATGCACAAGTTTCTCTAAGTCTTGTCTGGAAACAAAGCATCTAATTCTTGCAATATTTTTCAGATGATAGTATGCTGATTTAGCTATTGCTTTGACATGACTACTGAAACTAAGGTCTGACTCTAGTGTCACACCAAGATTCCTGACTTGATGTTTAGTTGTTTGACCCCTAGAGTGAAGGTATGCGTTCACCTTGAGAACTTCATCTTTGTTTCCAAACGCAATGACTTCAGTTTTGTCTTTGTTTAACTGAAGAAAGTTTTGACACATCCAACTGTTGACTTCGTCAATGCATTGGCACAGGGAATCAATGGGGGTGTAGTCATTAGGCGATAGGGCTAAGTAGAGCTGTGTGTCGTCTGCATAGCTGTGGTAAGCAATTTGGTTCTTTCTCATTATTTGGCTCATTGGGAGCATATACAGGTTGAACAGGAGTGGCGCAAGAATTGAGCCTTGAGGGACTCCGCATGTCATGGATGTCCACTCAGACTTATGATCTCCTATACTCACATAATAACCTCTCCCATCTAAGTATGACCTGAACCATTTTAGGACCATCCCAGAAAGCCCCATCCAGTTTTCCAGCCTGTCAAGAAGTATGTTATGATCGACAGTGTCAAATGCAGCACTGAGGTTGAGTAATACCAGCACTGATAATTTGCCTGTATCAGTATTTAAGCGAATATCGTATTATCTTTATGAGCGCTGTCTCTGTGCTGTGGTGCGGTCGGAAACCAGATTGAAAATTGTCAAAGTATCCATTCGAGCATAAGAATTTGTTCAGCTGATTGAAGACAACTTTTTCAATGATCTTGCCTATGAAAGGAAGATTTGAGATCGGCCTATAGTTGCTTAATATGGTCTTATCCATATTGCTCTTTTTCAGGAGGGGCTTGACAACTGCAGTTTTCAGGGAGTTTGGAAAACTCCCAGAGAGAAGTGAAGTGAGGCATTTACCACTTCTAGAAGATCTGCTTCTAAACTGTTTAACACACTTTTGAAAAAAGATGTGGGAAGTGTGTCAAGAGCGCAGGTTGATGTTTAAAGGTGCTGTACGGTTTCTTCCAAAATTTTGCCATCAATTTCTTTGAAATCAGACATAGTAACTACTTTCTCAGGTGGTCTGATCTGTCTGACCTCAGTGCAACTCAAGGATGTGCTGATCACCTTTCTGATATTATTGATTTTCTCAGAGAAGAAAGAAGCAAACTCACTGCACTTGTTGTCTGAGAGCATTTCACTGGGAATCTGGCTTGGAGGGTTTGTCAGTCTCTCTACAGTAGCAAAAAGAGTGCGTGTGTTGTTTAAATTGCTGTTTATAATATTTGAGAAGAAAGTCTGTCTAGCTTTGCCTAGTTCCATATTGAAAGCATGAAGGCTGTCTTTGTAGATGTTATAATGGACTACAAGTTTTGTCTTCCGCCACATGCGCTCTGCTTTTCTGCATTGTCTTTTCATATTTTGCACTGCTGTTGAGTTTCTCCAAGGTGCTTTTTGTCTGCCACTCTTCTTCCTGACTTTCACAGGAGCAATATCATCAATTACACTTTTAACTTTTGAGTTAAAAGAATCAAGGAGAAAATCAACAGAGTATGCAGATATGCTTGGTGTTAAGGATATAGCCTTCATAAATAGTACACTAGTGTTCTCGTTTAAGCATCTCTTCTTGACAGACACAGATCTAGCTTCAGTGGCAGGAGAGATCAATATATCAAAGAAAATACAGAAATGATCAGACAGTGCTACATCCTTAATAACAATCAGTGAAATGTTTAGACCCTTACTGACAAGTAAATCTAGAGTGTGTCCGCGATTGTGTGTGGGTCCATGTACATGCTGAGTCAGATCAAGTCAAAAGTTTTTAAAACAGTATTGATTTCTTTTGCCATATTGTTTTCTGCACTGTCTATGTGGATGTTAAACTCTCCAGCAATGGCAAAACAGTCAAACTCTGAGGTAATTGTTGATAACAGTTATGTAAAGTCCTCAGCAAAGGCTGGAGAGTATTTTGGAGGCCTGTAAATAATAAGTAAAATGCGTGGAGCACCTTTTAATACAATACCCAGATATTCGAAAGAAGGGTAATTCCCAAATGATATTTGCTTACATTGATAGATATCTTTAAAAAGAGCAGCTAGACCCCCACCTCTCTTAACAGCTCTGCGGACACTCATAAAAGTAAAGTTAGGAGGGGCTGCTTTATTGAGGATTGTTCACACGATCCTTCAGAAATCATTCTAATATGCTGATTTGCTGCTCAAGAAACATTTCTTATTATTATCAGTGTTGAAAATGGTTGTGTTGCATAATATTTTTGTGGAAACTGATATCTTTTTTCAGGACAAAGTTAAAAAGAACAGAACTGATTTGAAATAGATTTTTTTGTAACATTTTAAATGTTTTTGCTGTCACTTTTGATTAATTGAATGCATCCTTTAATAAATATTGATAAATATAGTATAGCACGGATTGCAATGCATCCTTTTCAAAATGTCTGTTTCATCTTGGTGGAAAATTACGCTCTTAAATAGTCTTGTAGACTATCGGGCTTGAAGCTTAATATTTTTGTGTAAACGTGATAATTTTAGGTAAAAGATTAGTAAAGATAAATCTTGACTGTAACTTTTAATGCATCCTTGCTGAATAACAGTTTATATATATATATATATATATATATATATATATATATATATATATATTGATCAATAGTGCATAAAACCACATATATATAATGTAAGTAACAATATTAAGTGTGATATTAGATAACAAAATTGGAATTGATAAATATTTAAGATGACAACATAGCTGGAGTCAGGTGGCCACAAAAACTATGAAGTGCCTATATGAATCCGAACCCTATTTCTAACATGCTTGCATCTTCAAATATCATTTAAAATTATGAAGGTAAAAAATTGGTGTAAATCTAATTAGGTCAGGCATGGGTAACTATGGTCCTGCAGAGTTTAGCTCCAACCCTGATAAAAACTCACTTGCCTGCATCTTTCTAGTAATCCTGAGGACATTGATTAGCTTGTTCAGGTGTTCGATTAGGGTTGGAACTAAACTCTGCGGGACAGTGGCCCTCCAGGGCCCAAGTTGCCCATCGCTGAATTAGGTCATGACTTCAGGGGACACAGTCTGGTTGTCTGTATTAGTGTGGTTCAGTTCACACACACACACACACACACACACACACACACACACACACACACACTCTACTTACACTACAATACGTTATACACAGACCATCTGCCATTTTCCAGAATCAATGTCACTTTAAAAAAGACGCACATGCGATACATTTCTAAGCTATTAAACTCAATTTTATGCATGAACAGACAGTTTCACAATCACTACATGCACATGAAACCAATTAAACCCAACCAGCAAGCACTCTAGAAGAGGTTACACCTTCCTAAAATACAGAAAAAAAGGTCAGGCGCACAGTGCTAATTTGCAGAACACTAAAGAGTGGAATTCTACCTTTTCAAAATTGCACTACTATTTATGAAATCCCATACTACCATCCAAACGTTTGGGGTCGGTAAGATTTTTTGGTAACACTTTACAATAAGTTTCCATTTGTTAACATAGTTAACTACATTAGTTAACATGAACTAACAATGAAAAGCATTTATTAATCTCAGTTAATGTTGATTTCAACATTGATGCATTATTAAAATCAAAAGTTGTATCTGTTAATATTATTTAATAGACCTAAACTAACATGAACTAACAGTGTATAGTTGTATAGATGTATTTTTTATTAATTAATGTTAACAAAGATTAATACATTCAGTAACAAATGCATTGATCATAGTAAGTTATGACAGTCAGTGCATTAACTAATGTTAACCTATGGAACCTCATTGTAAAAGTGGTACCAATTATTGTAATATTTTTGAAAGAATTTTTTTTTTTTTAAATGCAAACCAAGGCTGCATTTATTTGATAAGAATTTTTTTTTATAAAATTTAAAATAACAGTGTTCTATTTTGACATTTTAGATGTAATGTATTCCTGTGATGCAAAGCTGAATTTTCAGCATTACTCCAGTTTTCAGAGTCACATGATCCTTCAGAAATCATTCTAATATGCTGATTTGGTGCTCAATAAACATTTCTCATTATTATAAATGTTGAAAACAGTCATGCTGCTTAAATTTTTTGTGGAAACTGATACTTTTTTTTTCAGAACAAAGTTAAAAAGAACAGCATTTATTTGAAATAGAAATCTTTTGTAACACTTTGCTGTCACAATCAATTTAATTCATCCTTTAATTATCAACAATAAATAATATTGGACGCATTGCAATGCATCTTCAAAACATCTGTTTCAACTTGGTGCACAAGTAGTTAAATTACACTTTTATTGAGTTTTGTTGACTATTGGGCTTGAAGCTATATCACTTTATTAGTGTATGTTTTCTCACACACAACTGAAAAAATGACCACTGACCAAAAACTAGAATCAAAAACTGTCTATCATTTATTCAATTCAATTCAATTCAAATTTATTTGTATAGCGCTTTTCACAATACATATTGTTTCAAAGCAGCTTTACAGAAAGTGCATTTCAGAAATGTACATAGAAAAATACAGTTAGTTAATTAATCATGCATTCATTTAGGGCATAAACATATCGCCAGCGTCGAGTCGTCTCTTCACAGGCGTCGAGTCGTCTCTGCACGGGTGTTGGGGCATCTGTAGTTTCCATGGGAGGCTGGATATAAACTGGAGCAGACAATCTGTATTTACCTCGGGACTAGCGTCCCGAGATAACAACAGAAAAGCAGATGGGAAATAATTAGCGTAGCTGCTGTTCATAACAATAATGCATTCAATCTGATTCAACTGTAGTATAAAAGGTAAGTATTATGTGAATGCTTGGCTAAAGAAATGCGTCTTTAATCTAGTTTTAAACTGGGACAGCGAGTCTGAGCCTCGAACAATATCAGGAAGGCCATTCCACAGTTTAGGAGCTAAATATGAAAATTCCCTCCCTCCTTTAGTGGACTTAGATATCCTAGGAATGACCAGAAGCCTCAAATTTAGTGATCTTAAAGAGTGCGATGGATTATAGGGCGATAGAAGTTCCGTTAAATACCCAGGAGCTAAACCATTTAGTGGTTTATAGGTCATTAGTAATACTTTGTAATTGATACGGAACTTTATAGGTAACCAATGTAGAGATGATAGAATTGGTGTTATATGATCATATTTCCTTGACCTAGTAAGAACTCTAGCAGCTGCATTTTGGACTAACTGTAGCTTGTTTATTGAGGATGCAGGACAACCAGCTAATAAAGCATTACAGTAATCTAGTCTTGAGGTCATGAATGCATGAACTAACTTTTCTGCATCAGAAACTGATAGCATATTACGTAGCTTAGCAATGTTTCTAAGGTGGAAAAAGGCTGTTCTTGTAACATATGAAATATGATTTTCAAAAGACAAGTTGCGGTCTAATATAACACCCAGGTCTTTTACTGTAGTGGATAAAGTAACAGGACATCCTTCTAAAGTAAAGTTGTATTGTAAGAGGTTTTGTGGGCAGTTTTTTTTACCAATAAGTAATACCTCCGTTTTATCTGAATTTAATAGCAGTATTTTATATCTTTTACACACTAATTTAGATAATTTATTGTTTTCATCTGGTCGTGATGAAATATATAATTGAGTGTCATCAGCATAACAGTGGAAATTAATTCCATGTTTTCTTATAATATTACCAAGTGGCAGCATATATATTGAGAATAGCAGAGGGCCTAACACAGATCCTTACGGCACTCCATAGTTTACTGACGTTATCTTCGATTTTTCCCCATTTAAACAGACAAAATGGTAGCGGTCTGATAAGTACGATCTAAACCAGCTTAATGCCTGTCCATGAACACCAGTGTAGTTTTGTAGTCTATCTAAGAGTATTGTGTGATCTATAGTGTCAAACGCAGCACTAAGATCGAGTAAAACTAGTATTGAGATACAGCCTTGGTCAGAAGCTAGAAGTAAATCATTTGTAATTTTAACGAGCGCAGTTTCAGTGCTATGATGCGGTCTGAATCCTGACTGAAATTTTTCATAGATATCATTTTCTTGCAAGAAAGAGCACAATTGAGCGGACACAACTTTTTCTAGTATTTTAGACATAAATGGTAGATTTGAAATGGGTCTGTAATTTGCTAGATTATTATGATCTAATTGTGGTTTCTTAATAAGAGGTTTTATAACTGCCAACTTGAATATTCTTGGAACATGACCTAAAGATAAAGACGAGTTAATAATATTGAGAAGAGGCTCTTCCACTACAGGTAACACTTATTTCAGTAGTTTAGTTGGTATAGGATCTAATAAACATGTTGTTGGTTTAGATGCAATGATAAGTTTATTTAGCTCTTCCTGTCCTATAGTTGTAAAGCGCTGTAGTTTTTCTTGAGGGGCAATAATTGAGGCTGAATTATAAGGCGCGATTGAAGATTGTACATTTACAATTGTGTTTCTGATGCTTTCTATTTTCTCAGTGAAGAAATCCATAAAAACATTACTGCTAAACTGTAACGGAATATTTTGCTCAGGTGACGTCTGTTTATTTGTTAGTCTAGCCACGGAGTTAA
Organism: Abramis brama; assembly: GCF_963993115.1. Lineage (NCBI taxonomy): Eukaryota > Metazoa > Chordata > Actinopteri > Cypriniformes > Leuciscidae > Abramis > Abramis brama. Next base: position 9,532,894 of record NC_139967.1, on the reverse strand, counting down.
ATAAAAACCTTGGATTATTTTGGTTATTTTCTATTAGTTTGCGGAGGTGCTCAGCCCTGGCCGCTTTTAGGGCCTTTTTATAACGTGACATACTGTCTTTCCACGCGATTCTAAAGACCTCTAAATTAGTTTGTTTCCATTTACGCTCTAAATTACGAGTTTCTCTCTTGATAACATGCGTAGTATTGTTATACCATGGTGCTTTAGTTTTCTCTCTAACCTTTTTTAATCAAATTATATTGGATTATATTTTATATTGGAATGTCTCGACACACAAAAATCCTCACAAAAGGCCACGGGTGGCCTAGTATGAAATGCTCTAGGCTAGTAATTTTAAGATTGCCGGTTCAAACCTAGAACAGGCAGTTCAAGTACTAGAACACAGTTGTGCCCTTAAGCAAGGCAGATAACTTTTGTTCCAGGATTTTCCAGTGGGGATGTCAATGTAGAAAGCATTCTGGAGGATACTAAGGATAAAAACATAGCTGTTAAATGACAAATCAACTAAATCAGTTTGCCTGAACAGAACAACTGCATCTGAATCCCCAAAATAACATTCTACTTTTTGAACTTTAATGGAAATATATATTATTATTTATGATGACCTACAGACCAAAATATTTTTGTCCACACGTCCACATAGGCTGCTTTAACATGCCAAGCACATCAGATTCCAGGCAGACCAGGTAAAAAGGATGTTCTGAGTTCATTGTTAGAACTGTCATGTGTAGTCATGGTTGCCTGATCTGTGCATGAAAAGTACCTCAATCAAAAGTAGCCCAAAAATTGCCCAATGTGATTTTCTCCATTGGGCGGCCAAATTCTACACTAAATTTGTACATCTGGTTTGGCAGTGTTGGAGCACCCAAATCGTACTTACGGGGGTGGAAATCAACCCGTTGGAAAAAAAATTCTTAAAAGTTAAAAGTAGCCAAATTCCGCGGGAAAGCCGCAGACTTGGCAATACTGTGCGTGATGTGCTACTCATAAACTATTCAAAATTACTCAATGATTCTTTGACACACTCAGAAAGATCTAGTTTGTTATTCTACCCTGAATTCTGTCATTCAGCATTGATGTAAGAATTTCACCAACACAATGAGAGCAATATTAGCCTGTTTAATTATGAAAGAGCACATTTTAATTTGTTTAATTTTTAAAACTCTATTCGCTTCATTTTGTCTTGGGTTTTTCTGTCTTGTGACGGCTTCGGTCAATCACTTGCTGCTACGTGAATGTATTGAGGATTAGTAACTTGTAACCAGTTATAAATAAACAATTCCGTTATTCAATTTTGATTCAATCAGGAATCAGAACTACAGGAACGTTGTGCTTTACAATATACCTTTAAGTTAATGAGAGAAAGTTAGAAGTCGTCTCCTCCTGTTTCATAGTTTCAGATCCCAGATCAATACAAGACCCTTCAAGGCCCAGATCTGGGCCAAATCCTAACTCTAAGACCCAAATCTGGTCTTGCCAGTCCAAGAACCACCTTTCTTTTCTTTTTACACCTTTCAATTTGAACTATGTAAAGCCTGATATATGAAATAATAGTCAGATTTTTTTTTAATGGAACAGTTTATTGACCCTTTAAACAAACCAAAAAAGTTTGCATATGTGTTTTTGTTGAGTATCATATTTAATACCTCAGGCTATTATGGCTCATGCAGTATGATAGGAGAATATGGAGCTCACACTCAAGGAAAAGGCCAAAACTAATCAAGAATATGTAATTTTGTGCAGTTGTTGATATTTATATGGGCAAAAAGTAAGATGAAATTCTGATAGCTTGTAATGTAAGCAGACTACTTACATGCATACCAATATTAGGCGTCACTCAATATCTCCCAATAATATGACTTACAAAGATGATATTTAATGGTTTTATTATTATTATTATTTTTTTTTTTGGAAGTGGCAAAACATGTAATACAATGCAGTACTATGATAAATGAGAGATGTACAAATAAACATTACTTAAAAGCCTGATGTATAATATTTCATATTCACATTTTAACATGATCTTTTTTTTAATGCTATATGGATAAACAAGTTGTAATGATTTGGTTGTGGTGATGAGACAGCTTTCAGCAGACAGAGTGAGAATCCAAACGCAGGTTTTTAACAAATATAATCCAAGGTCATAGTCCATACCAGGCAGAGGGTCAAGCACATGTAATCAGTCCGAACACAAATACAATCCACTGAGGCAGACGGGAATCCAAAACTCAGGAAAATATAAAGAAACCAGGAACTTGCTCAAAATGCTGACAAGAGAGTGTGAACCAAAACAAACAATCATCAGACTTCATACTGAATGAAGGAAAAAGGTAGCCTGGTTAAAACCAGACCATTCTCAGTAGTAACTGAGTTATGGTCTGGCAAAGCTCCATAGACAAATCATTTCCAAAGGGGCGTCACCAACGGACGTCGCTCAAATGCCTCTGGGCGCAGTTGGATAGACCTAAAACCAATCAGAGTGATCGTCATCGTCATTGTGTAAAGCGATATGCTGCGTCCCAATTTGCCTAAGTTACACTACGCCATAAAAGTATGTAGCCTACTCTTTTTGTGAAGAAAAGGTATTTACTTTTGAATGTGTAGCAAAAAAGTAGGCAAGCTTTAGGACATACTACTTCGTCATATTTTTCGGACGGATCTGTCGCATCCTGTCACTTAAACTGCCCTGTCAATCATCTTGTCACAGTTAAAATCCTCTATTAAATCTAATTTAATTTCCTACCGTTTCGGAGAGAAATGTAGTAGCACGTTCATCTGCCAGTGGGTCTTTTATGGAGACTGTCCTCATGTGTTTGCAATTTGAATATAATGCATTTAAAAGTTGAACGGACGTCGCTCAAATGCCTCTGGGCGCAATTGGATAGACCTAAAACCAATCAGAGCGATCTACATTGTGTAAAGCCCGCCTCAACGTTTCTGATTGGTGCCGCGATTTCGACGGCATGGAAATAGGCTTGAATGAGCTCTTTGCCAGACTACTTCTCGAGCAAATCTGAATTTGCCGGAAGTTGTCTGGGTTTTCCCAGGCTAGGAAAAAGGCATTTAAATAGACAGGGTGATGATCAAATGAAACAAGAAACAGCTGAAACGGATAAACTAATAATGAGCAGAGGGTATCCCAACAGGAAGTAACAGGTTCAAATCTCCCAGAACGTTCCAGAGTCAGTGCCTCCAGCAGCCAATTCAAACAGCACAACTGACACAAACACTCGCTTTATAAAGTAAAAATAAATAAATAAAAACCACCCCCAGTATGCAAATTAAACTGCAGGGCACAACATGTAACCTTGTGTCAGCAGCTTTGAAATCCTGTATAATTGCTTAGTTTACAAGTTGATGTACAACATAAGACCTAAAACATGCTATTCCACAGAGAGCCTTTCTGACAGTTTTGTTTTCATATTTTTTTTAAAACACATAATCAATACAGAATCAAAAGCTTTGTATATCTTGAAAGCCCTCTTGACAGAAAAACAGCAGCAGACTGAGGCTGTCTAGCAAATCTTTCATCCAGCAATAAAGCAATCTATCTATCTGTCTGTCTGTCTGTCTGTGTGTTATATATATATGTGAGTCGGTTGCTTTTGTGAGGACTCCTTTATGGTATCGACAGAGTTTTTGATGAGAAACATTTCTTTTACTTTTTGTATCTCCTGTGTGAACACACCTATAGACACTATGGTGGCATTGTCTGTGGAAACTGTGAGAATCAAATCTAATGTTAATTGATTGGGTGTTCAATCTCCTGTTGAAAGAAAAAAATCTGATATAAAATAAGAAACAAGAGTAAGAAAGAGAGAGAGAGAGAGAGAGAGAGAGAGAGAGAGAGAGAGAGAGAGAGAGAGAGAGAGAGAGAGAGAGAGAGAGAGAGAGAGAGAGAGAGAGAGAGAGAGAGAGAGAGATACCCTGACTGTGCTTTGGCTCATTTGTTACAAGCTAACATCTCAAGGCCATCTCCATGTATAAATTAATTCCTCTCACTTTCTGTTCAACATGAAGTAGAGGCATCGCTTTGCTCTCTGCTTTCTGTTCAAACTTCAAGGTTAAGATGTTTAATCGGGCCTCTGATGAATGACATCCACCTACTCACTGTTACTAACAAGCTTCTTGACATCACGCAACCTGTACGGTTTAGTTAGCCTAGCCACAATGTGACATGTGGGTTAAATATCTGTCTTAAAAGACACAAAGGTGATGAAACGGGATTGCTATATCTGCCATATTCAAGCAAATGACCAGGCACTTAGGGAAGTTGCCAACGATCATTTTTATAGCTGTTACATAATACAACCACACTTGGTCTACTTTCAAAATAACCTTGAGAAATACTTCCATATGGTATATCATTGCTGTAGCATCACTGTTTCCGTCCAGCAGATACGGACAAGAAGTGTGTGCGTGAAGTACAGGGCACCAAAAAAAAACGTATCTGGACACTTTTAGATACATTAAAGATGATATCAGTGTCAAACTTGATAACAAAGTATAAAATCAAATGGCATGTACTAGCAAAGCACCTGCTTGGTAAATCATGCAGTGCGTATGAATGATATGGACAGCCTTCAGATCCAGTAGCGTAAACCTCTTACAGGCCGCTTGAGGTAACGACAGTATAACCACCATGTCCCCATCAAAAGCAAAAATGTTTTTCAAGTGCAGGCAGAAAATGCAAATAGCTTATCAAAGGAGTAATGATGCATCGAAGATGTACTTTGATTCCAGCATGACATTATATTCCATCAAGAGACAGTGTAAATGAGCCATGTTTATTTTTTCTTTTCATTTTGTTGCATTAGATCCTTCTAGTCAGAGGGAAATCGCTCTATCCTGCTGGGTGACACTTACGGTTGAATGAATTTTGTTTTTCTGGAAGCCGAGACCCTCACGGTGAAAACTCTCCAGCAGAGAAAGGCATTATTTTCCTGTTTTCCTTCTAGTTTAATTCATTTAAATGTTTGTGTGAACAAAATTTTAATGTCAGGGAGTTTATCTGACATGATGTGTTAGTATTCCAATCATATGCGTGGAAATGTGACACTACAAAGTTATCAGGAATGCTTTAATCACATGTAGCCAGATTGTTGAATTATGGCATGAAGTCATACTCAAGCAGCTTAATCTGAACAGGAAGAGACCACCTGACTGGCATGACAAGTGACTAATCACAGTTTGTTTTTGCCATTTAGAGAAAAGGATATCTTAAATAATTATATATAAAAAAATGCTAAATCAAAATAAGAATTTCTGTAAACTTTTGTAAAGAAGAAACCCCCCAGCAGAATAGAGAGTATAAGAAAGGGGTGCCGAGTGTTTTTACCCTGGTAGTAGTTCAGGAGGTGTTGAGATCAATGATATGTAGACGAGTAAACGGACGAGCAGCCCGCATTTTCCTCCGGTTGGATTTCCATTCTGAAGAGGATGTTGCCGCAACATCACACCACCTGACAAAACAGCCGTGTTTGGGTTAGGGGGTGTGGAGAGGAAAAATGACAGATGTACTAAAGTGCAATTGCATCCCAGCTAACCGAAACATTCTCAGAACTTTGGATAACATTCTGGAATGGTTATCTCAAAGTTATGAACAAACATCCTACCAGTAATGTTAACAGAATGTGCTTTTAAAGTTAACGTTCTCAAAAAAAAAAAAAAAAAAAACATTTATACATCATTTATGGAAAAAGGTTTTAGTTGGACGTTCATCTAATGTTCTTTTAAATGTTATATTTGTTCATTTTAAATGTTAACATTCTGAAATGTTCCCATAATGTTTGAAAAATGATTAAATGGAACGTCCCTTAACGTTCGCAAAACCACAAAAAACATATGTTTTTTTTATATATAATTGTTTTAAAATATTTTAAACATTCAGAGGAACATTACAAAAAAACTTTTTAAACGTTTTGTGAACATTCTTAGAACATTATTTTTGTTAGCTGATGCTATCATGCTTAAAAAACATACAACTTCATCTGACATCTACGGCAGTTATACAGCTGTGGGTTAAAAATTAGGGTGAATTCAAGTGAATTAAATTAGAAATTCAAGTCAATGGCAAAAATTTACTCCTTTTAGTATTTGTTGTGACAAAATGATAACAATATCAGAAATCAAAAGTCAATGATTTTATCCCCAAAACAAATCCACTTTCCTGTAGGCCCAATTTTACTGAATTCACCCTGCATATAATTATTACACATGATGGGTCCTTTAAAATGTACATAATTAACTACACGGCACAAGCTAATTGGTTCCTGTTGCATCTGCAGCCAATGAGCTAGCTGCTCAACATAGTTGGTCAGTGTTTTGCTGTAACAGTTTCAAAGTTCCTCTGAAACCCTCCACCTTCCCCAGCTCCACCCGTTTAGATCTGCTATGGATCATTTCACATGCTAATGTACAGCAGCAGCATGTCTTACTTGCTCACAGCAGAGTGTCTGTGTATGTAATGAAAGTAGCAAATCTCTGTACTTGTTCTGCAACATCCATCACCATGCTAAACTCTTCTGAGAGTTGTCATGATAGAAATTTATTTTAATAATAATTTTGAATGAGTTTAAAAGATATTGTGAGGCTCATTTAATATCCTGTATGAAAAAACAAATCACAAATGAGATCTCTTTAATGCCTCGTTCTCTAGATAATAATGTGATTAAATGGAGAGCAAATACACATTATTCTTAAGTCTTCTGACTGTCAGAAAAAAAGACCCTAGTAATGTCATCTTTCCTCAAAATCTCAATAGTGTGCTCAAAAGCATAGCTGAGAACTCATAAAAGATTATATAGCAGATATATAGAGTGCTGCAAGGATGACATATTTTTGTAGGCCAAATACCCAGAAATAGTTTTTAGCACTTACAGTTCCATCGTCCTAAAGTCAATGGGTTTTTTGACTGAGTTTTTGCATTAATTTGTGCAGATTATCCTGATGAACAAATGTGCAAGAATCCTAAACTTTTGTTGGACACAGAGCTTATTTTCTACAATAATCCATAAGCCAAAAAAAAAAAAAAAAAAAAAATCAAAATATTTTTTGGGGGGTTGAGGAAACCAGGGTGATGCTAAGGTCTGGTTTGGCCTACAAAAAATACATATTATTTTGCAGATCTCTATTAACAATGAGAACTTTAAAACTTTTTCAAAATTAGTACATCAGCTACATATCATCAAGGTTAAAAGTAAAAATAACAAAATAACTAAAGCAATATTGAACAAAATCCCTTGATATACACAACAGCGGTGACCTCATCGTCTTGAGACTGTTTCACTGAATCCGGCCACAATAATTGCATTTTTCCTTTCAAAAATGCCAGTCTTCATGAGAATGAGCATGAATATTTCAACACGCTTGGCTACGGTCGTGTCTGCCATAAATGTCAACCATTTTGTGACGCACAGAAAAAAGGAAGTGAGGAAGAGAGTGAGGGAGACACACACAGCTCTCTTGCCTGTGGTGAGACTGTGTTAAATTCCCCCACAAACAAAATGCCATTGGTGATGTCTGCCAGGTTTGAAACCGTAGCCGCAGGGCAAGACGCATAACATGCTGAGAGTGGGGTGGAGAGGAAGAACGGATAATAATAGGTTTTGCTGCAAGAACACACAGTTTAGCACTGAAATTACTGGTTACATATGAATTTAAAATTAATCACAGATGTGCTGGTGTTGTCAGATAAATGAACTCAAACATTATACTAAAATGCAAGTAATGGCATTATGACTTCAGAATTTCATTATCTATAGACTTTTGTGTTCTTTTTGTGCTTAATTTTAAAGCCTCCGTCAAAATGTTTTGTTTGATTAACTGATCACTGTATATTAGGATTTCTGTATAAGCTATTGAACATTTCCACCATTATTGCCTATAGAAAAAAAAATTATATTGTTCTTTGAATACACATAAATGCCTAGTGTGCCATGTTTTCACAATGGCTCAGTGTTGCCAAGTCTGCGGTTTCCCACAGAATTGGGCTACTTTTACACTGTTTCCCCCCTGCAACCCATGGCTTTCTATAATAACAGCGTCTTAAAGTCCACATGAAATTTTGAACGTTTGTTGTCTTTTAGTATGGCCAAAACAGATTTCTGTCCAATCAAATGCTCTCTAGAATCTGAAGCATCCCGCCCCTTACGCTATAAATAGACGCTGAAGCTGCGGCTGCAATCAGTCACTTGTTCACACAATTACTATTTTCTAAATGGTGAATGACACATAGTGCACTATATAGGGGATAGGGAACAATTTAGACAGTTTAAATATGTTTTTCATTGAGACGAATAAAATGTCACGCAAACCGCCGCAGCGCGCACACAGTTTGCTCCGGTTTTATTTTTTTTACTAGTGGGTGCAGGCACCATAGCTCATTTACAGTATGTAAGTTAGGATAGCAAGGTGTCTGAATAAATTTTGGTTTGACTGTAGATGAAATGCTATTGGCTATTTGAAAAAGGGGAGGAGCAGTTCGATATGTCCCGCCCAGTCTTCCTGTGTCAGTGGAAATGACTCCAACACTGAATAACGCTGCGCATTTCAAGGCACTTCAGTGGGCCTTTAATTACTATTATTATATAAGAAATGCTGTATGTATGCTATTTGGGGATTTGTAAAGTTATTAAACAGATCTAAAAAGGCATAATCATATTTTATGAAAACATACATATTTATTATATACAGTAAGCAATCAAGTGATTTGGCAGTGCTTCACTAGAGCATCTGTGAATGCTGCTTTTTAGAGCTAAACTGCACTAGCATATTGATGCAGACATAAACAATAATTAGTGCACAGTAGGAATCCTAACCTTGTGCCGCATAAATGTTTTCGAAGAACCGTGTCCTCTCTTTTCCGTAACCAAGGATACTTTGGTACTAATTTCTAGGGGGGAAAAAAACAATGAGATTGTTTATAAATTGTTCAATTGTTTATAGATATATCGTTATGTTATAGATTGTTATGTCATTTTTTTTATAGACTAGCCAATATTATCACTGGTCTACCACAAAAAAAAAAAAAAAAAAAAGTTGGGGTCTGTAAGATTTTTTTAAATGTTTTTTTTTCTCATGCTCAAAAAGGGTGTGATTATTTAATAAAATATTACAGTAAAACAGTAATGTTGAGAACAATTATTCCAATTTAAAATAACTGTTTTCTATTTTAATATATTTTAAAATGCAATTTATTCCTGTGATGTCAAAACTGAATTTCCAGTAGCCATTCCCAGTCTTCAGTGTCACACGATCCTTCAGAAATCATTCTGATAAGCTGATTTTCTTCCCTGGTAATGAATTTATTAAAACTAAATGCTTTCATCACAATTACAGAGTGTGTTCTCTATTGATTTTATAACATATTCAGTTATAGACAAACAAATACACTAATGAAAATACATATTTATCATAAAGTTCTTCAATGATGAGTTGTGTAACATTTTAAACTTTATTCCCCCACTTTAATAAATGAATTGTTAGGACCTTTTACTTAAATGAAAGGTGAAATGAATGAAAGATCAAAAGGATAAACAATGCAAATTCTTGGCTCATATTTACCAAGGGTGCCAATTATTCTGACCACGACTATGTTCAATATATAATATAAAATATATATAATGTATATATATAATGCTTAATGCAAACCCATAATCATTGTAAGATGTACTGATGCAGCCAAAACTGTCTTTGGCCATCCTTGTTGTTTAGCCCTTATAAAATACAAATATTTAAGCAGCAGCTCATGAATGCAAAATAGGCAAGCAACCCTAAAATGAGGGCAAGTGCTCTAATATGACTCCTTGAAGTGAATTGACTGGATGGGCACAATTCTCAGATTGTGACATTCCACATCGAACTTGCACCTATATTCGCACAGCAAATCAGCTGATTTTAATTAACACGTTTGTTTGCACCTATGCTGTGTGCAGTCTCATATTTTTCACTCAGCTGCAGAAAGAGGACAGTGTGTGCAGATATAATCATTGGGTATGTGTGAGAGTATTGCTGATAAAGCCTCACACCTCGTTTTCCTGTGAAGAATGTGGAGGGGTTTCGTGAACGAGATTGTCATCAGCTTCAGAGATCTCCTCCTTTGGTGCTTAGTAGAAAAACACAAGTCATTTCAGGATTTCACAGCCAGCACAGCTGCATAGGAATGAGAATTAAAATACAGCCCACAAAATCCAAAGATGTGACATTACGACACAAGAAAGTTAATTACAGGCAAAGTGCTTGAAGTTTTTCCTCACTTAGTAATAATGAAGTTCTAAGACAATTATCTCAGGCTTTGTCAGAGATATACAGTTTGCTCATGACGCATGCAGTGGGGCTGTTGTGCAATTTTCCAACCATAAAAAATTCAGAATTTTAGTATTCTAGAAACAGTGCTGAATTTTACATAATTTTTTCTTTATTTATGTCAATGTTTTATTGTAAAAATAAAAAAAAAATAAAAAAAAATAATATATATATATATATATATATATATATATATATATTATACACACACATTCCTATTAACTTCCAGATTATTACATATTTTAAAAGCGTTTTCTCTTGGTTTTCTCTTACATGTGAAGATTAAGGGAACATTCCATGTTATAATTTTGCAAACATTATGGGAGCGTTCATTTTTTAATGTTCTCTGAAGAAGTAGTAGCATTTAAAACCCGTTAAATGAACATCTAAATGTTAAATGTCGCCTCTGGGTTGCTTAGTTGGGGACACTTAATATTCAGCAATATTATTGATTTGACTGCACTGAACTCAACTTAGCTGGATGATGAAATGAATGTGTTCTGCAGACCTGCTTTATAGCTCAATTGAACTTTACAGAGTTTTTGAAATGATTTCAACTGAATAATGTCTATTATTGTCTTTTCAGAGCTGCTTTACAGCAGAGTTGAATACTGTTTGCTTTGCATCATTGAATTGTTATTTTTCTGTTTATCACAGTTTATCGCTTTGAAACAATCTGTATTGTATGAAGCGCTATATAAATAAAGGTGACTTAACATCTTACAAAACATTTCAGGGGAAAAAAGTTACGTTTTTGTGCTAACATGTTGAGAGAAAAGACCATATAACTTTGAATGAACGATTAATGTTACAGGGAGAATGTTTGTTCATAATTTTGAGAGAACCTAGACAGAATGTTAGCCGGATTCCCTGTTAGCTGGGTTTAAATCCTAGATTTTGACTGTTGTCGCAGAATTTTGGACCCCAGAGAATACTGTGCCATGGTGCTCTCAGTCTCTTTTACCCTATCACATGCTATCTATATTATCTCTTAATTCTGGAATAGAGGTAGAAAAGGAGACAGAGGTCTCTGCTCCGGCCGCTCCCTCACACATGTCCTCCATGCCCTTGTCCACATCCTCCCTCTCCCCTGCTGATAGATGATCTCATTTGCAGTAAATCTGCTTGTGTCTGAGCCAGACATGCCAGAGAGCTCTGCCTCCACTGACGGCACACTGCTCTACCCCTACTGGGCCTAAAGCCACAACATATGAGCTGCATTTAAACACAGTTTAAGGAACTGTTACCTTAAAGAGCAAATCGACTTCACATTGACTATGCTTGGTTACTAAAAACAACACAATATGTTCAATAGGACCATAATCAAGGATGGATTATGTTGACAAAATGAATGCCATATAGAATGCATTTGATGTTTAATCTATAGCTTTGAGGAGCTGGATTTTAAACCAATGAGACTCTGAGAGAAGTCCAGCAACAAATAATTTGCCTGTCCACCCTGAAAGCCAGAGGGCTGCACAATCATAACTAATCAGAAAATAGGCCTATTTGATGTTTAATACACAACAAAGGTGGGTCGCAGGTTTTATGGACCTAACCACTTGAGAGACCTCTCGAGCTGTCTTAACTTCTGAAAGAGACGACGGATCAAGGACGGATTATGGACCACGACAAGGACCAGGGGCCTCATGTATCAATCTTGCGTACGCACAAAAACTTTGCGTACGCCAGCTTTCACGCTCACGGTCGTATGTACTAACAGTGAAATTAACGCGAGAATGTGCGTTCCTCCACGCCAATTTCATGTCTGGCGTACGTACATTTCTCATTGTTTTTGTCCGTTGGCGACTCTTACAGGCAATGAAGTGAAGTTGCAAACATTACACAACGAATGGTTCTACAAGTCTATCGCACCACCACCTGTGGGAAGCATTGCTATTAATTTGCAATTTATAAAATAAATGACATATATTGTCACACGAGCCTTATGGAAATATTCTATCAATTATGCAATTAAGTAAGAACATATAAAAGCATATGCAAATTGATACAACCCTTAGTCTATGGCAATGACAGCTTTGGTTTAATGTCCACCTTTATATCAGACCATTTCTTTTTAAGGTCATTTAGGGTAGACTGTGTACAGTTGAGACATGTGTACAGTTGAGACACCTTAAATAACTTGCATTCGCAGCAAGCACAAGTTGTGATTTTTGCTGTGCACGTGCGTATTAGTGTCCTCTTTGACCGTGGGAAATTTGAACAACGGACGCATCTCCGATCCGAAGATATCGGGAAAAGTTTTTTTTTCTAAGATATGACGTTCACTTCACCATGCACTCTCCACAATGAATAGCTTATTATCCTTATGTGACTGTTAAACGTAACTGGTATCACCACAAACGTTATTCTGTGCCCTAAAAACTGGCATATTTCATGGTATTGTGTCATTGCAAAATCTAGAGAAATGTGCGAGGTGGCCAGCGGGGGATAGTTGAGACACATACTGTACCCCCGATAGAGTTCTATTAGGAAACACACTGTTTAGTTGTTCAGCGTTATGATAACAGGTTAAACGTCGTAATAAGCCAGCATAGGACGCAAATGAAAATAAAATTTGATATTTGTGATATTTAAACTGTGTATTATTAATAAATATTGTTACATATCTTGTTCCTGCTTTATACATTTTAACCAGTGCTAATTTAAATAAAATGAATGAATATAAATGGATGAATAAACAAAAATGCTGCCCAATTGTTATTTTCTTTATTTGTCTTTATTTTTTATATTTACAATGAATGGTTAGTTACCTTCACATCATTAGAAATGGGTGTCTCAACTGTACCATGCACTGTCTCAACTGTACCACATATTGGTACAGTTGAGACAAAGTTGAGACAAAAAGCACCTTATTTTTATGAGCTAATTGTGGAAAATATAAACTAGGGTATTATCGATTGATAATATCTTAGTCTACAAGCTAATGAAATGTCATGTGGCGTGTCATGTGGAAATTCACTTCTTTTCAGTGTCTATTTTTGTGTGAAAAATCAAATCTCAACTGTACTCAGTCTCTACAGTGCGACTTTCAGATCCCACCGCATTGACAGCATCAGCCAAACTCTCCCACTCATATTTTTTCCTTTTGTTATTAATTCCGGAATTAAAAGGAATTTTTTAAAGGAATTAAAGTTAAAGTTCCAAATAATTTTATTTTTTTTCGTTTCTACCTCCGATAGTAGCACCTCCAATTCACTTTCTGTAAAGTTTTGTTTCTTGCCGCCATTTTCTTACTGCTTTCTTTTGCCAAAGTGGACTCATTACCATATTTAAATTAATTTAATTAAGGGAGGAGACTGGGTGGGGCATTGTGCTCGTGCATGTGCGCTCAATTTTACGTTAACTGGGATGTACAAAGAGAATATGCGTGGGATCCTTCGTACGCAGAGATTCATACATCTGGGTTTTTTTGTGCGTACGCACAGCTTTGTCCGTACGCAATGTTTTAGTATGAATTCAACGCAAGTCTTTGTACATGAGGCCCCAGGTCTCCAGCTGAGACACTATTCCAGCTATAGCTATAAATATAAATATATATATATATATATATATCTTTTATAAAGTATTACATACAAGGTCATGTTTCTCTATTGTTGATCATTTTGATTCAGTTGAATTATTTTGTACGATTTTGAACGATTCATTGATCAAATAAACGATGGCTCTACAGTGCGACCATTTCAGTCGCATTTGCATGTGACTGATTATAAAATATTTGGACGTGCCACAAGTGACCCAATCGAAGTTCATGAATAGTTCAATCAGAACTCCAAAGATGCATCTACACTGCGCAATGGTTAAAGGTATAGCGGAGGATTTTCTTTTTCCGGGTGGATCATCAAGACTATTGGTCCTCCTAATTGTCAATCATTCTGGTGATATGTTTACGTAAGGCCGTCGTACGTGCTCGTCCTTTCTGCGCATGCGCACTTTCAGGTGTATTATGTGTGGTGACGAGCTGTCTATGAGTGAGCTACGGTTTCAGCCATTCATTGAAGCTCGCCGTTCTCACCGGGTTTTTTCAAAATGTCTGAGGGTCGCAAGAGAAAAAGTGTCTACGAATTGAATGACAAGAAGAGAAAGGCCTCTGAAGAAAGAAACAAGACCAGAGTGTTTTTGGGAGAATATTTCACACGCTGGCGTGCGCTAAAAGCACAGGTTGGGCTTCCCACTGATGCCTCAGTCGCGAAGTTTCTACTCGACAGGTAAAGTTTGGCATGCTATTTGGAGAAATCCATTTAAAATCACTGCTAGTAAAAGTTAATGCTATGATTAGCGATCTTGCAACTTGTAAACAGAGCGTGCACGAGGAGAACTAGGCTCGTGCATGCTCTCTCGTGTCGTGCACACATTTAATAGGTGTTCCCTCTCGGGAGCAGGTAGAGTGTTGCGCATGTGTATTTTTTCAAAAAGTGGAGAGGGCAGTTCTTTTCTAAAATTCGGGAAAATCCTCCGCTATACCTTTAAGTTTAGCATTGCTTGCCTTTAGTCATCAGAGGAGTTCAGAAAAAGTTGTGTGTGACAGACTACACTTCAGAGACATTATGTTTTGTGTGTATTTATGTTTACAAGGTGACAGGTTAAGATGAGTTGCTGTTGCTTCTTTGCAGTCTGTGAGATAAAATTTGATTATCAGAATTAAGGGTCGGAAATTAACGGGACTTTTAATTAATGAAATGATTAGCAATGTGGGGGCAAAAAATGCCACTTCATGAGGTCTTGTTTTTTATATTTATAACATATGATAAAGTTATGCAATATCACATAAGCAATAGAGCCGTTTTCACCAAATATCAGCACGATTCCAAATTTGATTTAGATTTTATACAATAGTTTAATACACAAGAAGTTAATATAAGCGATTTACATTTTAGACACAATATTGGCATTTTTGCTCTATTTCGCCGACGAAAATAGTTCCAGTGCATAACTGATGCACATCTCTGAGCAAAACACAGCAGTATTTCATTACTTGACTGAAATTAATCGAGTGAGTCAATGATTCAATGACCCAAGACTACATCCGAAATCACATACTTCTCTACTATTTAGTACGTTAAAAACTGAATGTGACAAAAAAAGTATGTCCAAATTCACAGTATTCATAAAAGAGTAAACAAAAAGTACCTGGATGACCAACTTATTCATTCATTCTATATAGAACATGCGTTTTTTTGTGGTTGCGAAGAATTATTTATTCAAAATAAGTACCTATTCAAGAGAGTATGTGATTTCGGATGCAGCCGGTCACTTGTTTCGTTACTGAATGAATCAGCCATTTTTGAAAACATCGATTGAATCAATTACTCAATTACAAAGATAGTGCTGCCACCTACTGGTGGTTTAGTTTCACATTTAAACATCATTTCGATTTTTATTAATCATTTCATATTTCTATATTAAAAAAAGCATGCCACTTAAGAGCTGCATTAAAGCAGGGCTCAGTAATTTCGGGATTTCTTCGCTGTATGCTCGCTTTTTGCTCGCAGGTTTCTTTCTAGAGCTCCCCCTACAGCTTCGGAATAGATATTTGACAACACTGTTGTAAAAACTTGTTGGCGATTCTCAGACACCAGAGGCTAGTAGATCAACGACATCAAAGCAGATGGGACATTCTTTAAAACGTCTTCTTCATTCGGGTTCGAACAGCGTGAGGGAGCGCAATGATGACAGCATTTTAGCAGATTTCTTTTGGCCGTAAAGCAATTCGTTACATCGCGAGACCTGATATCACACGATACTTCCTGACGCGGCGGCCGGCGGCCCGCCGGCTCAAAGTTGCAAGTGCGGATTTTCCGCTCACGGGCACCAGGGGGGTGCGAAACGACCACCATTCAACCCGAAATAAGTAATATAACCATTCCAGTGACTCCGAAGCTGTTCAGTTAAGGTAAAAAAGTTACTTAGTTCACCTTTAAACAGTTTGTGTAAATATACCTAAATGTCACTTCAGATGCAGCTTCTACGCCACCTATACACTGCATAGATTTAGTTGATACTGATTTCATGCTTTGACTCAGCTTTATAAATTAGTATAATTTGTAAATAGTTTTTGTTGTATTATCTGTATTTAGTGTATCAGTTAAATGCTGTTACAATAATTTAGATCCTTATTGTTTTATGCCACATAAACAACATTTATAACGACACTGTCTCCTTAGCTTCTTTTTCAAAAGGGTAGCTTTACTGTAGTTTAATTAGCTTGTACACTGCAGCTTAGGAGGAATACTTTAACTTTATGCTTTAAAAAAACAACAGCATCTTATAATACTCCCTCTAGAATACATCAAAATACTCCGTTAGCAGATACAAACGTGCATATGTTCGCTTCATTGCTTTTAAAAAATGAGCACACAGGTGGCAAATAAAAGCACACCACAGGAGCACAAAGGACATTTGTTTAGTCTATCCTTGGAGAAGCCTCACGCTACTCTGTTTCATCGCAAAAAGGAATGCGTACAACTACCGATTACGCAACTAGAATGTTAAACAGACCATCTGGAAGAATGGTTTAAGAGCACTGCTGGAGTTGTTTAAAAACGCATGGTGCAAATATCAGGACAGCAGCAGCACTACTTATAATCGGATAACAGCATTCCTTGCATTACTGTTGCCATGCTATCTAATAACAATTCACATCACTGAATACAGGAGAACACTTAAAAGGAACCTGCCTGGACATGCTTAAACACGTAATGATAATAAATGCAAAGCTCACAGCTCTGGCACTTATTCGACATTGTACATTCCCATGATGCATTAGGCTCTCTGTAGATCAGCGCGTTTTACTTTACTATTTAAGGCATGTAGTTATAGGAAGAGATGGCACTGCTCTGGCCCACTTCTCATGAGTAATTGTGTTTCAAACTACAGGCTCTGTGTCTCATTCATTACATCTGCGTCTATTATGTAAAGCCACTGGGAGAAACACAGAGCCGTGCTGAACTCCTCAGCAAGACTAAAGAGCATCCTTCACTCTTTATAGCCACGAGACTCTATGGAACAGTCGGTCTCAACGCAAGAGAAGGGAAGTGGGAAAGGGTGATGCCCTTATCACAGGTGATGCTGTCAGTGTCATTAATTTGCTCTGTTTCCATGTCCATTAAGAGTAATTGGAGTACTTTAGGCCAAGGATCAAGACAGATGTGTATGCTCCTATGGAGCTTGGACCGTGTGCCATGGGAGAAAAAGTCCACACTAATCACATCAGAGTTTAAAAGAAAGGTAGTAAAGTTTTTCTTTTTAAAAAGCTAAAAAAATAAAATAAAATAAAAACCTGTTGAACTGACTCAACAAAAAGTAGCCCAAGTTCTGTCATGACAACTCTTGGAGTGTTTGGCTTGGTAATGAATATTACAATGTTGATATGATTTGCCACACTTACAATGACGGACAAAGACTGAAGGAGAACACAAGGTATAAATGCAGGGACTAACAAGATAACTAATGAGGTGATTGACAATGCACAGGTGATAGACATGACTAATTAGAACAATCATGGAACACCAAAAACACAATGAAGGGGGGAAACACAGATCATACATGTAACACAAGCTAAGCTGATAGCTCAAGATGTAACAGTAGCTGCTTACCCATTAATATATATGGTACTTCCTTGAAAATAAATTCCAGCACAACAACCATAATTAAATGACTTTTCAAAATAGATACTTTACAGCGAACTGTTACACAGCTAGGCTGCATATGGCAATTTATCTGTGCAATAAAATACATTAGCCTACTCGCCTGTTGTTGAGTGATAACAACGCCATCTCCGCATCACTTTTTAACGCGTTTCAAACCCCTCAGCTCAGTTCTCACCATCTCCGAAAAGCCAAGCCAAATGAGCTGTCGCGTTCCTGTTGCCAGCAAAAAAATACTGACTCTCCTCTGTTCGGCGTTATTTATTTATTTATTTATTTTAAACGGTGATTCTCCGGAAGTTCGAGATTTAGCGTGCAGAGCGGAGCAACTGTTCCTTATACAGATACAACGAGACACTCGAGTGACATATGTGCGCAATTCTCCAATTTCCCGCGAAAACCATCCCGTCAAGTCTAAAATATACTTATTATAATAGGCTTCCCTAGTGAATCGGGGTAAGACAAAATCACGTTTTGGAAGAAGGATTGATGAAGTATTGACTTAGGCCTATTATTTATTTATTTTTAATGGTCCTATTTGTGTGCCTTTAACTTTTTCACATTCCACAGACTTATTAGCCTATGCTTGTGATGTCTTACATAAACCGTGCTACCTTCTCTTCATGTCCCAGATAATTCATGATGAGTTTCTTTGGTTTCAGGTGAAGTGACTCCAACACATCCCCAGCACAGCTCCCTCTGACTGAACTGTAGACTCCACGGGTCAGTGGTTCCTGTCTGCGATGAAATCTCTTTGTTTTTGTTTGAAAGAAGATGATTCGTCAGTCCATCAAAATAATAATGAATTATATAGGTACACAGAATAAAATGAATATTTATATAGCAATGATGCATTAAATTGATCAAAAGTGACAGGAAAGACATTTACAATTTTACAAACGTTTTCTATTTCAAATAAATGCTGTCCTTTTAAACTTTCTATTCATCAAAGAAAGTGTGTATTTCCACAAAAATATTACTTTAATATATATAAAAAATGATTAACTGTTTTCAACATTGATAATAATAAGAAATGTTTTTGAGCACTAAATCAGCATATTAGAATGATGGGGGATTCTGAGGGATCATGTGACACTTAAGACCGGAGTAATGATGCTGAAAATTCAGCTTTGACACCACAGGTATAAATTACATTTTAAAATATATTTAAAAGGAAAAAAAGTTATTTTAAATTGTCATTTTATTTCACAATATTACTATTTTACTGTGTTTTTGATCAAATAAATGCAGCCTTAGTCAGCATAAGAGATTTAAAAAAAACATCTTACCAACAAAAACATCTTACCAACCCCAAACTTTTGAACAGTAGTTTAGATTTATTTATTTATATATATATATATATATATACAGCAGTCTTCAACATAAAGTCTTGCAGTGCGACAGCAGCCTAATGTTGTCCGTTTGGTCTCCAGTGGTAACAAGACAATTTAAAAAAACAGCCTGAACCTGTCAGGGCCACTGTATTTGAAGCCATGCTGGATGGATTATTAGTGTAGCTGTGTATTACAGATATTGCTCAGGCCATACTGTGGTTTAAAATAACAAGCATCTTAATACTGAAGTTTGAAATGGCAGTGAAATAGTGAAATAATATTCTATTATTTATTTTTTTAAATTATATTGCACACCAGGGACAGACTCCAATATTCAGAATATTAAATAGAACCTGAACAAAACAATAAAGTGTTGAGCAAATGTAATTGTGCAGTCAGCAGTACACCTCTACAGTAGGCACTGAGATTAATAAGGGTGAGTTGGCTGCACTGGGCCCATTAAAGCAAGGTCCCCTGTGCACTCGTTCATTCTGAATCCAGGAAATAAAGTTAACAAGCACTTAGACACCTTCACAACCTCTATATAGACACCTCAACACTTTAATAGTTTCTACAACACTATTAACAATCAGTTCAATAAAATCTCTTTGCCTGTCAGAGGCTAAGCAGGACTTGGAACTGTTAGTTCTCATCAAACTGCTATTTGTTGCTTCCCCTTTAGATCTATAAATATCCTTAATTAGCGTCTCCCATAGAGCCCTTCCACCCCTCCGGTAGCAGATTGAACTACCTAGCCATCACTTCATCCCTACATTCTCTTCTGGTAGCATCATGGTTACTGCTTAGTAAGTGCTAAAAACTTGCAAGGACGCTATATAAACAGCATCTGCAATGTCCACTGGCCACATTTGTCTTTGCTTTCAATCTCTACAGCATCTCTTTTTGTGTAGTTAGTGCGTCTTTAATCGTACTGTGGCTGGACCTTCCAAAAAAAATCGTTCTTCCTTAGAATTTTCAATTTTGTCACTATGGCGGATGCTATCAAGTCACCATCCAGGCCTCAATATTGTAATGAGGTACCTTGGAATCCCCTGAGCTACAGATGGCCCAGTGCAATCTTTAACCAGCATTACGGCTTGCCTCCGTTATTGGACCCCCGAGACCTCAGCTGGATCGAGGGCATCTTCAGGAGGCTGGGGACGTCGTCTTGGCCCGGGTACTTGCGCACACCCGTGTTCGCTCCCTTTACTCAGGCCTCAGGACAGCACATCTCTAAACTGCACAGGGAGATGAGTGGAGGGGTGTCGGAAGTGGTTGGTGAGATGAGCAAGTGGAAAATTAGCTTGGATGTCAATCACTTCGCTCCCTCTGAGGTTACGGTCAAAATAAAGGACGGATTTTTGGAAATTGCAGGTATGGGTGAAAAAGTGTATTATTCTATATATATATATATATATATATATATATATATATATATATATATATATATGTGTGTGTGTGTATATATATATATATGTTTATATGAATAGTATATATGTTTATTTATTTTATTTATTTATTTAAATTTCACCTTTCCAACAGAATTCAATGTTAGATAACACATTATACATGTAATTAGTCTACAAAACAGAATAAGCCTGGAGATATTGTACATTTTATAATTTATGAATATTTTCTGAATATAATTTTTTTAATATATTTTTATATTTTAATATGATATACAAAATATATTATGCTCTTATTTGAGCTAATCAATCTCAATAATTTTGTTTGAATATATTTGATCCAAAGGAAAGCATGAAGAAAGACAAGATGAGCACGGCTTTATTACTAGATATTTTGCAAGAAAATACAAGTAAGTGTTAACATGCACACTACACTATATCTGAACTACTGTTCAAAAAAAGTTTTTTAATCTGTCTTATGCTCACCAAGGCTGCATTTATTTCATTAAATATACAGTAAAACAGTAATATTGTGAAATATTATTACATTTCAAAATAGCTGTTTTCTATTTTAATATACTTTTAAGCGTATTTTATTCATGTGATGTTAAGCTGAATTTTCAGCATCATTACTCCAGTCTTCAGTGTCACTTGATCCTTCAGAAATCATTCTAATATGCTGATTTCTGCTCAAGAAACTTTTCTTATTATTATCAATGCTGAAAACAGTTGTGCTGCTTAATATTTTTGACGACCGTGATGCATTTATTTTCTGGATTCTTTGATGAATAAAAAGTTAAAAAAGAACAGCATTTATTTGAATTTTTTTATAACATTATAAAATGTATTTACTGTCACATTTGATCAATTTAATGTGAATTAATTGCTGAATAAAAGTATTAATTTATTTAAAAGCAAAACATTAACTCAATGTCTATTTTATTCTGTTTTAGCATATAATATTTCACAGGGCAATGGTGTCAAATTGTCACAAAGCTGTCTATATCAAAGCAAATTTCTAGATTTTTTTCTCACCACTGCCTAAGACTTCCAGGTGGGGTTGATGCTGAAAATCTCCAGTCGTTTCTGTCCGCCGATGGGATCCTTACAGTGGAAGCACCATTACCCAGCATTCCCATCCCTGCTGATGTTATTATCCCTATCCAGGTATTGATTGGTTCTGACAGCCGTTTAATCTTTAATTATGCAGTCCGAACTTATTCACTAACTGAAGCTCAAAATTAGGCACTCAGTGTTCTGGGTGGCATGCATTGCACTTGTTTATAAGTTATTAAATGTGTCACCCTTATATTTAAGTGGTGCTTTCTGTCATTCATAGAAAAGTTTTCAATAGTGACAATTATTGTGCCACTTCACTAGGTAAATCCAAGGTTGAACACTAGCCATTCATTCTCCAGTACTTAATTGGTCTTATATAATAGGTAGACATCGCAGGTAGAGTAACTGTCTATCAGGTGCTGTATTTTAGCCAGTCTAATGTTAAAAAGCTGACAGCTATTTGCATTTGCTGGGAAAAGTAGGGAAAAAAGGGCATCTCAAAACTTATTTCAGTTGTTTTGTTGTATTATATTATTGCAGAGAATGTGGTCATCATGCTTTAAAAATTGCAGATATTGTTTACCCATTGCATGTCTTATTCAACTTAGGCCAATTTGCAGCACCGTTAAGCCGTGCCGTCATAACAGGCTGCAAAACAAAATATTTTTTTTACATTACTGCAAAAAAGATTTCAGAAATAATTAGAGGTATACGATTCTACAATGCCCCATAAACATCAAATGCCAAAGTCGAAGTCAGTTTATAAATTAATCACCCTGCAATTCCAATTACCAGGCTCATAATTGTTCTAATAACCAACAAAGAGATTAAATGCAAGCTCTTATTTTCCCGCAGGGGACATATTGGCCTTTCTTCACTACCCAGAAAATTAATATTCTTTGTGTACAGTGAACCTGGCACTTTAGGGTCTTGATTTGGCATTTAAGCACTTGACTTAATTTGAAAACTGTTTCACGTTTGCCACAGGTTGAGATGGAGGCACAAACCGTGGGAGGAAAACAACAAGAGCCTCAAGACGCCATTGAAGCCGAGGCTAAACCGGAATCATTTGAGGGAGAAACTCCCGAACCCTCTGTCTCAACTGAGCATCCTGAGGGTGAACAAGACCAGCAGACTGTATCTGATGTAGATCCATCTAGAGAACCACAACCCCAGTCCATCACAGAAGCTGCACCAGGTGCCTCTGAGTCTGGAAGAGAGCAGGTTGGAGAACCCAGCGATGGCATAGAGAAGGACAAAGAAGGTGCTATTCAAGAGGCGGTTGAGGGCATCGAGCGAGACACGGAGGAAGTCCATGAGTCTGCAGACAAGCCTCAGGCTCCAGAGACTCCAGACACCATCACCTCCGAGCAAGGAGAGCAGGCAGAGGTCACGCAGCCTCTGGAACTGGAGGGTGAAGAAGGATATACAGACCCTGCTGTGACAGAAGATGAGCAACCAACCTTTGGGCAAACCCAGGAGGTGTTCAACCCCCAGCTGGAGCTCCAAAATAAAATGGATGTAGAGAAAATTTAGGCTACAGAAAAACAACATCCCCAGCTCTTTCCTTAAGCTACGTCTACATTAATCCAGATACATTTGAAAATGGCATTTTCTTTGTCCATACTACTGTTTTCAAGCGTTTTCCCAAAGTTTATTGTCCACATTGAACCATCATAAATGCTAAAATGACCTTACTGCGCATGCATAATACGTAAAAAGCTTACTGAGATGATACCAGACATAAAGTTCTCAGGCTATTCTGCCACGATAATTGTATTAACAAAATATTTCACCACTTACTGGCGCATCCAAGTCGCACTCAATAGCCATTACATGGTCTAAAACACGATTGCCCTCGTGTTTTGCCGCAGGACAGCAAGTACATTTTCTGTCATCTTTCCAGGAATGTAATATGATTGTTCTTAAGCAACACTGTGAAAGTGAATACAGTTCCACATAGCAGGCACATACCGGTATAAACATAGATGTGTACACTGCCAGGCCAAGTCTCTGCTTGGATTGAAATAGGCAAATGCTTAAGAGTCTATGATTGGATGATTATTGCAGTGATTATTATGTTAACAGCATGTTATATGTTTGGCAACTGTTCCCTAATTGATGGAGTGTGTAGCTTTTCATTTTTTAAACAACCATGTAGGAAGACACATCACGGCCATATTCCATAATGACAATATCAAGATTCATCAGGCTCAGATTGTGAAACAGTGGTTTGGGAGTGGTTGAAGAATCAGTTGCACACATGAATTGGCACCTCTGAGTCCAGACCTGAAAGTCATTGAAAGTCTTTGGGATGTGCTGGAGGAGACTTTACAGAGTGCTGGACTCTTGTATTATCAATACAAGATCTTGACCAAAAAATTATGCACCTCTTGATAATTTTTTGGTCAAGTTCTTCTATTGACAATACATTTGCTTATTTAAATCCAAACAGCTTTTTTTTTTTTTTTTTGTCGGGCAGTGTATATTGGTACAACATGTGTCACATGACTTAACATGCGTTGTCATTTTCGAATACCTCCGGTGTTTTCAAATGTATCACTTTGGGAGAGCGTCATCGATAAGCTTTGTTTTCGCAAGACACACTGTCTCAGTGTAAGCGGAAGGCCAAAGAAAAAAAAAATGTTTTCAAATGTATCTGGGTGAATGTAGATATAGCCTTAGCCTCTTAATTCCCATAGATATTTTTGAGTTTACTGTAACATGCATCCTTTTAGCACTAATAAAGACCTGAGCACGATTGTGTGAAGCTTCTTGTTGTGCTTTACAATAACAAGAATGATTAATCAGGGAAAGCTGAGAAATGTTCAAACTTAGGTGACAGACGTAAATCTGTCACATTGGCACCTAGTTGACTTTCTGCTGTGCTTGCAGAGAATTTTACATGAATCATTTATGCAGTGAATATGGTTGCACATTACATCCCTTGAGTTTTAGTAAATATCGTATAATTCTCATCTAACTCGGGTGGTTAAGATGCCAGCTCCTCTTGAGCACGGGAATATTCATGATTCATTAACCTCAAACTCTGAAAATTAGACAACGAGAGAGCTCGGATCAATTTAAAGAGAAAAATCCAATGGGCAACACATCAGTTAATCAGCAGTGGAGGACCGTTTTCTTCAATATTTTCTCTCCACATCCTCGTGGAGGAGATTGAAAGCGAGCCAAAGCGTTCGGAATAATCTCCACACTAATCTGTCACCCAATTACCGCAACCGTGCAGAGACAACTCCCATGGAGTCGTTCCCATAAGCACACAGCCAATCTGCCAACCGAACACCCAGATGTGATCGAGGACAGAGGATTGTGAGACAGAGACAACCGAAGGAGGGAATGATGCTCGATTTATTACTCGAAAACATCCGAAGGTTATACAAGTGGGATAAGCAAACAGGTGTAAAGCTGAGAAATAATCTGTAATGCAGCCCAATTATTAACTTGATTGAGATTTGCAGAGAGGAGTAATAAAAGGCTTGCTTTCGTAAAATCATTTATTATAAAAACGCATAGCATACATCCCTACACAAAAAGAAAAAAGAACACCCACAAATAAGAAAGAAAGAAAAGACAATAAACAGCACTTGAGAAAAAGCTCTAGCATTCAGGCCCAGTTCCCAGAGAAGACCTTCATATAAATAGTCCAATGTGACAAAAATTCTGATTATTCAAACAGGGCCTTCATTCGAACTCAGGGACAAAACAAGATTAGGTTTAAATGAGGGACAGAAAGTCCATAACATATTTTAAAAACATTCAATTTCAACATCAAAGCTTGATTTCACATCCAATGTGTCTGAATGGAATTTATAACTCAACTCAAACACACATCGCATTCTCAGTGTCATCTTGATGAGATCGGCATGGCGGAGCAACAGTTTAAAGAGAATCGTAACTTACCAAGCAAATTAGATAAAAAGATAGGTCAAATGAAAATTAAGAGATTATTTACTCACCCTCGTGTCATTTCAAACCTGTATGACTTTCTACTTGGGAACACAAAAGAAGATATTTAAAAAAATGCTCTGCTTTTTTTTTTTTGTCTATACAATGAAAGTCAGAGGGGTTTAAAACAGCATTGGATCATATTGAAACTATTGTTTGGAGAATTTTTTTTCTTCTTTTGTTTTCCACAGAAAAAAGGTTTGGGACAACATGTTGGAGAATAAGAGATGATTTTTGGGTGAAAAATCCATTTAATTGTTGACATTTGAAGGGAACTCTATCGCCCCCTTTAGGACTGAGAGGAATGCAGGTTAAGTATATACAATGAGACGTGCCATTACAATGTTGACCGTGCATTCGCATCTACGTACATTTTTCCATGCCTATTTCCAGCCGTACAGAAATTGGGCCTGGTCTCATCCCATTTCACACCTTTTCCTTCTCACTTGACCGGTAGCTCTATCACATTTGTTTATCTTCATTGATATAGTAACCGAAAGCTTCTGGTATTTGATCCAACCATGTACTATGTAGAGTAACATTTAATTTATAAACTATTCACTAGCAGATTAATGACTTTTGATTTAAGTAATTTTTTGAAACTGATGAATCTAGATTTTAACACTGGCTTGGAACAAATACCATAGGCATGCGAACACAAGTTCACTCCCTGACATCAAAGACTGGAGCTGAAGCCATGCTGGGTTCCTGTAGTCTGGCCTCAGGTTCTTCCATGGATTCTGCAGGCATTTCGTTGCTGTAGAGGTAGTATGGAGGGGTCTGTCGGGCTTCAATGATGAGAACACCTTCCGGAGACAGAGAGGCGAACACAGTGACTGGGTCCACATCAGATGGGATTCTGCGAAAGTAGAGAGAGTTCAGAACGATGTCCATTTTCCACCAGTAGAAATAAAGGTTCTAAAACTGGATTTTTGCTGACATAGAATGTCTGGATCCCCAAAAAATCTTTCAGTGAACCATTTTTTCTTAGAGTGATGAACATTTTAATAAATAACCTTTTGTGCAATGGAAAGGTTCCATGAATGTTTAAGTTTCTTTCTGGAACCATAGATGCCAATAAAGAACCCTTATTTTTCTTGGTGTACCCCCCAACACACAAAGATTTAAAGATTAGATTAGCTATTTTTAAAGGGAGAGTTCATCCAAAAATGAAAATTACCCCATGATTTACTAACCCTCAAGCCATCCTAAGTGTATATGACTATCATCTTTCAGACGAACACAATCGGAGTTATATTAAAAATATCATTGCTCTTCTGAGCTTTATGATGGTAGTGAATGGCGGTCCTGATTTTGAAGCCCAAAAAAGTGAATCCATCCATTTTCGTACTTTACTTTCTTATTTTTCTACTTTCACTTCAGAAGACCTAAGTTACCCCCCTGAGCCGTGTGGAGTACTTTTATGATGGATGGATGGACTTTTTTGGGCTTCAAAATCTCGCCCCCCCCCCCCATTCACTGCCATTATAAAGCTTGAAGAGCCAGAACATATTTTAATATAACTCTGATTGTATTTGTCTGGAAGAAGAAAGTCATATACACCTAGGATGGCTTGAGGGTGAGTAAATCACGGGGTGATTTTCATTTTTGGGTGAACTATCCCTTTAAATGTGGTTGTACTGTACATTGATACATCTTTGATATCTAATATCTAAATGCACACCATATTTTGCAACTTAAAAAGTGCTTTTTGACTGTACCTTACAGCTGCACTGAAACAAAGCTTGAAACCAAATGTTACAATAAGAACTTGACAATGGTCAGTTTAATATTAACATCTACATGTACACAGAATTGTCTGAACATAACCCAGATTAACTGAGGTCTAACTCAAGTCTTTAGGTTAATATTAACCCAGAATGGGAATCATCATGGAAATTGCAAACACTATGCCCTATACTCTGTATGTTCTCATTATGGTTTAATTTTCAACAAACTTCATTTTCTCTGTGGCAGCTTGTGGCTAGAAGATAATTCTCAATGCATTTTGTGGTTTTCATTTTAATGTTCTGCCTGCCATCACTTGCAATGAGAAAGAGAGAGAGAGAGAGAGAGAGTGAACGAGGGAGCCCTGCTCCAGGTGCTGGCTCAGAAATAGAATCTGTTCCCAATTATTACAAATCGCCTCCTGATGCAAAGTTTATCACCAGAAATTTCTATCTACAGACTAGTCTAATCATCCAGCAGGCAGACTGACTGCAGCTGTTCTAATGAGAGGAGTTCTCACTGTCTGTTTGAATGTGTTGCCTTTAAGGCTGGATTAACATAAATTCATATCTGCTCTACAGAGAAAGGGTGGAACTTGTTTTAAACGTGAATGGATGGTGATATCATGCAAAACTACTTCCTGCTGGTCTTCTTCGACAACAGTCTAAAGGGTGGGGGAACTTTTAGGGCTGCTTTAGAGATTCGAGAGACGAATGCTGTGTTTGGAAAATGCTAGATGAAATAATTGCACTTAACAATATTGCAATATTGTAACCTGTAGTTCTATGTCTGTTTAGCTTCATTGTGTTTTTATTCTGTTCCCTGCTCTGCTTTGCCTGAGTTCTGTTCCCTAGTTAGTTTTCTTGGTTATTCATAAGCTCTACACCTGTTCTGTTTTACCTTGATTACCCTGTCTGTGTATTTAAGCCCTTCATTTCTTAATTTTAAATGTAATTCAATTTTTAATGTAAGGAAATACAATTTAAACAAAATTCCTCATATACCTAATACACTACTGTTCAAAAGTTAGGGGTCAGCAATATTTTTTTTAATTCTTATGCTCACCAAGACTGAATGTATAAGATCAAAAATACAGTAAAAACTGTATTATTGTGAAATATTATTACAATTGTAAATAACTGTTTTCCATTTAAATATATATAGAATGTATTTATTCCTCTGATGTCATCATTACTCCAGTCTCCAGTGCCACAATCATTCTGAAATCATTCGAATATTTGGTGCTCAGTGAAAATTTCTAGTTATTATCAATACTGAAAACACTTATGTTGTTAAATATTTTTGTGTAAACTGTGATACATATTTTCTCAGGTTACTTTGATAAATAGAAAGTTCAAAAGAACAGCATGTATTTTAAATAGAAAGCTTTTGTAATGTTATAAATGTCTTTACTGTCACTTTTGATCGATTTAATGAATCCTGGCGGAATAAATGTATTCATTTCTTTCAAAAAATAAAAACAAATCTTACTGAACCCAAACCCTATCTGCAAATGCTTCCTCCACAAGGAATTTGGCTAGAAGAACAACGTAATGTTATTGACACCTATGATACTTTAAAATGCTACCTAGTTAGCTCACTAAGGTTTTCTGTACTGTTTTATTTTTATGAATGTTGAGAAAGAGTGTGAGAGAACACAACAGAGAGAGATAAAGAGAGAGAGACAGTGTCCCTGAGCTTTGTCAGTCATCATGGCCAAATAAGGCTGGAAGGTTTCACACTTGTTGCCAAGCATCTGCTGAGTTTATATAAACCTTAGCATGTAGCCGACTGCAGTAGCCTGACACTATTCAATTAGCACAGCAATGTTATAGCCGTCCTGCGCTGTGACTCAGACATCACAGCTCTGCTACTGAGGAGCAAATGGCAGAGATTGAGATTTCATTCAATAGCTGAAAGTTATTAATAAAAAAGCTCAATGTAATTTATGCGTGGCCTGTATCTTCTATAAGTGTGTGTTCTTAGCTTAGTTTAGCAGAATGCTAATGTTCAACTGTTGGAATTTCACACAACCAACATGGCCTGTCAACATCAAATTAGCTAAGCAGTTTACATTGGATGTAGAAGAAAGACTTAAAACACTGAGAGGAAGCTTTCATTATTAATCATACTTATCGTTCAAAAGTTTAGGGTCGGTAAGATTTCTTCATATTTTTGAAAGGAGCCTCTTATGCTCAAAGCTGCATTTATTTGATCAAAAATGCAGTAAAAACAAAAAGTAAATAACTACTGTAAAAAAATGTGGTAATATTGTGAATATTATCATTTAAAATAAATAATGTTTAATGTAATTTAATCCTGTGATGGCAAAGCTGATTTTTCAGCATCTACTCTTCAGTGTCACACGATCCTTCAGAAATCATTATATGCTGATATGATGCTTAAGAAACATTTCTTATTATTATCATAGCTTAATATTTATGTGGAAACTGTGATTCAATGTTTTATTTTAGTTTATAAAAGTCTTTACTGTTTTTTTGTGTTCAGTTTTTTCCCTTGCTGAATAAAAGTTCTTTCTTGGATTTTACTGACCCCAAACATTTGAACAATATAGTGTAAAAAGTGCTGGATTTGTTCAATAATTAAACTCTCTTTCTTTCTTAGTCTATTTCTGTGTGTCTCTGTCAGAGAAACAGCATGTTGACGAAAAAAATCAAATCACTATTTATCTTAATTACTGCAGACATCGGAGCCACATGATATGTTGTCTATTTTATCTCTATAACTTTGATTCTTTTCCTCTGCCTCTACCATCCAATTTGACTCTCTGAAGAGCAAGAAGAAAGCAGAGAGGTTGGGGCGGGTGGAGGAGTAGGAATGCTTTGTGTTGCTTTAATAACTCAGAGTGACATTCCTCTGGAAGCTGCTTCATCATTCTAGAAGGTTCCAAATCAGAAGCCCCCGGAAACTTTTGATACAATCATCATACTTACTGAATTTTCTTCGTGAAGTTTTTGGTAACAATTCCGCCCTCGTCTTGCTTTTCCTCGTGTTTTCCTGGTGAAAAGACAAAGGCAGTTGTTAACGCAGAGATGGATATGACCATAAAACACTTGTGAATAAGAACTTATTTCGAAAAAGATGTTGCTTTAAACACAACATCAACAGGTTTCTTCAAGTGAATCCCCACACTGGTTGCTCACAGAAGAGTAACCTTTGCCACACTGACATAAAATTAGACCCGAACATGTTTATTAGTATCAGATTTTCTAGCCATGGCATATAAGGTTTTTTCTTCTTCTTTTTTTCACATTTTACAGACATTGCAAAGGCAACACTATATATGATTTTGTAGTATTTCAAACCAAGGAAGCCTGTTTAAAAGCCTCTTGGCCTCATTCTCTGCAGCTGTTGGTCACTAAATGCCAGTCATGCCATATTGTGTCTCGGCGCGGTCTACATATCTCCAATAACCAGCTCTTTAGAAAACACATTTGATTGATCAATATGCTCATAGCACTTTCAACATTTCTAATCAACAACTATCCACATATATAGACATTTACCCACTGACATACTGTGCAATGGCCTTTCCCTATTTAACAGAGACATTCAAACTGTGACATTTGTTTGACAATGCTTTACTTCAGGGCAACGTTGAACTTAAATGTTTTGCTGATTTTGGTGGTCCAAAACCGGTCATCAGAATCTGAGTTCAGTGAAAAGGCCTTTAGTAAAACAGTGCGTAGGGTGGTTCACTTTGATATCTCTGTGTGACACTTTTAGAATGAGGTTATGTGAAGTTAAGTCTCGCTGTCCCCACCCTCCTCCCACTGTGACTGAGTGACCCAGCTGGAATACCAGCACAGTGTTTATATTAATCCCTGCACACCAGGCCTTTGCTCTCTCCTGAACTCTGAACTTCTGTCCTGCCATCACAGTCAACAAAATGTATTTCTGGAGCAGGCAGCAACTGGCCTTCGACTTTTCCGCATTATAGATACACAATTTCAGTTTTTACAAAAGAACTTTAGTGATTAAAGAGAAAAGTATGGGACTATTTCAATGTGTTTAATGTAAGTGGTCATCAAGGGATCTCAGCAGTTGGCTAATTACAAGTGATTAGCTGATAATGTGCAAGTCATACTCAAAGGCCTTCCATTCTCAAACTGCAGCGGAGAAACAGCAGCAGAGATTTATGGAACATGGAGTCCAATATTTAAAATAGGATATTAAAGCAATTACAATGGGACATAAAACATTCTAAAAATTCAAGTCAATTTTGAGAAATAAACAAATTCATATTAAATAATCTGTGTGCTAGGCCTATATGAAATAACAAAATACATAAATACAAATACATACTTGGCAGAAATATTTGTTATTTATTATTTTGTAAGAAAGGGCCTTATTAATGTAGGAATAATGACAAAAAAACCTACCAAAAATGGCTAGGTAATACGTTAAAAAAAGTTCCTATGTTTCATAGTAAATTAAATGCATATGACGAACTGCTTAATGCTCCTCTATTTAGGGTAAATCGTCAGGTAAATGCACAAATGTAAATTATAATCCATTCAACATTATTCCATGATTCATTATAATAGGCTATAAAGGTAATTCACTTTGTGTTCTCATAATAACTCATCCTTCTCAATGATTAGATGTGTTTTCTCACCTGACACCTCTATAAAACCGTCTTTAGTTTTGACATTAAGCTCCTCAGGTTTGAAGCTGTGCACGTTCACGCAAACTTTCCAAGGCTCGTCTGGGTTGGTCGGGGGCGCGCTGGATCGGCGAGGGCTCTCGCTGTACATGGAGCTGAAGCCCTGCGGCGAACCCATGCTCGCCCGCGGGAAGCCCGTGCGCAACGAGCCCGACCACGGCGCGTCGAGGCGGGCGCTCAGCCGAGGTCTCGCCCAGCCGGGCCATTCCATCGATAACTCGTCGGGAAAGGGTGACAGTCCAAAGTCATCTTCCATAAAGCGAGATGCGAGTGACTGTTCCCGGAACGGATCCCGTGGAATCCTCTGTCGGTTGCCCATAGTGTAGTAATCCCCTTCTGCCATTGTGAAACTTGGAAAAAGTGAGTTTAGACAACTTTTCCTGTTCAGAACGTCGCGTTGCTGTCAGATTTCCGAATAGGATCAATTATTAAAAAGAGCTCAAAACAAAAAAAAAGCTCGTTTTTTTTTTCGCAACAAAAGCGCAAAAACTCTCCAGGCGCGTGATTACGCACCTAAGTTTTAGCCTACCACTGTACTCATGTATGAGTTCTAGAAGTTTACTGACGATGTAAGTGCTCTTTCACCGGTTTATATGTGATTTGCCGGTCTATAAAGTCCAGAAAGTGCTCGGTAGCACACGACAGCTGACTGAAGACCCTCCCTATCCAAGTTTAGACCCCGGGCTGTGACTGGCTCCACCGGACAGCGACTGGTCCAATCTCACCCACCCCCAGATGACTCATTCACTTCATAATAGAACACTACTCACTCCTCAAGGCCAGAGAGGAGTCACACACTCATAAGAACAACACTAATAACGTTCTAAACACGAAATGTGACGAAATACAACATAGGCATGCGGTAGGCCTATCTCCTTTCCTTCTTCAAACGAGTCCTCCTTGCATACGTCATGTAGGGGAAAGTAGGCTACGTAAGATGAGCGAGAAAAACCATGCACTCAGTTATATTTTAGGATGTCTTATATCTGTTGAAATGTATAAGCCATGCCTTAGGCCTACTTAAAATGTATTTAATTGTATTATAAGAAACAAAATATCAACATTTATTTGACTTTTCAGACATATTTTCTTTTAGCAAGTATACATTATTATATAGAATATAATAAGTACATACTTTTAGATATTTTTAAATATAAAAGTTTTTAAAGTTTTTTTAATTTTACTGTATAATGTTAGAAAAAAACATTTTGATCACTTCATGGTTTCCATAGAAATAGGGCCATATGTCATGTGAAAGTGGTCCATGTTAAAAAAATAAATACTTTCACTTTCATGCACTTTTATTATGTGCTCTTCTCAGTCACAAAAAGATAAAATAATTCCTGTTTATTTTGGTCAAATAAAAATCAAGCACACCTCTCTATGTGGCTTAGCTTACCCTCTGACTTGTAACACGTAGAGTCCAAAGAGGAAGATGAGGAGACGATGAAAGTACAAATAAGGTAATACTTTAATCAAAATAAACAAAAGCAAATATCCATAAAGCAACATAACAGTGAGCACTAAAACTCAGTCAACACCAGACAACTGAACAAAAGGAACTGAAGGGTATAAATACACACATGATAATGCTCTGAATGCAAACAGGTGAACTAATTAATGAATAACCATGGATACTAATGATGGTGGGAAACAAAGGACAAAGAAAACAGGATGTAACAAAAATTAAAACCAAACACAATGAAAGTGTGAGAACGCCCAGTAACGGTTCGACCAAGCGATTGGGGGCTGGGGGTTCTGGAGGAGGACGCAGAGCTGGTGAAGGGCTGGAAATCGGCAGGAGGGCAGACGAGAGGAACTAGGGAGGAGTGGATGGTGGCAGAATCCAGGGAGGAGTCAATGGCGGTGACAGCCCACGGCGGAGTTGATGGAGCCTTGGCAGAGTAGACCAGGGTGTAGATTAAGAGCTGAAGTGGGTGAACGACTCTGATGACTTAGGAGACCATGGTGAAGCCACTGCAACGAGCGATGGAGGTGGAGCCAAGGAGCCCGAGGACTGTGCTGATGACATGCAGACTGAGGAAAGAGGAGGAGCATGCGGGAAGGAGGAGCCCGGTGAAGCCGTAGGGGTGGAGGGACTAAGCGTAGCTGACGACACACAAGTCCGTGGCGACTGACCAGGGTGGAGCCAGTGGGACGAGGGAACCCAGAGGAGGCAGAAGGACGATGGTTCTGGGTGAAGCTGAGGGAGGGAGGAGCCAAGGCAGAGCTGGTGAGTAGACTGGCAGAGGTGGAGTGAATAGCTCAGAAGCTGAAGGCAGAGCTATGGGAACCTCTTGCCTAGACTGTGCTGGCGACCGGAGGACCCGAGGCAGATCCACACTTGAGTGGGGTAATAGGAGATGTCAGGGCTGAAGAGCTGGCTGGATTGTGAAGTGGTGGTGGGAGAGGGAGACTGGGCGGGTGCTCTGCAGGTAACAGTAATTCAGAATTGGGCAGAAACAACAATGACGAATACACAGGGGACTCTGAACTAGGCAAGATCATTGATGACAAAGACACAGGAAATTCTGAGCTGGGTAGGATCAGCATCAATGGGAGATAAAAGGAGTCTTCCTCTGCTAAACTTCCCAAACAACTACTGGGCTCTGGAATTGGCGACGTGATGATTGATGTTGGGTGGGGCTGGACGGTCGCGCTGTTCTCCTCTTCAGCGTTTCCCAACTCAAAGAACCATCCGTCCACCCAGAGAGCAAAGTTGATGTACTTTGCTAGACTCCAACAGCGATCCCGACTGGGAATGAGGAAGCCCATACCAAAAACCTTGCATGAGTGTGAGCACGTCACCCGGTGGCAGATGTCAGTGAACTCCTCCACACAATCCTCTAAACATCAGCCACCTTGGAAAATAAAAATAACTCCTCCACGTAGTCCCGGCCAGTTTCACAGTGCCACATTGATGGCAGCGATTTTCATCTTTCTTCTCATTCTTTGGGTCTGGTGTCCTTTAACACGTAGCGTCCAAAGAGGAAAATGAGGAGACGACTTTAAAAAGTCATAAAAATACTTTGATCAAAATAAACAAAAGCAGATATCCAGTCATGATAAAGCAACGTAACAGTGAGCACTAAAACTCAATAAACACCAGAAAACTGAACAAAAGGAACTGAAGGGTATAAATACACACGATAATGATCTGAATGCAAACAGGTGAACTAATTAATGAATAACCATGGATACTAATGATGGTGGGAAACTAAGGACAAAGGAAACAGTCCTTGTCCTTGAAAATGAAAACCAAACACCAGGACTGAATCCGAAATAGCCCCCTAAACCCTTAATCACTATTCCCTACAGTACGTTAGTCCACTAATACAGTTCACAAATGGCGCTTTTCCACTGCATGGTACGGTACGGCTCGGTTCGGTACGGCTCACTTATGGCGCATTTCCACTGCATGGTACGGTGCGGTACGGCTCGCTTCGGCTCGCTTTAAATGGTACCACCTCTGTTGAGGTTCCAAGCGTACCGTACCGATACTAAAATGTGACGTGAAAACACTGCAGATCACTGATTGGTCAGACAGAATCATCGACCAGCGTCATTGTATTTACGACACGAGACACTAAACCCGCTAGATTTAAATAGCCAGTAGACAACAGCCAACACTGTAGCGCCTGTTTTAAAAGTATTTGCTTTAAAAAAAAAAGAGTATAAACTTCAAAAAAGAAATGGCTGAATCGTGGTCAGTGGACGAGGTGCAGACGTTCCTCTCGTTGGTTGCCGAGGAGTGGATGGGGAAATGGGAATGAAAAATTCGCATTTAATATGATGATGTCATGGCAGTAGAGACGGCAACTATAACGATCAGTCCCACCCACTTTGAAGCGGTACTAACTGCAGTGGAAAAGCAACCGAGCTAAAGCGAACCGAACTGTGCCGTACCGAGTCGAGTCGTACCACGCAGTGGAAAAGCGAAGCGAGCCGAACTGTTCCGTACTGAGCCGAACCGAGCCGTACCATGCAGTGGAAAAGCGCCATTAATGGAGTGAATGAAAACGAGTGAGCGAATTGAGACAACCGTTGAGAGTACATCGGCTGTACACTCGTTAATGTGGGATAGAACGAGTGTACTCGATAACGTCCACTATGGTTTCGGACAGCACTACAATTGACTGTCCCTTCAAATAATAATGCCCTATTTGAGGGTATAGGGGGCAATTTCGGATTCAGCCAATGGAAGTGTGACAAGACCCATCTTACCCCACCCTCCATTTTTTTACTATGCAAATCACAAACGCAAGGATATAATTTGAATGTGAATAAAGAGAGTGCAATTTTAAAGAAACAAAATATTGGGTGAATTAATTAGATGAATAATTTATTTAGAACTCTTTGAATATCATTACAGATTCAGACCACAGAGAACTAGCCATTAATTTGAAGAGCAAGGGAGACATTGATACTCTTGTGCACATAGACAGCATTGTATATACATAGTAGAATAGGGTAATATGAGGAATGTCCTTAGCATAATCTTCAAGCCTGATGCCCTGCACTGAGGTTTTTTACTTTGCACTAAAACCAAAACACACTTGCTATATATCTTTACCGCACATTTTGTGCAAAAATAATTATTGGTATTACAGGATGTTGCAATAGTGTTTTGCAGTTACAGAAGCCAATGGCAACCTCTGTAGCATGTTTTGACTTTGATTCTGTAAAAAAATGGCAACATTTCAGCTTTTTTTTTTTTTTTTTTAGAAAGAATGCAAATAATGTAAATTAGAAAGCCAGCCTTGTAAACAGTCAGTACCACTACTCCATCTCAATAAATAAAGCCCATGCCTAATATTGCCGCACTAAACGTTTGCATATTTACACAACAGATTTACATAATCATTTACTAAACTCATTTACGGTTTGAGACGAGAGAACAAGATGAATTCAACAAGATAAAACATTTGATACACTTCAAGTTTTTTCCCCTTCATCTACAACAAATTTTCTGTACAAGTGTCAGAATTCACAACAGTCAGACAGCTAATAATGTACAGTGCATAGAGATCACCATGCCTTCGTTTAACAAGCACTCCAATAGACTTTATGACACAGAAACAAAGAAACTGCCATTATCTGTTGTGATGAAGGTGATGATTTTTATACGCTGTTTCATCAAGCTGTATCACACAACAAATATATATCTTTGATCCTTTCAAAAAATCCTTGATCTAGCCACTCTGATGGATTTCTTATAACAGCCGTCTTCATTTCTCCCAGTCTGTAATAGTTTCTCTGTTGTTACACTGATGTGCAACCAATAAATATGCTTTATAAAACATTTGTATTTATAAATATCATCATCATTTACATTATGTAAAGTTTGTGATTTAATTAATGCAGGACTGAATGTTTAAACTGTGGGATTTTGTGGAAAACTAATAGAAAATATCAATCAGTCAAAAATGGATGATATACTGTAAACAAAAAAGTTTTCTATATGAATATCAAAGGTTTTATATTATAAATAATTCAAGTGATCAGAGTAATAAATATTTATACCGCACTATTTGCATACCTAACAGAAATAAATAACAGATACAAATAGAAATGACTAGGCATTAAAATAATAAATAATTCAAAATATTATACAATTTAATACAACTTATGTTACAAATTACATAATAATAATAATAATAATAATAATAATAATAATAATAATAATATGTATGCCAGTGTCAGTAGAGTTTTACCTTTCTTTGTTCACTCAGAAGTAGCCTTGAATTTGATGGATAAAAAAAAAACTTCATTCTGTCTCTTGAGGTCTTGTAACACATTTTTTAACACAGTATGGACAGCTGGACCCTGCAAAAGGGTTCCTACCAGTGGAGCACATCCGCTGCATTTTGATTGTCCACCATCATCATCATCATCTCCATCACAGCCAATGACATTTGAATTGTTTTCCAGTTCAACAGAAGATAAATAAAGCTGGCATTTGGGCTGATGGGGTGTGCGTTTGCCGGTGGGGCTAATTCGGATGGCACATTTTTCAAAGTGAAGGTGTGTGCAACACAGAAGCGGCTGCTCTCAGTAAAAGCTGTTATGGAAGCAATAAATCTTTCTCCTCAAGCGCTTTTGACATCTATAAAAAAAGAAAACACTACAAAAATACAATAGATTTAAACATCGGCTTTTACAGTCAAGGCTATGAGCGTCTCGTGAGTGACCCTGCACATGAAGACACTTCCTTTTATCTACTACGGCTGCTTTTGATAAATGAACAACAATATCCTCACACCTATGAGCAAAACCAGGTATAGCAGAAACTCACGCATTGCAGTGCACATAGTGAAACCTCCATTCAGGTCCTTCCTACAACAGCAGGTTTTGTGAGCAGGCTTTTTCTTTTCCTTTGAGCGGGATGGATGAAAGCACACAGTTTAGTACACAACAATATGGAAAGCTTCAGTCTTATCTGACACTGAACAGATGATCCTGTCACTGCCTGGTCTTCCACATCCAAGCACAGCATGTTCTCAGTGCTGCTCCATTTCATTTCCAGTTACAATAAGATGCGGTCCTGGGCTCATGCTGTAGCTCAGCATTCCAGCATCTGGTTCATCCGTAAATTAGCGACGGGCTCTGCTGTAGCTCACAATTGAGTCATAGCTTCTGCTCCGACTGCGACTGCGTCTGCTATATACAGAGTTCCACGATGAGCTGCGACTGTAGCTCCTGTATGATGAAGAAGTGTGACTGCGACTGCGACTGCGACTCCGTGAACGACTGCGTCCGAGAGAAAACAGGCGCCAGGACAGGAGGCTGGAGGATCTGCTGCTGACAGAGGGGCTGGGACGATGGTAAGGGATGGGCCTCTTTCTGGCACTGTGCAGGACAGGAAGGCATGCAGAAAGAGAATACAAAGAAAGGCTTAGTAATAACTTGGTAATTTTACATTAGAAAAATCTTTTTTGTCTAACAATCTCTCAAGGAAATCTCTTATGCTCACCATGTCTGCATTTATTTGATCAAAAAATACGGTAAAAACGGTAACATTGTGACATATTATTACAATTTAAAATAAGTGTCTTCTATTGTAATATATTTTAAAATGTAATTTATTCCTGTGATGGCAAAGCTGAGTTTTCAGCATCATTACTCCAGTCTTCAGCATCACATGATCCTTCAGAAATCATTCTGATATGCTGATTTGCTGCTCAGTAAACATTTTTTATTATTATTATCAATGTTGAAAACAGTTGTGCTGCTTAATATTTTTGTGGAAACTGTAATTTTCTTCAGGATTTTTTGATGAAATAAAAGTTCAAAGGAACAACATTTATTTAAAGTAGAAATGTTTTGTAACATTATAAATGTCTTTGCTATAAATATATATTGTTATACAATTGCTTCTCCTAAACAGCCATCAACATTAATTTGAAGACTGTATGTCTATTTTTATTTCTCCTGAGGATGCCAGCAGAAAGCTCTGCATTTTTACACAAACTTTGAATGCCTGACATTCCCACGACTTGCTTGTTAATGTGTTAAATATTTTTTGCTAATTTGCTAATGCCTTCAGCTACCAATTAGAGTGTGCGCTCAGCTCACTTTTAATTCATTCTGC
This sequence comes from Abramis brama, assembly GCF_963993115.1. Classification (NCBI taxonomy): domain Eukaryota; kingdom Metazoa; phylum Chordata; class Actinopteri; order Cypriniformes; family Leuciscidae; genus Abramis; species Abramis brama. The sequence goes on along the minus strand of NC_139967.1, from coordinate 9,493,151 downwards.
AGGTTTCTAGAGATTTCTTCCTAGAATCAGTGCAGAAAGCTGTGGGAAAAGTATATAGTCTCATTCTGGGTTAACTGATCTCCAAAGTAGGATCAGCAGAGTTGTTTATGTTTGTGATTCATACAGTTTGTATTGTAACACTAGTATTTCTCTAAGAACAAACCTTGTAATTCTACGGGCTTCCAGGTGGCTGGGGGAATCTCTTCTTCTCTTTCTCATAGGGGAGCAAGGTCTTCTCCTGCTGTGCTTTCTACTCTTGCAGGAGCTGCAGTCTCTTTTCCGCTCTCGAAACCTTTTCATCCACACATAAAAGAGATGCGAGCATGTATGTGTTCAAAAACAGATTTCAGCAATGCCACAGTCATTATCAAAGAATTATATTAGATCAAATTACACATCTCCTTTCAGCTAAAAATCACCTGTCTGGTGTGCACCGTGAGTAATTTAGACTGCGGCAACTGCTCGCACTAGACAGACTGTCTCTCCGTGAATCCAGCGAATAACTGGACGAACGGGAATATGATCTGTAAGTGAGCCGGGGGGAATGATATTGTCAGATACAAACATACGAGTTTATGACTAAATCGAAAGCTTAAAATAAGAGTTCCTATAATAAATAGCCGCTGTGTGACCCACCTCCTCCCTGAGGACAGGGATCGGCTTCTGGAATAGCGCCCTGAGTATCTGCTTTGGGATGATATGCTTCTGCTGCGGGACCTCGCTCGTTCCTGATATCTATCATAAGACGGACTCCGATTTCTATCTGTGACGAGACCCAGAGGCTGTGTCTTCTCCAAATCAGCGTTCCTGCCTGTTTCTTCACTGGAATTACAAGAGGGAAATTATTTTATCACAGTGTAAGTGACAGGATATCTGGATATTTGCAGAGAGAGAGTCTGCACTTTGTACCAGGATTATTATAGTTAACTAGACATTAAAACACAAAACTAAAAAAAAATTACTTTAAGTAAAATTAAAATAAAATCTAATTCAAACTATTAATAAAATCTATAATAGTATCTCAATGATGCCTTAATAGCACTGCTCTATGTAACTGCTGTTTTGGTCACTCATCAGTGGTCATATGTTAAAAGTGAAATGGAAGCCGAACCTACACCGACAATTCTTTCACTGGAAAGATACATGGTTTAATGGCATGTTAGTGATACATTTGATGTACACCATCAAAATATTTAAAGAGGCTATATGCGTTTTTCTGAAATTTAAACTCGCGACTGACACCTGTGGCCAAAAAACAGAACTGCTCTTCCTTTCTGCTCGCTCTCGTACGTGCACACTTCACAAGTCATCTGCTGCAAGGAGGTCAACATTATGTTTACAGAGGTAAGAACAGTCAAATACATATATTGTTTGAGATAAGTGTTCTCTTACACTGATAAGAGTAAGTTTCTCCAATGCACTGCTTGCGAGTGTAGGCTACTTGCTGACTAGCGGTGGTGGCAGAGTGATCTGAAACGTTTAACATGAACGCGCTTGACGTCACATCCGCAGACAGCGCGGGAAAAATCCGACCCGACAGAAAATAGGAAAAATAGGATACAGGCTTATAGGTGCACCCACTGTGAGCGGACAAGGTGTCAGTATGCTCATCAGCAGATGTTTGAGTCATAAATGGTAAAATAAAAAGGCTATTGTTACGTTTATTTTGGGGAAAAAGTTGCATATAGCCCCTTTAAAGTTAATGTAAAATGCATTCAAAACAGCCTTACCCTTTAAACTTGTTGAAGACAGAGCTGTGTAGGGTATTTTCTCTGAGTACTGGTTTACCCAGAGAGTCATAGCTGGTTAGTGAGTTGCCTGAATCCGAGGCATTGTCCCCATCGGCTAGTCTAAGCTTCTCAGGACATGTTAAATCCTGACAAGAGAACTTTCCATTTCTGGTCACTTTTGACCTTGTGATGCCAGTTTTACTTGACAGTGGAGAGGACGTGTCATTTCCCGAATCGTAATCTGCCTGACCTTTGCCCTTATTGGATATTGAGTCCTGGACGATCATCATTTTGTTTAAACCCTCAACCCCATGACGTGATGGTGAGACCTGCAAGCAGACAAAGCAAAGTTGTTGTTTTTCTAAAGAAAATTAAGGCCGTATCAATCTGCTACCTGCATGATGCAGTCTGAGTACTCTTTAAAAGGCACATATGTCCCTACAGAGCACAGAGAGGAAATTAATCAAGATTTTTTTGGGACAGAAACTAAAAGATTAAAATCCGCCATGCAAATCTGTCACATGCGAGAAGTTTGAAAAGAAAGGAGAAGAACAAAGCAAGTACTCTTACAAAAGAAACTAATGAAAAAGAGACTGAAGAGAGAAAAGAACAATGAACCAATGCTAATGAAAAAGGCAAATTAAAGAAAACATCCAGATCAAAAAAAGAGAGAAAAGAACCTACATGAATAAACTTCCAGCTACTTTTAAGTCAGAAGAAAGAGAGAGTAAAAGGAAACAGAAAATCCCCAATTTGAAAGTTGCTTTCCTTTAAAGAACATTAAACAGACATCACAGAATGGGCTTAAGTAATATATATATATATATCTATATATAATCATATGAAAAGGGTTGCAGACAAAAGAAATATCTCCATCACTCTAAATATTTAAAATCCTTGAGAAAAACAAAAAGAACATGTTTCTGCTTTAGTCCCCTGTCGGAAGAGATTTTACAGTCCACCAGCGGCCTACAGTAAGTCCCTAAATCTGCGGATAGCATCGACTTACCAATCAAGACTTCCTCCTTAAGTAGGTAAGGTGTAAGAAAAAGGGAAGAGCGGGTGACATAAGTGCATCATTAGAGTGGTAAAGTGCAAGAAAAAGACAATAACCCTCTCTTCTTTAAATCCAACTCCAATCTGCCACACACCGGCATGAGCCTTTTTCTTTACCTTTGTTGTTCACCTGTAGGTTTGAAATTAGGTCTCATTTTCTATTGTGGGACTGATGGAGTAAATTTAGGTAGACTCTACATCCTTAATAGAATCTGTATCCTTTATAGAAAATGGAAAGAAGCTGCTTAGTTTCAATAAGATTCTAGTTTGCTACAATGGCACACAAAAGCAATCAAACTGGTTTATGTTGGAATTTGCAAAAATCTGGTATAGCCCAGTGGTTATTTGTAATGATCTAGCTGTGAAGTATAGACTGGAACAATTATGTGCAGGTTTATGCATTTTGTTTTGCAGGGTATCAGCTTTTTGCAAGCTTCAGTATATGAAACAAACTGCACCAGTGCAAAAGCTTGCTTTGCTTATACAGCTAACCAACCAAGGATCCACGGCAGGGCCAACCGAGCATTAAAATTTACCTCCAAAAAATATATTTTCTTGAAAAGGGAGACTTTCGTACAAAGATGTTTATAGCAACGTCTACAGTTTAGGAACAAAATAACAACAACAAAAATCAGTGGAAGGAATATTTTCTTCACACTATGGACAATCTTTAAACATGATGGTGCAAGACAAAAATATTAGCAATGATTAAAGTTAAGAAAATGTCATTCATGTTACTTTAATGATTTTGTGATTCATCTGCCACGCAGGCATTTATTTTTCTCTGTGGTATTCAAACTCTCTTCAAAGGCTTAAAAGCTGTTGCAAGAGTTTCTTTAAAAACTTTCAGAAACTAATTGTTAGAAAATCCACAGTGCAGTATATAGGATTATGTCATTAACTTTATTAAAATATTCGTTTTTATGACGTTATACAGACTAGGCATTCTCTGGTTCCCAAGGACCATGTTCTTTAGTGATGGTGAACTTTTTTATTTATTGAATGATGTTTGATATTTCTGGTTGGAGTGGATGCATTTAGAGTGTGGCAGTAGGTTGCGTGTCACTTTAAACAAGTGTAATTACTGAGAGAGCATGAAAACACTTGAAAACCACTCTCATTAAAAAGTTACTTCACTTAAGTTTAAATTATGTGTCAAGCACGTGTGCAATATGCAAATCACATGTTGGTTAAAAATTCTAACCACAAAAATAACCTCACTCGAAGGCATTGCTACAATCATTATTGTTCCTATTAAAAACGAAATGGCAATGCAATATGAGCCAATTTACAAAACAAAAAGGACTATAGAAAAACTTAATCTGTGAGAATTAAAAATACTATGCCTTTACGCTTAACTATGGCTAGTTTCAATCCAAATCCAATCCAAAAGCAAGCAAACAGTCACATAAATAACGATAAAGATTTCTCCATACATGGGGGAAAAGATTTGCACTTGCATTAGTTTAACAGACAAGTGTAAAACAACATAGCTTTTGGTCTTGATATCCGTTAAGTAAAAAGAAATGGTTTCACAACGGCCTTACAGAGCAAGAGTTCGGCACTGTGAGCGCATCAGGTAGCCATCAGAAACACTTACGGTGCTTTCAGAAAAGTGGCAGCAGCACTTAGAGGAGATTTTATTGGTCAGCTTGATTGCCGACCTGCATGCATCGCCTCCATGGACAGCTGATGAATGGCCACCGTCTTGGAAACCAGATTTTTCACAATCTTCATATCTAGGCATAGACAAAGCACATAAAAACGTTGTTAAAGGCCCCTTCACCTCAAGGAGAAATTTTAATATTTATATTCACATTAAATATACAAAGTACTGTAAGTTGAACCATTTTAGCTTATCAAGGTGCTCACAGCACCTTTACAACAGTAGCAATAAAATCATAATGTCGGACATCAAAAGAATAATAGTCATTCTTCAGTTTTTCCTTTGTACAGCATTTAGGCAGTGAGGTGGAAAAATGAGTCCTCCACAGGTTAACATATGGGAATGTCACTGTCACTGGGAGAAGCATCAATTTAAGTGGCAAAAGTGTAAAAATACAGTATGGAAGCACTTTGTCTAAAGAATCTATTTAAAAAAAAACCCATTTGTCTCTGTCGATATTATATTTCTGCTGAAATAGCAGTGGCAGAGAGATCCAGCTAATGTCCATTTACTTGAACAATTGGCAACAAGAAGATTTCTATTTCATTGTTTTAGACAATCGTCTAGTTCCTCTATCTTCATAGGCTTAAGGTGGAATAAAATGGTTTCCCATGAAAGGACATGCCAATTATACCAGCTCAGGACATAAATTATATGTAATGGGTCTTTGGAAAGTGAATGAGGATTGGGAACTGACGGCCATTGTTCCTGTTGTGTGGCGTGAGTGGGTTCTCTGTGCCTTTTCAGCTCCTGAAACCATGTAAAGCTTCACTGTGCTCGCCCTCTATAATGATTTTGTCCTTTGAATATCCCTAAGAAATTCCAAATAATGGAGAGATCAGCTAGGGATTTAAAACCAATCATCTCCAGCTTAAGATTATTTCAATTTGAAACCGAAGCTTGGTCTTCTCCGGTCTCAAAAAAGCCAGAAATTCTGCGATGAATGAATGAGAGGCTTTTTTTTGAATGAAGGACTGATGAAGTAATCAGAGTGGTGACACCTGGGAGAGCATTTGAGGCCAATTTCTAGTATGAAAAACTCTTTGTCTGTGATTACTCTGATGTGTTGGTCTAATTCAAAATGTATTTTTAAAATATGCCTTTGACCCAGTACAAAATGGTCTTATTTTACATCTCATAAACTACTAATTTGCCTAATAAGGAATCATGTACTCCAACGTCCTAGCATTTTTCATAATATCTGTACATGGGCGATCAGCAGGACTGACTTTTCTATGCTTTACAGGCAATCTTCACTGACACCTACTATCAAAGAAAACAGATTTAAGCCTGAAACTTAATTTCAGCACTATTCCCTACAGTGCTCCATCTCTACAGTACCTCAACCCCATCACCCCACAACCCACTCCAAGGAGGCGCAACTGTTCACGGGGGCGAGATCTCAAATTTCATTCCCTTTCCCGATTCCATTGATCTACGTGCCAAATGTTGGACATAAGCTGCGAGAGCCAGATAAAAGCGTTTCCTCAGTGTCACCTCTACCTTTATCAGTCATCGCCACAGTGGCACTGGATGTTGACTGATAAGATAAAAAACCTGACTGGTCAGCATGAAGCCATGAATATCTCTGACCCCCAACATTCATCCAAATATGCCAAAACTTTATTTTGTGGAATTTTTAAAACATTCTGAACTATCTAATCCATACAAATGTGGGACTTCTTTAATTCTTTAATGTTGAACATTTACCTGCAGGTAAAGACTTATTTTTCAACTTATAATTCTATTCTATACTATTCTAACTTGAATTTGTGGTCACTTTAGAACACTGTTCCGTCATTAATGAATAACTACACAGGAACAAATGAGTAATGCAATATTAACATTAGTAACTGCTAACTAACAAGAACCTCTGATTAACAATTTAGTAAGTGATAACGCTCAGTTGAATGTGGTGGTTCATTATTAGCTAAACAATAACTATTTTTTCATACCTCCCAGAGGACTACTAAAAACTACTATATACAGGTTCATAATTACTGAGAGTAATGCACAATGTATATGTATAATTATGTCCAAACTAAAGATCATGGTAACCTACTAGTAATGACTCAAGTATTACAGTTTTTCTCGATTGCTTAAACACATTTTTTGAAACTATGCCTCGTATTCTCAAAACTACAAACACAAATCCATAACGTCTCACCCAATTCCCCAAACATCCTATTTTCAGGTCAAAATGAAGCTCTGAAAAAACAAACTTTGCCCTCAGACAGGACACACAAGCCCTCAAAATCACACACACTACAACATAGTCTAAGACACTGGTGCAATAATTCAAAACAACATTTCCAAAACTGGTAAGTTATGTTGCTTGTGGTTCCCCTCTCACAAACCTTTTCACATGATGAACACAAAAGACACAACCAGTGGATACATTGGCACATTTTTATTCATACACAGAAAACACACACACACAAATATTTTTTTTTCCTGTTTTACTCTTCTTTTTTTTTTACTCTTTTTTTTTTTACTCTCTCCTATAATTTTTTTTTTTTATATTTACTTACAGTAAGATGTGTGTGACCAACATATGACAGTAAAAGAGCACACACAAACCATATTCTAATATGGAATTCGAATTGTATTGGAATGGTAAAGAGTGTTGGGACGTGACAGGAGGGTCTCCACTCAAGGATACAATATGATGGATACGTCTAAGAATGTTCCACATATGGTTGAAATACCATCATTTGCCTAGAAAGATAACATTCTGGGAGTCAAGACTATAAAGGAGAAAGGATGCCCTCCCTTCACTGTCACACTCTGCAGCCGCTCTGTGTGACTGTACGACTACTGGCCTTTTCTTGCAAGAAAATAAACCTCATCAAAGACTATTGGAAATGTTTGTCTCTTATTCAGTGATAGAATTTTGTTTGCCACCACACCTCCCTGAAGGTTCTCGAGGCGACGGTAAAGCAACTCAAATTTGGCCTTACTCGTAGCCCAGCCTCCCTCATAGTCACACCATTGACAAAGACATGGGCAACTAGAGTGGCTTGAATTTCATCTGAGACTGCTTGTCTTCTTGTCCTTGCCCTTCCTCCTCCTCATTCTTATCCCTCTTCCTTCATGTCTTTCTGGATCCATTGTTCCAAAACGCAATAAACTGATTTGGGCCCTTTTATATATCTATTGAAGGTTCTGATTGATGTGTGTTAAATTTTGACTCTTAGTGTTTCCACCTGGATAATTGTGTGCTAACTGAGCTGAAGCTGTGCTGACTTGAGTGAACAATTTTGAATGCTAGTGCTTTCTAAATGACAACATGGTCTAAGCAATGAGAAATGAAGGGATTTGTGTGTAGAGTTTTGCAGTGATAGTTCAACAAATCTGACTCATGTGTCAAAACAGGGAATAGTGTTTATAGTTTAGTGAAATGGGTGTGCTTTTTGATAAATGGCGTTATGGTTTTGAAATTTTAGTTCAAAAGCCTGGTTATAGTGTTTAAGCAATCGAGAAAAACTGTGTCAAATCCTTCAGAAGGAATTATTCATTATTTGGAACAGTCCGCTAAAGTCAAAGCATGATAACTCTCTAGTAATGACTGAAGTCATTGTAAGATTTTGAGGTTTTGGATAGGAATAACTCAAGTGATATATATCATTCTAAAATAATTACTGGGCATTTGGATCAGTATTCTAAAGTGAGGATCATTTGTTCCTGTGTAGTTATTCATTAATGACGGAACAGTATTCTAAAGTGTTACCGAAATTATTATTTATTTATTTTTTAGATCATTAAGATGTGATGTTATAATGCCACTGATAGACTGGACAGCAACTCCACCATGGAGTTACACTGAAGTTTACATTTAAATTGGCCTTCTCCCAATTATTCACCTGTTTTCCATGCAGGAGGAACTCCTAATTTCAGCTTTCCGGCGCCGGTGTCTGCGATGAGAGTGGCTCCTTGACCTGAAAGGTAACCAATAGAGACATACATCCAACAAATCAATTATCTCACCTGTATTTATGCTATTTTGTGTTGGTACAGCAAATCAAGATTTTAATTTGCATTACTCTCCCATTAAACCTCTTTTTTTAATTTATCTTATCATTGCAGTAACAGAGAAAGAAAGAGAAAGCAAAACAGTAAGCAAAAGATTAATTACGATGCCATGAGACAATAAAATACATGACATATCACCCCAGCAAGAGTCAGAGCTCTGTCTCTGAAGTGTTATAATTTAATGTGGCACATGTAAAACAGTGTTAATTGAGTCTGAAATGGAGACAGTTGAGTGCAGATTCACATGAGTTTGCTGAGTGAATTCAATTAAAGTTCCAAATTGAATTTAGCTGCCCAACAAACCATACAAAAGAGCAGCCCATGTTTAATGGGTTGAAATTAATACATTTTAAACAGGTAGTTTAAAACCTTTTATAGCTACATTCCATTTATGTATTGTTTTTGAATATGTTTTTTATATAGCCTATACGTATTACAGTAGTGACAATACTGATTTTATATTTTGAGGACACTGTGATGTGTTATCCACCTGGGACATCTTCTTAATGCATTAAAGACAACTTGAATAAGCAATCACAAAAAAAATATATATATATATATATATATATTAAATGAGAGAAACATTAACAGAAATTTTTCCTGTCCTGTGAAAAGCAAAATTGTTTCAGGGGTAGATATTTCGATGATTAAATGAAACATAACATTTACAATTTTAATGCTATTTCACAATATTACTATTTTTACAGTATTTTTGATAAAAAAAATCTTGGTGAGCATAAAAGACTTCTTTCAAAAACATTTTAAAAAATGTACCAACCCCAAACTTTTTAATGTAAGTGCACACAATTATGCACAAAAGACCAGTAACATATTGAAAAAGTAAAACTTTTTATTTAAAAACTATTTTTGTTTTTAACACAATTATCGACCCATCTTGGGTCATGAAGCAAAACCACTAGGGAACCATTGATTTAACCCACTCACAAAACCTGAAGGTTTTGAGGATCAGAAGCCCAGCGAGGCACTTCTTCCCTGGCTGTGTGTGTAGCAGGCTAGCGGCGTGAAATCGGTTCATGTTTCTGTCTCTCTGGCTGCTCGCCTGCTTCAGTGAGGAGCTGCTCTCAGACTGCACCAGCTCTCCTTCAGTTCGAGAGAGCACACGACAAAAGCAGCCAATAACAGCACTCTCCGAGAGGAGCTGAGGTGCACTACAGAGTGGCTGTCAATACACTGTAATCTAATCTAGAAAATATGACTCTTGTGCATGAAGGGTCATGCAGGTGCTTTATAGTGTAGAATACGTTAAGCATTTGACACTAAAGGATAAACCACAGAGGGAACTTGAATATAACTCAATAAACTGTCAGTGTTTGAATACTTTCAACTGAAGTGTAAGCTGGTGGTTTTAAATAATTAAGGCACATTTTGAAATCACCAACCTCTTTTTATGTTTTTTCTCCTCCTTTCTTTTACGTCTGGGACTCGATCGACTGTAAAAATAGCAGAAAAAATGATTGATCGGGTTTAAATGAAAAGGTCCCATAGGAAAGAAAATTCACACAGCTTGAGCAGCTTGCTGTTTCTGCTAGACAACAATGTGATTAAATGGAGAGCAAATGGAGGTACAATAATTGTACCTTTTTTTCTCTCCTAAGGAATTTTAGGAGAAACATCTGAGACAAAGTGGATACTTAAATGATTTATAACTAAGCTCTCCATTCAATCTCCTGGTCTATAAGAGAGGAATCTCTGAGCAATAAAATCATCTTCTGGGAGCCATACACTACATAACAATAATAAACAGGTATTATGTGTACTGTGTAAAAAAGCACTGTGCCCTTTATTGTAGGAAAGAGTATAAAAACAAGCAAAATATGAAATAAATAAATGTACCTGTGCCTTCCCTTCCTTGAGGCAGACCTAGAGGCAGAGAGGAGATGACTTTAAAAGCAGTCGTGACAAAACAACCACACCACATCAGAAAAGCGTATACTCAAAGCAAACCTCTAAACGTGACCTGATGTGAAAATCAATCACTACCTATGTCGCTTCCTTTTCTTTGAGCTCTTCTTTTTCTTCTTCCTCACAGGTGATGGACTGCAGGAGGGAGATCTGGGAGATCAAATAAAGCCATATGTAGTTAAAACACGTACAACATTTTGTTTCAAAGGAATATTTCTACATTTACGAAAATCTTGGAATGTGTTCCAAAGACTTTCAAATGCTTTCAAATAATTTAGAATATGATGCACAAGAAATCTGGATACGTTTTTTTTATTATTATTATTCCATCTGTGCTCCATATTCATTTGAATTATTTTGGTTGAAGTCCTTTTATGCCTCTTCCTATTTGTAAAGTTATTAAAACCCTTATCTTAGATTATTTTTTATTCAGTAAAGGCACATTGAATTGATCAGAAGTGACAGTAAATACATTATTATGTCGTTGGCATTATTACAGAAGATTTTCATTTCAAATAAATTCAGTTCTTTTGAACTTTCTATTCATCAAAGAATCCAAAAAAAAAAAAAAAAATGCATTACAGTTTTCACAAAAATATTAAGCAGCACAAATGTTTTCAACATTAATAATAATAATTAGTGTTTCTTGAGCACCAAATCAGCATATTAGAATAATTTCTGAAGGACCATGTGACACTGGAGTAATAATGCTGAAAATTAAAAAAAATAATAATAATTTATATAACATTTGAAAATATATTGAAATAGAAAGCAGTTATTTTAAATTGTGATAATATTTCTTAATATTAATGTTTTACTGTATTTTTGATCAAATACAGTAAATGCAGCCTTGGTGAAAAATATATGACCCCAAACTTTTTAGAAAAATAAGTAAATGATAAGGACTGTAGATAAGGAGTGTAGATGTAGACGTATATGTTTTGAAGATAAAACCTTTTAAACGGAATGGAATTCAGTGAGTGCATTTCCTAATTAACAGGCACAGAAAACGCAAATGGCAAGAAAACAGAACATCTAAAATAAAAAAATAAAAATGTAAATGCATTTCCTTTAAGCTTAACAAGCTTAGAACATTTATTCTGTTGAATGGCTCTTCTTTACGACACTAACACACTATTGTGAAAGTTAAACGCTGTTGTTGGATATTGACAGCAGACACCATTAAATGCAGCATGAAATCTTTCTATGTCTTTTCCAGTGCTGTAGACTGGTCAGAAGAGAAGGTAATTATCACATGTGACCATTTGTTTTGTGGGCTGACCTGTGTCTCCTCCTCTTCCTCTGTGACTTCTTCTTCTTTTTTTTCGTTTTAGGCACTGGCCGAGGAGAAAGTTCGGCATCAAGAGACACACTGGAAAAGCAAAGTAAAGAGAGAACATAGTAAAAAGTTTTTCATTTTCAAAGTCAGTTCAGAAACGAAATGTCTGGCTAGTGGAGCTAAAAGATTGATGCTCCATCATGTTTAAAAATAACGTACCACCTACATTTAATCCTACCCTAAACCTTACCAACAGTGTTAACAAGAGCAAGTGTGAGTTAACACATTTGCTGAGGCGACCATGCCATTTTAGCTTGCTTCTACAAGTTTCTCAGGTATTTTATCATGAGTCTTGCTTCACGGGACTCGTAAACGAGTGCTCTGCATCATAAGAGCAATCCTGTACCAGTGACCGAGCAAGTTTACTACATCAGAAAAGCTATACATATGGAGTTGATCATGTGATGCAAATGTAAAAATAAATTACTTTATAAATCATGAACTATGATAAAAGTATTTTAAGGTCAACATAGTATTGTGAAAGGAATTGTGTGGAAATAAGTCTTTATTGCTTGATAATCTGCCCCTGTAATCAAGGAATAAAAGTTGTTGGTGTTTTCTGCCACTAGTATTAATTTCAGCTTGAAACTTGGAGTTTTACAAAAATGTGAGTAGAGGCAAGTTTTTTTCCAGTGAGCTTACTGTAGGTTGGCAATGTGTAACCCAAAACATCTCATCTCAAGAACAGAAAAGGCACAGGGAAAAAAAGAGGTTAAAGAGGAAGGATATAAGAGACAGCAATAAGGAGAGAGAGGGAAAGCAGCATGCTCGGACAGATACTGTAGATGACAGGCAGCTTTTAAAATCAATTTACTTTTAGTGGCAACACTTCTGCAACAACAAAGCAGAAGATCAGAGAGAATGGATGGCGTGTCCTGACTGAGTGGGACATGTGTGCCGTTTTAAAAGCACCGCAGCGTCACCTCAGAGGCGTCTTTTAAAGGCAATAACATTGAGGGGAGTGCAAGGAAGGATTTTAAGCTTAACAGAGAGATATCACAGTGTATCCACTACTGAGAGTCTTCCTCAGGCAATTCAAATGCAATCATCAACAGGGAGACTATACACAGACAACAGACATTTATATCACACATTTTCAATGTGTTTACTAAAGCACAGGGCACAGCTGTTATAATTGTGATTATAGCAATGACACACCACTCTCATTCCATCAAGACAACAGAAAGGGTCCAATCAAAAGTGGGCGTGAAGCGTTTTATCCTAATCACTAATATTCTTGATTCAACCAGAAGGGAAGAGGCGAGCTGATCGAGTTAAGACATTTTCCGTGCTAATTGCAAAGGTTACATTTCTGACCCCCTGAATGTAGAAGATTTATCAAATATAAAGACTGAAAAGCTTGAATGAGCAAACACTATTCCCTTGTGCCTATCTTATTTAGCCAAATAAAGTAATGTCCTTCCATCACTTTTAATCCTTTGAACCCCCAAAAAATCCATTAGATGCTTGAAACTCCCCAATCTGTTCCATTCAGACACTGATAAGGCTCATGTAATGGAACAGCTGACCTCTATAATATTTTCAAAGGCAGATTTTCTGATACTCACCCTATTTATATCAAAGAGACTCATTTTAGCTTGCTATATTAAGCTTAAAGTGCTCTGTGACCGAAGGAGCTTGCCTCACAAGAATTAGCACAATGGAGGTAGGAGGGATAAAACACTGAAAATGTAGATGTTCTTGCCTTCATAAAGATATGTGTACAGTAAATAGCACTTCATAATTTACACATACACATCACAGACTGTCATAATGACATGCATCTGACAGACAGCAATGAAAATATGAAGCGTGGGAGAAGGTATACAGGATATTCGTGACAAATACACATGACTGGTGCAGGTTAAAGGCACGATGGCAGCGGCAATGAGATTTGCTTCTTGCGGCACATCGCTACAGCAGGATAATAATATTTCATAGACACAGGGGAGTGCTGTCCGTGACAGTCGATGAATTACAGACTGTTGTAGCTTTGGCTTTGCCCAGCCAGTCAGTGATTCAATATGAGCACTGAGAGGAAGCCATTTAGATGGATCAAAACAGACGGTGAGCCAGGCAGGCCGTGCAGATGTGCTTGCGGGGGAGAAGGCTGCTTACTCCATCTCTGAGGGTGGAAAAGGCTGTTTGGCCTGATATAGTAATGCAGTTCATCCAGCCATTGCTGCATTAGCAAGTCTGAAACGCATTAGAAGCTGATTAGCAGAAAAGCAAGTTCCATTTCTGCTTAATTAAGAACCTTTGTCTCACATTACACCCTCGGCACAAAGGCAAACACACAGACACTACAAAAGTCCAAGATTTTTACAGTTAATCTTGGTCCTGCCTTTTTTGGTAGAGTAAATGAGATTTGGTTGGAGCAGTTTTAAACAAAATACAGTGAAGCAATTATGATAAGCAATCACAAGCAATGACAAGTCACAATTAGGGCTGTCAAACCATTTATATTTGATTGTAATAATTTTTCTGTCCTTTTTAAATCTAAATAAAGTGTAATATACCAAATATGTGCATATCGATATAAATGGATCACAGTTTTATTTTAGTAGGCCAATCATTAAGATACTATTCTAGTTTTTTTTTTTTTTTTTTTTTTAGTAAATTAAGTTTTTGTAATTTTGAAAATAAGTTTTAAATAAGTCTTAGTAATTGTGTTGTGTTGTTTGTCATTTTTATTTATTTAAAAAAAAAATATATATATAGTTCTAATACTTTTTATTTCAGTTTTAGTTATTTTAGTAGGCCTACATCAAGTTAAACTAAGGGTTCTTTCACACTTGGTTCGATTGCCTGGTCCGAACCAGAGTTAGATTGCTCCCCCCTCCCCCTGCCGGATTATACATTATATTATTTGGGTCCGAACCGCTGTTTACCCCTGTTGCTTGGTAACGACAATGAAGGAGAAGGTGGCAAAATGAATACCTCACTTTTATATTGTGGTTTTTGAACCTTTGGTTTTGTTTTCAAAGTGTCAGCACTTGCGTCTATCTGTTCTAAAGAATGCGGGAATCCAGCAGAAACGAGATGTACATTCTCTCTGCTCACAGTTCGTCAGTCACGCTTGACAGGAAAGTGAGTGAGAACACACACACAGTTTTATCAAATCATAGGCCATCAGCGGTTCACTTCCGCGATTTAGTCAATTGCGTTCATATCAGCGAAACGTACAAGAGTTCACATGAACCGTACCCCAGACCAACCTTTTTATGCGGACACGGGTACGGTTTGCAAATGCGCACCCAAGTTCGGAAAACAGTGTTCACATCATCCAAATGAACCGAACTCTGACGTCAATTGAATCTGTGTGTGAACCAAAAGTGCTAGAGAAAGCACCTTAAATGAAAATGAGAAATGTTACTTTGGCAACTAGCTGAAGTTTAAGATTGTTATATTTTATTTTATTTCAGTTAACGTTTATTTTATTTTAAGTAACAAAAATGTTTTTGGTTTTTAGTTTACTACAATAACCCTGGTGGATCGAGGTAATTTTTTTGTAACAATGCTTGTCTGACTTGCATACCAAACTGATTCTATATTTCTTACACTGCATCAAATGCATGGGAAATTCAATTCTGCAATCATTTAAGAATTTAAAAAAAATGTTTTCACTGCTGACCTATGCATTAGCCTTTCGATGAATAAAGGTGCTTCACTATTGTGTGATACACATTTCTTGAGCTTTGGTGATAATAAAATTTCACAATACAAAGAAGACTTATAAGCTTTGATAAGTGTCCGAATTGAGTTTGATTTGAATAAAGATTTGATAAACTATCCTTAAAAACATTTACTGAGAAAATGCTCCTCTAAGGACTTCTGTCAGCTTACGGTTCAGCTCCGATCAGTCATGAATGAAAAAAAAAAATATATTGATATTGTGTAAATAACAAACATATGATAATGTCAAAATATTCCAGTGCCAGTGACACTTCAACATTGCAAGTGGCGGTATTGCACAAAATCAAGTCAGAGGAGATGTCACAGTGAGACACTCTATCTACACCTGAAGTAAGTGTGACTTATTGGTGGAAAAAAAAGAGAAAACATCAAATAAAGTTAAGCATGAATTTGATATTAGCATTATTTTTCCCAACATTTCTATAAATATTGTTATATTATTGTTATTGTGTATTATCGTTATGTTTTGTTCATAACATTTGTGTAGTGAAAATCTGATATCATGACAGCTCTAGTTCCAATCAGCTCTGAAATCAAACTCTTGATAGAAGCAATACAGAACTCTTGAGGCAACACATTCTGATCCATCGACCAATTTCACGTGTCAGATGTGTCCAGTTATTCCTTTTATTTAGCTTGTGGGTTTGCTCTCCAGCTTTTAAAGTCTTTCTGTCAGTTTCAGTTGACCTTGAAGGCGCACAGGTAACGAACATACCCCTAATGGCCACCATCACTTCAGCTGTCAGAAGAGGGTCGTCTTGTGAGTTAGACTGAGCACTGACACACTCAGGAGAATAGACAAGGTTAGAGAGTTAAAAGGCTGTCAGCATTTATAACTGACATTTCACTGAGAGCTTCAGCACTGTTTACACGGCCAGCACTGTACCTTTCAGCTTTGGGGAAAAAAATGCAACATGTTTCCCAAAATTAAAATTGAGAGGCTTAAGCTTGTTACAAAAGTTATAAAAAGAAAAAGGTGCAAGCAAAAGATCCCACATAAGGCTTTTGACTACTAACACACTCCAAAGGATGTCAAACTTACAGAGTAAAAGAAAAAGGACAAAAAGGACAGAAGCCTTCTATTTAAATGTCACATTATTGAGAATGAATTTGACATACAATAAGACTATTCACATTTGAGATGTTTCTTTTATTTGGATTAAGACAGCATGTCGAAAATAACTGTCTATGTACATGATTTAGGATTCTTCAGTTGTACAGATGAAGGAAAGCTGTTTGTGGATTTTGGTGGTTTAGCTTGATCTGACTTAAACATTATTTGATTTCTGCAGTTGTGTGCTTGATTATAAAATCTCAGCTGAAAAAATGCATTTGCATCTGCTGTTTTCTGGCAGAGAACTGAGCATGAACTCAACTAGAGATTAGCATGTTTAAGATAACACTTGATCTGCCGTCCTTCCTGTTTTACATAATGATGCACTGCTTTTGGCCTGTGTTATCGCACACACTTTGAAGGTATCAGTGGAATTATGCCGTTGAGAATCCAATGCTGAATCAATTCCTTTCACCAGGTGGAGTTTGAATTGTTGTGGATGGGAAGTAAGAGGACCCCATAAAAGACATGCCTGCCATGCTTTAAAGTTTGGGGTTTCTAATTCATTCTTACAGAGTGAGGAAGAAGCTTAGAAGTGGATTCAGTGCTTCATATTTACATGTGTTTGATCTTCTTTGGGGTCAAAATAAAATTCACATTTGAATAGCTTTATAGGTTCTATGGTTAAATTGTACAACGTTTTCAACAGCACATGCTGTTTTCAACCACTTCAAAGTTGGTTTAAATCAGCTATTTTACTTTCAGAGAGTATACAAATAGTTTCTTTTCTAGCACATACACACTGAAGTGTTTGCTCCTAAGCACTGAAATGTCTTTGATGGAAGATGTGTGTATGAGGAACAGCTTTAGAAGATACAGACCTGCGAGCTCGGCGGTGACTGTGGCGTTTACGTCCTCTGCGTTTTGTGTGTCCATTTTTCTCATGTTTTCTTGTGACCGTGTCTTTCGTTTTCACTTTCTCCTCTTCATCTTTGGGTGCAAGGCTAACTGCTGTCTCCAATCTGGAAGAACAGAACATCAAAAACTCTTTAGCTTCAAATATTTCATAGTCAACAGGTTGTTAAATCTGAATTATGAAATGATCTTAAATATAAGATCTCAATAATGAAACTGAAATATTTTTTTCTGAAGGCAGAAAAAATGCCCATCATTTTGCTTTTCAGCTTGTAAGTGCACTCATGTTTGAATAATGGGACTGGATTTGGTTCTCTGCTGAGAAACATTGAGCATTTTCATGTTTCTCCTCTAGACCTTCATAAATGCAGAGGTCATCTGCTCAGCATTCAAATGAGGTGTCAACAGAGAAGCCTTTATTTACACGCCTCAGTTGAACTGACATTTCTGAAATTATTTGTGCGTATCCCAAGGTTGTAAGGAACATGGTTTGGAAACTCAAAACTGTGTGCTCGTCTTTCTGTCAGTGGAGGAGAGCAAAAAGAGTTTTATGTGTATTCTTCATGATCTGATATTTAAACTGGAGAAAACTGAAAACTGTACAAATATATTTTTCATGTTGTTTGATGATTCACTGATTGCAAATGTAATAATTGGTTGACATGAAAACTGAGCAATTTGGTTTGTGTTAGCTATACAACAAATTGCTTACTAAAATGTTAAAGACCCCCTGTGGTGAAAATCAAGTTTTTAATGGTGTCTTTAATGTCTATGTGGTGTTTTTTAATATGCTTTAAGACAAACCATGTGCAAATTCATAAGTCAACACCATTGCTGAGTATTTTCTCCTTAAAACTGCAGTGAACCAAAGACAGTCTCAAAAACACCATTTGAAATCGCCTGTGTTTCTGACGTCACAAACTAACTTGTAGCCAATCCCGTTAAGTCTATCAGTAATTGCTGAGAAGCAGGGGAGTCTCAAGAGAAGCCAGGTTATCCCAGTATATTTTTCTGTTGATATGAAAATTGGTTACATTTAGCAACATAACGGGTGTATTATGTGTACACATTGGGCCCTATCTTGCACCCAGCGCAATTGACTTTGTACACCGACGCATGTATCATTCCTATTTTGCACCCGACGCACAGCGGACTTTTCTTTTTAAAAATTAGGGAGTGAACTTGCGTTCCCGGGGCGGTTCAGCGCAAAGAGGAGGCATGTTCCGGCGCAAACGTTCCCTGGTGCTATTTTGCAGTTCCAGAAAACAATTCCGCCACAGACCAGGAAAAACCTAGTCTAAAGTCAGTGGCGCGTTTTCAGTGGCGCATTCAGATGCTATTTTAAGGGCGCATGCTTGGCCATAATGTAGCGTGTGCACAACGCACATACACTTTGCTTCTCTCATCTACACACAGACGCAGCGGTTCACATTTTTGCAAACCATACATAATTACAAGGAAAAATATTCCACATGAGGGAAATCATTGTGGTGTCCATGAAGATGTGAAAAAATAGGCATAAATCTAACTTACACATTTACCAAAATTATTATACGCCTGTTTAACCGAAGCTAATTTGGGTGGGTTTCTCCCATTCCCATACAATGTCACTCTTCTGTCTTTTACGGCCCTGAAGAGAACGTCAGTCTCCTCGGCTGTGAACCGCTCCTGGCGTGCGCCTGGCAAATCCGCCGTTATAATAGCAATCCGCCATTGAACAAGCGTGCCTGCTCTTAAAGGGAATGTGAGATGACGCTCTGATTGGTTTATTTCACGTTACGCCCAAACCACACCTATGAGTAATGTAGCTACTTCAGGCCAACCCCTTTTAGATTTGCGTCGGGCGCAAGAGTCATTTATCCCGCCGGTATAATAGCAACAGCGCCAGAGACCACCCACAAAGCTACTTGCGTTTCGCGTTTGATACTTGCGTTTCAGATCTTTAAAATATGGCCCAAAATGTGTACAGTCATTACTGATCCACATTTGACCAGTTACCAATGATTTAGTGTTAGCAGTTTTCATTTTTCTAACACTAAAACTGCAGCTTAATGCTCTTTACTCTATTCACAATCAAAATGTGTCTGATTGAAATTGCACTTGAGCAGAGAGAGACCCAGGTGATTCAGCAAAGACCGTGACATGACACTTGAGCCATTCTTTTCTTGTCATTGCCATGTTCCTTACAAACAGTTTGAAAATAAATGCATAAATAAAACTGATTGCAAGAGCTGGGTAAGTAGGCCTGACTTGATCTCCATGGCATAATTACAGATCCACCTCTGGAGTGTAAGAGTGTATGTTGCATGCATATGTCTGCGTGCGGCCCCGTACATTTGTACATGAATTTGTGTCTGTGTGTCTGATTGTAATGAGAAGTTAATCAGTCTTGCAGATTAAATGCTGATTGCCTCTCTCTCTCAGCAGCAGGAGGAGGCCTGCCCTCTGCCACCTCTGGATAAGAGAGGGCAAAGCACAATCACATTATTAATGTCAACCTTCCGGCACCGCAGCCCTACACGGCCCTCCAATGAGCCAGTACGTGATTGGAAAATACACCGCCCTGCTGGGTATAATCAGGAGAGGATTAAAGATGGTGAAACAATGAAAACATGTTGGTGTGAGGGCAGTTGAATGACCCAAACATTAAAGATGTTCATGAGTCTCAGTGTGATCACATGTGGAGAAGAAAAGGTCTGTGATTTCGAATGAATAAAAATTTACTTTAGATATTATTGGTTGATATAAATGTTGTTCCAGGAACAACGATATTGATGATCCAGTAACATGTCCCTTGGTGATGAAATCACAATAAGTGTGGTTGAAGGTCAGAACAATGGACTAAACACAGTTCTGTCAGAACCACTATCATCAAAGGTCAAGAACGTCCTAAGAGCATGGAGCGCGTCGATAACCCTATTAGGGTAAACAGAACAGAACCAACATAAATGTTTTACAGGTATTTTTTATGTTCTTTATGACAATAATTTTATGTAACAACAAATCATGATAAATTACTGATTCGAAGAGGAATATCAGAAGGCCAAGTCCTGAGCAACGCAATAAAACTGCTTAAAATACTGAATGAACCTTAATATGGATGCTGTGATACGCATAGTATTCCTATAGGCAGACGTGGATCGGCTGAAAGTCAGCTGATGGGAGCTTAAATGACGTGACCTGCTAGAACTAACACTACACTTGATTTCTGTCAGGACCACTATAGTCAAAGATGACTGACAATAGCATACAGTTTGGATTGGCGGTATGGTTCTGTTCTGGGCAATAACTCCCTGCCCCTCCATGCAGCCTAGCATGGATAAGAGCAGGGAGCACAGCGTTAACCTCCCAAAACAAAACTATATGCCGACATCCCCCAACCACAAACTAAAAGTGTCTGAGTTCCAAGATTTCCCCGACCCCACCCGCCCAAATACCCAGATATTGATGCAATTCATGCCCTGATACTGGAAAAAGACAGACAACAATAGGAGATTTTGGAAAGAAGCAGCATGTCCTTCTGAAATAGCAGTGACTGGGGGCAGCATGCCTCTTACAAGAGAAGAACAGCAGCGAAGGGGTGCTCTCCTGTTACAAGCAGCGGAGAAGAGCAGCATGCCCCTTTAAATGCAGTTACCCGAATGAGCCTCTGAAAAAAGCATGTTGCCAATAATAACAAGAAAAGCGTTTCAGCCGATTGAGCATGTTGAATCAGCATCAGAGCCGTTGGTGAGAGATGATCACAGAGCTCTGAATGAGCAAGAATTGCCTGAATGGGCACACACAGAAGGGTTCTTCTTCTACTTCTGAGCATTCCAATGCAATATTTCCATAAATGTCGTGCTGTCTGGAAATGAGGAAAGTGAAGATTAAGTGATCAACATCAATCAAGCACTGCTTGCTTTTGGTTTGTAAATCCGCGGTACAACCGTACAAGTTCTAGTTACATTTACATTTTTACATTTACATTTAGTCATTTAGCAGACACTTTTATCCAAAGCGACTTACAAATTAGGACTAAATTAAGCGAGTCATCATGAAGAGGCAAAAACAACAACAACGCAAGAAGTGCTCAAAATACGAAGTTCAAGCATTATTCAGAGTAGCATAAGCCCGATAAGTGAGGTTTTAAAGGGAAAGGTTTTTTTTTTTTTTTATGAGGTTAAGTGCTCACGGAAGAGATGGGTTTTCAGCTGTTTTTTGAATGCTGTCAGGGATTCTGCATTCCGGATGAGGGTGGGGAGAGTGTTCCACCAGCATGGAACTGTGAATGAGAATGTTCTGGAAAGTGATTTTGTGGCTTTCTGTGATGGAACCACGAGACGTCGCTCGTTGACCGATCGTAGGTGTCTGGTAGGGATGTAGGCTCGTAGGAGTGAGTGAAAGTAGGAGGGAGCTGAGCCTGTGATAGAGATCTGTAAGCAAGCGTCAATGCCTTGAACTTGATGCGAGCAGCGAGAGGTAGCCAGTGCAGGGAGATGAACAGAGGAGTGACGTGGGCCCTCTTGGGCTCGTTGAAGATAAGACGAGCAGCAGCATTCTGGATCATCTGTAGAGGTTTGGTTGCACATGCTGGAAGTCCGGCCAGAAGAGCATTGCAGTAGTCAAGCCTAGAAATGACCAGGGCCTGGACGAGAAGTTGTGTTGCATGCTCAGTTAGGAAAGGCCTGATCTTCCTGATGTTGTGCAGTGCAAACCTGCATGATCGAGCTGTTTTTGAAATGTGATCTGTGAAGGTCAGCTGGTCATCAAACGTTACTCCAAGATTTCTGACCGACCTTGATGGGGTGATTGATGATGAATCTAGCTGGATGGTGAAGTCGTGCTGTAGAGACGGATTGGCAGGGAGGACGAGAAGCTCAGTCTTTGCCAGGTTGAGCTGCAGGTGATGTTCCTTCATCCATGTGGAGATGTCCGCCAGACAGCTTGAGACCCGTGCAGCTACTGTGGGATCATCTGGTTGAAATGAGAGGAAGAGCTGTGTGTCATCAGCATAGCAGTGGTAGGAAAAACCGTGTGCCTGTATGATGTGTCCCAGTGATGTAGTGTAGATGGAGAAGAGGAGGGGACCAAGAACTGAACCCTGGGGAACCCCTGTGGTCAGTTGATGTACTCTGGATACCTCGCCTCTCCATGCGACCTTGAAGGACCTACCTGTGAGATAGGACTCAAACCAGTGGAGTGAAGTTCCTGTGATGCCCAGTGATGAGAAGCTGGACATAAGGATCTGATGATTCACAGTGTCGAAGGCAGCAGACAGATCCAGGAAAATAAGGACTGAAGATTTGGAAGCAGCTTTTGCAATCCGTAGGGCTTCTGTGACCGACAGTAATGCAGTCTCAGTTGAATGCCCTTTCTTGAAGCCAGATTGGTTGACATCCAGCTGGTTGTTTAGAGACAAGAAGGATGTTACTTGGTTGAAAACAGCTCTTTCAAGTGTTTTCGCAATTAACGGTAGGAGAGAGATAGGTCTGTAATTCTCTACAAATGATGTGTTTAGTGTTGGTTTTTTAAGCAGTGGAGTAACCCGAGCCTGCTTGAATGCTGTAGGGAAAGTGCCAGTATGGAGGGATGAGTTGATGATGTGTGTGAGTGCTGGTAGAAGTGTGGGAGAGATGGCTTGTAGAAGGTGTGAGGGGATGGGGTCTAGAGGGCAGGTGGTAGGATGACTGGAGAGGAGAAGTGTAGATACTTCTTCCTCGGTTAGCGGAGAAAAGGAGGACAGAGGGTTATTGGCTGTGGAAGGGGTCAGTCTGGGTTCCTGTGTGTGTGGAGCTGAGAACTGACTGCTGTTCTGACGGCTGTTTCTTAATGTAGCAACGCGTCTAAATAAAATACAGAATTATGTGAAGTTAAAAATACAGAATAAGCAGAGAATCGAAGATAGGCTTACCTTGACTTAAATACAACACTGAAATAACAGGAGAACTGAGTATTCTAAAAAGCCACTTGCGCGCTCTTGCCGTGCGTCTTCTGCTGACCGCTGGTCCTGAAGAAATGACCTGAAACTCCTCTATTTATATCTATTCTTACAGTTGCTGTCTCGGTCCGGCAATTAAGCCAATAAAGCGAAAATGGGGCAAATCGAAACTGCTAGGAGCAAAAACTTAAGTGCAATTAAACTGCAATAATAATTTTCACACGCGGCTGTTTCTTAATGTAGCAACGCGTCTAAATAAAATACAGAATTATGTGAAGTTAAAAATACAAAATAAGCAGAGAATCGAAGATAGGCTTACCTTGACTTAAATACAACACTGAAATAACAGGAGAACTGAGTATTCTAAAAAAACACTTGCACGCTCTTGCCGTGCGTCTTCTGCTGACCGCTGGTCCTGAAGAAATGACCTGAAACTCCTCTATTTATATCTATTCTTACAGTTGCTGTCTCGGTCTGGCAATTAAGTCAATAAAGCGAAAATGGGGCAAATCATTTTGAGTGTAGTTACTTTTGAGTGACAAATACAGAGTCGCCAATAACAACTGGATGGCTTAATTTCTCATTTATGAAACGAACGTACGACAGAAAACTGGGTGATGGCTACGATCAAATGTCACGTCAGGTCTCAGCTCGTGTACGCAAGATTTTGAGTTAGCGTGAACTTGTGTGCAGCCTAGTCAATCTGGTGGAGAATGGTAATGAGAGCATTTTGTTCATTTAGATTATTTTCCTGTTCTAGTTCAAGTTCTAGTAATTATTTTCCTGTTCTGATGCGAGCTTGACTGACTTGACCTGCCAGAACTAACACTCAGCTTGATTTCTGTTCTAGTAAGCTATAGCTCCAAAGAAGTAAAAGTTTATAATTCGCATAAAGTTATTTTTGAAGCACCTGTGGCCAGATTCTATGTGGAACATAGTTCTAAAAATGTCTATAAATTATAAATTCTTAAGAAGTTTGTAAGAATCTTCCTAGGTGCAATTATTGAGAAACCTTAAGAAAAAAAGAAGAAGATAGGAACATTCTTAGTAAATTTATGTGAATACATAATATTCTTAAGAATGTTTTGTGAATCCAGACCCTGTTGACCAAAGAGGATAAACCTGCTGGGATACAGCAACCATCTCAAGCTCAATAGGCAGCTATTATTGCTTAAATAACAGCCTTCCACTAGCCTAGAAATCTAGACGCACCCTAGCGGCAGCAAAATGTATTTTGCAGCCAGGGTAGTCTAGCAACTCTCCGTTGACTTTCGGAGCTGTAAAAACCTAAACTGGGTCAGGCCAATCACATCGTGTATAGAGTAGGCGGGACGGGCTGAACATAATGACGACAGAGTTGTGACGGTTCCCTGCTACTTGAAAACAAAGAATGGCTGCTGCTGGCGAACAGTCCTTCGAATCGGCTTTGGCTGCGACTCTGGAGGACTTGGAGTTAAGTTTTTCTTTGAGAAAAGAGCAAAGAACGGCACTTAAGTCATTCTTAAAAAAGGAAGATGTGTTCGTAGTTTTGCCGGCCAGATTCAAAAGTTGAATCTATCTAACGTTAGCTCCGCTGTTGGGAAAACGCTCTGGTTGAAGCGCTGTCCTATTGCGTGCAGAGTGAATTTGAAAGACAGCCATTTATCCTGCCCCTCGGATTGAGCCGTGTCAATGGTGAGTTGCCAGACCTAACATCTTGATGTAGGTCTGGCTTGCCAGGCTAGCCTTCCGCTGTAATAGAAGCTTTCTCTTAATTTTCCATGCACTTCTTTAAAGCCAGACTCTTTCTTACTGGCCATGAGCTAGAGAAACCTGCTTATGAGAGCTTTAAATGAAATTGATTTCCCCATCACTGAATGACTTTTCTCTGATCGGCTTCAGAATTTATGGAAGAACTTCTCCACAGGGAGTCAGATTTATGGAGTGCTCAAACACACCACACACACACACACACACACACACACACACATGCTTGCATCGGTTTGGGCTTGCTAACTTTCAAAGCTGTCTTGAGTACTTGTAATCCATTACTCTGGAAAGTACAGATCATATGAAGAGTCTAAATGGAACTATTCAGAATTCACAGCAGGAAAAAGCTTTCTAGCTAATAATAAGCTGCAGATTTTATTGTAGAACTGTTAGACACTTAAGCCTTTCTGTTTGTTAGCAGTTATGGAATGGAGACTTTTATGGTTTAGTTTGATTAAAAAATAACAAATACTGTGATGGGTTTATGACAATTCACAAAACACAAGAGAGAAAGAGAGCGTTAGTTCTAAACTATCTTTAGGAGCTTGCTTAAGGACTTGCTTTTGACAGCAAGCAAAATCTGTTTACCACTTTCAAGGATAGATGGGCATGATTTATAAAAACTTATATAAACACTGCCTTTACTGATTCATATTTGGCCAGTTTCTAATTATTTAGTTTTAGCAATTTTCATTTGTATAACGCTAAAACTGCAGATAAACCAAATGCTCAGGAATTTGGGCTTTGTTCAATATTAAAAGTGATATCCTATACCTTAGAAATCACCACTAATAAATAATTTTGATGATTAAAAAGGCTTATAACAACCACAATCATGGGTCTATAAAAAACATTGTTCATATAAATAAATTAGTCAGGCACAAGAATATTATAACTGGCAATCTGAGACTTTAAAGTGTTGAAAATGTAGGGCCTTGTCCTGTCCATGGTGTGTTGTTTGTGCTGTGATGTACTGTAGGGTCTCTGTGGCAGTCTAATGGCAGCTCTCCAGGTCGTGTTGATGTGTTTCTGTTGTTGAGAATGAGTCATGGCTCCTAGCACAGGTCTCCTCACAGCCACTGTCATGTGACACTGATACCGGGGTGATGGGAAAGAAAGGCAGGGAAAGCAATGGAAGACTGAGAAGGGAGCGTGATCCAGAAAGAAAAGGCAGATGGCTTAGGATGCACACAAACACACAGATGGGTGGGAGAAATATCACGTCTCCACAAAGACGGCAGAGAATACAGAGGTCTGTTTTAGAAGTTTGAAGCCATGAACACACACAGGTGCCCAAATACACACATGGGCCCTATTGCCATCAGGTATAAAGATGCAATTTTTGTGATCCACACTAAATACAGGTGGTAACAGGGTCTAAAACATTTTGTGATCAGATCGCTGAAACCGCATTCAGAGGAAAATGCATGTGACCACATAGAATTTCACAGTACTCACCGCCAACTGGGACATAGTCTCGCATAGCCAGACCTTCAGACTGACGGCAGAAGGACTGGACTCTATCCCAGCTTTTCTTGGCCAAGGAGCACCCAAGAGGACGTTTGACTGACATATGACGCAACCAATCACAGTTTGTTTTGTTCCGCGTCATGTTTAGGGTCGTGACAATATAATGTCGATGTCCCTACAATAACAGACCGGTGTGCATCTAATAAATTATTCATTCAAGAATGTTGTGCAAGTTACTGCAACAATGGAGCCGCGAACTTCACATACTTTTGAAAATCCAGCGTTTAGCCTAGTTGATCCTGGTAAGCGCTTGTTGTCTTGTCACAGTTGTAAACAGAACAGCTTTCTTCTTTCATGAAGGGTTTTGGCATCACGGCATTTGTTTCCAGGCGGATCGATAAAGAACGCGACACACACGTCTCCCGGACATCCTGTAGAATTCAACCAATCAGACTGCGACATCGAAACTCCTGAAGTGTTTCCAGAAAAGTGTGCCATATGCATCAGACGTTCAGCCAACGTTCCGTGGGCGTGACGTCTGAGGCTGAGACTAACTGGGACATGATGTGAGAATGCGCACCAAAACAAGCAATCTTAATGCCAGGTGGAAAAACATTCTTCTTTTGTAATTTCAAGTTAAGTTTCAATTAAGGAGGATACTAATCAATGCCTCAATCATCCCTAAAATACTTAAAAAAGACTGCTACATTTACAATAGCTACATTTACATGCACCTAAATAATCTGTTTACAATCGAATTGATGGCTCAGTCAGACTCAAAGACCTTCATGTAAGCACCTAAATCTGAATGAAATTTCAGTCAGATTGAAAGGGGTGTTATAGACCTTAAATATTCTGATCAGTGGGAAGTAAACTATGCAAATAAACGCTTGAATCTGACCACTTTCTCAAAAATACCTTACATACATGCGCAGTGACAATATATGTAATATAGTGTTAACATACGTTTTACATCTTATGAACATGCATATGTTTATTTACCTTCCACAAACTGGTCAGCTATATATATATCCTCTATATATTTCAGTTTTCTTTTTACGTATGTCACCAAGGCATAAACAGCAATTACGCTGGTGGTAGCTCTGATTGCATTACCATGGCGGCTTTCTCTGGTCCTAATCATGGCAGCTGGGCACTGTGCATACATGCAATGCACATCAGATTGCAACATTAAGGCCACGTGTTTTAAATAAACAGAAGTTTCAAAATCTGAAATCGGATTAATTTGAGCAGGTAAACATACCTTTCTCAAGATTAAACCTAATTGACTTTGCTGAGATATTTTACAAAATATATATTTAGTGTTCCACAGAAGAGATAAAGTAATACAGGTATGGAATAACATCTAGGGTGACAGAATTTTCAGTTTTGGTGATCTATCCCTTCAATATGCAGAGACTACAAAGAAGCCCTTTGTTGGGAAATTTCCTAAAAATCATAAACACTGTGGCACTGTCATTTCTTGTTTAGTTTAGTTTGATTGGCCCAATAAAGCAACCAATAGCTTGAGTTTGGGGCAGGATCTGTCCGCCCAATTGTTTTTTTTATTCCGTTGGGTGACATTATTGGGACAGAAATGACACACTTCTGATTTAATTACCACTCAAAGAAGTATGCTGCTGTATCTCCAATTAGAATGTTTATGCAATTTAGAAAAGGATCATGAGATGACAGCAAAACAGAAATATGAACACATTTTACTAAACAGACTTAACCCTATATGTCATCTTAAATTGCCTGGATGCACACACATACATTTGCAGTGCAGGAGTTTATGTAACTGTGAATAAGCGTAATTTAAATTACCTGTTGAGCTCTGAAAACTAACTGCTTATTGTTTCACTCGCCATTATATTGCTCTTAAAGACACTCACAATCTGTTCTGATTCATCGGGGAAGAAGTGTTATTTGAGAATGCTGCTAGTTACCATAGCAGCCAGATATGAACAAGTAAGAGATGTTTCATGGAAGCTAACTTATGACCCATAATTATATGCTTTAACACTCAGAGTAATTAGTGCTGTTAACACTCAACAAGAAGACCTGTCACAGAGCAGATGAGAAATGTAGAACAAAATCTTCACATTAATACAGCTGGATGTTTATTTTTTGTGACATTTAGTTCATATTCTTTTATCTTTGTGTTTCCCTCTTGTAGAAATTATCCAAAAAGGGTAAAAAAACAAACAAACTGGAACATCAGTTCTATGTTTGAACTACAGTACCTACTAAAAGCCTTACAGACTACTCCCTAGACTCTTGGTCTGCAAGAGGACAACAGACATAAAATGAGACACCATCCTCCCACTGCGGGCACATCTGATATACGAGTCTCCTGTCCATCCTGTAGTTCACTGAGGCTATCCAGTGCTATTAGGCCTGTCATATCCACAGCCAAACAACTGATAATCGCTATCATGAAAGAGGAGGGCGGCAGATCATTTTGAGAGAGAGACATGATTGAGCATGTTAATTAAGGGTGGATACCGATTAACTTGCTCCAGAGCTCCGTCTATCAAAATGAAAAGTGATTATACTGTTTGTCTAACATTCAGGGTAAAAGACAACCTATTTTTATTGTGATATTGATACTAATGATGGGTATGCTTAGGCCAGACATGGCAATTAAACCATGTTTAGGCAAGTGAACATGCCGTTATGAATCAAGACTTGATATTTATCATTTAAAGATTTCCAAAAATAAGATCTTCTGAATGAAATGTAATCTGATTAATGACCAGAAAGCAAAGAGCATTTTATATTACATTAATTGTATAGTACATTTTTGTGATGTGCTCCAGTAATCTAAAGCTCGTAAACTTGCTGCATCACACTGCTACCAGGTCAAGAACAATGCAAATGGATAATCACAAAATTATGGAAGTTGTATTATTCTTGAGTAACACACACACACACACACACTTGCCTAATAACAGTGGATGTGCATAACAACCCTATGGGAACTCTACATGAGGAGCTGAGCTCATGTCTCCTAATGGAAGCAGTTTATAGGATCTGCATCACTCCTAGATCCACCTATCAGAATAGGCAATATCAAACTAAAACAAATCAGATTAGCTGTAAGTGTGAACAAACACTGAAGGTTAAACATGTAGCAATGTATACCAAAAGCATTGTAAGCACTATTGAAATGTGCACTTTGACCCAAATAATTTTAGTATATTCATGCCTTCGGCTGTTGATGCAGGCCAACGAACACATCAAAAAATGGAATCCACTGTCAGATGCAATTACACATGAATGTGTATGAACATATCACTTGCCATCATATCACTACAAATTCAAGTGCTGCATAAAAGTTCTGTATTTTCGGTAATTCCTTTGCCAGGCCTTGATTTCTACTCCGTGTAAATTTGAGCTGTTGCTTCTTATTTGATAAAATGGGAAGACAATAACACCGGCTTAAATTTCTGCAACATGAGGCCTGCTGCCTCCACTGAGAAAATAACCTGCGTGGCATCATGGGAGAAAGAAAATCACAGCATCAGACCTCATTATCTGCCACAGACAATGTCCTTGCTAAATCCCAAACGAGCAAGGGAAGGTAATTGATTTGTAGAGACACTTTCAGAGTGAGGGGGAACAGGAAAGCAAGTTAGGCAGTTGGGCGGGTAGTCGTTGAGAAGAAAATCCACAAACAGAATTGGCTGCCCTATTTCCAACTCTGCATGACAGCTCCACTTGAGCAATGCAAGTGGACATGAAGGATTTAAGAACAATCAGACTGATTTAGCGGCTTATTCCAGCCCTCCCATCTCTCTCACATTTGTTTTGCTCAGCGGGAGGTAACGACATAACAACAGAAAGTTACATACTCGCTATGCATGTGATTATTTTACATCTCACTGAATTTCTTTCTTCAATCTGAGTGAATTTTTACAGTTTCTGTAGAACAGATGCAGAGTTATATACAGGTATGATGATGAACAGACGGATAGACAGATGGAATGATAAAAAGGAATCATTTCAGAATAATTTTCTTGTTTATATAATGAACAACAGGAAAATTTCCAACCTTCTATGCAAAAGATGGTCAGCACATATAGCGAGGAAAGTCATTCTGAAGACAAGTGGAGTTAGTTTATTCAATTATTGCTACCTGATGATAAAATGGAGCAGCATAATGGTTTGATTAATTTCCTTATCACACCAGGCACAAAGAGTAATTATGGCCCGGTCCACTACTCTACGAGCCACCAATCAATCAATTTAAGCACTCTTCACTCCCTACCGTCCCCTCTGCTCAAACAAAACAAATTACCCCTCTTTTTCTCTCTCTCGGTCGCACACTCACGCTCTGGAAAACTTTTGCCCCAGGCTGTGGAAATAATGCCAGGCAAACTCCAGATGTTCACACACACACACACACACACACACACACACACACACACACACACACACACACACACACACGCACATTGACTCAAGCCAAAGTCTCTGTACAACAGCCTAACAATAATTCTGTGGAGAAGCATTGTGAGAAAAAGGGCACTGTTCACAATGAGCAATCAACAGCTTGTCACTCCAACTTCACCCAGTGCAATGGTGGGTGAAACATGTTGAAGCATATGTTAATGACTCGACGGGTGCATTCAGAGCCTTCTCAGTTTCTCACATTTTCTCATGCCTGATTGGACTCATGTATCTGTATATATCCTTAACTGAGACTTATCTGAGGTCATGATCAGAGGCGAAATGAGAGTCCCCTGATTTCTGATTTACATATTCATCTTCTCCACCATGCAATTAGTTTTAAAATGCTGCCCTTAAGTCATGTCAGAATCATATTTATGAGATGAGTGTAGTCATGGTTCTACAATAATTACCATTAGGATTTTATTTGAGCCCTGATGAGTTTTATGCTGTCAATTAAAGAATCATGACAAAAACGTAGTTGTATTTATCATATTAAGTTGTATTTATGAATGTTGACTATAATTTAGTTTGTATAGAACTAAGGACAAACTACATTTTCCATAATTCTTTTTTGTAGCACAAGAATGATAAAATAAATAGATAAAGCATCAGTTACAGTTACATCTAGCATGCATTTTTTGCTCTTAATCTTGTTGCAGTAAAGCAAAAAACAAACAAAAAAGGCTTATGGTGTTTGTTATAAAATTAAAAAGAAATATGAGATTGTCTAACATGTCAATTTTATTGAGACCAAAATCACTTCAATCACTTCCCAGAAGGCAGCATTAGCAGAACTTTCATCAACGCTAACTGAATACAGGTTGTCTCTCTCGCTCCCTCTCCATGTTAAACACAACTCTATTTTAGAGGTTCAGTAATGCCTCAGGAGCTTTTGGAATGTGTGGAGTCTGCTGGGAGAGTTTCTGTTTGTCTCTAACCAACCTCTCTATCTCATCCTGGCAGATGAGAAGGCACACACTTGATATCTCCATTGAACACTAATAGAAAATATTACAACATTCCGAGAATAGAAATATGGTATAAAGAAAAGACAGAGTTTTACAAAGTCATATTTAAAGTGTTTAAGTGTTTATAACAGCCATTTAGCACAACAGTGATGCATATATTATGATATGACATAATGATATCATGATTTTTTTTAACCCTCAGGTTGTGATTAAAACCCTATAACACTTCCAGTTCCAAGGTCAAAAATGACAGGCCTACAAAAAATAGCTTATAAATCACTTGTTATGCTATATTATCACCCAATATTGGATTCAATCTTTCTGTCAACTTGTTCTCTTTCAATTAGGACTGGTTTTATATTTCTATTTGCATCTGATTAATCGTAGGCCTCATTTATCTGAGAGTAGGCATCTCATTTATTGAGTAAAAAAAGCATTATTTATGAATAATTTTGGAAATATTAAATAAAATATGAAAAAAATATGCACTGTTGATCACACTAGTTTACTTTAATGTTTCACAAGGAATTTTGTTTTGAAAAACTTTTATTTTGTACAAAATGGCACAAAGTTATAGTTGTGGTGTTCCCTCATATTTTGAGCTTTTTTTACTCAAAATATTAGATGCCTACTCTCAGATAAATGAGGCCTACGATTAATCAGATGCAAATAGAAATATAAAACAAGTTCTAATTGAAAGAGAACAAGTTGACAAAAAGATTGAATCCAATATTGGGTGATAATATAGTATAATGAGTGATTTATAAGCTATTTTCTGTAGAACACCACAAGTGTAACGAGGTGACAAAATCCCCCGTAAAAATGTAAGAAAATTGTCAAAAAACATTTGAGAAGTAGGCATACCCTTTGTGAACAAAGTTACTAAGTTTCAGTCCAATGCGATAACATTAACTAGTATTTTCGGGAAAAAGAAAAATTTCTCCGGGTCAAGATGACCCGAACACAACAGGGTTTGATGAAAGGTCTGAGGATGGTTGTATAAATGAGTACCTTATTCTCTGGACACCTTTGACTCTTCAAATGTTTTACAGCCCTTGGAACACAGACCTCAAATAATATCCGCCCCATTTCCACTTTCTCACTGACACTCTTCAAATTCCATTACCTTAACAGCCACCCATGCATTACAAGCAAATTTATTTCATTTCATTAACCTGTATCAAAAAGCTTTCATGACTGCTGGGAGATAGAAAGGGAAGAATGCAGTGTAGGACAAAGTGTTAATCTCAAGGATGAAAATAAAGATGCTAATTAAAAGGTACTTTTTTATTATTGCCTTAAAGGGGACCTATTATGCAAAATTCACTTTTGTATGGTGTTTGGACATAAATGTGTGATGGCAGTGTGTGTACACAACCACCCTACAGTGATAAAAATCCACTCACTCCTTTTTTTTTAATCCCCATAAATCATAAGCAGTCTCTCCAAACGACCCGTTTTCAGAATGTGGCTTTAGTGACATCACTAAAGCCACAAGCCCCGCCCACGAGTGTTGACTGACACTGCCGTTATAACTTAGACCCGCCCTGATCGAGTTCACTGCGAGTTGTACACATCAGCCATTGCTGCAGCAATGCACTCACGAGAAGCGTCGAAGCATCTCCCAAGCGTTGAAGGTGTTGTAGCTGGATGTATTCATTCACATAGCTCTCTCTATTTACTCTTGAAATCTGCCAGCCACTGAAGACGAGGTGGATTCATTTTGTTTTCAAAGAAAATGCTCCCTCAACTCTACAGAAATGTATGTAAGTTACTTATGCACTTCTTATACTGTTTACTCAGCTCTAACAGCGATTTTCTGAAGAAAAACTGATGCTTCATCTTTTGTGTGACATACAGTAAACTTTATTAAACTCATCAGTATATTTTGTGTCATCATTCAGACAATTCAGATCGTCAGACGGAGTCCTACAGCAGGCTTGCATTAATAGTGTATACAAGCAATGCCAAATAGGTTATAATCGTAATTAAACTAAACTATACCTGTTCCAACTCCATACAGCATATATTCTCTGACTCTGTAGGCATTTTTATGGTCGAAATGAACACCATTACTGTGACCGTCTGTTTTATTATTATCATCTTCCCTGTTCTGGCTCTGATAGGCTCCGCCCCCTGTGCCGTGAACCAGCAGCTCATTAGCATTAAAGGAGAAGCACTAAAACAGTGCGTTTTTCACAGACCCAAAAAATTATGATTTAAACGTGCTGTAAATAAAATTCTGTTGGGTATTTTGAGCTAAAACTTCACATACACACTCTGGGGACATCAGAGACTTATTTTACATCTTGTGAAAAGGGGCATAATAGGTCCCCTTTAAGCAAAGCAATATGTTCTAGGTTTGTTTTGAAATATTATTGCCAGTATGGCTAAAAGTGAATCTCACGAAACCTGTAACACATATACCTGTACACATATATATCAACCCATTCTCACTCCCAAAGCATTAAAAAAAGAAACATGGCATCTTATATTGAAGCATCAATGTAAGATGCTAAAGGTACCACATGAGACACACAAGAGTCAATGACATTTCACAATCGAAGCTGACGTAACGCTTATGCAGGCCGCAACTTTTGAATGTGTTTGTGATTTGAGCGATGCGGCTGATGGAGACTGGAATCACTTTAGGGTCTGTCCCTCACACAAAGAAATTTTTAATAAATTGTGAGTGTAAATAGTGTCATGTAAATAAAATTACTGAGCTGTTTAAATCATACCCCAACATATATGTCATAATGACTAAATTATACCCCAATATATAATCTAATGACGATAAACTTCCCATGCCCTTCATGTCTGTGTATTGACGGCATAGGTTTCCTTCTGAAAGCATTTGGTTTCTTAGTCTTAATAGTGACGCTGAAGGCACTTGACCATGCTTCAGTTTTGGACACCTTGGGGGTGAGAATTGATTGTATATACGGATATATATTATAATATAAGTAGCCCACCTATCTACTGTAAATTTAATATATGATATATATACATATATACAGTATTTTAACCATAAAGAAAACTAGCAGTGCTGTAGTGCACTCACCGAGATAACTGTAATGCCTCTCTTAAGGTCATAATTAACAATGCTAATCTCACCCTCATCAAGAACAGATATGTTTTCGTTTGTTAACAACCAAAGAATGCGCATTAGATCACAATGACTCACAAAGCCCATCAGCTAGTCTGTAAATTACTCTGTAAAATCAAATTAAAGAAAATGAGACATTCTTTGTTGCGCAATGATAGAGACGAAATGTTCCTTATTTAGATTTTTGTGATAAGCCCAATCTCCATGACACTTCCTGTCTGCCTCCTGGGGAGAGAAAATATGTCTCTCACAACACAGCTAATAGACAAAGAGAATAAGGGCTCCAATCAGTGGGCACACTAGCTAATTACAGTGAAAGGGATGCGTGGAGGACGAAAGAACAAGAGTCAGCTGGGGCTGCTGATTGGCGTGTGGCATTTCAGAGGGAGCAAAGGATCCACCATTAACACATCAGGCATGGTTCACCGAAGCAGATTTAGCTTCTTACCACAGAGAAACTCCATTGAGCGTCAGGCTTAGATGTGGGCCAGTTGCCACTCAGAAGCAGCAGGCCGGGAATTTGACTGAAAAGATGTGAGGGCTGGTCCAAACCCATGGGCTCTATTTTATACACAAAAGAAGACAGATGGCTCGACTTGAGATGTGAAACTTCTGATTTGTAGTTCTTTTGATTTGGGAAGCTTTTTTCCATGTTAAGGAGAAGGACAGGAACTTAGCAGGAAGTCTGTACGAAGGAGGCCAATTAATTTCAAGCGTGCTGATTCTAGATGGCTGAGAAGATGAGCAAAAAAACCAAATACAACTCAACTCAAGTTAATTGCTTTTCAACCAAGACTGTTACATTGTACAAAGTCAAGCATGGTACTTCTTTTTCATGTACTAGTAAAGTTTAAATTAAAGTTCATGGTGTTCAAACGCCACAAAACTGGATGATCAAATACTAATACAGTTTAATAGTGCATATTGCATTTTAATACATCAATGATAAAATCCTATTGATTTTTTTATGTGGGAAAGTTTTAACGAGGACAAAAAGTAAGTGCACCTTTAAAGTAAGACAAATATTAAATGAAAGTTAAAAAAAATACCACTGAAAGAAGAGTGCAAATTAACGTGAGTTAGTTAATGTAGCTGAGGTGAACAAGAAGGCACACAGAGAAACTAATTCAGTCTGTGCTGTCTGATAGGGCTGTCAAATACAAATAGAGCTTATTATCTTTAAATTCCACATGGCTAAAAACAGAATCACTAGCAATGGACCCTGCAAGCTCCCTCCTTATGTGGCACTTGCAGAATTTTCAGACACACATCACGAATTTAGAAAATGAGTATTGAAAAAGAGAATTTATGGTTTGTCATTATTCAAAGGGGCCATTTAAAAAGGTGGTTCAGTTGCAAAAGGTTTTAAAACCCTCTAGAATTATCTCAACAAAAGATAGCCTACATTTAATGCTGGCATTGTCTTTGGAAGAACTACTCTGCTAATGCCAGTGGTGTGCCAATATAGTGATTGTATGAAGAAAAAAATCCTATCCCAGCTAGGGATATGGGGGGAGTACTCTGGGTTCGGTCAAAATTCAGAGTTCAGAGCCATTGGACAAGCACGCCAAATTTGCATATTTGGCATAAGTGTGAACTCATGAAAATCTATAAGTATGCAAAGTGGATGTGCGGCATCATCTCATAGTCAGAGGAAGGATGACTGTAACAGCGATGAGGCAAACAGCTAACGTACTGTGCAGTGGAGCAGGACTAAGCAGCTTCACACTGAGACTCAAAATGGAAACCACAAATCATTGATTATTTCAGTCCTGACTGAGTCCCTCTCTCTGAGGAGAATGTCATTTGTGGAGGATAGAGCCTGCGTCGTTAAACCAAACCCCACCAGAGCATCCCTAATTACTCCAGGCTATCAACAAGTCACCATTTGTGAGTGGGGGGGTTCATTTTGTTATAGCCCTGGGAGTACAGTTGCAGAAATAAACAGAGAACAAACACAAAAGCAACCATCTTGTTTATGTATGTCTCATTTTGATTACGTTATTAAATTAGAGCATGAATAATTAAAGGGGACATATCATGCCAAATGCACTTTTTTAGCCCTTAAATGCATTTTGTTGTATATTTGGAGTGTTTAGAAGTACAGAAAATATGAAATTATTCTCTTCAGGTGCTTCGTTGATATCTTTATATTCTGTTTTGGTCATATTTTTCAACCTGTTCCGATTTTTCTGTTATCTATGACGTTTTTTGAACTATTACGTCACAGTATTTGCAGCGGAACTGCCAAATAAGGACATTGACTTCCGGCCCAACACTTCGAGCAATCCGCCAATTTTATTTCTCGCTGCAATTTTGTAGTCCAAGCTAAAGGATGCAGAAGTTACGAGAGGGTAAGTTAAAATGTTCGGTTGTTGGATGTAGTAACCCACACGCTTCATTACACCGTTTAATGTAGATGAACTGCTGCACTTGTTACAGGACGCATGTTTAACTGAAAAAACGAGCAGAGAGAGAGACCCGGTCGCAGTAACACACCATTGCGATACATCCATATGAAGACGTTGTTCTACAGGTTCGTCGTCTTCATTTTCATCTCGCTCCTGCTCCGACTCTGGCTCGAACATGTAAGGCTGGCTGGACAAGTCTTCCGTTGTTGACATTTTGTTAATAACGTGTGAATAAAAAGTTTCTGTGCCGCTAGATAATCGTATCTCTGCTATCAAACTACAAAAATGGCCGAACGGGGTGGAGTTGAACCGAGTGTGGGCGGGGTATGAAGTGTCTCAATTGTATTTAAAGAGACCGCACCAAAACGAGTTGCTCTCAGACGCACATCAGAAAAGGGGTAGAAAAGGGGCCTGTGGAGCTATAATAATGAGGAATTCAGACCCAAGCATTGCAGTTCCGCTTTATATAGACTACAAATGTATGATTTATATGTAAAAAGGAACAATTTAAAAGCATGATATGTCTCCTTTAAGAGAAAACAGACAGATGTGTCCATTTTGGGTGTAGTAACTGATTTTTTATGATTTCCGAGTCCATCCATCACAGCAACAGGTGTGTATGTGATATTTACATAAAATGATTCAAATGTATGCTAAATCTCAAGAGAAAAGGTATTGCTAATATGTTCAATCAAGTCCTTAAGTCTCCAGGATTTATATTTGCATCCCACTATTCTTTAGTTTCAGTGACGTGAGATTTATGACCATCAGTGGTGGGGCAAAGTAATGGCTGTGAATAAGGATCAAATCCAATGATCAACATCTTTCTTTTTACTGCTGATGGTCATACATATTACAGATTAGCAGAAATGACTGAAACAGATGAATATCCTCCTAAAAGTTATCTACTGATCGGCATGGTAATTTGTAGCTTTAAATGCATCAATCTCTCCCTGAAAGCAAACAAAGACAAACATTCTTTTCTTCCCACTGGCAAGTCGTCCGCATGCGACTGAGACTCAAGAGGTACTGTGGCCCCGACGAGAGCCAGATACGGTAATTAACGTGATGAGAAGCTGAGAGGAGGAAGCAACACTGTGTCATTCCTCAACTCAAGATTCACCCGACTCCACAACCCCCTCCTCTCTGCTGGCCTTTGCTATGCAAAACAGCTCACTGAATAATTCACAAAGCTCACTTTTTTTATGAGCAACCAACACACTTCACACAGCACTCTTTACGCAATAATGAAACTGAATAAAATCTTCTCTTTTTTTCTGAAAGACAGAATTTCTGTGGCAAATTTACAGTTCCTCATAAGAGCAAGGGCAGATGAAACATATTTTACTTCCATTGCCTTTGGAGGAATTTCATCTATACGACCAGGATTGAACAGTAAATCAGCACTCTTTGTTAATATTCTATGAAATATAGGCACCCTACAGTGTTTTTACTGTTTAATGAATGCATAGTATTCTCATTACTGAATACCTTGGAGGAATGCAGTATCATGTATAAATGCCTCTCAAACTCTGGTTCACGATATTTTCTATATACAGCTTATTTTTTATTGATAGCTGCACGCTCCACAAATGAAAACTCATTTAGCTAGTAACATAAGGTAAAGCTAAAAACAGGTTGCATTGATACACGTTTTCCCATTACCATCAGTTACACTGTGATGAAGGTGAATTTCGTGTAAGATTCATAACATATACGGTGTTTTGCATGTAAGAGCTTCCACTATGAAAGCACGGTTGGCTCTGATGAGGACTAACGTTACACTCCGGAGACAAGTAGCCTACCTTTCTACCTTACTAGTTCTTTTTTTTTGCCTTGTTTGCCTTCGCTGACTGTATATGCAGGTACTGGGAATTTTGACTGCTCTTTCTCTGCCATAATTGTGATTCTTCCTAGCTTCCGTGCCTCTCTCCGTGCCTCTTCGCCTCCTCGAGTCAAACGGGTGCGCGCATGTGGACAGCTCCTGTAGCAGCAGGGGTGGTAGCCATGGTAGCGAGGGAGAGTGACAGTCGCCCAGCCAATCATTTCATTTGTTCCGAATGGAAATAAGTAGCCGTGTTTATTGCAGCCCTGAGAGGACTAGAGACAATCGATTTTTATACTCTCTTTTTCAGAGTACTTACATTTTAATTATGTATTGGTATATAAAGACAGTTTAAACAAATTTGGGAAAAAGTTTTTTAGAAAAATCCTGCTTACCCTGCCTTTAAAAGTAATGTTTTCATTTAAAATATAAAATTTGATCAATTCATAAAAAAGCTATAAATATAGTGTATCACAATCACAAAAATGCCCAATAAAAAAATCAGTCCCACTTTATGTGTCCTTAACTACTATGTACTAACA
The DNA here is from genome assembly GCF_963993115.1 of Abramis brama. Lineage (NCBI taxonomy): Eukaryota > Metazoa > Chordata > Actinopteri > Cypriniformes > Leuciscidae > Abramis > Abramis brama. Next base: position 9,453,288 of record NC_139967.1, on the reverse strand, counting down.
TTTAAATTAATCATTTGATACAATGCACTTATTGTGTCCACACGTGTTTTTACATTGTACTTATATTTAAAAAAATACCTGCATGGAATTACATCTATTATTACACTTTTGATCCTTAAACATACCCATATCACCAAACCTGTCCCTAACCTTATACCCACATCCCACCTCAATAGCAGCACAAGTTTTTGCAATACAATGTGAACACAATACGTACATTGTACTTATTTTTTTATGTAAGTGCATAGTAGTTAAGGACACCTAATATAAAGTGTGACCAAAAAATCCTACAGCCTAATATATTGTATGTCTCACCTGCTTTTCAGCATTACGGAACCACCGCCAAACAAACACACATACGTTCATTCCATGGACCTGCTCATTAATTCGAAGCACATAGTATCTGCTATATCCTCCCCACCTGTGCTCTGTTACATAGGCAGATGGACAGAGGGCCCCTCTCTGAGTAGGACTCATCTGTCTACTTTGTGAGTTACAGTACCCTTCTCTGCTCTGCCAGAGACTGAAACCAACCGGGCAAACACTGCAAGAGGAGCTATTTTGGAGTTGGATGCTACTGACAGTGGCCCGTGTAATGGCTGCCTGCTGACACCGTTCCGCTTGAAAGGATGGGAGGCTGCTGGGACATGCACAGATCCGTATACATGGAGACAGACCACCAAGCCAAGTCCTTTGGTCTTTTATCTGCTGTTTTCGATTTGTAATTATTGATTTTATTGTAATTGAATACAAATGTTCTGTTTGGGAAATCATATGAAATCACTTCTAAAACTTTGACAAGGAAATAAAAAGGAGAAAATCATTCACTTGGTGGGAACTGACCCCTATAAGCGTTCTTAATCAGTGTGTCCTCATTAAAGACACTGTGAACTCCCTCCTAACAAGCCGGTGTAGGAAAACCATTATGTGGATGCCCAATAAAAATGCTGTCATCATTTCCACTAACCTTCTATATTATTTAGTACCCCATCACAAAGAGGCTATTTCCATTTTATGTGAGGGAGGTCCATTCAATTCGCTGAGTCTCCACAAGAATACTCTCTTTCAAGGGCAAGTGGATTATTCTGTTGTCCATAATGTGCATATGAAGTGCCCTCAAGGACCTACAATTTACAAAACACATTGACATTTTGTATGTTTGATGACTCATATCCTCAACAAAAAAAGTTATTTATAATATGCTATACAGAAAACACTTCACAAAAAAGTTGAAATGAGATCAGAATATTTATAAATTGAGAATTTCATAATGTGCCAAAGTTAAACAAGGACTCACTAATAATGTGTTTTGGAAAGGTTTCTATTTTATTCCAGCATTCAAGAATAATACTGTTGATCTACTCATGTCTAATTGATTCATTTTGTTGGTGTTATTATCCGTTTTTAAACCTCTGGCGAGGCAATCAAATGAAGTGAATATCATAAACTTGCATGAGCTTAATTAAGCTCTGTCCATTCAATTTGCAGGCAGCTCAAGGAAATGACCAAATATTGCAACACATGCTTCTGTATGCTTTAATTACATTAAGTGGAAGCTAATGAGAAAAATGAGGGCATTAATATTAGGATTTAATATCAAATTCTAAGAAGCTAATGAGTAATTGCCTAAATTAGCATATTTTACGTTATTTTGTGTGCAAGTGTAGGCATTTTAAACAAGGTATTTAAATCCGTATGGCTACATTTATTTGATAATAAATAGCAGCAGAATTCATTATCAGGACAAAAGCGAATGTCATTATCACGTAGGAAAAACAATTACAGTTACACTCTTGACAAACTGCATTCTGTATGTTTGATTTCCTGTCCAGAAAATCATAACAAACCACAAAAGATGAAAGGGGGCATCTTTTTAAAGTGAAAAAAGATTTTTGGTCTCAAAAGAATACACTCAACGCCAAGTTTGTAACATTACTTTGCCCTGTTCTTGACAGCTACTTTATACCAAGTCATTCAGAGGCGTCAGTCAAATTTGTGCCGTCCTTTCTCCCACTCATGTCAGCTCTTATATCTTTTCTCTTATGACCCTGATACTTTAAAGTAAAAAGGGAGAGAGGATAAAAGAATAATGACTATGATTAGTCATACAATTTCCCTACAGGTTTTGAGACAAAGGGGAAATTTGATATCAAAGCAAAATAACTTTTAGCATATTGTAGATCAAGAGAAAATGTCTCATAAGAATGCATTTATAGCTAATGTAGAGGACACTAATGTTTTTCCCATATTACTTTGTAAACTACGATCAGAAAGAGAGAAATCTGATTCACTCCAAAAGTCGCATTATAATGGGGATGGACGGGAATATCCCTACGTCTTGATCAAAGACTCAGTCATTGGTCCTGTGTAATAAGCTTGATTCACTGTAGTGTTAGCACTTCCTTTCCAAAATCTTAGCTGGAGAATGAGAGCGAAACAAGGTGTTTTTCTCAGTTCTACAAAGCCTTTTTATTTAAAACTAGAAATAACTACTTAATTGCTCACCTATCTGCCTTTCATGTTCTGCATATGAATAGAGAAGAAATTGAAATATATATGTGAAAATATTACTTTCTGAACATGGTTCAGTAGTATGTTTGAAGTTAGCCTCTGAAATACTTTCTTCAAAGCCTATGAAGATACAATCTTTTATTAGCTTAATCTTCACTTGGGAAGAATTCAAATGTTACATTTCTTCACATCATTTCGCTCTGGTTTGGAAGTGCACAGAGAGGTTAGGAGAGAGTGGTTAATGAGTAAGAGTAGAACACTTTAAAAAAATCCTCGCTGTAGGAGAAAATATCTCTAATGCACTTCACAATGCGCTACAGCATCCAGAGAAAGACAGCAAACCTGTCAGCTTTGGTTTTTGTAATAACTGCTCAGCTGAATCTCTCGGCTACTGAAATGTCAGTGGCGATATTGCTCAGTTTAAGAAACCCATCGCAATTTAGCACCTCCCAGACTGCGTCCTCTTTGCGACTGCCTGGCATGTTACAACTCTTTTGGGCTCAGATGGTCAGTGTCTCATGCAAGTTCTTCCCTTTAAAACATATAAATGATCCTTAAGCTATCATTCACTGATGAATAGATATGATAGAATGTCCTAAATTACTGTGAACCTCCCATGCAATATGCAGTAATACTGAGTACAGAGAGCCATCTTAAAAACATCATTATAATTATGCCCCATTAAACTTTACTGTTCTGCCTCGACAAAAACACACACAGTAAAAAGAAGAGCCAAAAACAATAAAGCTTTAAAGAACATATGGAAGCCAATAGAATATCCAGACTCATATTCGTCTACTTTCTTAAAGGGTATCCTGAATGCTGAATAAATCATTCCATGACTTACTATCAGAGTACTCCTAACAGTTGAAGCCTGAACATCTGCTCAGCCAGAGGGTGAAGGAAATGTCAACTTAAGGAACACTTGTCCTTGACTCCAAGATTGATCCCTAAATTGAGAGGTGGGAGAGTTCCATTCGCTCGTTATTGCTGTCACTGCCTTGCCATTGTGCAGTGACAGCGCCACAGAAACAATCCCAGCCCAAATGAAGCATCAGTTATGCAAATGGAAGCAATTTTGTGTGAGTGGCAGATCGTCTTCCTGAAATGAGGATGGGCAAGGGATGGAAATGAAAAATGAAGGGGAGGCAAAGAAGAGGAGAGCCAGTCAAGCTTGAAATGATTTAATTTAAGTGATGAAGGTTTGACTTTGATAAGTTTGCCTTTTAATAATGGCTTTTGATCCCTCCAGGGGTCCAGTGGTGAGGAAAATAGCACTACAGCATGTGAGTTTCAGGAGACAACAAGATGATAGACAGTAACCTCTGCAATACGTGAGACACAGCTTGTAGTAAGATGTGCCTGCCTACTCATCTCATGTTCTGTTTGACACAACCTGCTTGACTGATTGTCCAATGATTGCATGTATTGAGAAAGTGATGTTCAGCCTCACTTGTGCAGCACCATGAGTAAATAAGGTACGAACAAATCAGAGGAGGCATGCAAGTTGGACATATGGCATATTAATTAGCTGGGGAATTATATAAAATAGATTTAGCCTTAATACCACTTTATGACCTTCAGAAACATCAACAAAGACTGCTACGTGCCAAGCAAATTTCTTTTTTTCTTTTTTTTTCTTGTGATCAGAGATGCTCAATAAATAGGTGATCACATCTTTGTATGGAAATGTTTTTTTTATTATCAGCTCTGGATTGATTAGTCAGATATTACTAGCAGATAATATAAAGGCATTCATTGCCAGGTGCTACTTCAAATAGTATATATATCACTCCACAGCAAATCAAATTTGAAGACTAGAATGGTTGTATAAAATGTTTTGATACCAGATTCACTTCATTAAATATAAAATTGCATTTTTGCAATGAATGCAAAGTTTGGCTTTATGCTAAAAAACGACAATTTGGCTGGAAAAATAATCAGCTTACTGCTGCCTAAACATTGAGCATATTGCCAGTGGAAAAACAGGTTATGTCCTAGCCTAAACATTCACATTGCGATATTTCCTAACAGCCTTATATATTTGATTGGACATTGTGATAGTAAATGGAAATATGACTTGCTCATTTAGATACGCATTTCTGTGAATTCTGAGTGTGCACAATATATATTGCATGAAAAGTAATAAAATAACAGCAAATTTGACCTCTCAGAAGTTCACCCAGCAAACAAGTCCACACATTGTAAACGCTATGGCTAACTATAAACCGTACAGGACAATCTATGATATTTTCATGTATAGTTAAGGATAGAAATGAAATTTCTGAAATTTGCTGAAAAAAGAGTTCCTGTTAAAACTTTATTCAGTTTAAATGTATATTATTGGTTTTAGTCAGTCAATTATCAAGCCATGGCAAAAGTGCATAAGTGGATTCATACTCATTATATATGAGTGTTAATATTTAATGGAATCAGTATTACTTCTCTAAATGTATGCAGACCTGTTCCAGCACTTTATGGATTATTCATCCTGGTAATATTACTCCAATATAACCCCAGGTTGTGCCTCGTTCTCATTTTCCTTAATCTCACCAGTTTTTCAGTGATTCATTCACTGAAAAAAAGTGGCTTGTGGACTTCACGAGAGAAGGGCAAGATGAGGGTGAAGCATTCATCGCATAACTGATGTAATTTAATGTGGGGATCGCTAGAACTAAATTATAATCAAATCTGTTTAGAAGAGGAAGTGCACTATTTTGGTATCGATTCAACATTGTGCATCACAGTCTTGAAAAAGCCCAGAAAGATATCATAAATTCCTAAAGTGGATGGTAGCACATACTCTTGCAAACATCTTTATGTGCACACACAGTTGATACTTTTACATGAATGGTGTTAAATGCATTATATATTGATGATTCAGACTTCATTTGGATTTTCTCAGCACAACTGTCAAAGACAGAAAATAAATATTCTTAAAGCCTTATCACTCTAACATCAGATAACTACTTCATATGACAAGTCGCCAACTTAAGTGCCCCATATCAAGACCTCTTACTGCATTTCAACATCTCCCTGGTGTTTCACAGCTGTGCCTTTCATCTGCTGCTGACTGAATGTTGGACTCACTTACAGCTAAATAAAAATGTCTCTCTCTTATACCTCTTAGATGCTGTGCTGGAATGTAGCAGTGGCTACATTTAAAATAAATTATAGCTGAACCCTGGAGGCCTGGCAACCATATCAGCATTTCTACAGCTCTGCAGCTGTCTCTGAGCCAGAGCTCAGCTCCAGGGGTTACAGTCCCTTCAGAGACTCCGCCCACCCACCCAGAGAGACAGAGAAACACCAAGAGAGAGTGCCAGAGACTCAAATGCTCTTCTAAAAAACAAAATAAGCATAGAAATTAGATTCTTTGAAATTTAACAACTCTATTTGCGACCACCGCTTCAGCTGATTTAAATCAACTGAATTAGAACTAAGCAGAACTGAGTGTTCTGACTGGCTTCTACATTAGGCCCTGACACGAACAACCTTTGAACAATGTCGTATCCTTCTGCTTTCAGAGCAAAATCAAAAGAAAGACTGGGTGTACTAGACCGCACTGATGAAGATCAACAAAATCATTGTCTTTCTGTTCATTTTATCACCTCAGCTGTAGCCTGGGTGTGGGGCGACTACTTAATTAGGAACAAAAAATAATGGATTGAACATTGATGTGTACATAAAAACACAGTTTTCACAGTGCAATAGCAGTTAAATCCATTATAATTTTGGAATGCTTTTTTCTTTATAATTGCTATGACGCTGCACAAGCTGATTGGGTTACGATAATGAACTAAAGGTTTACCTCAGTCTTAATTTAATTTAATTTCACCCAGTCAAATCAATACCAGAGGAACGATCAATCTTTGAAACAAGCAACTCAATAAACTCAATTCCTTCTCAAAGCAAGCATGTCCAAACCTTTTGTCTTCAATGAAAATAAAAAACTTCCCAGAAGACTGTTGTAAAAAAAGAAAAAAAATAGAAATGAAAATTAGCTTGAATGATAGCAGGTTGATTTGAAAAGCAATTTGAGGTTTAAAGATGACACGCTTGTTTTCATATATTTTCTGGAAAATAAGTCGCACCAGGTCAAAACTGAATTGCTGAGAAGACATAGATAAGTCGCATCGTTGCATAAGTTACATTTTACTGTTATATGAAATGTAATTTATACATTTCATTCTTACATTCAGAAATCATAGCACTCTAAATAAAGTTCAACATTTATTTAAACACTTTAATAATACGTACCCCCCCCCCCCCCAACAAATTACTTTAAATGTAACATTATTCAGAACAGAATAAAAAAACTAGTGTAAATAAAAAGTGTAAAACAAACATAAATTATAAACAACAATTATTATAAATACCAAGCATTAACAAATTTAAAACTAAAACTACCGGTGTATGGAAAATGTAATTTACAAATAAACTTGGGCTCACACACCTCTCTTATTCGGGACGAATCCAAATGTGTGTGCTTTTAATTGCATTATATAAGTCACAGCATGTTTAAAATGATTAAAAAAACGCAACATATATATAGTATAGTTATTTCTCTTCTTTTGCATTTGGGTGCAGTTCCATTCCCAGGTTACCCTAATCTCTTTATTCTTCTCCTCGTTAAACTAGCATCTGCTAGGGTAAAGGGTTCTCCCCCTTACCCTTTCTCCCATGGGCCATCTGCTTCCTAACCCACACAAACACACTTACACTCAGTCCAACTAAAACCCTCTGCATTTTTAATGAGGTTTGCCACTGAGAAGAACAGCTTGTGGGGCTGCAGTGGCCGGGGGCAGGACCCTCTGGCTGCACAAGAGTGAACTCCTCTCTCTAGCCTTGCCAGAAAACACTAGGTCTACAGAGGAGGATCAGCAACAACCTTTGTAATTGCCCTGCACTGTGGGTCTCTTTAAAGCTCAGTGACACCACGAGAAAAGAGGCGGAATAAGAAAACGAAATATGGTCAATTAAGTAGGGGGGGGGGATGGGGGATGTGTAAAGCAGGGCAAAATGGGCTAAGTGTACGCATAGGTGACCAGCATTTTTCAGCTGACATAACCAATAATGATGTTTCTCCAGTCATGCAGCTGATACTACAAGCTAATGGGCCTTATGCTCTGTGATTTATTACTGCAAATCGAAATAAATTATTTTATTTCTCAGGCATTTTAACATCTTAAAACGTCTGTGTGTCTTGACGGCTCAGTGCCTGGGGTAAACACTATGAAGACGAACCTGAATGCTGAATTTGCAGATGCCACTGGTTAAATCAGCGACATTGGTTTGGTTGTAAATGTTGCTGTCATTACCAGCCTTGTACACATCAACATCAACGTCAGGTGCGCCCTGAAGGGTGAGAAGCTTTATGAATATGTAAATATTCACAGTGAGATAAACAGATAGAGAAGAAGAGACTAATAATGAGATAGAGAGAGGAGAGGCTAGTGAAAGCAAAATTAACAATGAAAATTCTGGTAACACTTTACAATAAGGTCTCATTTGTTAACATTAGTTAATGTATTAACTAACATGAACTAACAATGACCAATACATGTCTTACAACATTTATTCATCTTTGTTAATGTTAGTTAATAAAAATCCAGCTGTTCATTGTGTGTTCATGTTAGTTCACAGTGCATTATTTAATGTTAGCAAATGCAACTTTGGATTTTAATAATGTATTAGTAAATGTTGAAATTAACATTAACTAAGATTAATAAATGCTATAAAAGTGTTGATCATTGTTAGCTCATGTTAACTTAAGTAGTTAAATAATGTTAACTAATGAAACCTTATTGTAAAGTGTTACCAAAATTCTTAATCTTAGTATTCTCTCTTTATCAAACTAATAACATTCTCACATTTCTCAGAGTTCAAAATCTTTTGACTAATTATTATAAATGTATTTTTTACTTTGCATACAGTTTGAAACCGTGTTAATTTTGACAGTAAAAACTTAGTCATAGTCTTTTGACAAAAATGGCATTTAGTTTTAGTCATATTTTAGTCATCTGAATTGTTTTAGTTTTAGTCTACTTTTAGTCGACTAAATATCATAAGATTTTAGTCGACTACAGTAGATTTGGTAGACTAAAATCTAATGGGTTTAATTCAATTGTAATGCATCAATTAGGCATTTCTCTAAAATTTCCAAACTCATTATATAGCCTACTGATGGAGAAAACATCTATTAACCTGTTAATATGAATGATATTAAGGTTTGAACATGCAATACAGACACATATTTAACTGCTGTGATGTATAACATGTCTTTATTAATCTTAAAATGTAATAAAAACACTTCTCATAAAGAAACAAAAACATGGTCATATTTTTAATTGATGATATATTCTTGAAGCCTGAGACACTCCAAGTCTTCTTCAAAGAACTAGCGGCGACGAAAGCCGACGGTGTTGTAGCCTCGGGTCGGCTGGGTCTGGACCAAAAAGCTGTGCTTTAACACACAGCACAGACTACAGCCGACTGCAAACTAGCATGTGCGTTCTGCGCCTGCGTGTACGGGATTAACTGTCTATATCAGCAGGTATCAATAGTCTATATTCGTCATTTAAAAGGAGAAACCAAAACAAGAATATACGAGATATGCGCAGATATACGAAACGGCCGACCGCCGGCTTGGTGTGTCCCGGCCTTTATAACAACTTGCATACAACATTGTTAATTCTTTCAAGCAGTATTTATTTGTATAAATTAAAGTTATTCAGTCAAAAGCACTGAGTGATTTTCTCTTTTCCTTGTGTTGTTTGATAAACATTAATGACGGACAGCAGCAGGTTTAATAGACTGCTGTCACTTTAAGGCCGAATGCACGGATCCAATACACAGTAAGTATATGCCAACTAATGTCCCTCCCTAACATTTGTCTTGTTTTTATTAGTGGAGGAAAATGCCAATAGATTTTCATCATAGTTTTTGTCATTCAGAACTGGTTTTTGATGTAGTTATTGCCTCTTTTTCTTCTGTGAAAAAATGTAATTGACGGAAATTATAATGAAATTAACACTGGTTTGAAAAGAGGATTGAAGAGATTGTTAAACCAAAACTGAATAGACTAGACCTCTTTAACTTTCATTAAATTAACAACAACAAACAAATCTTCTCACAAGACATTTTTCTAAATATATTTTGTGTTCCCCAAAAGAAAGAAAGTCATACAGGTTTGAAACAACATGAGGTTGAGTAAATGATGACAGAATTTTCATTTTTGGGTGAACTTTAAAAATATTTTGTTAGGTAACCTAAGAAATTATAGTATTGTTATACAAGTCAATAATAATATGTAATTAATGCTGAATACATTGGTTGCACCATCAAAGTCTATTTCGGTTTCAGGTCCAGTCCAGATTTAAAGAATCAATGCCACATTTTCCATTTTTTTATAGAATACAGACAGCCAGGAATCAGTAGGTTTGTGTCTGAATATTTTGACTATTGATCGACCAGTAATGTGCTAAGACTCCAATCAAATCTTTGTCCTACTGCACTATGAATATAAAGCTCATGTGAGTAGCAAAATCGTGATACGCCACTTTTTAATACACACTTTCATCAGGTGCCTTGATAAGGAAAAAGTGGACAAAGCACTGTGAAACCCCAGGTTCCTGAGATGGGAGACTGCAAGATGGGTAACACAGTACATGGAATGATACATGCACATAGGGAACAAGAGTGATTCATAAATCAGTTACGCACTCCTTACCGGCGTAATGAGCAAGGAGTAAGTCTTGATCCTGATTAACAGGAAAGGATGCAAAGGGAAGCAAACCCCTGGTTTCTTTAGTGCTTTTTAGCCTTTTCTCTCTATTCGACATGCTGCCTTGCCTCCTAATTCATGGGTGAAGGAAAAGGCGCTGAGATCATCTTCATGCCCTAACCTAAGGGCATGATGAAGGGCTCTACTCTGACTTGATTCATTAGGACTCTGTGTAGCCTCTCGCTCTGCTGTGCACTTATGTGTGCACAAGTGAAACTGACTGGCCTCCAGTGAAGGACAGTCAATTATGAATGGAGAGCATAGGCAGAATTCACGCTCACTGTTTGTGTGACATGAAAATGGGACAAAAAGGCAAAAGTTGCATGAACACAAGGGAGGGCAACCAAACGAGAGGAGACTTTACCGAGATCCCAATCCAAAACAGATTGTAAGACAATAAAACAAATACAGAGACAAATGTCAGGAACAAACTGCAACCACATTTTCACTAATCTGAGAAATGAATATTGTATCTAGAAGGCATAAATCAGTAGAATCATTAGAATGGCCTTGGGGCTGGTCTGTAACAAAGTGATTCTTGATTCTTGAGAATTAAAATAATGTTTAGTCAAGCTAAAGACTGAGAAAGGACACAGGAAGCCTCTAAACAACTCACTTTGTCACGGCTCTTCGTGCGGTGATGCTGGCGATGATGATGCTCTCGGGTCTCGGCATTGCCACGGCTTCGAACGTGCCCTTCCAGAACTTCTCAAAAAGCTGCTTCTCTCCCAGAAGTACACCGGTCATGGCGTGTTGATGTTCTGGTGGTGAATACCGAGAAGAACTGGGTCGGTTTTGTTCAGCAGGTTCAATGAATCCTCACACAGACGGTTTGGTAACCGTGTGTAGGCGGCTGCACGAGGGAGCTGTCCAAGTTCTGAAACCAACGGATTGTTTGAGGAAATGCAGCTTCTTTTCTTAATGTTTCTGTTTTTTTCTTACGTGTTAAACGTTTTAACTTCTTTTGAGAGTCCGTTTTTACGTTTCCCCCGTCAGTTCCATGACGACGTTACGGCGACCGTTTCAGCGGGCAGCTTCTATTTATTGGCTCGGCGTCCCCTCTCGTGCTTCATTCCTCTCAGCGCTCGCGCTTCCCTACTTCAAATCAATTTGAGAGTCTGAGCTCGCGAACTAAATCCTTTTCTGCGCTATTACTAATATCCATTAAACTCCTGGCAGTTAGAAATAAAAGTCCAGTACCAGCGTATCTGTGTGTGTGTGGAAGAGTTGTGACAGTCTCAGCTGATGGTGGCTCGTGCGCGCCGCGATGTGAAGAACTCATTTGATGGTGGCTGGTTTTTGTTGCGCGCACCTTGTGACGTTAAAGAAGAGGAGACTGGGGGGCTTTAGGTCACGGGGAGCGTGACCATCCCTCCCCGCTTGTTCTCTTTCTCTCTCGCGTTCTCTGACTTGAACAAAAGACTATGCCTGTTGCCTTAATCAGCATAACAAAAGAGGCAGGGGTCGGCGCAGAGGCAGCAGACGGAGCATGTGTCAGGCTCAATACTTACGAGGCAAAGCATTTCCCCCACATCAGCCCTCAGGGGCCTCACAGAAACCATCCCCCTCCCTCTCACAGCAACCACCTGTCACTGAAACCCCACCTGCACTTGCAGACTGCACAGGTGATAGTAGTACAAACAAAAGAACAACCCTCCTCAAAAAGTGCCTTTGTATTTATATGTACACTCCTCATATGCACGTCATTCTTTCAATTTGAAAGACACTGAGTCAAAAGTTTGGACACACCAATGTATTCTATAATTACTATTGTCAAGTCATCAAAGCTAACAAGCATAAAAGTTGGAATTATGTATGGAAAATATTGACAAAATATAAAAAATATACATATCTTACATTTTAGCCTATTAAAATAATCTAAGCTTAAGCACTTAACTCAAAGGTGAAAAACAAAATGAAATATAAGCGCTTTATTATATCCTAACAAAACCATAACTTAACCCTTTTTTGTATCCTATAGGGGAATACAGACTTACTATATTGTAAAGCAACTACTTAAAGGGGTGGTTGATTATGATTTCACTTTTCTAACTTTAGTTAGTGTGTAATGTTGCTGTTTGAGCATAAACAACATCTGCAAAGTTACAATGCTCAAAGTTCAAAGCAAAGGAAGATATTTGCTTTTAAAGAAATCGTTTTTTAAGGAAACGGCTGGTAGGGACTACACGACATTCCTCCGGGTTAGTGACATCACCAACCCTAGAATTTACATAAACCCCTCCCCGGAACATGATTTATAGATTATCAAGACAGAATATGCTAATCAATGACTAGAAGAACTACACATAAGCTACATAAATTCATCAACTAGACATACAGAAATGTCCTGTTGCTGTTGTCACTTATTCTTGAGTCTCTCCATCATTGTCTGAATCTGGTTTGAGCATAAAAGGCTAAAAGTTTTTGAAATTTTCAGTGCATGTCTGTGTGAGTGCCAGCTCTTTAAGCTCTGCCCTCTGTGCCGGGAGCAGCAGCTCATTTGCATTTAAAGGAACAGACACAAAACGGTGCGTTTTTGCTCACCCTCAAAAAGTGACAATTTTAACATGCTATATAAAAATATCTGTGGGGTATTTTGAGCTTAAACTTCACATACACACTCTGGGGACATCAAAGTCTTATTTTACATCTTGTGAAAAGGGCATTATACCACCCCTTTAACTACTCAAATGATATAAAACTCTGGCTTAAACTCAGAATCCTTATCCAAAAGTAACATGGCAGCATGCTGTGGTACAAACAGTAGAATTAGTATTCAAAGCATGAAATTAAACCAAATGGGAGTAAAAATGACAAATTGCATGAAAACTTGCTTTATATTTTTGAATATACTGTCAATTCATATTTGAATTTATCTGTTGAGCATTTATCTACTATACATCTGCATATGCATATTTTACAGGCCTATTCACTGTATACTCTTTAATGACTTAATGATAGCTATTATAAAGTGTTACAAAAATTAAATCATGAGAAACAGAGTGTCCAAACTTCTGACATGTAGCTAGTGCTCAGCCACATTACTGTTTAAGGTTCCTGTCAAATAATTACTCAAAACCACAATGAAAAAATGAGTAACACTGTGATATTCTTCATTAATAACAGAACCACCATAAATAGTTAACCTTATTTTAAGTCACTTTTATTTCTTTGGTCAAATGTATTTTTGAAAAGAGACTATTTATAGATTAAGTGATTTGGGATAAAACTTAAACTTAAGGCTTAAACTGACAATCTTTACCCTTAATTAACATTAATTAAAGAAGGTGAGTGATGAAATTGAATCCAAATGGGTTTCAGTGCAAAAGCAGCCATGAAACCTTGATTTATATATTTTTGCATGCTGTAAATTCATAATTTAATTTAAATGTTAAGCATTTATCTGTAATACATCTGGATGTATATTTTATACTTACCCTCATTAATAACTTAATGATAGCTATCATAAAGTGTAAAGTATCAGTAAAATTAAGTTCACACATTTGACAAATTTATCAAAGTGTGATAATGAGTGACATGAATTAAGGGACATAGAAATATGACTGAATATGATGAAAGGAATACGATGACATTCAAATATTTGCCACAGTAAAGCATCTGAGCGCTCATGAAGACACAGGCTGATATCCTAACTGCCATTCATTAGTTCTGCTTATTTGAACTGCTAACATGAAACTCCGTTGTGCATCGCCACCATCCACTTGATTATAAAAGAGAATCAGATTGCTGTGATGTGAATGAGGATTAAGCTTGGCACGCTTCAGTTGAACCAAATTCAAAGATTAGTTCATCTTAACAACCCACATGTTGTGTTTATACTGCTTTTTTTAACAAGCCTATGAGCAGATATCAAGCTTGCCATTCGGAATGTATAGTTTTTTCCCCATTTATCCAATTACAGTTGTTTTTAAGTTCTTATAAGCTTATTTCTGCATAAAAAGAGAATATGTATTATTATTGTAAATATTGTCAAATGGCAAAAACAATGTTAGAGAGATGACGCTCTCTGCATTTCAAAAATAGAAAAAGTACAATCAAGGTCCATTGTGAGTCGTCTTAAAAAAATGCTGTTTGTTTTTTCATAAAATGACTTGACATCTCATCATATTTTCCTTTTTCATATTAAGAGGCATGGAGTTTTGGCTGTCAAAGCATCTCTATTTCCTCCCTGCTATCATGTCCATTACAAGAGAAGCCTGGCTCTATTCCTGTCAGCACATGAAACGGAATTGTGGGTAACTGCTCAATCCCGTCAGCTTTTGTTTAATTCCAGTAGTCAACATGTCAAGAGATGGGACACTCCATACACAGTATAAGGGGGGTTACATAAATCACTGACGGAAACAAACTAGCATGAAACATCATTCTGGATACAAACTGGACAAGATGTTGATTCATATTTAATTTCCTTTGAGTGCATTCCTGCATGAAATATCCAAATGTAAATTCATTTTTATAACTTTATTCTGATTACTGAGAGAATGGACTGTCATCTCTAGGGGGGAAATAAATATTTTGTTACTCATTACTAATTGCATGTTGTAAATCTATTTGAAATTCAAATGAAGCCATCATTAATTAGATTTTTGAGTAATGGAAACTTGAAAATGTAGGTTTAGGACAAAAAGAAAATATAATTTCTCACTAATTCTTGCCTTCATACACACTGTCACATTCCAATATGTAAATGAAAATAGCATAAGTTTAATGTAAATCAGATTTGATGGTGCTAATTACATACATGATTAAATCATAGTGGCCAAAAATACCATAACCAGCTGCAGTGTCCTTAGCATGTTCTTCAATTACACGTCACAGTGATTCACATTCACACACACATACGTATCTCCAGCTTGATTTATATAAGGGCAAATCATCAGGAATCAGCAGCCCTTATCTACTGTCTACCAGTGATCTCTATCATAGTGAACAAATTAAATTGTAGCTAAAGGCAATCAGTTAATGAACCAGTCTTGAAGCTCATTCTGTGTATTTGTGCGAGTGAATGTCACTGGATGACTTTGCATTGAACTGATGACTTTTGCATTGATTACTTTCCATTATTCTGGAAATATACACAATGTGCTCCATAAACCTGAGGTCATTTTTTTTTTTTTTTTAATCTGGAAATAAATAGAGTTTTTTTAGGATTTTAAAATATTAAAATCAAATAAATGTTATTATGTAAAATGAATATTTCAATATGATTTATTTATGAAATATATTTCATATTCTGAAATAAATACTTTCTGGGTCACTAGTCAAGCAAGCACATTTGTGACATTGACTCCATTGTACCATTGCTTTCACTGAAGCACAAGATTCAGAACATTCAACACTATAAAAAATAGTTTAAATTCAGCTTTGCACTAGATTGCTATGGTAATATTATCACTAAATGCTCCTTTATATTCACTAGTGGTCTGTCAGTCAGACTTTTTAACCCCACAATATACATTATGCATTATATATACCCATCTATTTACATGTGATGATTACAATTGCTTTCAGGCAAATTCAATGCTCAGTACAACAGTACAAGTGCTCCTTTAATTTTTCATTTGAACACTCTGATGATGCTGTTCTGATGCTGTTACTTCTTTGGCCTTGTGTAAATGCTTGTTGCAGCAGTTCTTTTACCCGTTTGACCAGTTTCAGAGGGTCACATTTCTCTCACTATGCGCAAAGCCAGCATTATAGCGCAAAAATTGTTATTAAATCATAAGTGGAGGCACTGATGCAAAACTTGCCCAATACATTTCAGCACAAGCAGGCAATGTCAGCTTCTGGCCATATCTGCAGACATAGGTTTTGTCATTAGAAAAAGGGCGCTTTTGCATTTATCCAGTTAGAAACAGTTGGTATTTATGTAGCCTATGTCTGTAAAAAAGTAAAAGATTCAATTAGCTAAGTGCTGAATGTGATGTTAGATAGTAGTGTTCCTAATGGATTGTGCGGTATATTGCGGATGATAACTACAGCTCTGGGGAGGCAAACAAATAAAATCTGATAAGGATCATTAGGTTTTGTTGAGAAATCTAAATGTCAGTCATTTTTTGTTGATGATCAAGACATGTCTTTCCACTCAGGCTGTGGCTGATTCCAGCATATCACAAACTAGCATTTAATGAACCCTACAGTTCAGAGCTATAGATGTTTTCAAAGGTTAACTTCAAGTTAAATAATGCTCTACAGATTTCACTTTGCATTTTAATATCAGCTGATTCATTTTAAGTTGCCACATTACATTATTCGCCCTTTAACAGATGCATTCGTATTCAAAGCATCTTACACTAGGGACAATCCTCTTGTAAAAACATGGAGTTTAAGTGCCTCGTTCAAGGGCGCAATGGTGTTAGCGCATGGATGACGCCATCTGGGACCTGAAATTACAACCTTTATCTTAGCAGTCAAGATCTTCAACCACTCAGCTGCTCTATATTTTATGTCATGAGTGCAACAAAACCTGTCACAGTGCTGGTTATTTTCTTTAAAATGTAACTAGACTGCCAACATTCCTTAGTATTGTTGACGTCCTGTATAGTTGTATACATTTTAAAAGGTTTTTGTTGACTAGTTGAAGTAGTTCCACTATCATTAACTCTCTGCAATGGCATCTCTCTGCAAGAGAGCAGTCAGACAGGGCAAGGGTACAAGGGACACATCCATCCTCTCACATTAACTCACTGCCATTCTTCTCTCACCTCAGGCTAGAAAGAAGAGACCTTTCGAAACAGAGCTGCAGAGACATAGCCTAAGACCGGGGCATAATGTTGATCGATAATGATAGTCGCCATTCCTAGTTAGGTTAATAGAAGCAGTAAATGGTTACTAAAGAGACAGCCTTTCCTACATGACAGGGTTAGGGTGCTATTTTAAGACTGTTGTTCTGTCTCTTAGTCACTCCCTTGTTGACAAGAGCGCTTAAAGTCATCATTGTGTGAGATTGTTTATGTACTGTATTATTCTGGTTTGTTTCTTCCAGTAAATTAGGTTGAATTAAGCAAAATTATGTTACTGAACACTGTTGCTTCCATCTGTTTATTTATTCATTAACTAGTCTGCTGTTTATTGGACGGTGTGACACCTCTTTCCGTCACTGTTTTCTCTATCTATTCTGTAAGCTGCATTTATGTATTATGCATCACAGAATTACTGCAGTGACTAAGCCGTTTTGCGCAGTTGCTTCAAGTGACAGAAAAACGTAAAACTATCATACTGCTGAAAGAAATTAAGACAATTCATATTTTGATGTGGTCCTCACAAAGAGGACAAATGCATTTATATAAAACACAATATGCAGATGAACAGAGGACATGTTCTACGGCAACAGATCAACAACAGGTTGTTATGAATTACAGCCTTTACCAGCCAACAATTATTACAACCATTATACAACTATTTTAAAGTTTGATCACTATCATTGTTTTGTATATTGCTATTTTTTTCAATGAATACTACCCCGAAATAATAAAATACTACCCGCTAAAATAGGACATTACTGATATTACAGCAATTCTTCCTGCAAAGCCGCTTTGAAATTATGCACATTGTGAAAAATACAACTAAATTACTTGACCTGACATCCAAACAATGGAGAAGTGCTTGTTTGTGCAGTAGTTACAGTATATCTTGGCACAAACAATATCTATTAAAGAGGCCATAATATGCCCTTTTAAAAAGTCTTGACTTTGTTTTTGGGGTCTATTCAAATTTTATGCTTGAATGTTCAAAAAACATAATTTTTTCACATATTTTACATCATTGCTGCGCCTCTCTTCCTAGTCTGTCAGAAACGTTCTGTTTAGTTCCCGTCTCTATGAAGCCCCTCCTTCTGAAAAGCACAATGTGCTCCGATTGGTCAGCTGGACCAGTGTGATTAACCCCTTTGACGGTGTTTCGAAAATGTCACGCCCCTTACCATAACCATGAGTTTCAACACACTACTAACGCAACACAACCAGGCCTTTACCCTTGACCTCGTTGACTAGAGAATTATTTAAATAAGGAATATTGTGACATGTACGCTCCTGGAAGAAAATTAAAGACTACAAATGAGGCGTTTCAGGGAGTTCAGAAACAGTGCTTACTGCTGATATAGAGAATAACTCTATTTGGAGTGGACTTTGGGTTTTTAAACTTTGCAGACTTTTTTCATGCTCAAACAGCAACATTACACACTAACAAAAGAAAATGTAAAAAAAAAAAAAAAAAAGGCAAAATAGGTCCTCTTTAAAAAACATTATGCATACAGTATGTATTTCTGAGAAAAATGGATACTGATAAACATTGATTCTGTCCAGTCCACTGTTTGGTTATGTTTACACAACAGCAGTTTAGGGCACTAAATGCGGTAATAATCATAAGAAGCCTGGTTATCAAAAAAAGAGACAATTGCATTCTATAGGCCAATTCACACTGCACTGAAAGATGCCAACACTTCGTCCGGTTTTGTCGGACCAGTTGGAGTCTGTCGGAGCTTGTTTTCGCCAACTGAACATACTGAATCGGTGTTTGTCGGTTTTGGAATTTGTCTAAAGAGTGACGCTCTATGTCGCCGTTGGTCTGCGTCTGTCGGTGCAGTGTGAATTGGCCTTTACACTGAAGAAATAAATCATAAACCGAGTCATAATTGAATTCTAAAAGTCCGTTTGGTTGATAAGTGCTATGTGAACAGAACCACAATGGACATAAATGTAACAATGCAACATAAGTGCAGGTTATACTGTTGCTGTCAATCACTAATGTTAGGCCTGACAGCTTCTCTCAGCTACAAGAAAAAGCAGAAAATTGGGCTATTGTGCAGCCATAAAATGAGCTAAAAATGTTTGGGCAGAGGTAGGAACACACAAAAATTGTTTTGTGAACAATGAAAGCAATGGAAAATGTCAAGCAGTCAAGTCCCTAAAATACAAAATTCAATAGCGAGAAAACTGAAAATGTCATTGGTTACCTGTGAGGTCAAGTTTTGGCTGGTTAGCATGGTCCCCTAAACCCCTGCTGGCAAAAAAAAAAAATGCATTTAGCAATAATTACTCATATTAGTGAATATTATTATTAGTGCCCAATATCTTAGAGGACTTTTAAAAGCGTCAGTGCCATTTACATAGCCATTTACATAGCTAGTGAAGGGTTAAGGACTCATAAGTCATAAATTCATGTTTTTGTGGCATCATCATCATCATACAATCAGCGTTGTCATGACAATTTTCCTGCCTCTGTTAGAACAGAGAGATTAGTCACATGGCATTTACAGAGGAGGAGAAGTTCTGATTTTAGTTTATCAGTGTTGTTATTGTTAACTGAAACTAAAAGTTGAGTACTTAAAGTAAAGCTGGTATTAAAAATAAATATTAGATATAAAAAAGAAATATATTAGAACTTAACTTAAAAAATAGAGAAAAAATGAATTTTGAACTTTGATTAGAATATTTCTGAAACAGACGGAGCAACTCGCACAGACACTCTCTCTCCACATGTTAAATGAGGATTCCAATTAACAGTGGAACAAAAATCACAGACACACACAGACTCTCAAAAATCACTGGTCTGTTGAAAGTTGCTTCAGAACTGGTGTTAATAAGTGAGAAAAATCAATACTGTACCTAATACTGAAATGAAGCTGCCTATGGCCTCACACTGGTCTCACCAAACTTTTAACACTCATACAGAAAGACACACAAAAACATGCACACAAATATGATTGTGGGCTCAACAAAATAACACAACATAATTTCAATGAATCATGTTAAAAGATACTCAAAAATTAATTTTTTCATGTTCTGACCCTTTCAAATGGATCAGTCTATTTTCACAGTGTTCCAGACTCTTAAATGCTATAAGACATTGAAACATAAGTGCAAGGTTTAGCTGAACTACTAGCCGAAATATCTATTTTTTTTTCCCGTCACGATTAAGAGTTTATATCTCACAATTCTGGGAAGAAAAAGCAGAATTGTGAGATATTCTGCAATTTTTCCTGATTTTTTTCTCAAAATTGTGAAATAAACTCGCAATTGTGAGGTATAAATTCTGAACTGGGAGATAAAAAGTGAGAATTGTGAAATAAAAATGTGTTAAATTATAGCCTATGTCTGTGACTATGACAATGGCCCATCTGCCCCTCCATCCAACAGTGTATCCAAAAGGCTTTGTCTGAAACAATGCTGTTCGGACAGCAGCAAAGAATGTAAGTTCTTTTTAACTGTATTGTGACATGGGACAAAATGGACAAATATTACAGAACCTCTTTTGGTTCAAATTACTGTTTGGAAAGTATTACAGTACAACACTGGAAGAAATTGTTATTGTACATTTATGTGAAAAAAAAAATTGTTGCCGTTGAAAGAATTTTTTATTCAGCACGGATGCACAAAATTAATCAAAAGGGGCAGTAAAGACTTTTAAATAGTTAAAAAAATATTATTCAAAGAATCTTGAAAAATAATTATCACAGTTTTCACAAAAACACTAAGCAGCACAAATGTTTTCATCATTGGTAATAATAAAAAATGTTTCTTGAGCATCCAATCAGCATATTAGAATTATTTCTGAAGGATCATGTGACACTGAAGACTAAAAAAATTCAGCTTTGCCATCACAGGAAAAAAAATATATTTTAAAATATTTTACAATAGTAAACATTGTAATAATCTTTCACTATTACTGTTCCTTACTGTATTTTCTTATCAAATAAATGCAGCCTTGGTGAGCATGAGAGACTTCTTTTAAAAAGACATAGAAGACATAAAAGACATAAAAGAATATTACAGACACCAGAATTTCGAAAGGTAGCACATGCTTTCACTGACAAGAGAAGACAGCTTGTTGGGGGTCAAGGTTTGACTGATAGATATCTAAAAAAAAAAGAAAAAAGAAAAGAAATCTGGCTTTCTCACTTGAAGGCCATTCAGAAACATAAGTGTTTTGATGGAATACAATTTTCTGAAAGGACAATGCAAAATATTTGGAGCACTGCACTTTACAACGATACCAAACTTGTGCTGAGAAGAAGCGCCAGTCGAGAAGCGAGCAGAACATTTTTAATGGACAAAGGAAAGGTAGGCTACTCCTCTCAGAAAACGCACAAATAAAGATACTTTCAGATGTTTAATCACTATTTGGAGCATTGGGATCGCTATACAAGGGCTTAATCAACAAATGTTTGTGAAAACCTCAAAATCGACCAACTTTGACCTTTTTCATGAAATTAGCCTGTGCACATGTCGACTCATTTTGCCAGCACAGGTCATATAGCCTATATTCTCTGGCTTTGTAGACATTATTGTCTGACTCCGGTTCGAACTAAACACCGCTACTGAGAGTTTCTGACATATTCAGTGCGTCCTGACACCGGAGCATGAGCTTTTGAAGCTCCGCCCTCTTCTTGAAAGGAGACCGAGAGCACCAGCTCATTTGCATTTAAAGGGACACACACAAAAAAACGGTGCGTTTTTTCTCACCCCCCAAAAAGCGTCCATTTTAACATGCTATAAAAAATGTGGGGTATTTTGAGCTAAAACTTCACATACACACTCTGGGGACTTCAGAGACTTATTAGACTTAGGTCCCCTTTAATTTCATATTTTGAGACACAAACCCCACCGCCGTGACTCATTGGTATAGTATGTACTAAATGGACACTCGTTCTGTTCACACACACCATTACTTCCATTTTATCTTTTCTGGTAAGACTGTAGAGTATTCTAGTAGTGCAATGCAGAGTATTTCTCATCTTTTAGTAACAGTGTTTTGGCCTCAGTGATACCTGCCACATCAGAGCATCATTCCACATCAGATTGTAGAGCATTTCATTTATTCTTTATTGCATCTTTTCAGTTTCACAACTGAAGGCATTCCTAACTTTTCCATTGCAGTAGTTTTCTGCAGACAGCTTTCTGAGCATACATTTACCGTTCACAACGCTGCCATGATTTTTTATCCTCTGAACATGTCAAAAGGGAAGCGGTTTTTATCTCATAGTGAAAGCCGTGTGAACAAATCCTTACATCAAATGGAAGGTTTCATCTGTGGTTGAGCAGATTGGACTCAGCAGTCTCTTTTGACACAAGATGTGTGTCCAAGTTCTTAAGTATTATGATGTCATAATGCGGTTGCTATGCGATTAATGACATAGCGACTGCATGAATTATGATTCCATCATGCTGTTCATTTTAATTGCCTCTTGAATACTGAGAGTTAGCTGACAGTTAATTACTGACTGGATGGATGGACAGAAAAATAAAAAATAAAATAAAATAAATAAAATAAAATATCAAGCCTGCTCTAGTTCAGCAAGAATATCACTAAAAGCATTACAACATGACATTTCTCTCTCCTGTTCTACAAAACCCTTTACAAACAAACTGCAAAAACTCCCCAGCCTGCAGTTAGACGGTAGCTGTAGATTCACACCAACTTCATTGAATTAAAGCGTAATTGAATTCAAGGGCTGGGACAGGAGACTTGTTATTTTTACATTTACAAAGGCAATTCGATTTTGACAGAGTCTTGGGCTGCTATACATTAAAGTGAATAGCGATCAAATAGAGGAGATGTGTCTTTCTCAGGTAAGTGACCATCCTTGCCCAATTAAAGCAGAAGATCTGACACGGTCTCCTAGGGTGCAAGCACAGTTCACTCAATAAATATTGACCGTTATGTTCCGAGTCTCTCTCTCATTTCTACCCGGTCCAACTTTCTCTTCCTTTCACCCTTTTCCAATCAGTCTTACAGCTGCTTCAGTGACAAGTACACAACTTTGGCCATCTCCAGGGGCTCACCCCACTTGTGCTTGTTACACAAAGTAAAATGCAATTCTGTTTGTCTTGGATAAAACGTGACTCAAAGCAACAGAAATAAAGTGAGCAATCTCTTTTTTTTTCATAGTGCCAAATTTGTCCTATTGAAAAGCAAACTGAAACAGAGAACTCATTGTGTTTTCTATCCCTCTCCTCATTATTTCAAAGAGAGACGGAAATTACTTTTTATTTTCCTTCAATAAAAAAAGACAGCAAGACAAAAGCACAATCTTAAATCAGACTAAAGGAGCAAGACAAAAGCCATTGTTTTCCATCTAAACAGGATTCAGATTAAAAAGCAACTTAAAGGGTTAGTTCACCCAAAAATGAAAATTCTGTCATCATTTATTCACCTCACCCTCATGACTTTCGTCTTAATAATTTCTGTCCCTCCATTGACAGCTAAGCAAGTACACTTTAACACTTCATAAAAGAGATCATAAAACTAATCCATATGACTTGAGACCAAATTTTCTGAAAAGACACAATCACTTTATGCGCTGAACAGATTGAATTTAGGCTTTTATTCACTTATAAACATTCAGCAACGCACACATCAGATGTGGTCAATGGAAGCTCAAGCATGTTCGCTTGATGTGCGAGAACCAATGGTTCAAGGTTCATTCTTGTGTGTTACGCAGCACGTTTGAGCTTTCACAAGAGGTTTTGCGCATCAAGCAGGTTTAGTTGAGCTCTTCAATGTTTATATGTGAACAAAAGCCTAAATCCCATCTGTTCATCATATAAAGTGACTGTCTCATCAGAAAATTTGGACTAAACCGCTCAATTCATACGGATTAGTTTTACGGTTCATAAGGATTGTTCATTTTCTCTTTATGAACTTCTTTGAAGCATCTTTGTCACTGGAGGGACAGAATTGCTCAGATTTAATTAAAAATATCTTAATTTGTGTTCCGAATGTGAACAAAAGTCTTACGGGTTTGGAACGACAGTTTGATTAAGTAACAGTTGACTCAAAAATGAAACATTTCTTAACATTTACTCAACCTCATGTTTTTCATTTAATGACAGATCTCACAGAAAACACACGTACAACACCACAAATGAATAGTTCAGCCATGAAACTCTATTCACGTTCTCATTGGTTCATTCAATGTAACATTCTCAGCCAATCGATTCCACATATTCATTACCAGAACCCTTAATAACCACGACTTATCCAAATGAATACACTATCTCGGTGAACTATGCAAATTCTTATTCTAGCCCTCCATCTCCCCAGCACCACCTGCCTAGATTTGCTACCTCTATAGCAGCAGCAGTAGCAGCATGTTTAAATTAATTTTATGTTCTGAGAATTTAGCAGAAGCAAGTAATGATATAAAATACAGCAGCAGCAACCATAGCTCCAGCAGCAGGATAGCAGATCTAGTCCACCAAGACCAATATGTACATTCAATATACATTAATACAATGTTTTAGAAAATATCCCAAAAATTCTCATGACTGAAGAGTGGTTTATCCGTCATATACACGCCAGGTAACTTGATGAGGAACAAAATGTAAGCAATTATTCAATGATAATCTTCCCTCCAAAAAGCTGTTAACTTGAGAAATGTGGCATGTGGATTAAGTCAGTGAGTTGACCTTGAGAACTGAATCAGTGAACAAATCATTCTTTTGAGCTGGTTCTTTTGGATTAACCATTAGACTTGGTTCACAAATCTCCATCATGTATCATCATCAGTTTAATTCACTGACTTAATGATCCTGTCACAAAGGTTCTCGAATTAATACCAGTCATTGTTTGTAAAGCAACATATGGTAAATAGTGAATTTACATTTTTAGGTGAACTATTCATTTAATTAACCTGTCGCATAACAGATTGCAAGATAAGTGAAAAGGTCCTTGTATAAACTGGAGTAAGTGCAAAAACACACATCCACTAGGCATTTGCTTTTATTATTAATCATGCAATAAAACCATTCGCCCTTCAAAGCAGAAATAAATAAGCAGTAAGCATGTGCAAAGAGCTGTGGAAAACAAATTACTACCTAAATTCATGGTGCTGGAACTTCACAGCAAAGGGCACCACGCTTATCTATGCAATGTGCATCTTAATTAGCAGTTCTGTCATTGTGAGTATCTTTGCACAGTGGAAACTGATTAGGTCCTATATGAAGCAAAATATTCTTGGCGGTATCTGTACAGCAACTTTATTTATTTTATTTACATATTACATTTATTTTAAAATGATAGGTGTGGTATTAAACCAGTGTGTTCCATCCAAATATCTGCTTTTTCATTGCACATTCTTAACCCAGTTATGCTTAAGCTGACAATGCATGCAGTCATTTCAATGCGTTAACCTGTTTTCCTTTATCGGAGTAAGGTCATAAACAGCTTAAGCATTAACCGATTGACTTTTGTCCCTACCCTGGTTTCGTTCAGCATGCAAACACAATTATTTTAATAATTAGGACTGTCAAATCGATAAATTATGATTAATCACATCTAATTATGTGGTGAATAAGATATTTTATATAAAAGATGTTTACATATGTGACCCTGGACCACAAAACCAGTCATAAGTCGAACGGGTATATTTGTGGCAATAGCCAATTGTATGGGTCAAAATTGTATGGGTCAAAATTACACCAATTGTATGGGTCAAAATTATCCATTTTTCTTTTATGCCAAAAATCATTAGGATATTAAGTAAAGATTATGTTCCATGAAGATATTTTGTAAATTTCCTAGCGTAAATACATATTGTAAAAAAATCTATATTTAGATTGTATGTCTGACAAAATATTGTCGTATCCTAACAAATCCATCCATTTTATTTAATCAGCTTTTAGATATATAAATCTCAATTTCAAAAAATTGACCCTTATCATTGGTTTTGTAGGCTAGTACAGGGTCACATATAGTCCACAAGGTTTAAAACTTTTTGAACTTACTTTTTGAAACACACATATATTATATAAACACAAATTTTAATGTTAGACGCGATTAATCACGATTAATAATTTTGAAAGCACTAATTTTAATGTTCCTTGAGGTTCACTTAATGTTAATAAAGTTTTTTGCACACAATATTTATATTTATATGTGTGTGTGTGTGTGTGTGTGTGTGTGTGTGTGTGTCTGACTGACCCTCTGTCTGAAATGAGCAGTTTTTAAGGGGTGGCTCCTTTAAGCCTTGTCAGTAAATGAAACCTCTTTTATATCAAAAAGATAAAGGCAAATGATTTCTCATGTCATGACCCCTTGAAGCAGAAGTGGTACAGTGAAAATACTGCTTATTTAGCATCTAATTTCACATAACAAATGGAATATTCAGAGTCAGATAGACGAATGATTAGGTTTTGATGTCAATACTGGGGAATAGCCTGATTTTTTTAATGAAGTCTTTTGGGTTAACGGGTTAATTCAATAAGCTGATTTGTTGGAGTTATCAGTATATCAGTGTGTATGTGAACAATGAACATGCTCAAAAGAGACATCAGCAATGTTATTCTAGATCTCATAAAATATTAGAAGTCTATGAAAAATGCTTTATCTTTACAGACAGTCCCTATAATTTGATTTACAGGATGATGTATGATGAATGACATCTTAGAGTTTCCAGAAGGAATAAGACCACAACAGACTCCTCTTTTCTCCAGAGGTCATTTTGGAGAAGGACACCGACAACAGAGCCGGCAAAGATAAAAATCAATCAATACTGCAGTATGAAATTATATTCCCCTCCCAGTATAATCCTCCAGGAAACAACAACTCAACCAGGACTGCCACTAGATGATAAAATGCACCATTCTGTCAATTAATATTAACCTAAAATCTCAGTGTGGCTTTACTTTCAGGGTTTAGGTAGATAATTCTGTGTGAATGATGTTGTCACATGTGTGAAATGAAATTTCCACATAATTCTTATACTGTATATATGAGATTGTATGGTCTTATAGAATAATTAAATATCTTCACATTAATGTAAATTAATGTAATATATTAAAATTTAAAATAAGTATCAGTACAAATGTAAGCTTGTGATTCTGAAATTCAGTTCACATGCTCAATGACAAATTTGCTTATATTTGATAGTATTTTTTCATCATATTATAAATACATAATTAAGATTTTGAATAAATTACTGAATGTATTTAAATACTTTTTTTCCATAAAGGTTGTTTATTGGCATTGATGGTTTCATGAAGAACCTTTAACATCCACAGAACCTTTCCATTTATTGTGGAAAAGGGTTTTAAAAATATTTTACACACTTAGAAAAAATGGTTCTTTTATCACTTAAAGGTTCTTTGAGGAACCAAAAGTTGCATAAAGAAAATCAAAGCTTTTAAAAAAAGCACAAGAACCTGAAAGAAACTATTCAATAGTTCACCTTTATGACTGAAAGGAAAAGCAAGTCATCAAACGCTGCATAAACACACCAGCACCCTTCCTCTGCAATGTTTTCCTTAATACGCAAAGCCACTTTTGTATCAGCGTGGCATGAACAAACAAAGCGATTTATTTTCCTCCACTATCATATTTCCTCTCAAGCAGACAGCAGTGCTCAGTCTTCTTAATGGTTTTGGTATTTGAGTTTATCTGGCTCTGTTCTGGAGTTATGGCAGAAATGTGTTTCTGGCCTGCTGATTCATATAGATCATGATTGTTGCAGTCATAACATCAGAGGCCAAAGCGCCGCCTTTCGATTCCATCGGTTGGTCACGCTTTATAAGCCCTGATTACTCCGTAGCGATCAAATGAATCTGTGTGCACTGAGAACTGTTGCAGGAAACAATGAATCCACTTTGCAGCAAACGCTGGTGATGATGTGTTGATGGGAAATCTGTGAGAAATTGCTTACTGAGTGGTTGCTTTGGAAAGTATGAAATACAACCGTACATCCCCACAAATTCCCCTCTATTTGTGCACGTTTCCTGTTGCTTGTCCTTTAGAAAGTCATAGTGATTCAATAACTTGAGGATGGTGTTTCACTCTATCTGTATTTTAGCTGTGGATATTTAAAATGAATAAAAAACCTTCCCTAGACTGTTCTGAAGAACTCCATTTCTCACTTCAAATTCAGAATGATAATTAATCAAAAAACTTCATTCATAGTCAAACCTTAATGGCTAATGTCCACAAAATTTGTCCATCAAAAATATATTTTAAGGAGAAACAGTAGTAAAGACCTTAAGAGATCATAGCTAAAATATTCAAGAATTAAATATTAAATTAAATACACACACTATAGTATAAATGCATTATATTTCTACTTAATCTGTTTATTGATGTCATCATTATTTAATATAATAATATAGTAAATATTTATATAATAAATCTGTCAAAAAAGTAAAAGCTTTTGAAAAGATTTTTTTTGAAAAATCTTCAGATGCCACTTTCTCAAAAACAAGTTTTTATGGCAGTTATGATTTATATGATAACATCTTGACAACAATTTGGATAATAATAATAATAAAATTGATTATGATGATTATTATTATTATTTTTTAGTGCACAAAATTGATGACATAAAAATCTAAATGGGTTTCAGAGCTGAAACAACTCATGAGCAGGTCGCATCCATCAAACGAGACTGGCAGAAAATCAAACATTTAGAAGAACAATGACCAAGGCACGAGGCTGTCGGGGAAAATGGGCAGGGTGTGAAAACGAAAGACAAATTCAGCTCTCCACTTGATCGCATTTTAGCGAAACCCCCCCCCCCCACTCTCCGCCATAGGTGTTGCATGTAACCTTCAGTCTGTTGGGACAGAGCTGCTTTGTGCTAAAGTTCCTGCAGCGTTTCTCTCTGATGCTCATGTTTTTTTGTTTTTTTTATCTGTCTCAGACATATGTCCCTCGTCACTCTGTGTTCTTATCAGTCTTCTCTCAGAGTGAAGCCTTGACCACCCCGAGGGAGGAGATGATCTTTCCACCAAATTCACTCTCTCCTCTATAGGCCCTTGTGATCCGGAGAGCTGTCACTCATCTTAACCCAGGTGACCCTTGAAGGGAAGAGGTTGGGATGCTGGATTACGGTGGTGTGTGTGTGTGTGTGTGTGTGTGTGTGTGTGTGTGTGTGTGTGTGTGTGTGTGTGTGTGTGTGTGTGTGTGTGTGTGTGTGTGTGTGTGTGTGTGTGTGTGTGTGTGTGTGTGTGTGTGTGTGTGTGTGTGTGTGTGTGTGTTGTTAGCTGTAAAAGTATACCACCGTTGTGGGCTCGTGTCTTGCTGTGACAGCTGTCTGTAAAAGATACTATTTGCTCATGCAGATTTGCCAGTCATACTGCAATAAAAATTCAAACTGCCATCCAGATGAACCCTGTCAATTTATATGGCAATCCACTTAAATTAAACACTCTAGATTTAAAAAAAAAAAAAAATGTATTAAAAGTTTTTATTCTTGAAGAAGCATATAGTACATTTGAAATGTAATATACATAGAGTAGGCTAGTAGGCTAATAAAAGCTTCTTTTTTTGGGAGATGGTTACCTAAAGTAGGTCAACGTGTTGAGATCAAATGAACACTTTTTACTCACAGAATAAATTAATATGACTGACTGTGAAGAGTAACTGCTGGGATATCAGCCAGCACAACAAAAACAAAAACTGAGTGTACCTTTATTTATTCTAATTAGAAAATATATATTATAAATAAAAAATATTTAATTATATATTATAATTAGAAAATATTCTAATTGGAAGCTAAATGTAGTTCAATCACCTGAAATAAAAACCAAAATTAAAGTTTTTATTGAGCCAAAAACAAACCTTTGTTGAACCTTTTTTCTAAAGTCAACATGAAGCTGTGTTTGCAACCCATTTTACTTAGCCTAAATAATCTGTATTTCTGAGTGAAACAGAATTGAATTCACATGCAACTGATCTTATTTCCGTCATTTATGAGACAACGCTTCTACACCATTGACTGAATTTTTACCGGCAATCCATGTTTGTACTGTTATACGGTAGGGGGCGCTATTACAATCTTCTGAAAGAGTACTGAATTTCCAGATCAAAACACCAGCGAAGAAGCAACAGAAACAATCCACAAATGCATTGTTGTTGTAGTCTTTGACAAAAACACGATTTTCTCAGTTTTTTGTTCAAAATGTAGCTTTTTTTATGAAACTTAAATAAATAAAAAATACATGAAGCTAGAGGCTGTTCTTTTTTTCTGTTGCTGTACTGTATGTTAAGATATTCATGTCAAAAAAATATTCTGGGGTCCATGAAAGTTTTGTGGAAATGATCAAAAATGCTGGCGGTGACTGGCAACCTAACACTGGAAGGGAAAGAGTAAAGTTCCACAAAGAACATTTTATTAGTTCTTTAGAAAACCATCCACGTATTGGCGCTTTTAATGATCTTAAAAACCAATACACTAAGGAATGTAATGTAAGTTCTTTTTAATCTCCAAAATACTATATTGTCAAGACCGATATAGTGGTTCTATTTAAGAAGCACGATCATTAGTGAACAGGTGATCAGTAAGCCATCAAAATAAAGTGCTGTTATGCCCTTTGCACATACAGGTGTACAGAAGAAGCAGGAGGTGAAACCCCAGATTGGTTACCTTCTGTTGAAATTATAAACTTAAACAGATTAATTAGTGAACCATGTATAAATACATTTGTGCCATTCTCGGTTAATTTGCCCCGAAAATAATCTGCAGATTCTTTAATGGGGGAAATTACCCAGAGAGCCGCAGTACTACCCATTTAAAACAACGCTTCATCTACTTTCAATTACATATAAAGCGCAGAGGAATACTGAGAAGATCCAGCTGTTGTGCTATTACTGCCGATATGGTCTGAAATGGCCCGTTTCTTGTACATGCACTTCAAGGACACCTGACGTACAAGTTTTCAGTTCCATGCATATTTTAATTCATTACAAGGCAATATGAAACATATGCACATGAATGGAAACACTAATTCATAATAGGATGAATAGCTAGCTTACGCAGGTGTACGTTTTTTACATAATGCTATAGCATTATTTTTGATCAAGGTAAAGTCTACACGCTGACATGTTTACCTGTTGTAAGCTTATAAACGTTAAGTGCATGAAATAGATGCTGAAAATGCATCAATGTGCCATGTTTCAGTCAATGATTTGTTTAGTCAAAAACAAATATTTGATTGGCCAAATATTTGAAGACCAAATTCTTGATGAACAACACTGATGAAAACCTTGTTAAAGGGGTGGTTGATTATGATTTCACTTTTCTAACTTTAGTTCATGTGTAATGTTGCTATTTGAGCATAAACAATATCTGCAAAGTTACACTGCTCAAAAGTTCAAAGCAAAGGAAGATATTTGCTTTTTTTTAAATAGCTTTTTAAGGACTACAGCAAACGGCTGGTAGGGACTACACCACTTTCCTCCCCGGTTAGTGACATCACCAACCCTAGAATTTACATAAACCCCGCCCCCAGGAATGTGATTTATACATTATCATGACAGAATATGCTAATCATTGACTAAGATAGTTACAGTTTTTCTCAATTGTTTACACACATTTTCTGAAAGCATGCCTCATATTCTCAGAACTCTACACACAAATCAAAAAACACACACACAATGGGCAAAACCCCTCAATTCTCCTGCAAAATGAAACTTTACATTCAAAACAATGTTATTTCTTCTCAAAATGGTATTTTGTTTTCAAATGACACACACAAACCATCATATGAATAGACATTTATAAGAACCAGTTGAACACTGATGTGCTCAATGTAAAACACTATGATGAATGCAAAACACTTCTTCTCCATTCATCATAATGACTTAGGCCTTTTTTTGTTCATTGTTATACTTACTACAGACAGTACATACATACATAGGCGGAAATCGCGGGGGGGTCGGGGGGGTCAGGACCCCCCCCATCTGAGGGTTGTCCCCTCCTAAAAATATAATTAAAATATGTGTATTGTAAATAATATAATGATATATATTTAAAATAATTGTTTAAGTAGTAAAACAATAAAAATGCAAACGGGGCAACAAAAAAAAAAAGTTTTAACATTTTGAGTCCCCCTCCCTTGCCCCACAGTGCTTTGGTCCACTGCCTGCTCCCCTTTTACCTCATCACAAACATAGTGGGAGAGAACAAGGTTTTTCAGTTGTGAAACTCCAGTAAGTCAAGGCTATTTTATTCACTTTAAACCTCGGATGAAGTGATTATTTTTTCTTTAATAAAGATTATGCTGCGTCATTAATAAATCATGACAATTTTTAATTTTCATAACCAATGTACTTTTGTCACCGATGTAGTCCGCCTCGCTATGTTGGAGATTATAACCTTGTTTTATACAGTCTGTGCGTTTACCGCGATTGTTTAAAACCGTTCCCTCACACACACCCATAAAGTGTACGCATACACTATGTGTAACGTTAGTCTTGTAGAATAGATTAACTGTTAGACAAGTGCGGGTGCGCATTTAGATTTTCACGCTTTCACTGTGTGATTTAGTCAGTTTATATCATTTAATATAGTTAATCTAATATAATATCACACAAAGAGTGCAGTTTTTCTCCAGATATTAACATGATAATAAATGTGATTTAATAAATTGATAAATGAAAAGTTTACTTTTAGACACCATATTGCCTGTTTTAACTCTATTTCGCCAACGAAAATAGTTGAAAACTAAGCCGCACTGTATTTGCGTCTCTGAGAAACACACGAGGTATTTCCTTACTGAATCATGAATCAGCTTTTTGAACGAATCAGTTGAATCTCAATGACTCACTCATTAACAATGAATTGCTGCCACCTACTGGCGGTTTTAATTTCTTTCACATTTAAATGATCTTTTCATGGTTTAAATCATTTTATATATCAATATTCAACGTTTTATGTTTTAAACAAAACATTATTTATGTCTGTGTAAAAGCATCTAAATGCCATTTCAAATGCAGCTTCTGTGTTTCCTCTCCATTGCAAAGATTTTGTTGATACTTATTTAATTTGATTGGTAACAGCCCTATTGTGTCTTATTATCATAATTAAATTTAATTAAATGTATGAAATTGACACAAAAGATTATGCATGCATATAATTAGGTTTAAAAATACATTTATAAAGGTAAAAATGCCAATGAAGGTAAAAGTCTATTGAAACTTATTGGAAAAATTATTTCTGTCACTGCTGTGAACTGACCACCACACAGAATATAAGAAAATCAAAAACTTTAGGAGTCAGCTGTCCATGGCAGTCCTAAACATGCCAAGTTACCAGCACAATAACACACTCAGCAAAATATTGTCTAATTATCGTTATCGATAAAATCCATGAAAATATAGAGATCATTTTTTTGTCAATTTCGCACACCAATGAAGAATATTTTGGTCAATTTAGTCAGCTTTTTCAGTGAACCAGAGAGAAACTTTGAGAAGAAGGATAATGGCACGGTCTCCATGCTAGCTACACTAATAGTAGTAAGGCTTTCCTCTGTGAAAGTACAATTTTGCCTGTATTATTGGTGTCCCCTTCAAAAATTGCTGTTGAGGAAAGTTATGTTAATTGTCCCCCCCAACATTTAGATGAAATTTACGCCCCTGCATTCATAAGTGTGTTTTAAAATATTTGAGAATATTGTTTTTATACTCAGAACACACAAATACACGGTAACAAATATATTTTATTTTTCCCACAAAAACAATGTACACAGTGTACATCCCAACCAACACAAAGTTGTACATACAGTGGTCTACATACAAAACAACAGAAGAATTGACTCAGTTACAGTAAAATAAATAAATAAATCCAATGTTGGCATCCATTGCTCCATTGAAGGGCTGACCTGTTGCTCTTTTATGCTAAAGCTCTGATTGCTGATTGTAAAACTGTGTGACGGGTGTTTGCCCATGTGATGAGTCAGTGTGCATATTTGAATGGCAGTGTGTTCCTTGTGAAAACAAGAGATTTTCTGCATGAAAATTGTGCCAAAAGCAGAGAATTGTGTGTAGTGTTTTGAAAAAAGTGTGTTGTAGATCTGCAATTTGAGTGTAAAGCAGGAATTGTGCTTGTAGTTTAGCAGAACTGGTTCAGGGGGTTAGTGAATTAGTTACATGTTGTGGTCATTGTGTCTCAAGTACCAGTATTTATGTGTAAACAATTGAGAAAAACTGTAACTCCACATCAGCTGCATAAATTCTTCAACTAACCATTCAGAAATGTCCTGTTGCTTTCTACATGTTGTCACTTCTTCATGAGTCTCTCCATCATTGACAGATATAAAAGGCTAAAAGTTTAGAAATTTTCAATGCATGTCTGTGTGAGGTAAAAGAACACAAGCTCTTGAAGCTCCGCCCTCTGTGCCGGGAGCAGCAGCTCATTTGCATTTAAAGGGACAGACACAAAAACGGTGCGTTTTTGCTCACCCTCAAAAAGTGACAATTTTAACATGCTATATAAAAATATCTGTGGGGTATTTGGAGCTAAAACTTCACATACACACTCTGGGGACATCAGAGATTTATTTTACATCTTGTGAAAAGGGCATTATACCACCCCTTTAAGTTGCTGTTTTGAGTTAAAAACTGAAAACACATCTAAAGACTCACAGAATGATAGATACTATATTTAGCTAGACAGCTTGATAAATAGATTCACTATCAAATTCAAAAGAATAAGGTGTAATACCCTGGACCTCAATTTCTCACGACATTGTTCTTTGATTTTGAGGTCATCAAGCTGTAATTCTAGATGTCTGTGCCTGTTCTGATGTCTGTTACCTGTCTTGCTCAGCTTGTTGTAGTCTTTAACATTTCGAGTGGCTCCTCTACACCTCCCCTCCATCCCCTCTCCAATGCTGTACACCACTGCAGAGGAGCGTCGTATTGATCCCTCTACATCTGTTTGCTCTAAATGAAAAGCAGAGAATGGAGAGGGTTGATGAATGTGAAAATGAATGCAGGATGACAGATCGAGTGTCCTCCTCATGGACTCACTGTACAATGCCAAGCAGTTTGCTCTGCTCTCTCAAATGATGGCATTTGATTTAGTCTGGCAAGTCCTGCAAGTGTTGTCACACACAGACGGCAGTCTCTCGTTCTCACATCGTCTTGTTCTTTTTCTCTTTTCTCAGATGACCAATTTACCCTTGTTGCTTTCCTTTCTTTCCGTCTCTTTCTTTTTTCTGGGATGTGTGCGCACTCTATTCTTTCTCATTCCCTCTTTCTCATTTCTCTCATTTCTTGTCTCGCATTCTCGAGTCTATGTGCACTCGGCTGCCCTCTTTAAATGTTAAAGTGGCTCATTCTCTGAATGATCCAGGATGTTTTACAATGCACAAAAGGCTCTTGAAATTTGGAAATCAAAGAAAATCATTTGACCAACATTCAATATCAAGAAGATTGCAATAGTTCACCACCAAGATATTACATTTAACAATGCAATGTTATGATGTCAATAGCCGCTTTTCTACCATCTGGCCAAACCATTCTCATTGCTTAACAGTTCCATTCCCTTCCGGAACTGATATGGTTTCATTTTTCACTGATAACAAAGCTCTTTGGAATGTAATACAAATACATCAGTCGTTGCCTTTGTAACACAAATTAACAAGTTACAGATGATATAAATAGCGACCACGTTATGGAGAATGATCAGATATTTATTTTGGTTGTATTCTTAATTTGCATAAACTTCGCTCAAATAACGCGCTTGGCCAGCCACAGAGAAACTGGAAGCCATGCAGACAAGTGACCAGCATGGAGAATTCCAGGCCGAGAATGGTTTGTAATCGTGCCGTGCCAAACCAAGCTTGAGTAAAAATTGAACAGGAACCGTTTCTTACCGTACGGCCCAACGGTGGAAAAGTGGGTAATGGTGCAATGAAGGCTATGCCTGATTTGGTTTCTTTTAAACACATTGTAGAAAACGCGATTACAACAAATCCAAAAAATAAATAAATAAATACTGTGTACACTTCATTCATATTGTTAAAAGCGCTATATAAATGAACGTGACTTGACTTGACTTCTCAGAGGATCATAGCATGTGAAAATTCATTGCATTTATATCTTGGGTCTAAAAGCAGCAATGTAACATTTTACATCAAGTTCATGGAATATTTTATTCTGAATATCCTTGTGAATACATGGAGTCTCTAAAATTAGTTATGGTCATATGAAGGTCTGTGAGGTGGCAGATGAGGTGATGGGTGTTATTTTAGTTTTTTTCGGCAGGTGAGACAAACTGATTTATGACAGCTTAGGATTCGAAATGCCAAATATCTCATCCTGATGCCACAGGCAGCCCTGGCTGCTGTCATCCAAGCTTGATACGTGTGAATCTGTAGAAGGAAGACACACAATCTACATTTTAGACACCTCTACTTAATTTTTATTTTTATTTTTTAAATAGAGAAGGAAAAAGATAGGGCTACACTCTATCTCTAAGTAGAGATTAGACACCTCTACTTAATTTTTTTTTTTTTTTTTTTAAAACATACAATGTAAAAGAAGTCACTCACATAATATACAAGATTCAAGAAAGTTATCACACATTTTACTGCAGGTCATATTTATAGTATAGAGTTATTTTTGAAAGTCAATTTCTGTATAGAGATATATCAAGTCTTCACTTATAGCTAATGAATATTTGCATCGTTGTGGCCTGGATGGGGGGCAAATACAGTTTTATTTAACATACACTGGCCTTTTGTAACAAGTACAATCAATAAACAGGTTTGAACCTTATATGCTGTTTATTGATTTTGAGAAGGATACCTTTTTGTTGAAATATGAAATACTATCTAACGCTAATAAATGAATGCATTATGTCTTTCACAACATATCTCTATTTCAAATGTATTACAGTATATCATATTGAATCTATCTTCAGAAAAATAATTACTATTAAAAAAGAATTAGTAAATACAATTATGAAATAAATACAATTGTGAAATAAAAACAATTCATCAAAATTTTAAATGACAAAAAATCATTAAAATAATAAATTATATAATGTATATTTTAAAATGTTAATAAGAAACCATATTAATCAATATTAATAAAAAATAAATTAATGAAATTGTAGAACATTACAACATATAAAATAAAATGTATGACAATTGCCACAAGCAGACAAAAGAAGAAAAAAAAATACTGAGACCATAATTCTCACCAAATGCATCATATATGAAGTTTTGGCTAAATTCTTGTATAATCTGAAATCCATTTCATATTAAAAAACAGAATCAGATTTCAGATTCTCTGTTCCATTTATGTTTTTCCACCCTTCATTTCTCTGTCCCTTTCTCTCTTTGTTTGACTGTCTGTCTTTCAATCACTCCCCTTGATTCTTGTTTTCTTCTTCCTCAGCTGCGGTCATGAGCACAGTCTCTGAGCTTCACTTTGGTTGCCATGATCTCCATCTGTTTGGCCTCCATGGTCCAGCTGTGAGCCAGTCTGAGCGATTTCACACACTGGAAGAGTAAACACAAAGATCTGGCAACCCACAGATCCCCTCTCTGACATCGACTGGCAGAGCTTTCCAGCACTGGGAACGGAAACCATTACAACATCAGCAAGATGCTTAAAAAGACATGGTGGATGAGCAGCGTCTATAAACTAGAACAGATGAAGGATCACTGGCCGTTCACATTTAAAATATGTTGTGTAATATGTTGGCACAAATAACGAGGGCATGTAATTGAAATTTGATTGCTTGATGTCTGTCTCTCAATCTGTACTGACACATGTTAATTGACAGAAGTTTGAAAAAATGTGAGCTTAAGCGATGCACAGTTATATAAACATGACAAAGATAGCAATATGTGGTTAAAGTTTAAATTGACCCCGTTTATTGGGCACAATTCATCAGTTTTCCCATGTTTAATTTGCATTATTCCAAAGAATGAAAAAAAAATTTGTTCTTCTCACAATTTTTTACTGAGGGGCCGTTTACACAACACCGTTTTCAACCAAAACAGAAAAGTTTTTTTTTTTTTCGGCCGTTCATTTACCTGACAACAGCGTTTTGGGGGCCTGAAAATGCAAACTTTTTAAAACTGGTTTCAAAGCACCAAGTTTTTGGAAACGATACCATTATTGTCTCCATGTAAACTACAAAAACGTGAATTTGTGAAAGCTGTGACGTCATGCGCATTATGTGATCAGTCTAAACATAGATATCCATATAAGGCTAGATGTCTTACGGCGGAGTCTCGAACGGCATCACCGGCGGCCATCTTGTCACAGGCAGGCTTTCTGGCGGGCTCTGTGGTAAGGTGAGTGATCAGCACGAACACAAATACTCTTATCTCGCTGAAATCTTGACAGATTTACAAACGGTTTGGTTTCTGACAAACGTTATTAACGTGGCTATAATTCCGAATGCTTGATGTCCATGGTTATAATTATTCATATGTATGCAGTGTCATAACTACATCTCTGACGTTTATAACAAACCAAACCGTTTGAAAATCGGTAGAAAACTGAGCAAGTTATGGTTATTTAAAAAGTACATGCAGCATTAAAACACAATGTTACGAGTGAGCGAGCTGCCTGTGGCAAGATGGCCGCCACGTGCGGACGTAGACCTCCATTGTCCAGCAGCACGCATGAGACATCTAGCCTTTATTATATATCTATGAGACTAAAGGCATGTAGTTGTTTTTTTTTTACAAAGTGACATCGCCAACTACTGGCCTGGCAACAAAATACAGTGTTTTTAGTTGTTTTCGCAGATCCATGTGAATGGGGATCGTTTTGACAACGTTGTTTTCTGTATACATGAAAAAAGAAAAGAAATTTGTTTTCTGTTTTTAGTACATCGTTGTCGTGTAAAGGTACCTTATAATGTAAACTTGCTCCGGTTAAGAAATAATAATATAATTTAAATACTATTATTATTTAATAATCATTCAATTAATTGTATAGTACTATAATGTATTATTTATAATTGTAACACCTTAAAAAAATATGTAAATTATTATTATTTGTTAAAGAAGGAGATACTGAAGAGACTATAGATGTGTGAAGTTATTATAAATAATGCTTAAAGTCTCCCTGTATTCAATACATTTTTCCTTTAAAACTCATTTTTGATCACCAAAATTACATATTTAAAACGATTTTTCCTTGAAAAAATATTTCTTCATGCCTTAAAATAGCTTGAATGTAACTCTACACCCATGACTTATTTAGTGTAAGCGGTTCTATGAATATGCAAATTATCCCCGCCTCCACTCACACCAGCTCAGAGATCCACTCCTTGACGATCACACGTTGACGTGATTGGTTACAAGGTAGTGTGTGACATCAGAAACACCAGCGATTTCAAACCTCATCTTTGGTTCACTGCAGTTTTAAGGAGAAAATACTCAGCAATGGTGTTGACTTGCATGAATTTACACGTTTTGTTTGAAAGCATATTAAAAACAAAACATAGACATATAAACAACATTAAAAGCTTGATTTTCACCACAGGGGGACTTTAATAGAGGAGTGATGATATAAAACACTATGTGTAGGTCCCCAAACTGCCAGTGCTATTGTGGACGAGGAGGTATTTGAATAAGGTATGTTTGTACTTATGTTATTATGTTTGATTGTTAAATGGCCTATGTTTAAAAAAAATATTATTATTTCTGTAGAAATACTTAATACTTAAAAATATGTACATTTTTATTAATATCACTACTGCGACAACTATAATAATAGTATTATTATATTTCTTAAATTAAGGTATTACAATTATACATAAGATTATAGGCCTACTATAAACTATAAAAATTAATTTTATTAAATAATTCACTATAGGACCATTAAATCCATGTAATTTTATTTTTAAATATTGTGTGGCAATTTATTTTGAACTTTATGAGCATGTGTGCATGAGACAAAATGACAAAGACCCTGAGAAAAAGGATGAAAATATGATCTTTCAAATGCAGGAGGGACCAGTGCTGGAAAGAAACCTGAATCTTCCCTCTACACCCATCCCGAAAGCATGGCATTTTACCCCCTAATGTGCCAGGCATGCCAAAGTAGCTGTCCTTTGTGACTAAAACATATCTGTGTTCGGGCTGCTTATATTATAACTGAATGAAACAGAAATATTACAAGCAACAAAGAGAAGCTAAATGCACTTCCTGTTTGTGCATGCAAGTATCTGTTGAGTTGTTGTCATTGTTGGGTTTCTGTCGGTTTGCCCTTTGTCCTTGACAAAACACTCAATTCAACATTTCCATATTTGGACAACAGACGTGTTTTGGTGTTCACAAGTGGCTTGGGTTGGAATGCCAAGGCTGGCAGTGGATTCACACATCTGTGCTGGAGCTGATAGTGACACGCTAACACTGCCATCACTCAGCTGCATTGTGTGTTTGTGTGTGCGAGCATGTTTGTGTGTAGAGTGTGCTTTTGTTCAATCTATTATGCCAGAGAGGCGCACGGGTTTAGGCAGGTCAAAACAGGATCAAGTTCACAATAATTGTCATTTTGAGCTTCTAGAAATCAAATAAATGCTTTTGTTGGCCTGGTAGGTAGCAACTGACCAACAATGGTGTTTATTTTTTTATCCTATTTAACATTTAGATTTAGATTTAGGTTAGATTCTTAAGACTTCCACATAGCTTCAACATTCCCCAATGTATTGAACTCTATTGGGCAAAGCATCAAGCAACAACTAGGGTTGTCAAACGTATTGGTACAACCGGTACCCATCGAATAGACACTGCTTTCAAGCACTCTCGAACGTGTTTGTTTGTGCGCTCTCTGAGAATCAATTTACAGTGTTTTTACAAGCGTTGAGCATTGTAGCCAATCACAATCATATATGTCGAGCATGTGAATACAATGGCCTATCAGAAGTGCTAGTCAGTAAGTTTAAGTTAGTCAGAATCCGCTTGTGCTGGGTACACACCAAAAGATAATCGGGCTGTTTTTGGGCCGATTTCCCTCCTTCCGACAATCCTAGCTGTGTCCCGATTATCTTGATGGTTCTACAGATTATCTTATCAGATTTTCCCTTGGTGTGAGGTGTGTTAAGAGTGTCCGAACCTGATCGGAAGAACGTCGGAGCCGCCCCGATCGCGAATTGTAAATATTCAACATGTTTAATATTTACGATCAGAAATCCTGATGTGTGGGGGGAACCCCGAGGACAAACGCGCACACACTCTGGAGATTATCACGTGAAACAATATCCAATCAGAAAGCGAGATGAAGGAAGACGGAAGCATAACAAACGCAGTCATGGCGCAGCACAAAGTGAAATTGATGTGGACAGCAGAGATGGAGGATCAGCTTGTTGATTTGTGGCAACAGCACAAATGTTTATACAACTTGTTGTGTAAAACCTTTCCAAACACTATCATCGCAATTTCTTCCTGCATATTGTCCGCCATGCTTATTCTGAGGTCTCGTGAGATTTTGCGAGATTTCCTGTGTTCACAGTCGAGACTCTGGTTGAAAATCTGTTATTGTGTGGTGTACTTTTGGTGTCTTTTTCACATCATGGCACACCACACACTATAGGAGCAAAACGGTTAAATCTAGGATTTTTTGTCCTCATGTTTGTGGTCTATCACATTTTGAAAATGTGTAAAAAATCTTTTGGTGTGTACCCAGCATTAGTATCGCTGAAAATGCACAATATTTTTTTGTTCAACGTGAGCCAGTCCTTACATTATAACCAACAAAGTGTAAAAACGATGTAAATAAGAGATTAATTGTACAATTAAGTTTAAGATTTTATTGTAACGGGAGTTTTCGCGAGAGTGCAGAATTCAGTGGGCTTGCACTTTAGAGACTGACAGCCTTAGTGATTACAGAGAGGACTCTTCTCTTGCTTTCTGTTAATTATTTCCCATTCACAATCTCAATACAAGTTTAGTTTTCATTATGCTAAGTACATTGCAAGTTTCTAGACTGACACCCGCATTTAAATGT
The DNA here is from genome assembly GCF_963993115.1 of Abramis brama. Taxonomy (NCBI): domain Eukaryota; kingdom Metazoa; phylum Chordata; class Actinopteri; order Cypriniformes; family Leuciscidae; genus Abramis; species Abramis brama. Next base: position 9,411,284 of record NC_139967.1, on the reverse strand, counting down.
GCGATTGAATCGGAAACTGTAATGATTTACAGTGATAGCCAATGGATGAAACAAAATGAGACAACATTTTTTAAAGTAGCCAACTTAATTCAACAGTTTTTGCTCTGGTACCAAAATTGATACCAAGAAAATGCCTACTGAAATTTTGGTAAAGTGACAACACTAGCTATAATGCTACTCCCATGTGTGTTATCCAGAACATGCCATCTCTTCAAGGGTTCACAATACTGCTCAATGGAAAAACTTGCCTCTACCAACATTTTTACAAAACTTCAAAAACGTGCCTATATACAATTCCCTGTAGTTTTCAACTAAAATGAACAAGTGGCAGTAAAACAGCAACAACTTATATTCCTTTTCACACAAGTTATGATTACATGGATTACACGGTTCCTTGCACAATGTTATGACCTCAAAACACTTTTACCATAATACATGGCTTGTAAACTAATATATTTCGCCATTTGTCTCACATAACCAGCTCCATATGTATGACTTTTCTGATGTAGTGAACATGCTTGTTTGGCATAACACAAACTATGGAAAAATAATATTTATGGTACTCAGACCGGTATATTCTATGCAATTGTGTTGATAGAAAAAAATGAGATAAATCTGTAGCTTCAACATTGTTGTTCACATATTCCTCTTCAAAAAAAAAAGTATCAGCTGATCAGTAGTATCATCCAAAGTGACCCACATTTGGTTTTTGGCCACTGAAAATGCACAATTTACTTTCTGGGATTTAACCAAATAGGGCCTTTAAAATGAAGATACAAAAAGAAATGTTTGTTAAAAAACCCAAATCTAAAAGGATATCAAGATATCTTTAATACTTCTTGAGTTACAGGCATGCAAACTTGGGGCAAAAAGCACATTAAGCACTTTTTCCCCCTTTTTGAACTGTCACCGTTGGGATATAATGACACAAACATTTCTAAAGTCAACAGATTTTACTAACAGATTTTACTAATAAAAAATAAAATAATTATACTGCCGTCTTTCTAAAGTCGTTTTCATGCCGACTTTAATTTGACTTTACTCACTGACGTCTTGAAGAATAGCCAACGATTACAGGACCATTGGTATGACTGATTCTGTCCATAAATCAATACATTCAATTGAGAAAAAAAGGATGGCAAAAAAGCATATGTTAGCATTTACTTTCACTGTTTAGGCTTCCTGCTTTCTTGCAACCTATCAATCTTGTAAAAAACAAAACAAAAAAAAGGATGCTGTCTCTGATAAACAGAGTTGATTACTAGTAGGAAGTTGTCGGAGCCGTGACCCAGCCGTTAGGTCACACTCTGTGGCACAATAAGGAGGGATAAGAGTTTGAATTCAACTTCAGACACATGTTCTTCTCTCTTCTCCTAGCTTATCCTTCACTGTCCATCGAAAATGGTAACAAGGCCAAAAAATAAAAACTGGGTTAAATTTATTGTACTCATCATTTATCTGTTTACGTACAAACTGGCCTATTTTTCTTTGTGTTTACACATTTTTTAATGTGCATCTCTTACTCTCTTTGAGGAAATATTATTCATACCGAGTTGTCGCGTTGCATTAACAGACTCCAGATGGCAACTGATGCAGGGAACAACATCCCCCCTACAAACTAATGTCATTGTGCTGCAGGAAACCAATGATCCCTGACACATTTTATGTCATGAAAATGAGCTGAATTTGGCTATACTTTAACTCCTGCAGAGAGAATTTAGCAACACACATTAATTATCAAATGCCAGATTATTGCAAATAAAAAAAAGTGTTCTAGAATGAGCACAAGATTTTTGTTTCATAGGCACATAATCAGACTTACCCTTTTTTTTTTTTACTTTTACTTGTGTCTTATGTTTTCTTTAGTTAATATACTTTTTTTATCCTCATCAGTTGTACTCGTTTATAAATAATAATTATATATGCTGTAAATCAATATAATTTGTATATCTTAAATTCATATAATATGAATAAAAAAACGTAGTATGCATGCACATACTCTAACATGCATTTTTTTTGTCAGTTAAAATTACTATGACAAAATCCAGACTTTTTTTGTTTTTGTTTTTCAATTCAAAACCTGAGATAGACAAAGTTTTAGGATTTTGAAAAACTAAAAAAAGTTATGCACTAGGCCTATTAAAATAATAAATTAAGCAATTTTTGGAAAGCATGATGATTGATGTCAGACCCAGTAGGCTACTACCATCAAAGAAAAAGACAAACTAAACGTTGCATAAATTCATATTAATATTTCAATTAAACGTCAAATTGTTGTGCTGATAATATAACATATGAGGGGGAAAATGTATTAAGAATGATAAGTGAATGAGACATTTGGACCTCACGGAATGTCGCTTGAAATTTACAAGTTTGGAGCTCTTCAAATACTTTCTGTATGATTCTGAATTTCAAAGAAATAAGAATAAAGCATTTTTTTTTAAAACACCGAAACGGATTGAGATTAATGAAGGCCTGTTAGACTTCAAAGGCACCGCAACGGTTACAAAAATAGAGGAGCAACAGAAACGCAGCTTCAGCTTCCCTCAGCGGCTGATGTCGTTAGGAGTCGTTTTGGACCCAAGCAGTCATATTCAAAAACAAAATGCTCATAATTAATGTGCTGCCTTTCATCACGAATGAACATCAAACAAGACACAACATTCTGCTGCTCCCAGGATTCTCTGGGTGTCTGAAACTCGTTCTTCAGAGTAACCCTTTATATCCCGCTCAAGATTCAACAACTAGACGCTTCGCTTCGGCTCCGTACATTAATCCTGATACATGAAAGCATCTTTTGAAACCCTGAGCTCGCTTTTGAGTCATTGCCATTCAGGGTAAGGCCGGGTGCTACACAAATGTTGACGGATTGCTGTTGTTACTGATGCATTTGTTGGTTTTGTTTACTGTTAAAACGCTGAGCCAACAGAAAGAAAGTAAGAGAAACAGGTCACGGAAAAATTAAACCGCTGTCATTTAGCCTACTTACCCGAGGAGGTCGGAGCCAGCTGCAAGTGGGTGGGTAGCAGCAAGTGGGTGGAGCTTTAGCCGCAAGTGGGCTGTACAAACTTCCAGAGGATTTTGATTGGTTTATTTAGTATCACCTGTGTTGTAGTAGCTATTGTTTTATGCTCCACAGTTGGTGGCGGTAATGTGTAAGTTTTGTTGCGATCCATCAGAAAACAAAGAAGAAAACCGCTTTCACATGTCAGCGTGCCGTTGAGATGAAGGGGTAAGCTTGTTGTACAGTTTTTAGTTTTGTAAAAAAGCATTATAAGTTCTGAAAAAGACCATTTCATAATGGCGTTTGTACACTGTTTTTAGTCTTGATGTATTAAAAAAAAGAATAAGGGTAAAGTGTATCCAAATAAATTTCTGTAGTTTTTTTAGTAGCACACAAATTACAAAATCTGTAACGTGCATGACAAGATCTTTTCTGCATTCCATTTCTACAATTTGCTCTCCAGATTATGGATTGTGAAGACCATAAGGTAGGGCCTATTGTGGCAGTGTAATTTTTGTACGTTTTAGGACTGCATTGATTTTCAAATTGTAAATGTCTTAAACGTTTTGTAAATGGATTTGATATTAGAATACAACTCCTAACTTAATTGTACAATGCATGCAATTCTTTTAAAACTTGTTTTCATTTTAGTTAGGCTTTTTTCTGCGTAATCCACAATGTAATGTAATTGAAACATTTGTTTTAATATCATTATTTTATCAAATGTATTACTCATAACAATCAGTGAAATAAATGTGAAACGCATGTTATTGTGCTTCTTATGGCTAGAAAGTAAATATTGACATTAAAAAATAAAATGCATAACAAGAACATCATTGATAATGTTATGTTCATATTTTTTTTTTCACCTCAGGTGTTGCATGCTGGAAAAATAACTACACTACAAACAGCTCACTACAAACAGCTCTTCTGGAGGATGTACTCAATCTCCACTTGTTTGGAGTGTGGGTTTGAGTACAAATGCTGCACACCTGGTACGTTTTGTGTAAATTGGTGATGAATAAACTAGTTAGTCTAAAGGAAAACTAAAAATCGAATTTACTTATGTCATCCCTTGGAGTTTAAAAGTTCTGGACACCATTCATTTGCATGGCATGGAGCTACAGAGCTGAGAAATTATTCTTAATGTTTGTAAATGTTCAATGTCAACTATAAACCCTAGTTCTTATTGTGCTTCTTGTGTATCCACCAGGTTATGCTGGGAAGGGAAAGCGAGGCGAGCTCCAGGGCATTTATTCAGAAACCTTCCACCCTGGATTTTGCAGTTTTCACTGCATGCAGATCAGTTCTAATGAGCTGATATAGTGTCCTTACAAATAACAAAAAAAGACTAAAAATAATAAAATAAAATAAACACTTTTGCAATCAATTCTGAGTGACTTGTACATGATTTTATTCATTGAAAAAAATAATTTATCCACCCTGAGATTTAAATGTAATGTATGTGTAACACGTTCAGAAGAACATTAGTCTGCTATTTAAAAAATTATGCAGTCCAATTGCATCACATTTTAATATGTTCATTTACTTGATACTGTAGAATTGTAGAATATATATCTAATATTCAGAAATATGCTTGAATAAGGCCTACAGCCTGATGAATTTAAAACACCATCACTTTAAGTATGGTAAAAGGTGTAAAGACGTGACTTCATCATTGACAGTGAGTGGTAGGCTATTGGACACACACAATAATAACAAAGCTGTAAGAAATCAGACCATGATGAGGAATGTAATATTTTATCGTTTATTTTCATTACTGTCGCTACTTCCTGCCGTACTCATTCACCGCCGTCCTCGGCAATGACAGTTTGGGGATTTCCGCATAAGCTCCTCCCACTTGCGGCGTAAACTCCTCCTACTTGCACATTTCTGAAATCCCTCCTACTTGCGGCATAAGCTCCTCCTACTTGCGGCGTAAGCTCCTCCCACCTGCAGGTCTCCGGGCTGCAGCGATACATACATGGAGTACCCTGTCTGTCTAGAGACGTTCGCTTGGGAGGGTGATATATCCATAATAAAATATCCATTAGGTTTCTTAAGCAATGAAGTTTCTAGTTGCTTTCAAATTGGAGTAAAACTATAAAGGCCCGTTCACATCAAGGGTTGCTATAACGAAAACGTTTCTTTTAATCATTCAAAATGTAAAATAATAGCACACTACAGTCTACACCACAACTAAAACGATAACAATACAGAGGAACGATATTGTTGGAATCACTGACAAAACTTCTTTTTTTTTCAGCTGAACGATAAAAACATTGACAGCCAATCAGAGTCCATCCTGCTTCAAAGAGCTCGAGCATTTAAAGTGGCAGACAACCTAAATGCAGCACATGCGTTCTGGTTCAATGGTGTGGATGCTCACTCCCTAATACTTATCTTTATAGTTAAAAGTGCTAAGCGATGTTGGGTGACATCACTTCTTGTTGACGTTCAAAGTATTGTCAAACAAAACGGAGGCTAGCTCGACCCTCCCTCCTCCTCATCCCATCCCCTCCCCTCCCCCTCCCTTCTGTGCTTCCTGAAACAGTGTTCCTTCTTTTCCCTATTCTTTGCTATTTGTTCAGAACGTCATCTCTTTGGTCGTGTGTCGGCCATATAAAAAAATAAAAAAAATAAAGAGAATATAATTCTAACGTTTGTCATTGTCTAGGACATCTCTCCTATAGCTTACTCCCCACACACCCCCCTTCATGTGCACGCGCACTAACCCCCCACCCCCAAATCATTATTGTCGGTTATTGGCTGGATCACTGTTTGTTATGTTTCGTGGTCCAGGCTGGGCCAGTTTGTTTTTCTTGCCTTTTGCGGAGCCTGGGTTGTCTACAGAGACCATGTTTTTTGACAGTGTGTTCAGGGGACAGGCAGCTAGTGGATAGTGAGGAGATGTTTGCTGTATGTGACAAAAAATATTTCGGCCTAAAAAACGCGTGACATCGCTTAGAGCACCTTTAAATTGATTGGTGTGAACGGGCTTTAAACAGTACTACTATTGCTAAACGCATCCAGGATGACTTTGTAACTCTCTGCAACGTGATACACCTCTCGCTTTCAAACATAGCACGATCCATAGTTTGCGCGGGCACGTTGCACTCATGTCCCCGGTTGCACAGACAAGGTTTAAACCTAGTCTCAGACTAAAATGCATGTTTGTTTTAGCTGTTTTAACTAAAAACAACTTGCACTGACATATATTAAAATGTCTCAAGATGCACACCAATAATGTTTTTTTTTATAAAGCACATTCATAAAAGCTACGTAAATGCCCTGATTGAACTAGGCCTAATCCTGGCTTAGTCTATAAGCCCTGTCTGTGAAACTGGGCTATGTAAACCTACTCAAACATTCCGTCATTGCATGATTCTCTGAAATGACAGGAAGAACAGAAGAAATTAACTAGCAAGAAAAATAAGCTGTGCAGGAACCTTGTTTTTTTTTTTAATCCAGTGAGACTATCCTCTTTAATGGCTTCATCGCTGTCTGTCCAGGACAAATGTTTTAATAAATAAAACATGCTCAAGTTCGTTAGTACTTTCAGTTCATTATATATTTCACTCACAGCTGTCTCATTTGCCAACAGCAGTTTTTAACTTGCGCCTGATTAGTGGTTCTGAAAAACAGGAAATGACTGAATGTGATCAAGAATTAAAATTAAGTCAACAAGATGAAGCCAGATTGCAGATGAAATTCAAGGTGAGAAAGCGTTCACTTTGTCCTATGAAAATATTGGTTAATTTGTTACAGTTTTACTCCTGAAAGCACACAAATGATGATTAAAGGAGGTGAATTTCCCCCTGGTCTTGAGAGTGGCACAGATTTATCTCAGACGAGATGTGAGAGAGAGTCAGTACTTGTATTAATTTCTCACTCCAGAATGAGAAGTATTGATTCAGTACTGCCTGTGTTCTCTCCCAGGATGCTTTGCAAATGATCACATAAATCATAAAATGTAATTAGATGTGCACCATCTGCTGGAATAATTTTTCGTGAGGGGAATACATGCTGGCTTTAATATCTGCAAATGAAGCAACAGTTGCGTGAAATCTCGGATATATGGGGTCTGAAAAAGGCCTTTAACACCATGCAGAATGGAAGCCATGATCAGTCCTGGCCAGTAACTGAAGTCCAAAATCCTTCCTCTCTCTCATTTTTGAATTATTTAATTATATATCATATAATACAAATGCTCTGACTAACATTCCCATAGGGATAGATGATTGCATCATGGGGTCTGACCTCTAATTACGAGAACAATCAAGAGCGAATGTATTTTTGTTTCCCTCTCTCTCTTTTCCCTGAGGTGGACACAATCATATTTCGATATAGGCTTTCATTCTATTGTCTTTTTTTTAGCATTTTGGTTGGATACCACTGAAAAGGACTACAGATGAATTTACCAACGGATGCATGAACATAATGTTCAAATTTGGTCCTTTTTCTTTCTTTCATGATTTATGTCATGAAAACACTAGACAACAACCTAGTGGATTTTTGTTTTTTTGCTTTTACTGGAGAATTGAGTTTTCATTTATGTTTCATGTAAGTATCAACTTTGTTTCTCCTAAAAATTCCTCAGGAGAAATAAAAAATAGGCACAAACGAGACACTCGTTGGCATACAGTAAGAATATAAAGCTATAAAATAAATGACTATATCATTCCTCAGATACTTTGGTCTCGGGAGAATTTGATGGAAGTTCATACTGGAATCTCGGACTTTTGACGACAGACTTTTTGAAAAGAACTAGATTTGAACTAAATCTGTATTTGCTCTCTGTTTGACCTCATTGCTATGATATAGAAAAGTTCTCATCTGTGTTTTTTCTTTCCTATTGGAGGAAAAAGCTATATTGGAATCAACTGTGAGTAGAGACTTTACGTGTGCTTTACTTGAGAAGTGCTATTTGTGTGACAAACCGTTGCTGCTATGTATAAAGTACATGACATTCTCCACTTATGAGCAGTTTTACGGGTAACACAGTGAATGTCACACAGAGAGAAGCCTTGATTGCCACTACTCTCACTATCACACCCTTACACACACACACACGCGCATGCTCGTTTTATGATTTGATTGCAAAATTATGTAGATTAATCCCAGCCTCCTATTAGTGTCTGCATCAAATTACAGGCCTAAAGCTTTAGGCACAACAATTCATTTCACATGAGTAAGATTCATTCAGATGGAACCCAATAAGTGATTTAACATTTAACATTCACATCAGAACATACTAATTTCATTTAACTGGGAGTGGATTTCATGAATGTCATTAATATCAGACTTGATGCCCTCTGCAATTGCTTGTAACTTTGCTGTGGCAGAAATGAAGTTACAAAACATCTTACAAATGAAGGCATGTCCATAATCTGTATTCAGTCCGTATGTTGAGAAGTAAAACTATTAAAATAATTGAAAAACAGCACAAGTCTGTTGTCTTCAGAAACACTATTACGCAGCCTTACTTCTGCTAAGTTGTTTGCCATTATGCATTACATTCTACACCCCGCTGAATAAAATCAATCTGAAAGTAACATTGCTCACCCGGCATTGTTTCTGAGGTGATTCACCCTGACAAAAACATAATTGCAGAATCTTTAAAACAGAAGCGTGTCTCCACCTGCATCTGATACAAAGCATCTGTTAGAAAACACTGCCTAAAAAACACAGGCTTTTGCAGTGGTATCAGAAGCTGCTATTATGTGCTGAGTGACAAATCTGCACTTTCAGATAGGAATGATAGATGGGTTCGGGAGATTGTATGTAATGAATTGAGCCAGTGGAACCAATCAGGACAGATTTACAGGTATCTGGATTACACCTTGTAAATTCACAGGAAACTCGACCAAGGCCGAACAAAATTTGCTGCTTTGGTGGGCCTGAAAAAAAATTGGTGAGTCCACAGGCAAATTTAAAATAAAACATGTTTTCATTCTTCATTTTATTCCCTTTCTCATTGATATTTAATCATTAACAAAATGATGTATGATTGTGTGTGACTGAATGTCAAGGTGGACTCAAGGTGTGTGGAAAATCTTATATCATATTATGAGTAAATTTACATCATGATAAAGGTTTACTTTTTGTTTGAGAGCGGTTTATATTAAATGGATTATATTTTAATTAATTGTGATAATATATATATATACAATGACGAGCCAAAACATTATGACCAGACACAGGTGAAGCGAATATCATTGATTATCTCCTAACAAGGCCAGGTCTGGCCAGATTAGATTAGGTAAGGCCCTACTATTCATTTTTAAAGTTTTAACTGGTCTAGTCCCGTCATATCTATTGTTATTGTACACCAGCCAGTAAAGAATTTGAGATCTGCCGATAAACTTAAAGGTAGCGAAAGGGCTATCGTATCGGACTTTTCAAATAATTTCACTTAAGTTGAATTAAATCTAAGCTAGCTATGTGTTTCTGGGCAGGTTTGAAGGCTGAAATTTACCATTTTCTAGTATGTGGCATGAGAGAAAGGTAGGTAGCTGAGAGAAAAAGAAAATGAATGTGGTAAGATACAGTAATTTAAATATTAGAGATGTAGTGAGTATGTGAGTTCATTCGCTGACAGATGACATGTAAAATATTGCACAATGAAGACTTTTAAATAATCATGTGCATGAGCTGAGGTCAGGTTTGATTCTGTGCTATTAATTCCACCACTGATTCTGAGAACTGTTATTTTATGGCTTATGACTTTGTCCTTCACACTTTGACACCTTAATTATACTTTGCATGTACAAAGCAACAGCATTTCGCATTACTCAGTCATATGTGAACAAATATCGGCTGAGCATCTGAAGTGCAGTCAGGTATGATAAGTTCTTTTATTATACCCACACAAAGCCATTACCAGCAGGGACTATGACACACACGACAATGATAGCTGGGCTATAGGAAACGACAGACACGCTCAAAGTCATGCGCACGTACCCTGAAGGACAGCCTCCGCACCTGAGAAAAAGAAGTAGCCTTCTCTGATGTTGCCCATTAAGAGTGTGATGAATGAATTCCTGCTCTCGAATCTAACAAAGCCAGTCTACCTTGAAAAGCCAGACTTAAATCAATAAGACATTCCACTTATTTGCATCACAACTCTGACCTATAAAACTTCAGGGGGAAAATGTTTTGTCTTACCATTCATCTGAGAGATGAGTGGTATGACCCAATGTTTCACGGTCACATGATGATGAATCTGAAATGAAGCACAGAGGTTGGACCTCTGTTTTTGTGTTTAAACCACAGTGACACATTCAGCTTCGGTTTTAAAGGTCCCGTATTATGCCCCTTTTCACAAGATGTAAAATAAGTCTCTGATGTCCCCAGAGTGTGTATGTGAAGTTTCAGCTCAAAATACCCAACAGATCATTTTTTACAGCATGTTTAAATTGTCATTTTTTGGGGCACAGAAAAACGCGCTGTTTTAGTGTGTGCCCTTTAAATGCAAATAAGCTGCTGCTGGACGACACAGGGGGCGGAGCTTCATGAGCTCGCGCTCAGTCTCAGGACAATTTCATCTCACGGAATGATGATAATATCAGAAACTCTCAGTAACGGTGTTCATTTCGAGTCGGACAATAATGCCTACAGAGTCAGAGTGCTGTATAGAGATGAAACAGGTATAGTTTAGTAGTTTAATTACGGTTATTATAACGTATTTGTCATCTGCTTGTATGTAAACATTATTTATTAATAGCCTATAGCCTAAGGTTACAAGTCTGCTGTCTGAATGATGATCAAACATATACTGATGAGTTTAATAAAGTTTATTGTACATCACACAAAAGATGAAGTGTCAGTTTTACTTCAGAAAATCACTGTAAGAGCTGAGTAAACACAGTAAGTTATAAGAAGTGCACAAGTACATAAACGAATTTCGGTAGAGTTGAGGGAGCATTCCTGTGGGCGGAGGTTAGTCAAAAAACTGTTCTAGTGACGTCATTAAAGAAGGAAGTAGAGGGATGTAGTCCAAACGGGCCGTTCGATGTAGGCGACTTCTGTTAAATAAAATATCTCGCTTGGCATTGAACTTTGAGCTTTATCATTTTACAGATATTATTTATGCTCTAACAGCAACATTACACACTAACTAAAGTTTGAAACATGGGATCACGAAGAACAGGACCTTTAAAAAAGAAACATGTTTCTTTGCAGCCTAGTGTATACTGCATGTGTGGCATGATATTGAAAACTACAGACAATCATTTTGCTGCTCATCTTGTAAACGCATGGAATATATCTTTACAGTTGGCCTTGCCTAAGGGTCTCAGTGTTATTTTGGTACCATTGAGATATTCTTATACATTCTATGTTTTATTTTTATTTTAGTTATGGGTTTAGTGATTTTGTATAGTATGTTTTTGACATTTTTGTTTTTTTAATGTCTATATTTTTTATATTTCATTTTATTATATATATTTATATATATTATATCATATATATTTTATATTTTTAGTTAGTTTTAGTTATTTTACATGAAGTTAAACTAAATGAAAAGGAGAAATGCTGAAACTAGCTGAAATAAATGTTTTTTTTTAAATATTATATTTGAGTAAAAGTTTATTTTATTTCAAGTAAGAAAAGGTTTTAGTTTAGCTAACTATAATTATCCCTAGGCCTATATGAATATGCAATAATTTATTACATAATAACTATGTTGAACATGTGATGTTCTAATCTGCATAGATTAGGTCAGCCGGAACCGGGAACACTCCCCATAAATCCTGATGTACTTATTACATCATAAGAAGGATGGCGTCTACGCTAATATTAGTCTCTCTGTTTATCCCGAGGTTTACCGCAGTCCGCCGGATCCAGGCCGTATCCAGATCTGATGAAAGACCTGCGTCTGGACACGACGACCACACAGTCCTGAAGTGTCAACTAGTCTCTCCCCTGTGAAGGCCTCCTTCCCTTCCCTTTACCTTAGTACAGATAAAATGTTGTCGGGATAATTCCGGTTCGCGTGGCTACGCAGACATGACAAAAAAAAATTAAAATCTGGGGAAAAAAAAGAAAAAATTCTGTATAATAAATTTTTAAGGCCAGACAAGTAGTTTATTGAGGGTTGATTTGGAAAGAAGGACTACACGCCTGTGCACATATATATTCAAATGCACATGTGCGTTTTCGCGGGTTTGCGTTTTTGAGGTTTGCGCAGAGATTACGGATAATCGTTTGCACCTTCGAACCTATTTCAGGGAGTGCGTTCTCGAGCCATCAGGCACTGTTTTGTGTGGATGGGCGGCCGGAGTGCGTTAAGGGTTTTCTGTTAGTCGTGTTAGCGGCCCTAAGTTAATAAATAATGATTTTCACAACAGAAGTGAATCAATCAATCAAAACTAACTTTAGCTGGACAATAACTTTATCCTAGAGCTGCTGTAAAGCCTAAACAATCTGTTACAGTAATTTTCTATTATCACTGTAAAACTGCTTTGAAACAATCCATATTGTTAAAAGCACTATATAAATGAAGGTGACTTGACTTGACGTGATATAGGCTATTAATGATATTGACACTTCTTCATTTCGATTTGGAAATTACTGTAAAATAATAATAATTTGTCTTGCAGTTCAGTAAGTGAGACGTGTTGATTCAGTAACCACTCTGAATGAATCAGTTCAGTGAAAGGTTTGTCAGAATGATTCAATGATTCTGTAAATCGTTTTTCTTTTTTGGCAATTCTTTTTAAAAAATGACTCCCACCGTCATTAGTTGGGGAGTCCGACTACACTGGTCGCGCTATATGTTTCTGTTTTCGTCTGAATCGTCTGTTCGTGAATCGGGCCCTATTTTTTTACAGTCTATGATCGGGCCACACACACACACACACACACTGGTCTTGTTGAATCTTTTTATTTATTTATTTGTATGTCGCAAGGACATAAAAAGACTTTCCTTGCAATTTCTTGCCATTACAATGCTGTGCACTTTGCTGCTAAGCTTCAGTTATTTTAAGTATTATTTTACTTAGTTTCCTGTCCATTTAGCAGGGCTGCCAACTCTCACGCAATTGACACTTTTCACACGCTCTCACGCCACACATCCATTTTCTCACGCACAGAAAAATTGTGGAGCAAAGAGGTACTTTTAATATTAAACTAATTCTCAGCTCTTAGATTCCGTCAATTTTATTACGAAATTCAGACAAAAATACCTTTGGCGCTTGTAAATGTGACGTGACAGATCGCTGAGCGCCTCAGTTCAAGTGCACGTGAACCGATCATCTGTTACTTTTTTATTTAAAGATGCAGTACAACTTACCTAAAGTATACATAATATCGACCAATTAGTGTTTTTCAACCACGGAAAGAGGTCAATATAACAGCAGGAGAACAATTATGTCACATAACGTTACATTTACCTCAGGAAAGCCATTTAACGACCAAAGCATGTTAATTGAATAGAAAAAAATAGCTAGAGAGATTTTGCTGAGCACTATATTACATATTTATTATATTTTTACTTATGTCATTAAATAATTGTTATTATAACAAAAACTGCATTATATTTAATTTAATGTTATTTTTAACCTTTAATAATACCAGCAGATTGGGCCCTCTATGTTTACAGCTTTAGGTGAGATTATTTTTTTAAATAAAATTTAAAATAAACATGTATCCAAATTAGTCAATATTGAATCAAAATCGGAATCAAATCACAAGAATGGAATTGAAATCTTGAAATTTGTGTCAAGCAATAATAAAAACTGTATCCTACCAGTCATTGTACAATGTAAACATTGTAACATGTTGTCACTAAACTTCATAAAATTCTATTTAGTTACCAAATGTTTTGACAATCACAATTACACTTATTGTGATGCAATATTTGTTTTTACATCCCCCCCCCCCCTCGACAAAAAAAAAAAAATCTCACTCCAAGCTAAACTCAAAAGTTGGCAGCCCTGATTTAGCCTTTAGCCTACACACACGGAAGGCAAGTTCTCTTTGGTAAACGACAACTTCATATTGAACAACTGAACTTTAAAATCTGAAATATTAAAGTGTCATTTTATATGACAAATCTCTTAAAGATTTAGCAGTCTCTCATAAATGTCAGGGCAACCTTATCTGAATGTAACTGCATTGCAGGATCAGATGTAGAGATATCTGAGAAGGTATAGCTGCTCCATGATCAAACTCTGGGCTATTTCAAGCACCCACATGAGGGGTTCAAATTTGACTGAGACATAGTAGGTAGTCTTCAATACAGAGAGAGACACACATCAAAATGTAATCTTCCACAACAGTTGAGAGCAAAACAGACACAGCAATACACAAAGCCCGAGGGCTTCTTGAGAAATTGAAAACTTCATTTCTTCCAGATTGAGGGCAACATAGTGAGGTCAAAGATGTGCAATAGCAAAAAATGTACATAAAGAGGTTTTCCTCCACTTAATCTGAGAGATTGTAAACTGTCAGAAATAATTGCACATTATACACAGAATATTTTAATGAATATTCTGAGCTTATAAAATAGGTGTTTTATTACAAATTAATCATTTGTAACAGGTGTATGTGAATGTCACAAATAACGTGTGGGTTATATTTCACCCTTAAATAAAAAAGCTTACGTATTAGGGCCAAATTTAAGGAAAAATGTGCTTAATTGCAAGGATATTCATTAAAATTAGAAATATATATATATATATATATACTCCAATCACCCACAATCCTTTGAACACATTCCAGAGCAGAAAATGAATCAGCGCTGATCTGGTCTAATTTTGTTATATATATATATACATATATATATCAACGCATTCTCATCCTAGGGCGTCATATACTGACGCTTTTGAAATATCTTCAATATCCGACGCAAAGGGCACCCTTTAGCGTCAATATGAGACGCCGGTTATGGGTAGGTTTAGGTCTGGGGTAGGTTTAGGGTTAGACCGCTAGGAGGCGCCTCCTAGACTCATATTTATCTGCGTCTCATATTGACGCCTAAGGGTGCCCTGTGCGTCGGATATTGAAGAAATTTCAAAAGCGTCAGTATATGACGCCTTGGGATGAGAACGGGCTGTATATATATATAACAAAATTAGACCAGATCAGCGCTGATTCATTTTCTGCTCTGGAATGTGTTCAAAGGATTGTGGGTGATTGGAGGACGCGAAGGATACACTTGATGTATCCTTCAAAACAGGCTGAATAAAGGACGCGAAACAAAGGCTGCCTTCAAATAATCCTTTAAATTGATATGGCCTTTGATGGGGCTTGATGACAGGGGAAGCATTGCACAGATTTATTTGTGCAAAATAATTTCTTTTACTCTCAGCTCTCTCCTGGCTTTAGTCATTGCTGAAAGTGAGGTCACCACATGACCTAGCAGATGGTTTTCTTTCTCACTGACTTCACTTTTTTTCTCTCATCTCAGCACTTTGCCTTGAAGCGATCAACACACATCTCTGTATTCACCCGCACAGTAACATTGAGAGTTCTTTCTGCTGAATGTTCTGGAAGCTGACATGAACAGATATGAATCAGGGATGTGTCACATTTACGAGACGGCCCCGTGACAGTCGGTTCTCCCTTTGCTCTCAAACTTGGCCTCGTTTAACATGAAGATAACCGGATGAATGCAGATTAAATAAAGGTAATCTCAGCCAGAGATTTATAAACAGAGTATAAGAACGTCAGTTTTCTTACAGAATTTTCACCAAACCTGATGTTATAGAATATATTACTTTAATATAAAACATTTATATAACAAATTTTGTGTGAATTTCATGAAGCATGAAATGAACATGCTTGGGTTATATATTTCACTCTAAATTTAAAAAAAAAAAAAAGAAGTATTTTCTTAATGGTAATCTGTGTTAAAATGGCTCAACCAATGGCGTTAATGTGGGTGGGGCTCTGTCTGGCCAACCAGTGACAGATTATTTTTTGCATTTGGTGACTATGGTTTATAAAATACATACTTCACCTCAAACAAATAATAAGCTTATTGATAGACATTATTTTATGACAATTATCCACAATTTCCCTCCAAAATATCATTAATCTTATAACTGTAGTAGGTCTACTGAGGTTTATGTAAGTGCAATTATGGAAATGTAAGCATGTCAGTAATTGCGGTAATGTAAAATGTGCTTGTAATTGTCCTGAGAATAATGTCACAAATTATACAAAAATAGGCTTTCTTTTCTTGATGCTATATATATATATATATATATATATATATACAGTGCAATGCATAAGTGAATACACCCATGCTAAAGTTGACTAAAAAGAGGAATAAAAAATCATCTTTTGGAAATTGAACTTAATGCCTTAATTTAAAAAATTAGGAAAAATCCAACCTTTAAGGACACCAATTTTCTTTGTAAATGAATAATGTATCGTAAATAAATAAATGTTCTTCCTTAAAATACATGGTGCATAAGTGAGTACACCCCTATGTTAAATTCCCATAGAGGCAGGCAGATTTTTATTTTTAAGTATTTTTTTAAAAAAAAAATTAGGATACTATGCATCCTGATAAAGTTCCCTTGGCCTTTGGAATTAAAATAGCCCCACATCATCACATAGCCTTCACCATACCTAGAGATTGGCATGGGGTACTTTCCATAAGATCATCTCTCAATGCAAATCAAACTAGCTTTTAGGCTAACTGAAATAAAATCATGCCAATCTCTAGGTATGGTGAAGGCTATGTGATGATGTGGGGCTATTTTAATTCCAAAGGCCAAGGGAACTTTATCAGGATGCATAGTATCCTAAAAAAAAAAAAAAAAAAATACTTAAAAATAAAAATCTGCCTGCCTCTATGGGAATTTAACATAGGGGTGTACTCACTTATGCACCATGTATTTTAAGGAAGAACATTTATTTATTTACGATACATTATTCATTCACAAAGAAAATTGGTGTCCTTAAAGGTTGGATTTTTCCTAATTTTTTAAATTAAGGCATTAAGTTCAATTTCCAAAATATGATTTTTTATTCCTCTTTTTAGTCAACTTTAGCATGGGTGTATTCACTTATGCATTGCACTGTATATATATATATAAATGTAAAACAAAAATGACCTTTAGGCCTACATGTTTTTATAAAATGTTGGTTTATATACTCAACCATAACAGAGCAAACAAACAAAAATATCATTTTATTCCTTATCAGTGGTCAGCACATTATTGGCTCAATCAATATTAGTCCATTTGAGGATTTCAGATCTCAGGGATGTAATTAGAGGATGAATTGTCCTTGAAGCTTTCTTCTGAGTCCCTGAAGGTAGAGCTGTTGTTAAGACCAACACAAACTATTTCAATCATACATACCCTGAGGTGTGTGTGTGTGTGTGTGTGTGTGTGTGTGTGTGTGTGTGTGTGTGTGTGTGTGTGTGTGTGTGTGTGTGTGTGTGTGTGTGTGTGTGTGTGTGTGTGTGTGTGTGTGTGCCTTTTTAATTCTATTACGATGACATCTATGAGTAGGGCAGAGGCTTGTCCTCAGGGTTCACTTCATAGTCAGTTCTAAAAGCCCCAAAAGCTCCTGGCTATGAAAATACAGTGGTACACACATGAGTTATGCACTGTGTATCAGGCTATAGAGAAATACAATGACATACTGTCATCACAGACAGCTACATGCTCTGTTTCCATTTGCACCAGTGACCAGTGTTGGGGGTAACACATTACAAGTAATATGAGTTACATAATCAGATTGCTTTTTTAAAGTAACGGGTAAAGTAACAAATTACTTTTAAATTTACAAAAAATCTGTGTTGGGTAGAGGCTTTGTGTGTGCTTTGTGTGTTAACATGATGGTTAGTGTAGTTCATTTATTCATCTCACTTACACAAAAACAGACTCAGATAAAAACACGAAAGATATAGTACACTGTAAAAAATTATATGATCAATAAGTTATGACAACATATGTTTTTACAATGCTTTAACTCAAAATAAGTTAAGCAATTTTCGGTAACACTTTAGAATAATGGTCCATAGTTAACAAGTAGCTATGCAGGAAGTAATAGTACTGCATTAACACCGAACTTAATACTATTAACTAATATGGAAGCAATATTAACTAAGCAGTAAGTAATATCTAATTTAGTACATAGGTATAGTTCCTTGGTATTTGATTATTACTAAAGAAATATTATATCCTCATTGAAAACTACTTGTGAACTAAAAAAGAATAACCAATTAATTACTAATCACAAAAGTAACATGTCTAAAAAGTGAACAATTGTGTTTTGTTTTGTTTTACTCTTAACATGGTCATAACATTTCAGAAGCTTGTGCCTCAAATGGGTTCTTTGTGGAAACCAGTTTATGAATATTATATTCCCCCAAATACATTAGCTACAGGTTGAGATTGTGACTACTACTCTTGCCAAAGGATGGACGTATGTTCTCTGTTTATTTCAAACTTAAACATAGAATAATACTAATAATGATAATGATTGTTTAAAATTTTAAATAATTAGGAAGTGATGCTGACACTCATGATTGGATTAGTTCACTATTATGAGCTCTATTGAGTGTCAGTTCAATATGTCTCAGACTCCAAAGACCTACCTTTATGTTACAGTAGCCGCCAGAGGAGGACTTCTCTTCCGGATATGAATATAAACATTGTTGTTATCTTGTCAAAAACAATTTGCATCCTTAATGAAGAAATTGGCTGCATTTATGTTGCGATAATCGCAAAACCACATCTTCCAGATTACAATGTTTGTTAGAATATTACTAGTGCCTCACAGAAATGTATGCCTGTACGGTATGTGTTTTACTAGCAGTGATTTTAAATGGATTTCTCCAAATAGCATGCCAAACTTTACCTGTCGAGTAGAAACTCAGTGGGAAGCCCAACCTGTGCTTTTAGCACACGCCAGCGTGTGAAATATTCTCCCAAAAACACTCTGGTCTTTCTCTTCTTGTCATACTCTTCTTGTCATATAAACACTTTTTCTTTTGCGACCCTCAGACATTTTGAAAAAACCCGGTGAGAACGGCGAGCTTCAATGAATGGCTGAAACCGTAGCTCACCACACATATACACCTATGCATGCGCAGAAAGCGAAAACTACCTAGGGACAAGCACGTACGACGGCCTTACGTAAACATATCACCAGAATGATTGACAACTAGGAGGACCAATAGTCTTGATGATCCACCCGGAAAAAGAAAATCCTCCACTATACCTTTAATATTGCTTCCATATTAGTTAATAGTATTAAGTTCGGTGTTAATGCAGTACTACCTATTACTTCCTGCATAGCTACTTGTTAACTACGGACCATTATTCTAAAGTGTTACCCAATTTTCTACTTTTTTATAAGTTATACAAGATTCAACTCATGTTTTAAGTCATTTTAATGTAATTTAAGTTGAAATGACTTTAGCATCTAAGTTGATTGTACTTCAAAATTTAAGGCAGCAACATTTTTACAGTGTACCTTCAATATCACTTCTTAGTAGTAAGTTAGGTGCCATGAAAAATGTAATGAATAATAACTCATCACAAATGTATTGTTGTAAAGACTACATATACTTATTCAAAAATATAGTCAAGTAGAGAGTAAAAGTTGCAAATATCTTTGAAACTCAGTAAAACTACAAAGTATAGATAAAAATATAGGCTACCCAAGTAATTAATTACATTTACTCAAATACTGTAAGATAAATACACTCTATCAATTACTGACTAGTAGTGACCTTGAAATTTAGTAAACTATAGGTTGTTTTCTAATTTTGATCTCCACTGTAGATCAAACGAGTTCTGAGAATCTACTCTAGGTTTATTTGAATTGGTAGCTGTAGTCTGTACATGAACCGCATTACTTGATTTTTTCAGAATCCGTTCCTTGGGCACAGAGGTCACCTTTTATTTTATTAGACGGTTCTCTCAAACTTGCTTGGTAAGCAAAGAGGAAATAACGATTTTTATTCTCAGTTAAACAAGTAAACAAAACTGGCTGGCTTTCTATCAACCTCTGTCTTGATCATGTCATTGATTTTAGTGCGGGAGGAACGTGGTCATGTCCTACTCAATTACATCATGGGTTAGCAGTGTTCTTTGAGCAACAAAGAGCATTGGAGAGCCCTGACAGATCAATTTAATGTACAAAGAAAGGTGAGTTCGTACAATCCATTTGTATTCTTAACGGAATAAGTCACAAAAAAAAACTTCTGATGATCAACAACAAATCAGTACAAAAATGGAAAAGGTACTGGTCATTTTTCTGTTGAGTTTACAGACATTTCCTTTAATCATAAAATGCAACAAAATGCCATGTGTAATAAAAAAAATATGAGTAAAACGCCAGTCCTATTTTTACAGACTTAATGTCATTCCAAAAAAAACCCCTGACACTTTTTTTAGTAAATGAAGACTATAAGGGACAAAATGACAAAATATAAATGGGTTTTGTAAGCCTGTTTATGGATCTAAATGGCGGTCTCCAATAATAGCCTACGGGTGAAGGTTTTTGTGCGTTACTGTCTTTCCTTTTATGCAACACAACAAGATTAAATGAAAATGTTCTTATATGTATTACCTTGTTATTTCATCTGACTCCATAAATGAAAAAGGTTTTAATGATATCCGAGCATCATTAAAAGTGAGCGAATGTTTGGTTATTCTATTTAACTCTACTCCATGGTGTTGATCAATGCTGATGAGATGGGCGCGTTCACAGAAAATCTGGTGCACACGCAATGACCAGCACGAACTCAATGGGAGGGTATTAGTTGATAGTGGGGGAGGGGCATGAGAGTTGTAAACATTAAAAATTTTGGCTAAGTCCACTCAATCTTCCAGGGTTGCCGACGGCAGCTTTAAATTAAAACAGAGGTAAGACACACCCAAATTTAGATTGGTCAAGCAGCATTTGCTGTTCTAAATGGAAATTCACTTCTTGGGCCCTATTTTAACGGTCTGAAACGCAAATATCAAGCGCGAAACACAAGTAACTTTGTGGGCAGGTCTTTGGCGCTGTTGCTATTATACCGGCGGGATAAATGACTCTTGCGCCCGACGCAAATCTAAAATGGGTTGGTCTGAAGTAGCTTCATTATTCATAGGTGTGGTTTGGGCGTAACGTCAGAGCGTCATCTCACATTCCCTTTAAGAGCAGGCACGCTTGTTCCATGGCGGATTGCTATTATAACGGTGGATTTGCCAGGCGCGCACCAGGAGCAGTTCACAGCCGAGGAGACCGACGTTCTCGTCAGGGCCGTAAAACACGTTGGGGATGGAGAAACACACCCAAATTAACTTCGGTTAAACAGGCGTATGATAATTTGGGTAAATGTGTAAGCTAAATGTATGCTTTTATAACTGTCTATCTATCTATCTATCTACAGTGAGGAAAATAAGTATTTGAACACCCTGCTATTTTGCAAGTTCTCCCACTTAGAAATCATGGAGGGGTCTGAAATTGTCATCGTAGGTGCATGTCCACTGTGAGAGACATAATCTAAAAAAAAAAAATCCAGAAATCACAATGTATGATTTTTTAACTATTTATTTGTATGATACAGCTGCAAATAAGTATTTGAACACCTGAGAAAATCAATGTTAATATTTGGTACAGTAGCCTGTGTTTGCAATTACAGAGGTCAAACGTTTCCTGTAGTTTTTCACCAGGTTTGCACACACTGCAGGAGGGATTTTGGCCCACTCCTCCACACAGATCTTCTCTAGATCAGTCAGGTTTCTTGGCTGTCGCTGAGAAACACGGAGTTTGAGCTCCCTCCAAAGATTCTCTATTGGGTTTAGGTCTGGAGACTGGCTAGGCCACGCCATAACCTTGATATGCTTCTTACAGAGCCACTCCTTGGTTATCCTGGCTGTGTGCTTCGGGTCATTGTCATGTTGGAAGACCCAGCCTCGACCCATCTTCAATGCTCTAACTGAGGGAAGGAGGTTGTTCCCCAAAATCTCGCAATACATGGCCCCGGTCATCCTCTCCTTAATACAGTGCAGTCGCCCTGTCCCATGTGCAGAAAAACACCCCCAAAGCATGATGCTACCACCCCCATGCTTCACAGTAGGGATGGTGTTCTTGGGATGGTACTAATCATTCTTCTTCCTCCAAACACGTTTAGTGGAATTATGACCAAAAAGTTCTATTTTGGTCTCATCTGACCACATGACTTTCTCCCATGACTCCTCTGGATCATCCAAATGGTCATTGGCAAACTTAAGACGGTCCTTGACATGTGCTGGTTTAAGCAGGGGAACCTTCCGTGCCATGCATGATTTCAAACCATGACGTCTTAGTGTATTACCAACAGTAACCTTGGAAACGGTGGTCCCAGCTCTTTTCAGGTCATTGACCAGCTCCTCCCGTGTAGTTCTGGGCTGATTTCTCACCTTTCTTAGGATCATTGAGACCCCACGAGGTGAGATCTTGCATGGAGCCCCAGTCCGAGGGAGATTGACAGTCATGTTTAGCTTCTTCCATTTTCTAATGATTGCTCCAACAGTGGACCTTTTTTCACCAAGCTGCTTGGCAATTTCCCCGTAGCCCTTTCCAGCCTTGTGGAGGTGTACAATTTTGTCTCTAGTGTCTTTGGACAGCTCTTTGGTCTTGGCCATGTTAGTAGTTGGATTCTTACTGATTGTATGGGGTGGACAGGTGTCTTTATGCAGCTAACGACCTCAAACAGGTGCATCTAATTTAGGATAATAAATGGAGTGGAGGTGGACATTTTAAAGGCAGACTAACAGGTCTTTGAGGGTCAGAATTCTAGCTGATAGACAGGTGTTCAAATACTTATTTGCAGCTGTATCATACAAATAAATAGTTAAAAAAATCATATATTGTGATTTCTGGATTATTTTTTTTTAGATTATGTCTCTCACAGTGGACATGCACCGATTACAATTTCAGACCCCTCCATGATTTCTAAGTGGGAGAACTTGCAAAATAGCAGGGTGTTCAAATACTTATTTTCCTCACTGTATCTATCTATCTATCTATCTATCTATCTATCTATCTATCTATCTATCTATCTATCTATCGTAATAATGTATGATTTGCAAAAATGAAAACTGCTGCTTCTGTGTAGATGAGAGAATCAAAGTGTATGCGCGTTGTGCACACGCTACATTGATTATGGCATGCCCCCTTAAAATAGTATGTGAATAACATGCGCAATGCACCACTGACTTTAAACTAGGTTTTTTTTGGTCAGTGGCGGAATTGTTTTCTAAACCTGCAAAATAGCATGAGGGAACGTTTGCGCCGGAACACGCGTCCTCTTTGTGCTGAACCGCCCCTGGGAGCGCAAGTGTATTTCTTAGTTAACCGACGTGCGTCTGTGGAGGGAAAAGTCCGCTGTGCGTGGGTGCAAAATAGGAATGATACATGCGTTGGTGTACAAAGTCAATTGCGCTGGGTGCAAGATAGGGCCCCTTGTCTTTGCAAACCAAGTACACTTGAATCAGTGCCAAATATTAGTCATCACTAATCTGACGCAAAACTTGCGGTAACATACGAATCCGTTTAATCTACTTGGGAAAACAATTTCAGAGTCAGTCAGAATAAAATCAAATGTAACAATTTATTATGTCAGGTAAATGTATCATGCCAATTTCATAATCAGTTCAAAAATAATAAATACAAAACATTAAATGCTCTGGAATAAAGAGAAAAGAACAAACCTGACATTAGAAATTACGGGCCAATTTGAGCTACAAATTGCCACAAGCCATCTTCAGCATGTCCATAAATACTCAGACCAAGGCAGAAACCTCTTTTCAAATATAAACATGAGTTCACGGTGGGAATTTGCATTAATCACCATCCCAGACTCACTGGGGACAGAAGTTGATTTACATGGGGGCACACCCACAGCAGTTAACAAGATATCTCTAAACTCTTAAATACCTTATTACCTTTTGGTTTACTTCTTTGGGAATGGGACCTTTGTACCAGTCGCACTGAGACATTTTAAATGATACCAAACATGTGTAATACTGTATGATAATTATTCACATTAAACTATAAAGATTCTTGGGTGAATTTTGGTGATCTCAGCATGAGAGAGAAGGAATGGGGGAAGAGGGAAAGAGGTGTAGATTAGGAGGATGATTCTGAGGTGAGACTTGCGTCTCGAATGGTGCACAGGAGTGAGTTCAAATGTTAATATCCTTTGTTCTCTCAGAGAATTGCCCTCTCTTCCAGTTTTTCCAGTCTTACAGGTAATAATGGGTTTTGCACGACATAAGAGTGATAACAAAATGTTCATTTTTGGGTGAACTATCCCTGCTAAAGTCCCATGGTTTTCTAGAGAGCCATTTTTTATAACATAAAAAGTCAACAATTTTGCATTGTTTATTTGACTGTCATGGCCATGATTATGTGGCTTAGAATGCCATCTTACTTAAAACTCTGTCACAGAAAATAACAGGCACAGAGAAACAGAGGCAGCTTATTATTGTTTGATTGCACAAGAGATGCTCTTAGTTTTCTAATTTTCATCTATGAATGCATCAGCATGTTTCCATATGCACTGACTTCAGTCATGCTGAACCATTCAAATTGAATTCTCTCTTGTCCTTTAGAAAGGTCTTTAAATATCCATTTTCTTCAAAAGTCAGACTATTATTAAAGTGTCTATGCTGCTGTAACACTGGCCACTTAAAATGGATCGCGACAGGTAAAACACCCTCCACTCGCACTCCTCTCTATGAATGACAACCATTTAAACTAACACTCTGTCTGTTTGCTTGTTGTTTGCTTGGTTTAATCATCCAGAGTGGGTTTGGTGGATAAACAAAAAGAAAATTATATATCATCAAAATTGCAACAACTTGCCATCTCAGACTTTCTTCTATCATCTTTTAAGAGTCCCTCTCACTTGTTTATAATCTCCAGCTGTAATAGCAGATTAAAGTCAGAAACGAATCAGATTGAGCAGAATCATTCAAATGGCTTCATGTTGTGTTAATGTTCAGTCACAGCTGCCAATTATCTTGATGACTGCATCTGGAGTGAGTCTCCAATAGATTTCTGTCCATCAGCTTGCAGAGATATAATCCTTCATAATCATTTGGTAAAGCACAAAAAACATTTCAAATAACATCTATACAAACATTAAACACTTTCATTCCGATAGGGTTACGGACAGCAGAAGAAAAAAAAATCATGCTTGATGCAAAAAATAAAATGCAATTAACTATATCATCTTGCTAGTTAGGATAGCAAAATAAATAGGCTTAATCAACTCTTACAAAGGAGGAGAAACGCTTTACAAAGCCTTTGCTGTTAATGGCAAAGTTTACGTGTCCAATCAGACTTGGCGCAAATTTATCTGTCAACTAAGAGAAGCTATTCAAATTAAACATAACAAATATATATCAATAAAACAGCTGTTGGAATGCTTTGCAAAGCAATTGAGGATGATGTAGTCAGCCGGATCCAGGCCGTATCCAGACCAGATAGAGGACCTGCACCTAGACACGACCACAACGCATAATGTAGTCAGCCGGATCCAGGCCGTATCCAGACCAGATAGAGGACCTGCGCTATAGACACGACCACAACGCATGATATAGTCAGCCGGATCCAGGCCGTATCCAGACCAGATAGAGGACCTGCGCTATAGACACGACCACAACGCATGATGTAGTCAGCCGGATCCAGGCCATATCCAGACCAGATAGAGGACCTGCGCTATAGACACGACCACAACGCATGATATAGTCAGCCGGATCCAGGCCGTATCCAGACCAGATAGAGGACCTGCGCTATAGACACAACCACAATGCATGATGTAGTCAGCCGGATCCAGGCCGTATCCAGACCAGATAGAGGACCTGCACCTAGACACGACCACAACGCATGATGTAGTCAGCCGGATCCGGGCCGTATCCTGACCAGATGGAGGACCTGCACCTAGACATGACCACAACGCATCCCTGTAGTGTCAGCAGAGATTGTGTCAACTAGATTCTCCCCTGTGAAGGCCTCATCGACACGACAGCCATCGACACTGATCCTCAACAAACTCGTCTCCATACCATCGTGACTCCGATCTTCAACCAGATGGAACTGGATAATATTCTGTTTGTTCCAAACCAATCACCTATAACCTATAATGCTGCCTGAATCATAATCATACACTGTTCGTTCATTGGCCAGAGGAGGACTGGCCCCCCGACTGAGCCTGGTTTCTCCCAAGGTTTTTTTCTCCATCCTGCCCTAATGGAGTTTTGGTTCCTTGCCACTGTAGCCATTTTCCACCTTTGTTGCCATTGGCTTGGCTTGCTTAGCTGGGGACATTAAATTTAACATTTCATTTAATATTCAACAATAATATTGATCTGCCTGCATTGACACTATTATACAAGAACTGAACTGAGCTGGACGATGACATCACGGTTTACTCCAGAGTGGATATATATATATAAATGAACTAAATTAATAACTTTTTTTAAAACAGAAATTAAACATCACTGAACTTTATTAAGCTGAAACTTTGTTGCATTATTTTCCTGTTATCTCTGTAAAGCTGCTTTGAAACAATCTGTATTGTAAAAAGCGCTATATAAATAAATGTGACTTGACTTGACTGTTTGACTTTAAAGCTACACTGTGTAGGATTTTCTCCCATCTAGTGGTGAAATTGTTTATGACTACCAACTGAATATTACATTCTAGCCCCTCCCATTCCGAGGGCGTTTTAACTCCTACGGTGGCCGTATTATTTCAAATCTGCCGGCAGTCGCGAGTAATCTCCTCCTCGCATTCGTCACGGTGCCACTGAGTGTAAAAACGCGAAAGGCGAAGCTTGAATTTCCAGGTATGTCCCTCTTTGGCTAATGTATTTTCAAGATGGAGGCGCTACATGGCTGCTGCCATTCGAGCGACTCGCTCGTATGTATTCTAAATGGCAGATTCTACGCTTACGAGAATACTTGATTAGTTGGTAGAAGTAATTACACATAAATGAGCACATATCATTTTGAAAGAACAAAGTGTTTTTTGCTAAGAATCAACTTAAAAAATTATACAGTGTAGCTTTAAGGTCCCTTTTGTTCATTTTTCTATAATAAGCAGTTTTGGTGCTGTGTTATCTCTCCATTTGATGTCCCATAAGAATCCACGTACTATGACATTACCATGCCTTGTAATCAATTCTATATAAATTGAAAAGTTAATAATTCCCAGAAGGTCCTCGCACCCTGGTGCTCGGGTCCTAATTAAAAGACTGATGAAATAGTATTTTTCATCATATTAATTAGCCCAGCATATGCTGCATTTTATGTCAACCGTGACTTGAACTGAATGTAGCATAAGATTAGTTCACATACTGTAGCACATAAAGGTGTACATTTCTGTTCATGATAATTTACAACTTCTCCAGCCAGTTTCAGCAGATTTTTATGCATGGTTCTTTTTTTTTTTCTATTACATCTTGTATTCAGCAAACAGTCTTTTTATATTAGCTACAGTTTTTTTTTTTTATCACCCTCCAAAGCAGAATGCGGAATAACAAAGCAGAATAACTCTAGGTCATTTTGCATGCTTGAGATGCACAACAGAGTTAAATAAGGGTATGTAAAATAGAAATTCAAATAGCATGAATTGTAACTTGATGCTTTTAACAATGAAGCTTTCAGCAATCATAGTTTATTAATTAAAAGTAGGGTGGGTTTGTTTACGTTATCGAATGATTGGATGAGACTTTCACAGAAGATATAGCCTATGTCATTTCTTTTCATATTTAGACAACTTCTATTACTGATTGCTATCAGCAGGGCCGGACTGGGACACAATTTCAGGCCGGGAAAACCTACACCCATCCAGGCCATTCTATGCACCCAAATAAAATGTAGAAACACGGACAACCCTATTTTTTCCCTAAATTACATTTATTTCACAGTATGACCATAACTTAAAAATTATTTACTATTTAGACAGCAGGATATGGCAACACACTGCACAGTTTTTGCAAGTTGAACAAACTGTGCCCAGAATCTACATCTATTTGAGTAAAAATCAAAGTATTATATTTATGAAAAAATGTTGTTGATTTATCTTAAAATTACTTAAATATCCAACGTTTAGCAACACTATATTTCATACAATATGTTAAAAAAAATTACAATCTCCGAATGCAATGTAACATGAGGAGAATAAAGATGGAAAGCTCCTAAAGCTTGTTTCCATATAAATTCATGGATAATTTTTATCTAAGTTATCATGCTTTTCATTGAAATTAGAAGTTCATGACATTTCCTCATATGGAGTCAGTTCATTAAATTGCATTCGGAGATCGACTACTTCTGACTGACAAAATTCCAGCCATCGGAAACACTAACTGATAAAGTGAGTCGTACAAAACCTTTATTTTTAGTAAACTTTGTGTACACAAACAATATAGTCAGTGCTCAAGTTCATGTGTAGAGCCCCTGGTGATACTTCGAGCACAGTTTTATGTTGTGTCGAGCATTCTTAAGTGTTTTAAAAATAGCGATTTTGATGCTATCATAGAAGTGCCCCATGCACTCCCATTCAAAAGGCATTTTGACTTAAAACGAAAATACGGTCAATCCTAAAAGAGAGTCCGTGTATCATCCGATCATTTCATTTCCTATTTGGTAGGAAATCTGTAGGAGTAGGAGCCAGTAGGAGCCCCCGCCAGTAGGAGGAAACTACTACCCCCCCCCCCCCCAAAAGCATGGAAAGTGATATAATTGCATGCAACCTTGAAGATACATTTTAGATGTCTTGAATGCGTTTCAAACAAAACATCCATTAAAGATTTCTCTTTCTTTTTTAAGATGCTTTTAGACTATACATTCAAACAAATGAAAAGATTTGTCTGTCTTTTATTCTGATGCACAGGGGTGAAATGTTTTTAGAAATGCATATTCTGGCAGAATTGGCCTCGGGGCCAAGAGAACATACAGTCCAGCCTCCCACGTCGCGGAGGGGAGCAGAGCAGGCAGGCAGACTTCGAGCGGCAGCGTCTGACATACTGTGCAGTCAATTCACTCAGCAGGATTCTACTGTAACTCGCCCTCAGCTAAACGCATTAGAGAAGGCAACAAATGCAGCCGAAAGCTAAATGTGCATCGGAAAAAGGACAAATGGAACAAGCAGAGAACAGAGTGAGTAGGAAATAAAGATGGACACACAGACCTTTTCAGTTCAGTAATTCTTTCTATCCATCTCACAATACATTAGGCTGTGATGTGCCCCATGGCCATATGAGGAAATAGTTTTAGTGAAGCAAAAGTACAACCTGAAACTGTGTTATTTTAGTCTCGTTGATATATAGTTATAGTTTGTTCATATTTTAAATTAGATTTTATTTTTTATATTTTCAGTTAACATTTTAGTAATGTTATTGTGTGGAATTTGTTATTGTTTTTTTTTTTTTTTTTTTAAATGTCTGTATAGTTTTTATTACTCTTAAAAATAATGTTCTTTATTGGCATTGATGGTTCCATGAAGATATTTTAACAACCTTTACATTGAGGTTATTTTTATGGAAAAAGGTTCTTCAGATTATTCAAATGTTCTTTGGGGAACCAAAAATGTTTTTTCTACACTCTTAAAGGTGCTCTAAGCGATGTCACAAGTTTTTTTAGGCCAAAACTTTTTTTGTCACATACAGCAAACATCTCCTCACTATCCACTAGCTGCCTGTCCCCTGAACACACTGTAAAAAAACACGGTTTCTGTAGACAGCCCAGGCTCCACAAACGGCAACAAAAACAAACTGGCCCAGCCTGGACCACGAAACATAACAAACTGTTCCAGCCAATAACCGACAAGAAGGATTTGGGGGTGGGGTTTGGGGGGGGTTAGAACCTTTTTCCATGTGAAAATGAGGAGGAGGGAGGGTCTAGCTAGCCTCTGCTTTGTTTGACAATAGGCTTGTTCGACTTGAACCGGCGCTGCACAGATCGATCGGTTTATGACATCAAAGTACCGCGAGAGCAATTCAAAAGCATAAGGAGCCGTCTGCTTTCTATTCGCTCTCGCAGTACTTCGATGTCATTCATCGATCGGTCTGTGCAGAGCCGGTTCAAGTCGAACAAGCCTATTACTTTGAACAATCAACAAGAAGTGATGTCACCCAACATCACTTAGAGCACCTTTAATAAAGCTATGATCTACTCTCAAAATTTCACATCTTTTTTGTTACTTTATTTTTCATTATTCATAGAGGAATAACACATACATTTCGTCTCACAGGCTTTCTTCAGTGTGTTAGATAATCTAACCGCTCCATCCCGAATCTGTGGGTCTTCTACAGAACCTTGAAGTGGAAGTTCTTAAAAGAACCATTTTTTTCTTAGTGTGAATAACATTTTAATAACCTAAAGAATCTTTTGTGCAATGGAAAGTTTAATGAATGGAATGAAATGAATTTTTTTTTTTTTTTTAGTTAATGATAATAAAAAAGGGGAAAATGTACTGCCTTCACCGCCAAAACATGGTTCAAGGTTCTGTACTATATTTATAATATTATACATATACTAATACTGTTTCAACTTTAGGTGTTCGTGCTACCTTACAATTTTAAGTTTAGTCAAATTGAGATGTGAAATTGTATTAAGTGACTTAGATATTAGTGACTTAGACTTAGATATTAGTGACTTAGTCAAGTTATATCCAGGAAAGTTATTCTAAAGCATAAGTTTAAGTTGTGATAGCTAATTGCTAATTGGTAGATTAAATGGTAATGTACAATAGGCTACTTCTGGTAACTGTTACTCTGTTGTATTAATGCATATGGACGCAGAAATATCATAATGAAAATTGTTGATTGATGCAGGTCGCTTCATGTCAAAGGCAGCATCAAAGTTTCCTCATGTAATCAAAGGCAGTTAGCTGCTAGATTAGTCACCGGTGATGAAATCCGGTGAGAACCGATTTCAGTTCGCACTCACTGACAGAATTCTCTAATCATAAACCACAAAGTGCAAATATAATGTATGTAACATTAAGAAATTATTTTTTCTCTGTATTTAGCTTTTAATATAACGGGAGTTCCATGAGTGTTTTACTGGTATTTCTCAAGAGTGAGTTGATAACATTGCTTTTCGCGCCTTGCGGTCACGTGCTTAATGTTAGCAGCTACACAAATCCGTGTTTACAATCTGTTTGAATTGGTTTCAAGTAGGATAGACACCAGCTTCACTATATTTGCAGCCTTTTGGTCAATATTAAAGCATGATGTGACGCATAACGCATCGATTACTATGTTGACGAGATTCACAGTATTTTGAGGAGTGGTGAAGAGACAAAATGAATATGTTTTTCTTCAGATATTCCTTATAGATTGTGAGTCGGCCTCAGAACCGACCAAATACCTTGAGTGTAACTTTTATCAATTAAAAATAAATTCACTATATTTTAGTTAAGTTATAGTTAGAATATATTTTATGGTACTAAAGAATTATGATAAAATAATGTCGATTGGTGCATTACATCAGTGTTCATGGCTATCAAATTGAGCACTATAGCCAATCACACGCGTTTCTGCTGAGTTTAAAAATACAACATCCAATCAAAGGCGGTTAGATTCGTCACCGGTGAAGAAATCCGGTGAGAACTGATTTCAGTGCGCGCTCCGTCACAGAATTCTCTAATCATAAACCACAAAGTGCAAAATTATGTAAGTGCGCGCACTGAAAGAACGAGCAGAGAGAGAGAGAGCCCCGGCGGCGCGCGCGCACTCTCACGTCTTCAAAGCGATGTCTTGCTCTCTCCCTCGCGCAATTTATCAAAATCAAATGACAGAAGGTCGAAAGAACAAAGGTGGAGCATTCTGAGATTTTTTTCCCCTGAAATACCACTGGGTGTGAATTCTGCTGGACAAAAAAAAACCGTTGCCTTATTTTCTCTGAAAAGCGTTCCTCACATCCAAATGACATAAAACACACTTTCAGTAAACTATTCAGTGATGAAATGTGTTCAATCTTGTGCGATGTGCTAACTGCTGGGATAATCACTCAACGCGTCCACGTCCACTAATGACTCTTTTGAACCGATTCACTTTAATGAATTGTTAAAACAACTGATCTGTCCAACACTGAACTCACAAGACGTCTGAATCGGTGTATAGGCTAACACTTTACAATAAGGTTCCATTTATCAAACTCTTGTTAACTACATTAGTTAACATTAACTATTAATAAACTATTAATATTTGTCAATGTTAATTTCACCATTTACTAGTAGTCTACATTATTGAAATCAAAAGTTGTATTTGGTAACATTAGTAAATGCACTGTGAAGAAACATGAACAAACAATGAAAAGCTTTATTTTTATTAACTAAGATTAACAAAGATGAATAAATACAGGAACAAATGTATTATTCATGGTTAGTTCATGTTAGTTAGCGTAATACATGAATGTTAAATCAAACCATACTGTAAAGTGTTACAAACAAATAATTTACTCAGAACTCAGAAGATGCAAAAGCCTCTAAGTGCCATCTGAAATTTTCTTCTAGAATTATCATTTTTATCAAGCTCATATATTTAAGTTCAGTGATTTCACTTAAATGGCAATGACAATTACCTATGAATTGTCATTTAAGCGAAATTACTGAACTTAAATATACGAGCTTGATAAAAATTATCATTCTAGAAGAAAATTTCAGATGGCACTTAGAGGCTTTTGCATCTGAACTCTTCATATATATATATATGTGTGTGTGTGTATGTGTGTTGAATAATGTGCTCCAATAAGTCAGGAACATGCATGAAACTAAATTTAAAACATAAAAGTAGAGCAAAAGAATCTTGATTATTCTGTAAAGTGATAGTCTTTAAAATGAAAGAATGACTAATCATGACATTATATAAAAAAACAAAGATATCATATCTGTCACACTCTCTGATCTTAACTCATGCTGCATCGACTGGATGATTTTGACCTTTATTTGCTGTGTTATACTTCAGTTAGTTTTATCAGTTTTATCGGTTGCTGCTAAAGTAAAAACAATTAGTCCCGCACTGCTGCCTTAAATTGCTTGGTTAGAGAAATATCAGTTCAAACATCTATTTCCCTTGCAGCTGACAGAGGGATTTTATCTGATGTGTCTGAAAAATCAAATGGGATATTTTGAGCCTCCAGGCTCTCTGAAGTGGGGGGTCTGAACAAACGAAGGGCTCATATCATAAGTTAGTATACCAGTTTTCATTTGAGATTTCAGAATAGGGTAAATTATGCAAAAGTGGATCGGTTTATGGTAGATTTGTGGAGTGCTGCTGAAAACTTTATATTCTCAGCTGTATGTGTGAAGTCTCTGCAGGGTCCAGTTCTCTCTCACACATGTTTTCTTTCACTCTCTCCTTTTGTCTCTGAGTCACATTGTTTAAAACATACATTTAAAAATACACCCATTTCTTTTTATTTCCATTCTTCTTTTCCCTGGGTGTGATGTTGAAAATTAAATCTGCATGCATTCTGTGATATCCTGAAGAATTCACACAATTTATATTTAAAAATCTGAATTAAGTTGCTTTAGTCCAGTTAAGGTCTTAAAGTCCCTTAAACTACACAACTGCTTCCTTAGTTATTGCCTAAGAAAATAAGAAGCAGTTCATTTCACATGCATTGACCTTTTGTGACAACATGCCTATTTTGAAATATAAAATACTATGTCAAATAGTGTGTAAAACATCTTAGAAACAAAATTCACAAAACAACTAATGCAACATGCAAATTTAGCAAACCATTGTTTTTGCCTACAGGATTATCAATAGTGACAGTATAACAACTTTTACATTTTACATACATATATATATATATATAGAGAGAGAGAGAGAGAGAGAGAGAGAGAGAGAGCATCAAATCATCATATTAGAATGATTTCTGAAGGATCATGTGACTCTGAAGACTGGAGTAATGATGCTGAAAAATCAGCTTTGATCACAGGAATAAATTACACTTAACTATATATTCACATAGAAAAAACAGCTGTTTTAAATATTTAAAACATTAAAAATGTATTTTTAATCAAATAAATGCAGTCTTGGTGAGCAGAAGATACTTCTTTTAAAAACATTAAAAATCTTACTGATCTAAAACTTTTGACCGGTAGTGTATATATATATATATATATATATATATATATATATATATACTACTGGACATCTTATTATTAACAGTAATAAGAAGAAGAAATGTTTCTTGAGCAGCAAATCAGCATATTAGAATGATTTCTGGAGGATCATGTGACACTGAAGACTGGAGTAATGATGCTGAAAAATCAGCTTTGCATCCCATTTTAAAATGTTAAAATCGAAGAAAAAAATTAAATAGCTATAATATTTCAAATATGCTTTACTATATTTATTTTGATCAAATTAATGCAGCCATGAGCATAAGAGACTTCTTTTAAAAAACATTTTCATATATCTTACCGACCCCAAACATTTAAAAGTTAGTGCACAGAAAAGATATTAACATTCTTAAAAAAATTTAACTAAATATGTAAGTAGCAAGTAGGCTACATAATCACCTGGTTTCACAGACAAGGCTAAAGCCTAGTCTCAGACTAAAATGAATGTTTGAGCTGTTTTAACTGATAGCAATGCACTGAGATATCTTAAAATATGTCCATGCCATCGTTTTGTCTCAAGATGCACTCAATAATGTTTCTTTTTCTTTCTAGGGCACATTTATAAAAACACATGTTATGTACTAACTGAACTAAGGCTTAATCCTGGCTTAATCTAAGCTCTGTCTATGAAACCAGGCCTATAGGTTACTTGGTTGACTTATCTTGATGAAATAATCCTTTCATTTTGAGAGGCAAATATTTCAGCAATGGGCTTGAGAACGGAGAGAAAATGAGCTCGCCGTTGTCACAGCAACACTAATTGGTGGTCATTTTGTGCTCAATTTTAATAAAGGGAATGAGAGACAAAGTGGCGTGTCCATAGCAGCGGGAAGAAAAGTCACACACTCGACTGTGCTATCCGGCACGTCTTTCCATGCGCGTGGGGGGGGGGGGGGGGTGTTTCTGAGAGGAGTGAGGAAGAGCAAAACTGATGACATTCACAGTGTGTCATGAGCCATAAAAACGCAGTGTCATTAAAGCACAGACACTGATGGTCAGATATAGCGCAGTGATATTTTCATCACTTTCTCCCCCTCTTTCAAGTTTTACTCCTCTGTCTCTTCAATCTTCAGCACTGTGAAGGTGTTTAGTTGCTGAACTGTTGGTTGTTACTATACTAACTCTCTGTTTCTGAAAATTGCTGTCAGTCTTAAAAAATTTGCTCAAAACAGTCTTGCAAGGCGGCATAATATAATCTTTCCTCAGTGCGTTTGATGGCTGAAATGCTATCTAGGTAGGCAGTTCTGCTGGGCAATATTGTCAAGTCAAGTCAGTTTTATTTTTATAGAGCTTTTCACAACACATATTGTTTCAAGGCAGCTTTAGAAACCTCCTACTGAGCAAAGCCAACGGCAACTGAGGCAAGGAAAAAAGAGAGAAACCCTGAGAGGAATCAGACTCAGCAAGACACATTTTACAATAAATGGGGTGAATTCAGGTTAATTGAGACACTTTTTGCCATCGAGATGAGTGGTAAAAAGTATCCCAATTAACCTGAATTCATTATCTACACTGTAAAAAATTTGCTGTAGTTTTGCAGCTGTTTGCCAGTAACTTACTGTAGATTTAAATCGATGTTATTTACTGGCAACAGTTTGTTCAAAGTTAAATGAACATTAAACATTAACAAGTCTTTATCTTTACAGAATAAAACTATAAAATAACAACCTAATGCAAAGCATTCTGGGAACCAGAAATCTTCATCAACCTTTTTCTGTTTTTTTCCTTCAGATTTTGGTTCCCAGAATGCTTTGCATGAGGCTGTTATTTTAGTTTTATTCTGTAAAGATAAAGACTTGTTAATGTTTAATGTTAATTTAACTTTGAACAAACTGTTGCCAGTAAATAACATCAATTTAAATCTACAGTAAGTTACTGGCAAGTAGCTGCCAATAATCCTGTAATTTCTACAGATTTTTTTAACAGTGTAGTTATGTGATAAATACCATTAGTCATGTGTTAATTGATATTGCTGAAAATATCACTCAATAAGTCAGATGAACTAATATTTATATGCACAAATACACTGTAGCATTGCATTAAAAACAGCAACATTTACTTATATTCTTACGGAGTCATTTTAATATTCTACCGTTCAAAAGTTTGGGGTTGGTAAGATTTTTTTAATGTTTTTGAAAAAAGTTTTCAAGCATGCATTTATAAAACACATAAAACATTTATATTGTGAAATAATATTAGAATTTAAAACTATTTTCTATTTTAACATTTTAAAAATGTAATTTATTCAAAGCCAATTTTTCAGCATCATTACCACAGTCTTCAGAAATCATTCGAATATGCTAATTTGTAGCTCAAGAAACATTTCTCATTATTATCAATGTTGAAAACGGTTGTGCTGTTTATTAATTTCTCCCTCAATCTTCGAACAGTACTGTACAAAAGAAATGCCAGACAGGGAAGATTGAGTGGTGCAAACAAATCATTGAATCAGAGTTTTTAATTGATTTATTGAAATAGTTTGAACAGATTCACAGAAACAAATGTTAACACTTCACAAAACGCGAGTCATGATGACTTAAAGGGATAGTTCACACAAAATTAATATTATGTCACTTTTTACTCACCCTCATGTCTTTCCAAACCTGACTTTCTTCTGTGGAACACAAAATTAGATATTTTGTTTAAAAAAAAAAAAAAAAATCATTGAACGGAAGTCAGACCAATGTTATGGAGCCCACTGACTTATACAGACAGTTGAAGCATTCTGAAAAATGTCTTCTTTTAAGCCTTCAAAAGAAGAGCAGCCCTAGATTCTGTAACACTTCGCCCTTTTCTGCACCTATGAGCTTTAAAGATGCACTAGCCTACTATATAAGCACACTCTCACAGACGCATCTGAATATCTTTGTCATGTTGTCAGGTAGTGAACTCCTGACTCCAGCGAGATGTTTATTGTGAATCATCCCTCCATCTGTTCCCTCACAATAAAAGAGCAGTTCTCCGATGCTCGCTGTTTTCTGGCAGTAATCAGACGCGAGCTATAGAGAACAGGGTTGATCGATGAATCTCTAGGCTGTAGAAAGTGCACAAGCAACAAATGCAACATGCACCGCTGTGCTCGAGCCCTGCTGCACTCCATCACGCGGAATAGCCTACACTTCGCTTTATCGATCTAGTGTGATGCCATCTTTCCCCTCTGCAGCAGCTCTAGAACCTCCTGACCGGAACAGAAAGCAAAAAACAAAAAAACACTTCCATTTGTCCAAAAATTTAATTTCAACAATCAACAAGCGAAAGGCTATTTATCCACCATCCCTAATTCTCTCTCAATATAAAACGAAGGATCTCGTTATGCATTACACAGAAAATACTGCTGCAGATTCATCGTTTTTGTCATTTACTATTGAAACTGGAGCTCTCAAGAGTGTTAGCTTTTCTTTATATAGCCTAGGATGTTGATTGCATTTTGAAAGGGATTTTTTTTTTTTTTTTGATTTGGCACCAAACACCACAGAGAAGCAGCAAAACAGCCCATCAGTAAAATCAAAAACCAACTAATATTTTCTCTCGTGCAGGTATCGAC
This sequence comes from Abramis brama, assembly GCF_963993115.1. Classification (NCBI taxonomy): domain Eukaryota; kingdom Metazoa; phylum Chordata; class Actinopteri; order Cypriniformes; family Leuciscidae; genus Abramis; species Abramis brama. Next base: position 9,373,644 of record NC_139967.1, on the reverse strand, counting down.
CCAGACTCACAGCACAAAATTAAGCCATTATTCCCACTAAGGCTCTAATTTCCCCTCAAGAAACAGACATGTGTGAAATATTACATATTCATGTAGCAGCTGTTAATCATCAGTGTGCAAGAATGCAAACCATAACCAGAGATATGTAAATCAGAGAGATGTAAAAAGGAAGGCCGTGAACAACAAATGGATTTTCACAGTCACAACTTGTAGCAGATGATAAAATCTTGACAAAGAAGGCATGAGTACCACAATGAATATTTGAATGAAAATGAGGGAAAAGACAACGCATTCTCATCCCAAGGCGTCATAAACTGACGCTTTTGAAATTTCGTCTACATTCGACGCACATGGCACCCTTTAGCGTCAATATGTTTAGGTCTGGGGTAGGGTTAGGGTTAGACCGCTAGGAGGCGCCTTCTGGCCCATATTTATCTGCGTCTCATATTGACGCTAAAGGGTGCCATGTGCGTCGAATGTAGACGAAATTTCAAAAGCGTCTAGACAAAAGAGGGTGTGTGTCTCTACTAGACATGCAGTCAAAACAAAATCAAGTTAGTTCTGAATAGAAGTTCTGTCATCATTTATTTACCTTCCAAGTTAACTGAAAATGTCAGACTGATTCAGTGCAAACTGAATCTCTGGCTTTTCTATTTTTCGAAACTGAATTTGGGGCTCTTCAACTGAAAACTTGAATATAGCTCAAATCTGAACAAAAATAGTTGTTTGAAGATACAAATCTATAAAACAATTCAATTTGGTCAAAAGTCCCAGCAAGAATTCAAATTTACAAAATGATAATCTATAAAATAGGCTTCGATTTGTGGCTGTTACACCTCAGGTGTGCATTATTTTCTAATAATTCAACAGACCAGAGTCAATTATTCCTTACTTAAACAAGCAGAACCATACATGAGATTTGAGAGCTACAGTGGAGGGGAAGATTTTTAGCAATACACAACTTTAGTTTCTGTTCCTCACAAAAAAACAAAAATAAAAAAAAAACATGGTATGGCTTCAGAAGACTTGTAACAATAATTATAAAGGTGCTTTTATAAACTTGACAACCACTGGTCACTATTTGTTTTGGTTGCATGGAAAAGATTAGAAAAAAGAAAATCATGTTTCAGACAACATGAGGGTTATTAAATGACAACCAAATTTAAATTTTGTGGCTGAACTATCCCTTTAAGCAGAGCTTGAACCCTCAAAAGGAGCTCATGAAAATCTTCAAAAACATACTACTTCCTTCTAAACTTAAACCAGGTCTGCCGTTCAGAGATAAAGCAGGAGGAAATGCAAACACGCAGAGCAACATATCAAATCCATATTCCCTTTAACAAGTCAGAGCGGCCCAGGGGCCAAACTTCAACCAGCCAGACGTCCCATGGGAGGCAACAGATTCACAGCGGAACAGGGAATTGCTGGGCATCTGGTTCTCAGGACTGCGTGAAAACTGATTCAGAAAGGATTGAAACCAAGAAGCTGAAGCAGAGCTGGTGTCCAGGGAACTCTTGAGTAAAGCCCACCGCAGTGAGAGCTGCAGGTATTACCATTTATAGACTGACAGCGCTTGCTCTAATAAGGCACATTAACTGTTCAGAGCTGAAAAGCCTTAATGGAATCCCTTTTCCCAGAACAAATAATAATAGGTTAAAGACTATTTCTAGAGAAATAAATAGCAAGTATTTATTGTGAACGTTCATTTGGTCACTACTATGTATTTTCATCTAATGCAACCCTTGCTGACCCTTACTGATATTGATTCCAGTAATTAGGAATCATCGATTAGAATGGTGATTTATTTAATGCTGATTGGCCCTGGAGGAACCGTCTATTTAAATGCAAAAAAAAGACAAAACGTGTTTTCGTGGATTCATTTAGAACTCCCTTTTTTCACAGAAGCCATTCAATAATGAGAAACGAGTCTTCAAAAAAAGAGTTTAGATTCACAGTTTTAACATGTGACAGTAAAAAGTGGGAATCAGTCAATAGTGCTTGTAATCTTGAATCTTGAATGTTCATTTCAGATGGAAAGTGCAGTGACTTATGTATTATATGTGACCCTGGATCACAAAACCAGTCTTATGTTGCACGGGTATATTTGTGGCAATAGCCAACAAAACATTGTATGGGTCAAAATTATAGATTTTTCTTTTATGCCCAAAATCATTAGGATTTTAAGTAAAGATCATGTTCCATGAAGATATTTTGTAAATTTCCCACCTTAAATATATAAAACATTTATTTTTGTGAATGGATGCAGCACTATCGCCAATAGAAATGGACAACTTTAAAGGCGATTTTCTCAATATTTCGATTTTTCTGTACCCTCAGATTCCAGATTTTCAAATAGTTGTATCTCGGCCAAATATTGTCCTATCCTAACAAACCATACATCAATGGAAAGATTATGTATTCAGCTTTCAGATGATATATAAATCTCAATTTAAAAAAAAAAATACCCATAAGACTGGTTTTGTGGTCCAGGGTCACATTATGTGTTTGTTTGTTTGAAGCAAAAATGTTGGTAGAGGCATGTTTTTCCAATGAGCCTATATGGTGCAACATTTGCTGTGAAATTTGCAACATTTGTCTGTCAGTGTCACAGTTTAGTGAAAAAGGTTTGAAAAGAATGTTTCAAAAGAGCAAGCTGACTCCCGTAAATTACATTTGCGGTTTAAGGAGCAGTCACACTGCATTTTGTGTTCTATAGAGTGTTGCTGGGATGACATCTAGTTCCATCATATTGAGACCAATGGGTTTTTTGAAATGCCTGAAATAAGGTCTTCGGTGAACACAAGCTGAAGATATTTTCATGTTTTATTGTACAACATAAAATACATCAGTAATAGCCCCTTTGTGAATGATTTTTTAAAAGCTTTTCTTGTCTTGTAAAAGGCTATTGCTAACAAGTGGCTAAATGGGACTATAGAGGTTGTCAGGGACATTGAACATCATCATTGAACAGGAAACATCATCAACTCACTAGTCTGCTTTCACAGCCCTTTTGTGTTTATAGTTGTGTACTTGCAAACTATTCTAACTCACACTTTCAGGGATTTTTATATAAAGACTGAAAGAGTTGGAAGCTTAGAGGTGGTGATGTTGAAGTCATGTGATCGTGGTGTAGTTCGTTTACAGCCGGCATTAAGCCTTTTACTTCTGGCGATAATATTTAGCACATTTCAAAATTTGTGTTCATTATGATGAACAAAACGCATAAGAATCAAACTTTTGTTGGTCAAAGAGCTTATTTTCTGCAATAATCCCAAAGTCTATGGAAAAATTATATTTGCTTTTTCGTCGAGAAAACCAGGATGATGGATGATGCTAACGTCTGGGTAGGACTAAAAAAACAATCACTGCAGCGCTATCGACAACATGCTGGAAACCGGAAACGTAAGTTCATGCCAATTTCGTTTGGTCCAATCTAACCAAACATATCACTTATCACAAATTCGTATCACATGACGATGTGAGACCAATAGAAAATCGATATGTTACAGCTTGACCTCTGAATTCAAAGAAAGAACACAATTTTAAACATGCAGGTTTGTAGCATTGCAGGAAAGTGGAGATGGAGTTTATGGCCTTGATATTCTCAAATTTAAATGTTTTTTGTTTTGTTTTTAATAGTCATGTTATACTATACACAACATAAGGGTTGTGTATGAATTCTCTTATAACTTCCTTCAACCCTTGATAAATGTTCTGTAGGTTTGCAAATGCACTTCCTTCTATATAATGTTACCACTGATTCGTATGTTATTTGACCACAAAAGTGAAAATAATTTACTTGAATGCTGTTAATCATGTACAATTTAACCATGAGCAACAACTTCTTTACTTACAACCCTTACATTTTAAGATGTCTTGGAAGAGAGTCTCTGTCAGGAAAGAGGTAATAATACAAGATGGTTTATACAACTCTGAAATACAGTCACACAATCATTCTGCTAAATCTGTTATCTTTCAGAATCAATGCAAAAACAACAACAACTTTGTGTTTGGGGAGGAATTCAATTTTGAACTGTGCAGAAGAAAGGATTGGCCTGTCATTTATAGAAGAAATCATTGTGACAGGAAAATGACAGGACTTTCAAAATAAAGTGTCTCAAGTGGATCCAGAGACAGTCATTTCACAAAAATGTGTTTAACCTAGGAACTAAACAAGGAGAATGTGATTTCACCAAATACAACATGTTCCTGGATCAACATTACAAACAACAAATCAGATTTGAGAGACAAGTTTATAGTTAGGTTTAAGCTTACAACCAGGCTTAGGTGATTGTACATCAGTGTTATTCACCTATTGTTTCTCTCTGATTTTAGGGATAAGTTTTGGGTAGTTTTAGGGGTGGGGATAGGAATAGGACTACATTTTCAGGCAGAAATGTTGTTCCAGGATCCCCAAAATGTGTTGAGCCAAGAACATGTCTTACTTGGCTAAAATCACGACCACCTAATGACCAACTAAACAAATCGTTAACGGAAGACTGGGAAGAGAGGTGCTGTAATAATGTAAAACAGTTATATAGTTTTTTGAACATTCAAGCATGAAAACCTATTCTAGTAGACCCCAAAAACTAAATCAAGACTTTGAAAAAGGGCATAACAGGCCACTTTAATCGATGTTAGAAAGTGAACGCACCATTATGCATTCTCAAACTAACCGGAATCTTGAGCTCTAAGCCCAAGGATCCCATGTACTTGTAAGCATCTTAGCAAACTTCTGAAATAATTGTCATAAACACATTTACTTGCAAGTTGTTTGTTATATAAAAAAAAGCTTCAGCCAAGAACATAAATACAAATGTAAATTAGTGCTTCTCATTTTATAGTACGTGTAAGAAGAAGGGCCATTAAAAATAAAGTCAACTAGCAGTATTGTTAACAGGAGGAAAAAACTAAAGCAATTATGCAGAAACAAATGTTGTTTTGCACTGTATGAGCCAAATTTATTTAATGTTGGACTAAATACAAAATTAAAACTTGCAAAGTCATTTGAAATCTAAACAAAACAACAAAATAAATGCCTTACTGGTAATACAATAGAATGCCAAAGTGTGTTGTCGCCTACACACTTCATCTGAGCGCTTTGAAATCAAACAGTAAAGCGTTACCTCAGAAATGGCGACTGCATTACATGTACAATGCAAAATTCATACAGAAAGAAAAAGCAAAAAGAAGGACAAACGTGAGACATTTCATGATATACTCAGTATGTGTGAGAGTGATAGAAAAATAAGATAAGACAGGAAGAAAAATCATGCTTCGACATGTAGTGACGACTTAGTAAAACGAGAAGAGCATTAAAATGTTTGTAAAATAAGAGATGAGGAAGAGTGACGTCTATGCTGCTGATCGGCGTCTAATGATGAAGGCCCCTCGCTGAAGCTGCCCTAAATAAATCCTCATCTTCGTGCTGTCACTTGTCTTTCTCACCCAGATCTGCAAGAGAATCGAAATCCAAGACAAAGCACTTCAGTGTTTATCCTGTACCACCTTCTTCCAGAATCCAAATGAATCCTAAACAGTGATTTGTACTCCAAAGCCACTGGCTCAGCAAGTAAGAGTCCAGATCTATGCAGTGTGCTATTGATGCTGGCATTAAAAGGATGCAAATGAGACAAAAGCCATTGAAAATACATCCTCGTACAATTTGATATGGATGCAGATTACAATAAATGAGAGCGACTAAATGAGAATTTGCCTCTTCTGGCTCTCCAAAGCTGATGCACTCGGGCTGATCTCAATAACCTGCTGTTTATTTCCCCTCTGAGCAGGGCATTAGTTTGAAGAGCACAGTCATTTGTTTAGCACCAATCAGAGGAGAGAATCAGACACTAACCTCATTGGTCCCCACAGAGCTGATGACACAGCTGATCTTGGTGTTCTCCTTGGACTCCAGATAGATTGCTTGACTTTTATGGTACCTGAAACAAAAACAGTATTAGTCACTTAAGATCCTTTAGACTGAAAGATCATTACAGAAAAATCCCTCTCAGTCAGGTACTGTATGTGAGCTTATCTCCTCACGTATCTTCACTGAAAAAGCAATATTTTGGCTTAAAGGATTTCACAGTTATTAAAATGCTGTCATCATTTTCTCATCTTCATGAAATTCTGCATGGAGAATTAACTTTATTGATGTAAGAGTTCAAATACGTGTTGCTACAGTCAGATATTCTACTTTGAAATGTGCATTCTGGGTCGGAATGTCTGTTTTTGTTTTGGTCTGTGTGATCCCGCCCACTGCCAATTTACTCAATAGTATTTCGACACCCCAGGCTGACAGCGAGCGGAAAACACATCATTTTGCAGCCATGGAAGCAAGCAAACGAACTGGGTCAGAGATCTCAGATTCTACCTGACGTAAAAAGCCTCAGCATCATCTAAAAAGCTCCATGACGACTTACAGTGTAAGGCTCATCACTTTCTATTGCCAATTGCACTCATTCCTGTTGCGTGCCCTCAGTCTGGCAACCCACGGGCGTGAGCGTCGAGGAGGGGGGCACAAATTTGGCACCCATTTCAACCGCTAGCTGTCAATATTACATACTGCACTTTTAATTGGGAGCACTTACTGTTCCAGTGTAGTTATGGTTCAATTAATTTTGGTATATTTTAGTTATACTGTCCATTTTTCTTACATGTAAATTAAACTCTCTCTCTCTGCTAATTCTATAAATTATACAGGGCAGTGTTTCAGACTGATTTAAACTAGCAACTTTTTGAACTATTCACTAAAAAAAGAACTGGCTCATATGAGTCTTTCATTTTGGGAACCATGCTACACTGGGCTCAATGTATTTTTTTTTTTGATTCAGTAAAAAGAACCGGCTTATAGGATCAGACCAGGGACTGATCGGATCGAATCGGATCAGACTGGTCATGCCGAATGTTTGCTTCTGTTTTGTAGTCCGTGATGACAACTCAATAGAAAGAGGTTTTTTTGCTGTTATTTTGTGGTACACTGCTTTTTTATTGCATTACACTCAATACAGACTGCAAACTCAGATTCACAATTCAGGTAAAATATGCCAGATTAAGAAATGAGGAAAGAATCGGTTCTTAAGAGTCATTATTCGTGAATCGTTTTTTGGCGTGCAGCCCGTCAAAGAGGACAACTCAATAAAAGTTCTTGCCTTTATTTTTGTCTTTTTGTTCCATTACATTCAATACAGACTGCAAACTCGCTTTTACAAGTGTGCTGTGGCACAAACACCACTAATTAAAGAGTCATTTCTTAAAACGCAGTATACATAGAGAGCGAAAGTAGCCTGTGGCTTCAACCTTCTCAGATAAGCATCCTCTGGAAAAGTTCATAGAGAGGCATAACTCAACCTCTCCACTCATTATCAAAATAGCAGAATAAAACTGCATTTAATATACATGTAACATTATTTATTGCCTGCGGTATCACGCCGAACCATATTTCCTCCTCCGCTCACTCTATCCTCATCTGCACAGAAACATTCCGGTTGGATTGCAATGCTGAAAGCTACGGCAGCCCACTGTCTAAAGGGCACGACTGGATAAATGCATGCTGACACGCTCATAAAAATCCAGAGGCATTCATGACATTTAATGTCACAAACGCATAAGACAAAGTAATCTCCAGTCCTCATCCTAAACCACAAGCTTCCAGTGTATTATGATCACTTATTCAAAACAACAAAATATAGATTTATGTAGTCTGTACAGAGTACTGCATGTCAGAATTTGTGGATCTTGATGCCCATGATGTTTACATTATTAAATATCAGGACACGGACAACGGTAAATACCATGTTAGGAATGTGTGACCTGAATCCTGGCACAGATTTTGCCTTGTTCAAGCAAACTACCCCTTGCAAATACATCACATTCACATTCTTATGTACATACATCGAATGAAACAACAGCCAATAGTAATAACTTATACGATATGATATTAAAGATAGCACCTTCTTATAGCCCACATAAAATAAAAATCAGAATGCTGCAAGAAACAAAATTTTTTAAATATCCTTCCTCCCATGTAAATTACCTACATGTCATGCTACTTAAATCCCGGAATCACTATATAAAATTGTAAAAAAGTAACTTATGATAGAAATTATGTATACAAATAAGCCTATACAATTTAAAGACTAAATATGATAGACAGAACAAAAGACAGAATGACAAAAAGATAGAATGATAGACAGAACAATAGAATGATAGACAGAACGATATATAGAACAATAGAATGATAGACAGAACGATAGATAGAACAACAGAACAATATGATGATAGAATGATTGAAAGAACAGTAGACAGATAGATAGAACGACCGACAGATAGATAGACAGATAGAACGACAGACAGACAAATAGATAGATAGATAGATAGATAGATCTGTCTTGTCTCAGGTCAGTTCCAGCTCTCTGATGTGACACTGTCCTTTATGTAAACTATATGATAGAATTGAAAAGCAAAAGAGTGATTGTGCCATCTTGTGGTCAGTATAAGTAAAAAAGTTTTTTTTTAGGCTTCAAGGCCCTGCGGGAACCAGGGGGTCAAGGTTTGATTGGCAAGCGTGCAATTAGCCCCAGCTGCAAGAAGCTGTAAATACACCATTAATTTCCACAATGTAAATCAGTCAGTCTTCATAAGGGCTTTTATTTTCACTATGTGCTTTACCTAAGGTTATCATCTCTTTAAACCAACATCGAGTCACTGATCATTAAAATGCAAATAAGCATGTTAAATCAGAGTTCAAAAACCTTAAAGAAATCTTAAAACCTGAATATGTAACATGAATTACTAATGAAGTATGTAAAACACAATAACCCAAAATTAAGTTCACCCAAAGATTTTCAGAGAGGCTAACAATAGTGATCCCACCCTCCCTTCAGAGTGTCTCCAAAGCCACGCCTTCTTCAAAACAGCAGGGAGCAAACAAAAGCATCACAAGAGGCTCAAAAGCACATAACATTATCATAATGAACATAAACAACTAAAAAGAGCACTTACCTGTATCACCTGACAGCTGCAATTCATTTCAGCGTTGATAGTGTTGCTAGTAAAACCTATCAATTCGAGTCACGAACCCGACGGAGTATAACGTCACAGGTTTCCATCTCTTCCAAATTACAGTGGTTAAACCATAGTTACAGTAGTTAACACGGCATAAGCTCATTGATTGGGTTCAGGAGGAATTGTGAGGCAGAGGCGGCTTTTTCGGTTGCGGTGCTCAGTGACTGACGTCTGTCTAACTCTGCATAGCATGAAACGGGCTGATGACGTGTGTTATCTGCGAGAGCAGGTGCATGGATGTATCGAAATACATACTTTGACAGGCAGAATCTTACCATCTCTTGTCATAGTAGAGTTTCCCCTCCTCTATCCGTGCCTCATAACGCTGGGACGGGGTGTCCACTGGAGTGGTCGGGAGGTGCTCTGGAGAGGACGGGGATGCTGAAAAACATCGCTTTTAATTAATTTCCAACTCATTTTTAAAGACTTTGTGGTTTAAAAAAGATTTGATGGGAAATTATATGGGGAATCACCTCTAAAAGACAAAACCTCCATACCTGGTCTTTTCGGAGATTTAAGCTATAAAGGAAATGAAGCAAAAAGGAAGATTGTTTTAATTTTCTTCAGCAATCTCAGGTGTAAAACACGACAGACACAGACAAACAACCTGATATCTTGGTCAGCTAACAGTAATCAGCAGTTGCCAAAAAAAAAAATGAATCCAATAGTATGTCAGTATCAAAACCCTATTTTCTGTGGTCTGCAGCCTTTTCAAGTCAGTAAAATACAACCAATTTTTGTCATCCGCAAGTAATGTGTCTCGTATCTCTTTGAGTAATAAAATGTAATACAATTTTCAGGGGATCCTGCTTTTTATTACCCAAAAAGAGAGAAAAAATCCTTTCTTCAAAGCCGAGACGCAAATCTTTAAGACTTTCATTACAATTTGATGAAATTTTTTAAATCACACTACATTTTCTCATCTCATAGCCTGCAAAAAAATATGCAAGTGTATTACATTTTTATAAATGGTAATGGTATAAAATTAGATATATTGAAAATTAGGTCAAAAAGTTCTGAGAAGCAGTGAAATTTGTACTTAGATTGTAACAGGGCTTCATTTGCCGCATAAAAATGGAGCTAATTCCAATTCGTAACCTTACCTTGTTCAATGTTCTTAGATCTTCCATGATCTGTTCATCAGTAAGTAAATAATTTAACTGAGGTGAGGAGAGTTAAGAAAACCTGATCATTACAGCATACACACTGAGATATTTGACTGCACATCACATTTTTTACATTATTGATACTGCTTGCAATTATAATGGACCGGTCTATGGGACATCAATTAAGACTTTAATTAAAAGGTTTTTTTGAGCTGTTGACACTGTCATTTACGATAAAAGAGCCTGCACAGTGACAGAAAATAAAACCTGCCTACCTTACACAACACTAGAGTTAAGCTTGCACTCAGGAGTAGAGCGGACAAATTCTTTCAACACACACTCACAATATGACGTCACACTCTGTGCGAATGTTTTAAAAAACATAATTTGTGTTGCATTTACAATCCAGTGAAAACAGCACCCCTACTTCCAGCGCCCCCTGCAGATGCATAGAAGATGCATAACTGATGTGTTGGTGGTCTGAAGTGTTTCCAGTGCATGGGGTCTCTACAGCTATGTGAAGGATATCAGGTGCAGGCTTTCTCCGCTTGTCTGGAATGGGCACAGGGTCATTGGGTCGTCTCCGGAGCTTCCGGGTTATGTGGGTTTTTACCTCCATGGAATCTAAAATAAATAAATACATGGACAACATACTAGGTTTAGGGATTTAAATGAATATCTCACACAAAAATAAATTCAATGAAACACAAAATGTAGAAATTCTGAAGGCTGTACTGTTTTTTTTTTTTTTTTTTAATAATAATAATAATAATAAATTTTATTTATAATGCACTTTACATTTCAGCGAAATCTTCGCACAGCGAAAGCGAAGTGCTAATTTTTCATGCAATTGCAATGAGAAAGATAAGAAACCTTGAGAAAGATAATAAGAAAACACCATAAAAGTATAATAAAAGTGGTCTATACGACTTCTGTAAATGTCTTCTGACATTACAGGATAAATTTGTGTGATTTAAGTTAAGTTTAAGTTTAAATTTAAGTTTTTATGGATGGATGTTTTTATGGATGGAAATGGCAAAATACACAAACTCTAAAAATGCATTAAATTAATGCTGATCATTGTTTTATCTGATAAGAAGACATGCGCATAAACTACGATTGAAGCACATTTACTTAAATATAGCTGCAAGCAGCGATGACGGGCCCAAGCCCCGGCGCCACCCCGGTAACTTCAGGAAAACTGTGCAAGATGGGCAATACGCATTTATAGCCGGTAAATGAAAAAAGACAGTCAAAGTCAATTGAATACGCTACATTTACTACAGTCAGCTGGTGCCACTATGGCCGTGAACCATAACAGCCACATCCATGAGATCCTTTCAATTTAAATAAACTGCATGTGACAGGATGTTATAGTTCAGTTTCAAGTGATTATAAATGTATCATTTGCATCTAAAAATGGTGTACTTCCAGAAGTATTTATTAAGGTTATCTGAAATTTTTATTAACCTAACAAATAAACTAATTATATAAAACTATATAGTCATTGTGATTTTAAAAGAAAAGGCCTAAGAAATCTCTTATCCTGTAATGCAGGCAGAAATGATTGGGTTAATCTCTAAATCAGCAAGAGTGTAAAATACACACACACCTTAAGGCTTGGGCCCTAATAAATCCCTCTTTGCGCAAAAACTCACATAACTTTGGATGTGATTAGATATCTGGACTAACCAGAGGACCAATTTCATTGCACAGCATTTCAAATGTTGGTTTGGTCATTCTGAAATGCCTGAGCCAAAGTCTGTCATCAAAATGGTTGGAAATAATGACCTCACAGAACTGTTTCACACGATTGAGTTCCCAAACACCAGGCATCCGCCTCCAAACGCAAGATAACATGACAATGTTTATTGCGTTTCATTATTCCGTCATTTATGATGTGTGAAAAAAGAGCCACAGTGGCTTTCCCGATTGCAGCAACTTTAATCTTTATTACAGATATTTGCGCCAATTTCCTACAAAGTGACAATTTTGTTATCTTGAACACATGGGATGGAAACTGTGCTTTATTCGCAAATATTTTATGAGATATTCCAATTTCGTGCACAAGTTAAATTCACACAACTTTGGATACATAGCCACTGATAATCATCCTCCCCAGAGAGTTAACCAGTGTGACTAGATCATTGAGTCCGAGTGTTAAACTTGTAAACCAGTTCAGTCTGATTTATGAATCCTTCGGTTCACTTGTGTCAATTAAGAATTACTGATTCTTTGACTCAAAAGAATGATTCCTTCCCGATTTGGAAATTGGTACTTCTCTCATGAACTCATCAAAGAGAGTTTCATCACTTTTTATAGTGCGTTTATGTACTTTTCTGAAGCTTGAAAGTCCTTGTTGACTGAATGGAAAAGCATTTCTCCTATTGTGGTATGCATAAAAAAAGTCTTTCAGCTGGGGAGTGAGTAAATGATGACAGGAATTCACTTTTGGGGAACTATTGCTTCAAGTTATTTTTCTTTATACACAAAGTAGCTACGCGTTCAGCTATAGGAACAGGATATTGTTCTCTACAACAGCAATACTAACAATGCCTTGCACAAAAACCCTCTCAGGTTGCATTTATCTCTCTGATCTCACTTTCCCACTTTCTCACCTCCTGTCAGCTCCATTGTTAATTTCTCGTTCTCGATCATCTTCTTCTTCTCCTCCAGCTCTGCAATTAGATTTTCCTTCAGTTCCACTTTCTTATCGTCAAATTCTTTCACCGCTGCTTTTTTCTCTTTGATGTAGTTCCTCTCCACTTGCTCTGTCTACAAGAAATGTATTTTGCATTAATTAACCTGTCATATCTGTTGCTTTCTGCAGCTATAATAAATCAACAGATACATAAAATTAATGAATTGCATCCTACCTCAAGTTGTAAAAATAGGTCTGAAAAGATAAAGAGAGGGACAGAAAGAGAGAGCACAAACAAGAGATAATCATGTAAAGTTGGCTTCTGAAATATTGACACTGACATCGAGCTGAAAAGCTTTATTATAAATCATTTTTACCAGCGTTACGAAGTCTCTCTTTATACTGCTGATCGAGCTTCTTCATTCTCTTCTGGTACTCCTGCAGTGTGCCTGTGGAAATTAATGAGTATAAAAACTGTTCTAATGTATTCATTTTTAGTTGACATTTTTTATCACTGATGTATAGTACACTTATTAGGGACAATCCCATTGGAATAGCCTGTCTTGATCAAGGGGCACAATGGTGATAGATTACCCCTTCCATTTGAACCTACAACCTTTTGGTAACAAGCCAGGCTACATCACCTTGTTAGACCATTATCAATCAAAACATGCACTTTTCAGGACATATGTTAATAAAAAAAAAATTGTTTTAAATTAAATGAAATACATTTACTATGTGTATACACTGCAAGCCTTAAATGGATAGTTGACCCAAAAATGAAAATTTTGTCATCATTTACTCACCCTCAAGTTGTTTCAAACCTGTTTGGGTTTCTTTCTTCTGTTGATCACAAAGAAGATATTTTAAAGAATGTTGGTAATCAGACACTTGATGGAATCCATTGACTTCCATAGTATTTTTTTTTTCCTCTCATGGAAGTCAATGGATTCCATCAAGTGTCTGATTACCAACATTCTTAAAAATATCTTATTTTATGTTGAACAGAACAAATAAACTCATACAGATCTGGAACAACATGAGGGTGAGTAAATGATGACAACATTTTCATTTTTGGATCAACTATCCATTTAATGCTCAATTCTGATTTATTGCTCAGATCCGATCTTTTTGTTTGGCTGTTCACATTATCTTTTAAACGTGGCCAAAATCAGATGTGAGTGTGAACTGGTTACGGTCCTGCACACGGTGTCATATGGAAGTAAACACAGAGGTTACTGAAGTCAGCATTCACGCGTTCATTTATAAGGTTATGTACAGAGGAAGACAGCAAATTTGTGCACAGGCGATTGGGAGAATGCAGACGAGGATGAGGAGAAAGAGTTTTTCCTCAGGTTTTGCTTGTACAGAGCTGTCATTGTAATACTTGAGTATATGAGTATAACAGCTCACCATCCCTCGACAAAAAAATCAAATCTGAGTCACATATGAGCAAAAATAAAAATCAGCTTTGGGTCACTTTTGCCTGCAGTGTGAACGTAGTGTAGCTTTAGTGTCTGTGCTAGCAGAGATCATTTTCTCCATTGTCAACAGACATGTTTTACTGGATAAGAACATGTGAAAAAAGAATAATGCCTTTTTTTTTCTTTTTTTTTACATTTTACATACTGCATACTGCATATTTATTTACATTGGTTTAAGATTTAGGATAATGCAAGTACATGAGTCAACAAAATATATAACATTGTTCAAATGGTTTTTGAATATTTGAATCCAAAAATCGTACAAATTGTGCCTTAAAAGTGCTCAACTACAAAATTACTTGAGCTTCTCTTAAAAAAGAAAATGCAATAGTGAACAGGAGTATTTCCAGTCACCTTCTTGCAGTTGTTGTAACTGTCGTTTCAGGGATGCCAGTCTGTCTTGATACATCCTGAAATCAAGACAAAAACAAAATATCTCAAAGAAATGATGCAGTTTTATTACATAATATGCACATAGCAGAAATTTGTCACAGACAGACAGATAGATATAAAGACAGGCAGATAGATAGATAGATAGATAGATAGATAGATAGATAGATAGATAGATAGATAGATAGATAGATAGATAGATAGATAGATAGATAGATAGATAGATAGATAGATAGATAGATAGATATGAATACAATATCAATTACAAGGAATACTCACTGTTCTTTGATCTCAACATAGTCGTCTTCATCATGTTTGGCCATATCTGTTTCACTGGCATCTTCTGTGTCTATAATAATAATAATAATAATAAATATAACACCAATAAATTAATTATACATTATAGTATAAGATAAGGTATGGTATCACACTTTTGGCCTTTTAGTTTATGGTTTATTCACGTTATGATTGCACATTTGTAGCGCCATCTAGCGGACAGACATGGTAGCTTTATTTTTTTTTTTTTTTATGGTAACAACCAGATATTCTCCTCTGTTGTTCTTATTTAGAGTGGAAAATTTGGCTGAAAAAAGATACATGTGCCTATAGATAAATCACATTACATATGTTGTTTGCTGACCTTTTTATAACAGAGGAATTAATGTACATAGTGTTTGTATTAACTGCTATATGGGGAACTGTCACAAGATACTAAGATTAATAACAAACAAAGATCTAAGACTATTTCAAAAACATAAATAAGTTAACATGGAAAAAATAATAAGTTAAAGCACACATTTCAGACCAAAGCAATTTGATCCAAAGCAACATACAATGCATTCAGTTCATGTATTCTCTGGGTATGAAACCTACGACTTTAATTGCTAACAATACGTCCTACAGTTTGAATTCAAAATTTTGAGGTACGATTTTTTTTAAAGAAATTAAATTGATGAAAAGTGAAAAAATATTTCTACTTCCAATAAATGTTGTCCGTTTCAACTTTCTTTTCAGCAAAGAATCCTGAAAAAAATGGTATGGTTTACACAAAAATATTAATTGATAATAACAAGAAAAGAAATGTTACATTGAGCACCAAAACAGCATATTAGAATGATTTCTGAAGGATCATGTGACACTGACTGAAGTAATGATGCTTTGCATAGGAATATAGGAATAAAATATATATTTTTTTAAATAAAAAAAAATAAATAAAAACATTTATTGTAATAATATTTCACAATGTTACTGTATTTTTGTCAAATAAATGCACCCTTGTCTTGGTGAGCAGAAGAGACTTCATTAAAACCATCTAACTGACCCCAAACATTTGACTGGTAATACCATTTTCATTCAAAGAACTTAGATTAAACGTTTCTACAAGATTTGAAGAGTTTGACAAATGTGACCCTGGACCACAAAACCAGTCACACATGGGTCAATTTTTTGAAATTGAGATTTATATATCATCTGAATGCTGAATAAATAAGCTTTCCATTGATGTATGGTTTGTTAGTATATAGGACAATATTTGGCCGAGATACAACTATTTGAAAATCTGTAATCAGCGGGTGCAAAAAAATCGAAACATTGAGAAAATCACCTTTAAAGTTGTCCATGTATGTTCGCGATTGTGCTGCATTCACTCACAAAAATAAATGTTTTATATATTTATGGTAGGAAATGTACAAAATATCTTCATGGAACAAGTTCTTTACTTAATATCCTAATGATTTCTAGCATAAAAGAAAAATCGATCATTTTGACCCATTCAACTTGTGACTGGTTTTGTGATCCAGGGTCACAAATGGACATTAGCATATCTTAACATTAAGATTTTGGTTTAAAATATAGTTGTATGAGGGTAATATGCACAATAATTAGTAGTAATAATTAGTAAAAATGTCCCCACAAGGACAAGGATTTCGTATATTGCCATCTTTGTGGGGACATTTTGTACCCATAATAGTAGGGTTTACCAGGCAACACACACGCACACGCACTTTATTCTTCAAGATGTTTCCAATATTTTAAATATTGGAAGCTTTTATTATTAAGGGGAGAGTGAAAATACATTATGTCAAGTACAGTATCTGATCTCTTAAGTCTGATTTCATTCCCATCATCAGTCTCATCTCAAATGTGTTCATGACACCAGCATTAGCTAAGTGAGCGGAGATCAACTCCAAGCATTTCAACCCAAATATTTGCCACCATAAATCAACTGTTTCCCAAAATGATACTTTAAAAGCAAGTAAGTCCTCTGTTGAATCTGATTTCGAGTCTGTATGAGTTTAAAAACACCCTGCTTAATGTAACTTATTTGTTTCCTGACGTGTGCTGCTAACTCTGCTAACTGTTTATCAACAGGCTGGATAGCACATAAAACATACAAATATGAAAATGCATAGCCATTATACAGTTAAATGCGTATACAGCCAACATTAACGTAAAACAATATCACTATACAGATTTAAAAAATGCCGATAAAGTTGCAAAAAAAAGAGCTCGAAAATAAACAGAAAACAACACGACACATGCACACTTTCCTTGCATGTTTACTCATAACTGAGCTCCTATTTTACTATCAGCGTATAGCCAGTTCGCTCATTAGCAATTGAAATATGCCTTTTAATGCATCAATCATAAGTGAATGAGATAAAAAGATAGATAAACTGAAATTACTGTGCGTATTCACCTTCTTCCGAGTCTCTGCCTCTGAAACTGCGATCTTCATCTTCATCCACACTGTCTAGCTCTTCCTCGTCATTATAATAATCCACCATGGGTGACAGTAAAGTCGATGCCATTTATTATATTTATATATTGATAATATTGCAGGAAATACCTATGTGTAAACAATCACACTGCACAGACAACGTTTCAGTCTCGAGCCTCTTTTTTTTTTTCAATTGGAGGGTAGGCCGAGGAATCTGATTGGTGGAGATGGTCAAGTGATGCATGCTGGGAAATGTAGTTTGAACCGCTTGTGCGCAAGTATGACATAAGGGGAATAAGAAAATGAAAAGAGAGAGAGAGAGAGAGAGAGAGAGAGAGAGAGAGAGAGAGAGAGAGAGAGAGAGAATAGTCTCTCTGCGTTTCAAATGTATTGTTCTTATTATCAGCCAAGGAACATGAAGATTTTCTGAAGTTGTCAGTCCCACTTCTGCCTCTTAGTCATTTATCTTGGTCAGGTAAGCGTATTAATGTCATTATGAAAAGACAAGAAAAATACCATTATTTATTGGAATTGCATCGGATGCACATTGAGTTTCATTTCCATCCCACAGACTGCTTTGGGTAGTTATTTCATTGTGCATATTAAAAGTTATTCACGTATTCACACACAATGTATGTTTTTAGGCTAACTGTTTATCATCATTATTATTTTTTTCTTGTGAACAAACAAGTTAGTGAAATAAATTGGGAAGATTTATATTCAAACAGCGTCTCTCCATTTGTGTTGCATAAAACAGAAATACTACTGCTGCTTCTGCTACTACTACAAATAATAATAATACAATCTATAAGATTTGTATTATAAATATATAAATAATTTTATTATAAATGATACAAAAAATCGAATTAAGTGCAAAATGTATTGCATAAAATGAATGCACCAATAACAAAATAACAATAATAATAGCCGATAATAATAATATCATCATCATCAAACTATATTTGTTAGGGGATCAGTTAACTATCAGATTCACAGATTAGAATAACAGGTGTTCAACATATGGTAAGATTCAGCAAAAATGGATCCAACTCATGCTTGGTCAGACTCATTCTACTCATAAATATTGTAATCTATTATTTTAACTTGTCAGCGGGAGTAATCTACGAAAAAGCCTCGATCTAATCATTATTTACTCTAGATTATAATCCTGTCATATCTGTCACACTGCCGTCTCTATTGTGTCTTCATGGGCTCTTCCTTCCTCAGCCGGCAGGTGGCGGCGTAGAGTTTCAAAGCGCTTTGACTCGCGAGATCGTTTATCAGCGCGGTTACCTTGTAGCAGGTACGATGATGGGTTTTTCTAAAAGCGTCAGACGCTTGTCAAGTCTTTGTCAGTCGCGCGGGGTTTAATACAGTATTTATGCTGGATATCATAACACGAACTGTGTGGACGTTTTTTATCATCGCACTGACGGGGGAGATATAGTCATGACGTCTGTCGAAAAATAAAACAGGTTGATGCATTTTTTTCAGGTGTAGGAACACCAAGAAGCCAATTGCAATGAGTTTGGAAGTTTATTTCTTTCAACATTCCACCTTACAAGGACTACAGGGGAAATAAGGTTTATTTTCACGGTTCATCACTGAGAAGAGCGCCTGAAGACATTTGCTTGTAACCGGACTTCTATGGAGTTGGACCTGGATTAAAGATAAAGCTTTGTTGACTTGGTAAGGCCGTTTTTGTTGGTATTCACATTTATTATGGCTTTGGCAGATCATCTGTTTTGTCTTTCAGGGGTATTTCATATTTTTTGATAAGGTGCACCGTGTATTAAAAGCGTCTTTATCGTATCTGGTGTCACTATTCGCGTCTTCATAGATTCCATCTGCGCTCGATTGATTCTCCCTTGATGAACCTTTTAGAAGCATTTAGCCTACAAATGTTCAAGTGATGCAGACAGTGTGTTTAAACTCTTGGACTCAATATAGAATATCCATGTTTGTTATTTTATGTTGACACTCAATTCTTTAATATAATAACATTTTAATAGTTAGGCTAAGTTATTGTATGTGCTCTAAAGACAAATATGGATGATTCTTCAATAAGGCATTTTTTACTGGAAACATTCAACATTTATCTTCAAGTGGATCATTTTTTTTTAAAAAATTTAAAGTTAGATAAATCTTGGACTTGCCAAAAGTTAGAAACTTTTAGCAAAAAATACTGTTTATAGCCATATATATGTGTATGTATGTATATAATGTGTGTGTGTGTGTATGATGTCAAAGTCTTCAAATTAATGCCATTTCTGAACTTCAGACTGTCACATGTTGAGATTGCTTTCCTGCCACTTATTATTTCTATTATAAACAAACATATTTTTTTCAATTGAAATAACTGACAATGTTTTTTTTAAAAACATCTATAAATGTGCAAAGTAGTTTCCCAGTGTTTTATTATTAAAAACACTTTTCTACAGTCATTTTAGAGACAAAGTGTTTTTAAAGGGAACTAGAATAGTGTAACTGACAAATGTTTCAACACTCTTACAAATTAGAGATCAACTTAATTAAAAAGAAAATAAAGCTGTTACAATATATCGTTAACTAAGCAGTATTATTTTATTGTCACCCTTTTTAGAGATTAACCTATGGTTCTGGACTGAGAGTAAATTGGCTGCTTTGCTGTCATGCACTTTATTTCCGTGTGTTTATGTATGTGTGTGTGTGTGTGTGAGCGAACTTAACTATATGCGCACGCGGCTGTTCATCCAGGAAGTCTAGACAGCAAAGACTGACAGACAGGCGAAGATGGGCCATCAAAACGTTTAAAATACTCTATTTCCGGCTGAAATAAATGTTTTTGAACGGTGAATTTTACCCTTGAGCTCCCAGTCATCCTACAGAAAAGAGGTCAGTAACATTTACTACATTGCCATGGGTCTCGTGGATAAAACTGTCAAAGGTTCTGCTTGACATATACGTGCACATTAATTTCAGAGTCATGCAAAAAGAATTAAATACAAACCAGAGTTTTTAACGCGGGTGTCAAAACAGAGTTTAATTATTTTAACTAACACCTGCTGGCGCTTTGCAAAGCTAGTCAGTTTGCTAACCTAACTGTTCAACCCTATCGCCTACCACCCAAACTTTCACTTCCTCTGCGGCTCAAATCCTCACTACGTTCACATTCGTTTTATTTTAATCCATATTGACTCGTTTAAAAATGAAGCGCGTGAGAAGCATGATTCATTTATAAATACAAGCGGCAGCAGCGGATAGACGCACTTCAAACTTAAGGTTAAGATGAATCTGCGTCCAGTTTGACATATTCAGAGAAATGAGGCTGATGTCAGTTAAGGCTGTTTATGGTGGCTCTTTTTTCCTCGTCTTCAGCCCCCGCTCCTTGTGTCGCTATTTTAAGCAGCGCGTCTATCTCTCACACACGCAGCGTTTATTCTGTTGGTTGGAGATCATAATGAAGTTTATAGTCATGAAGAGCGCAGGATAGAAACATCTCACAATGAGGATGAAGGTACTTTTTTTCTACCGTTTTTTGGCGCTGTCAGCGTTATGCGTGAACTAGTTGTTGTTTTTGGGGTCATTTAAGCTAAATAAATAGCCTAAGTGCTGGTGCGATTCTTATTGGAATGGTGGATTATAATAGATTTAATATTCAACGTGAATCCAGTTCGTCTTTTAGCCTATATAGCCTAGCTTATATTGTCATTTACGATTTTCTTGCATTTTCTTCATGGTTTATCTCGTGGTCATGATGGATTGTTTAAGTGGTGGATGCAGATGCACATGCATGATCAATTACCAATGTCCGATTCGTATCTGTGTCCGAATGAATCATACAAGTTGTGATTCGATTCGAATCTTTTCAGTGAATCAGTTCGACAAAAAAGATGTCAGCATCATCACACCGGACTAAGCTATTCGTTCATGAATCGGACTGAATAGTTCCAAACGATTCTTGAGTCAACATCGGTCGGTTCGTAAACGATCCGGTTAACAACTCGCTAACTGGAGAACCGTCTTTATTTCGAATAAAGCTAGATTCATCCCTGCAATAAACTGACAGATGAAATCACAATAAATTATTAATGCAGCTTAATAGAAAAAACGTAATTATTATAATAATGTGGTGGAAAAGAAATGCTGAAATCGTGCTTCGAAAGAATCGATTTACATAAATGAGTCAGGGTCTCCATCACTGTGAAGCAAGTCATGTAATGTAGGCTTACTGATAATCATCGGCACAGCTGTTTTTCAGATAGAAGTGAAACTGGGTCGATTTCGGTGCTTATGTGTATGTCATCCTACTACTAGACCTGCTATGCAGTGTTTTTTATACATTTGATTACTCTGTACAATTTGTAGTATTTCTTATTTTTATTGATTGAAATTGTTCTGGTAGGTCTATTGTAGTTCATTCCTATATGCTTGTAATTAGCTTCTTTGTTCGAATTTTATCACTTATTTGACTGTTTACTTCAACTGTTTTCGTTCATTTAAGACAAAACCAACTGTTTATGAGGACACCATTTTGTGTGTATTTGTGCATTCATGCGCAAGAAGACTCGTACAAGAACTCAATTCAGTATCTCACAGACTCAGAAAACGGTGCACAATGTAAATGCTGAATTGAGTTATCTTTGGCATCTTCTTAAATTTGAAAATGGTTTGAAATCCCATTAAAATTCGCGCAGGAATCGATAAGCAGAATTGAAATTAAAATTTTATTACAAGTATCCTTAACTATCCGATTCCAGAATTGGAATCGATTATCGATTCCCAAATTAGTGTTTGAGGAAGATATAGCCTAGTTCCAGAATTTGGAAATGTTTGCAAGGTTTACCATAAAACTATTTGAAATGTATTGGAAAAAAAATCTGATTCACTTAGTTGCAGGCAAACTATCATTGACTGCACAAAATCTGTGCTTTTACATTTAGTAACAGAATTAATTTCTTCACTAGTAGTGGAAAAGCCTATAGTGGCTTAAGATCAATGCTGGTAACTGAAAGGTTGAAGGTTCGAACCCTGCCGGAGGTGATTCATGAACTATCAGCATTGTGTCTTTGTTTGATTAAAGCACTTAATCCAGGTTTCCTTCAGGGGGTCTGCACTGATAGTAAGTGTGCTGTAAACTTGCTAAACTCTTCTCTGCTTATGTGTGGGCATTGGGAGACCATTGTATTATTGGCTTCAGGTTGACTCTTTAGTTTAGTTACCGGTAGTTTAGTTATTAACAATTTGGTGACCGATCAAGGTGAACTCTGAAACTCTAAGTCTGTGTGTGACTCAAGGTTTAATGGTTTATTGCTCTCACACACATCTTTTATAGATGCTCTTATCTGATTGCTGGATGTTTGGTAACTGGGACATTCCTAAATTAATAGCATTAAGACTAGTCATGTTTTCATTACAGGAAATACACTTGTTTGTCAGTGTTACTAACTGTTTCAACATGAACCTGTTTAAATGTTGCTTTGACAGCATTTGCCTCTATTTTCTATCCATTTCATGTCATGATGTGAGGTCAGATTATATATTTGCTGAGTCTACAAAAATATGAGAAATTCTCAGAAACTTGTTTAAATTAATTTAATGTAATTTAGTAATAAATCATTTATTTTGTAATATATCATTAGTATTTATTTTATCATTAGTATTATTGGTATCAAGAATTGAAAGTGAAAATATGAAAACAATTGGAAAGCCCAGACTTTCCAAGCCAGCAGCATGTCAATTAAAGAATCGTGCCAGAAGATAATTGATTTAATATGGTTGGTATTTAATATGATAGGTATCATGTAGTGATGCTCTGAAATTTCGGAAGTCCAAAATATTCAGCTAAAATGACAAAAATATATATTTTTGGTTTCAAATGAAATAGCTTTGAAGGGTGACAGTGACGTTTAATTAGCACTCCTCTGATGACGTGTTTTGACTGTGTCAGTGTCTATTTCGTATTGTCAACATTGTGGACGCACTTGATTTCACACACTTCAAATATGTACAAATTTGTTTGGCAGAAATAACAAGGCGGCTCGTTTCAGAAGAACTTTACTATGACCGATTAATATTTATTAAAACTTAGTCCAATACATATACATTTAATTTTAGCTATTGTTATGCATGTTTTTACTATCTTTAAATTAGTGTGAGATCACACCTTCGGTTGGGGTGTGGACAGACATTCATGGATTTATGTTTTGACATTTTTTGTATAGCATATTTGTTAATGAAAGAAGGCCAGTCCAACGTTGGCTGTTAATATGGTCTTTGTGTATGTAGTAGTGTAGAATGAGTGGTGTCATCTGTCTTTGACAAGGACTATGTTGTTAGGCCAACTTGAAGCCACTGCTCAGTTCAGACACACACACATACTAGGTCATACCACACATCACCACACATTATAAATGTAGTTTTGCTATTTTCTCTAGTGAGGAGAATTTATAAGGGTCTCTTGTTGATCTAAAGGTGGTTGTTCACACTCCCAAGTCTTTCCAGGCAAGCATGAGTTTCAGTGACCAAACCTCTGTTTAGAATCCAGCTTGTCTAATTCACCATCTTGGCTAATTTTAGTTCCTCTAAAATATGAGTTAATGATGTAGTAGCTTCAAATGAGTTGACCACAGTCCATGCGCTCTGTTTTTGAACTGACTTGCCCTCCATCGCTCCTTTGATGGCAGCACAGGGAGTCTGTGAGTGGCCTGAAAACACCCAGCTCATTATAATTAGCGCTACTGATTAAACCTCATGGACTTCTCTGCCCGTGTAATGTGTACCCAATCAATTCTTTCACTGCATGTCATTCCGGGCTTTAACTTTGTAAACTCCCTTTTTTGTTCCGCTCTCAGTAATGTTATGTTTCTGTTCCCTACATAGAATGGGAATCTGGGGAATTCAGGGAAATTCTGAGGTCAACTTTAATGTTAGATAGACCTGCGTTTGTCATTTACTTCTCTCTAGCTGCCCTAGCTGCTTTTACATTGCAATTTGCATGTGCATGACATTGCAAGTGTATTTACCATACTCTGCTTAAGGGTGTGATGGAGTTAACATCAGTGTCTGTTCTATTACAGCAGATCTGGTGTCATTCAAATAGCTACTGTAGAAAGAAAAAAATGTGAAAGTTTAACTGACTTGTTTAGATTGTCTTCAGAGAAAACCTTAGCAGCAACGCTGAGAATGCAGCTTTTGCTTCTGTTGTTACAAATTGAGTTCTGGTTGATACGATAATTAGATTATTTTCATTTTGTGGCTGACATTAAAGTTATTATGACGTTTTGTTTAAAAAAATTACAAATAAACCACCAAAAACAAATTGTTTTAAATGCAATAAAGGAATTTAGGCATCAATGTACAGTATGAAAAATGGATATTCATTTTAAGATTTGCTAAAGGTTACATTTGTCAGTGTTTTATATTAACTGTTAATTGCAGCATTAAATAACACTATTAACTTTAAGGCTGCATTTATTTGATCAAAAATATAGTATAAATTTCAAATAAGTTTTTTATTTTTATTTGAATGTAATTTAATCCTGTGATTTTGCACTGAGACGTTTATATTTGCACCGGAACAGTGGATTGCGGCTTTGAAATCGAGTGCATTTGGACTTATTCTTCCAAACCGTCAGTGGTTGTCAGGAAAACACTATAACGCCTGTCTTACACCTGTGTACTGCCCAAGTCCTGCTTTCTTCTCCGACATAGAGAACAAACAAGATGACAGCACGATCGCCAAAATGTTGGTGACATTCATTATCATGTAAACATAATGGCCGATATATAGTCACCAAAAATGATTGAGGTCATGTACATATATTGTGCGATAAGTCGATATATTGATTATTGCGACAGCAACAGGTTAGTCCGCTTAAATCATAACTGACTGTGTTTAAGTGAATACTCGCCAAGACCAGCATTTTGACATTATTTTGTGTGTGTTTGTCTGTTTAAGTGCAATAAACCGCGGGAAAAAAACCCTCAATTTAGTACTGAGAGGTGGCTTTATGTGCACACACTGGGTGTGAGCACAAAATCTGTGGGAATGAGTTAAATTCTGCACAAATATGTGCAATCCCATGCCGAAATTCAAGCCCTGTAAACACCAACAATTTTCATCCAGAGCAAATAAAACGAGGCTTATATAACTCGCTGTCGGAGAGATGAGAGAGTGTGAAAGCGCAGCTGGTATCGTGTCTGCGGAAAATGAGTATTGGAAGCGTTTCAGATATTTCAGTATCGTTTCGTTATGTATCGAAAAAAGACTACAATGAAAAAGTTCTAAAAGTCAACCTGTCCAAGTGGCCATAGCAGTGACTGCTGAAATCCACCCCCATTTGGTGGGTTGGTGGGTGGTAATGTCAAGCCCTGCCAATAACCGATACAGACAACAAAGAAGAGAAGACAATATAGAAGACCATTTAAGCAAATGCTTGCTACAGCGCCCCCCCAGCATTGCTGAGAATGTAATGTAATGTTGTAACGGCGTTCAAGTGCATGAATAATGCTCTGCCTGTTTAAAAACGTCACCGAATGCCAATTCCACCAAATCTTTCTTCTTAAGATCATTGACTTCGCAACATCTGCACAAGCGCAACATAGAAGTTCCTCGCCATAGAAAAGCGTGATCAAAAAAGTTTGAGAACCACTGATTTAGATGGACTGACTTATCTTCCTACATCAGTGTGAGGTGAGGAATGAGTCTTTCGTCACTTTTCATGACCTAAGCAGCCTGTTACGCTGCAGGCCCATCTCCCTCGGTTACCCAGAGCCTTGTCTTCTGGGACTCTTCTCTCTCAATCTCTTCCATGTGAGCTCAACGTCTCTGTTGAAAAATGCATCAGGATGGGAGTAACCATGCTGGCAGTCAGACGGGGCGACTCGAGAGTGTATGGCCCAGTAGGAAAGCGCATTAAAAATTAAACCTCTGCTGTCAGTCGTAATGTTCAACTGATCAGTTTCAGTGAGGCTCGTAGAAAAAAACGCCGCTCAAGATAACACAAGGAATGATTTCCTTGGCGATGACACTCACATGTGCTGATTTTAATGACTGTATTGAAAGCTGTATGAACTCGTAAAATACATTTCCTTCTGACGCTTTAGGTAATTGCATTGCTCCAGTGGATTCAGTTACCGATATTGACCGCAGCCCCTTTGCTTGTTCACAATAGCGGCCCTGTCACAGTTAGGTGGCTCTCTGGGTCACGGTACTGGAGAAATAAAAGCTGCACTGTCACACAGAAATGTCTGCTGTTGTCAATTGGAAAAAAATGTGAGAAATAGATCGCTGTCATTAGGCCAAACTGGAGGCACGTGAGTCACTGGTCTGCCACTTTGAAGACATATATGCCTCATATGAATTGAATGGAATTGAATTAGATATTATCATTTAGCAGGGAATGAATTCAGTGTCCTTAATTTGCTGAACTTAGAAGGTAATTTACCTCTTTTGGACAATGAATTGTGTGCCAAATAGCTTAATAAACCCAACTTTTGAACCTGAAACCTGATTTTTTTAAATGTTTTTGAAAGAAGTATCTTATGCTTACCAAGGCTACATTTTATTTGATCAAAAATGCAGTAAAAGCAGTAATATTCTGAAATATTATATTAAGACCATTTAATGCCTGACACCCCGTGTCCTAACTACACACGACGCAACGCGTGATAAAAGGTATCTTTTCCATGTTAATCAGAGTTTTTGTTTGTGACGTCGCGGCTGGAACAACAAACACAAATTGTGGCAATGATAATCTCAGGTACTGTTTATGTGCTTTATTCAATGTTAAAGGCGTAATGTGACTTTGAATATAATTTAGTGATATTACAGCTTTGTTGCTGTAAAAGCAACAATGGATAATTCACCTCAGATCTTGAAATCCGGTACCCTGGAAATCCAGAGTTCTCGCGAGAGCACAAGTTGAATTTGCTCAGTGAGTTACTCTGGCGTCGAGTAATGATGCTCATTAAATATGCCCTTCTATCCGAGCTGCACCAATCACATCGGGTTATCTGATATAGGCGGGCCAGAGGCGAGCTAAACGGATGACGACAGCGCTGTGACGTCGAAGTCATTGGTAAACATTGCAAGATGGCTATGGATGAACACCAGTTGTTTGAAATGGCTTTGGCCGCTACAATGGACGAGTTAGACTTGGCTTTTTATCTAAAACAGGAACAGAAGACGCCGCTCGAATCGTTCCTTTGCAAGAAGGGCGTTTTTGCTGTTTTGCCGACCGGATACGGCAAGAGTCCAATCTACCAGTTAGCTCCGCTGGTAGCTAAGCGTATGGGGCTTGATGTTGTGATTGGTCGTAGTGTTATCCAAATGCGTGCCGTGCAGTGAGATTTTCAAATGCATGCTTGGTGCCGCCCCTCGAGCTGGCCGATTTTCATTAGTCGATGCCAGACCATTAATCTTTCAGATTTAGGTCTGGATTTCCAGGCTAGAAACTAGGCCTAAACAAATGGAAACGAGAACGTCCAAACTGTGATCAAACAAGTGTATTATTTGACAAATATTGTTTTAGTAACTCAGTAGCCTATGAATTTCTAATAATGTTTAAATGGTGTAATATTTGTGAATTTGATTATGTAGCCTACTTATCCATTTTCTTGCGATTGCCATGAGGGTTACTCTCTGGTGCGGTGCACTTGCCGTCCGTCCACACGCTGTTCTGATTGGCTGTGGGTTTTGATTGATTTTGACATATCTCGCAGACGCATTGCGTCTAGTGTGGACAGACAAATTATTTGTCGCTGGAATCTTATCGCATCGCGTCCGGTTAGGACACGGTGTTAAAGTGAATACGTGATACGAGAATAAGATATCAGTGCAAGTTGCTTTCAGTTAAAACAGCTCAAATATACATTTTAGTCTGGGACTAGCTTAAGCCTTGTCTGTGAAACCAGGGGAATATGTTATAAAATACAAACATATATACAAACATATCGTTTGCCAAGCCACGTTATTTTTTATTTGCTGTGCCTGTGCTGTTAGTAGATTACTCGCACCTGATTATCATCTGCTCTGTTTGCACTGCTCTTTGTAGATTGTGTCAATCATTTTGGAAATGTGTAGGCCTACTTTACTTGTTGAATTTAAGTAGCCTACATGAACAATAGTGTATGCTTCACCAAGTGTTTTAATTAAATTTGTATTTTAGTTATTTGCAAATAGTATTATAATTTGGTAGTGAAATCTCCTGGTTCCAAAATCCTTCTACACAAAACCACTATATAATAAACATCAAGTCTCTTCTGATGGAATGTGATTGTGTTGCATTGCACGGCATTTTCACTTTCTGTGTGGACAAGTCACTTGTTTTTGGGAGCTTGTTACATCACATATTTGATTTTTAATGTCAGCCTGATTTGTACTGTCATCATGTACTGTTACATAGTTTATGGTGAGTAAAACTGATTTTTGTTTTGATGTATAACTTTTTTCTCAAAGGAAATATGCCTGTGTGTACAGTGCACATACATTGAAGAAACGTTACCTGAAGGCCTATTTCAGGTCCACCTCTCTCTCTCTCTCTCTCTCTTTCTCTCTCTCTCTATTTGTTCACATGCATCTGTAGTTTGATCATTGTAGTTCATGGATGGCTGTTCTGTTACCCCATTACACCTCCTATAACCTCATATCATTATTTGCCAGTGCTGGTGTAAATAGGGTACAAAATGTTTTGTGATGCAATCAGTGAAACCACATTCAGAGGTAGACAAAAAAAAAACAACGTTTTGACACATCCTCTGTTGACGTACAATCTAAAAATAAATATGTACATATTTTGCGTGTGTGTACACGAGCGTGATTTGGAACAGGCCCCCTGTTTCTCTCTGTTTGACAGACAGTTCAGTCGATGTGAAGAGAGCGTGAGGTAATGAGTAGTGTTCTATAAATAGTCACCACTCCCCCGTCCTAAAGCCCTCTGTTTCACCCATCTGATGTGCTGGCTGCCACACAGTAAACAGTGCTAACATGCAGTTTATAGCATCTTTGAGGATTTAGGTGATAGAAGTTTTATTTTAAATCAATTTGGCCATGTTATTTGATCTTTATTGAAACAAATCTTTAATGAAACAAAGCAACAGCAATATAATAAAAGACATGAATGATAGATTGATATATTTTTATATTAATAAACCCAATTAACATGAGTGTACCTAACATATAACTCTAGTCTTTTTACAGCGCCAAACAATTGAGAATTAAGAATTCAACTAGGTCACAGCTAAGCATATTGGTATTTTACAATGACTAAATTGGCTCAACCAATCAGATTTTAGTGGGCGTCTATTGTTCATTTTACAAAATTAAATAAGTATTGTAATACAATGAATAATGATACAACAGTTGTGTAGCCATCTATGATTTTTGCTATTATTATTATTATTATTAATAATCCTATAGTTTTTTTTGTCATTGTATGACTTTTATTTGCTTATATTAAGTGTGTGTGTGTGTGTGTGTATATGTGTGTGTATATATATATATATATATATATATATATATATATATATATATATATATATATATATTATATGCGTGTGTGTTTATGTACATGTTGTGTATGGTGTGTGTGTGTGTGTGTATTTGTACACGTTGTATATGTTTGAATATATAATGATATCTATTCGTTACTGTGAAATTGGTTCTGCATATCGTCTAGCAGACACACAACTCAAAAATAAATGATTGCTCATAAAAATAGTATGGATTGATTGCTATTTTTATGTGTGACAATAAACAGCTACAGCCAGTTGCTTTTTTTTTGCCATTTCTTATTCAGTATGAAATAATTTTGTAAACATCTTAACATTTGCTCTTACAAGTATGTAAGATATTCGGTCTATGAATCTCTAAGTTGAGTTTGTGAATAGCTATATTGCATTACTTTTGGTCTGTTGAAGTTCAGCTCCATTAAGCAGGCACATGTTCCCATGGGGATGTGATGTAGTCCAGGCCAGCTCTCCTACTGGAGCTTTCTCATTGGGTCACTGACAGCTCTCACCATCTTCAATGATATCTCATATCCCATAATGCCTCATCTGTGTCTGTACCAGTGTCATGCTCTAGCCTGTTCACATCAGTGTGATCCGACGCTGAAACACATACGAAGGGGGTCTTTCTATCTTTCACATTTACATTTTCCAGTTTACTCACTGTCTGGGGAATTCTCTCTCTCCCTTCATCTTTCTCAACATCTGACATTCCTCTCCTAATGTGTCATTCATCTCTCTCTTGCATAAAAGACATTGCTACATCCACACATAAATGGAGCTTTAACCCTTTTCAGTCAAGAAGACAGTGTTTGAGTGCTTCCTATAAGCTTGGGTTTTCATTCCATCATTTTTGTCAGCCCAGATGTTTGAAAATCTCTCTCTGTACATTTGACACTAATAATCTCGCCCTTGTGTCTAGTAACATAGACACTGAACAAATGTAATCCTGCAACAGATAAGCATTTTTAAATGTCACTGGTACAAGACATTTTCAACGGATTCTTCTGTTCACGTGATTCTTATTATTTCCTTTGTTTTGTTTACTGGCAGTTGCATTCTAATATAAATATTAACATGTAATCTTGAGTTCCCACCAAATCCAACAAGAAGCATGAAGAGTAAATATTTGCATATATTTGACATAATCTAGACATAATCTCTTTGACATAATCACTATGGTTTATGTGATGGTAGTTTCGCTTGTACAGATTTTGACTATGCAATGAAAATATTAATACATGTGCTACGTGTTTCAGAGTGAAGTGCTGCACTGTGTTCTCATTATCCACGGGTGTTTGCAGTGTCTCAGAGAAAAAAAAAAAAAGTTTGACGGTTTAACGTTTGAAAATAAGACATTCACAAATATTACTACTGCAATTTTACAGTTGTAATGATTTTTTTAAAGTAGCCTACTTAAAAACTTTTGTTTCATTTTGTAGTAAAAATTTCAAATGTAATATTTCCTTTTTTATATATTTGCATGTAGTAATAATCATAATTATAATAATAATTATAGCCTTACTGATATATAATAACAAAACTTTGGCCAATTTGTGCAGCCCAACAAACAAGCACAGCTTTGTTTTTAAAATCGCACATCTATCGGTCTATCTGTCTATCTTTGCCCTACATCTATCTATTTCTTCTTAAAAAGCACTTTTAGTAATCTGTATCCAGTAAACAATTTTGTTTCCGTGCAGAATGGTAGAAACTATTGCACCCTGACTTCAGAAAGTGGCATCAGATTCACAGACCAGATTAGAGTTCACCAGATCAAGAAAGTGTTTGCCATTTAAGTGTGCAGTTTGCGTCAGACGGTAAGTGAACGGACTGTGGGCGGTCCGTGGGTGTGCCTTCTGAGGCTAACACCCAGGTGAACGTGAGCTAACCTGCTGAACATTATGTGGATAAACTGATATAAGATATTTTCAAAAAACTTCTGGGATTTTATCCATGCAATGAAAGGCAATGGGGTCCAAAAAGTATTTTGGACTTCAATGTTCTTTAAAATATCTTTTTTGTTCCACAGATGAAAGAAAGTCATACAGGTTTGGACATGTGGATGAGAATTTTCATTTTTGGGTGAACTATCCGTTTAAGTAATACAAAGGTAATGCATGGCACTCTCAGGGCTCTACGGTAAGCACAGTCCAACATTTAGGAGCACGGACAACTGAAAGGTTTTTTTTCCTTAAACGACACAATATTAATGCCACATATAACATGCACAAGTATGGAGAGAATTCAGAAACATAGCGTGTGACAGAAGTTTACCTTATAAACATTTAATATTTTCAGTTTTAGAAAAACAGTTACACTGGCTCTCCTCAGAAAACACTAAAAACATGCATAAATTCATACATTTCATACGCACAAATACACTGCACAGACGCTGAAGTGTAGTCATCAAATGTACACTGCTCAAAAAAATAAAGGGAACACTTTTTAATCAGAGAATAGCATCAAGTCAGTTAAACTCCTGGGATATTGATCTGGTCAGTTAAGTAACAGAGGGGGTTGGTAATCAGTTTCAACTGCTTTAGTGTTAATGAAATTAACAGCAGGTGCACTAGATGGGCAACAGTGAGACAACCCCCAAAACAGGAATGGTTTTACAGGTGGAGGCCACTGACATTTTTTCCCTACTCATCTTTTCAGACTGTTTTTCACCAGTTTTGCATTTGGCTAGGGTCAGTGTCACTACTGGTAGCATGAGGCGATACCTGGACCCTACAGAGGTTGCGCAGGCAGTCCAGCTCCTTCAGGATGGCTCATCAATACGTGCCATTGCCAGAAGGTTTACCGTGTCTCCCAGCACAGTCTCAAGAGCATGGAGGAGATTCCAGGAAGACAGACAGCTACTCTAGGAGAGCTGGACAGGGCGGTAGAAGGTCCTTAACCCATCAGCAGGACCGGTATCTGCTCCTTTGTGCGAGGAGGAACATGATGAGCACTGCCAGAACCCTACAAAATGACCTCCAGCAGGCCACTGGTGTGAATGTCTCTGACCAAACAATCAGAAACAGACTTCATGAGGGTGGCCTGAGGGCCCGACGTCTTCTAGTGGGCCCTGTGCTCACTGCCCAGCACCAGGGAGCTCGATTGGCATTTCCCATTGAACACCAGAATTGGCAGGTCCGCCACTGGTGCCCTGTGGTTATAACAAATGAGAGCAGGTTCACCCTGAGCACGTGACAGACAGGAAAGGGTCTGGAGAAGCCGTGGAGAATGTTATGCTGCCTGTAACATCGTTCAGCATGACCGGTTTGGTGGTGGGTCAGTGAGGGTCTAGGGAGGCATATCCATGGAGGGACGCACAGACCTCTGCAGGCTAGACAATGGCACCCTGACTGCCATTAGGTATTGGGATGAAATCCTTGGATCCATTGTCAGACCCTATGCTGGTGCAGTGGGTCCTGGGTTCCTCCTGGTGCACAACAATGCCCGGCCTCATGTGGCGAGAGCATGCAGGCAGTTCCTGGAGGATGAAGGAATGATACCATTGAAGGGCCACCACGCTCACCTGACCTACATCCAATAGAACACCTCTGGGACATTGTGTTTCGGTCCATCTGACATCACCTGGTTGCACCTCAGACTGTCCAGGAGCTCAGTGATGCGCTGGTCCAGATCTGGGAGGAAATATCCCAGGACACCATCCGTCGTCTCAGTAGGAGCATGTCCCGAAGTTGTCAGGCATGCATACAAGCACTTGGGGGCCATACAAACTACTGAGAACCATTTTGAGTTGCTGCAATAAAATTTCAGCAAAATTGACAAGCCTGCTGCATCATTTTTTCACTTAGATTTCAGGGGTGTCTTTGAATTCAATCCTCTGTAGATTGATTATTTTCATTTCCATCAAACGATGTGGCATCCTTTTGTTCATAACACATTACCCAGTTCATATTAGTATAGATATCCAGCATGATATTTTTCCCCATTGAGATCTGATGTGTTTTCAAAGTGTTCCTTTAATTTTTTTGAGCAGTGTATTTAAAAGGACAGTCACCAACAAATAAAAATTCTGCCATTTACCAACCCAAATGTCGTTATACACCCATAATATTAAAAAATGCCTTCAAGTGTGTTCTGAAGATTAAAGAATGATAATAAATGAATAATATATTAAATAACAGAATTTTCATTTTTGGGTGAACTGGCCTTATAAAAGCTCTAAATTGACATCTGCTCTCACTGCTGAACACAATTAATGTTTCTGCCACACAATGTAGGCTACAGCAATCAGATGGCCCAAATTTCGTGAATGGGATCTCTTCTTCCGCTATCATGTATGCAGTGTTGAATTTGATTTTTAGTTGTCAGAGAGCTTCTGCGTTTGTAAGGCTAATTTGCCTGTTAGCGGCTGCCTGAATTGTACGGGGATTATTAGGTTGCGACCTGTTAATGAATATGTCCCTGCAGTGTAAATGACGCTGGGAACTGCCATGCTTCACTAGCGATTCTCGCTTGAAGTGTGAATGTCTGCACACAAAAACATTGTTGGCCCTGCTAATTCTGCACCGGCTTCTTTGCAGTTATTTGCACAGCATAACATCTTTATCTTGCTCGTATTGTAGCCACGGAAAAGCGTCTAGCCATTCTTTTTGAAACCTGTACTGTTTAACATTACCTGTCACTGATATTTTCTGCTTCTTCTTACAAGGAACAACAGCACCAACATCTTGCTCTTGTTCAACGTCTTGTTCTTTTTGTTCGAAGATACTCTGTTCTGCCTCGATTGAGACAGAACTTTTAAAGTAAAATGTGATGCTCTTCATCCCAACACAAGACAATTTCAACGCTACAGTCGTCTCAATACTCTGGTTGACTGGCATTAAAAAGCAACCAATTGCAGTGCGAAACATCACTGTTGATATGTAACGTACATGTAAGGGCATTTGGGAGTTGTAGTTTTTAGCTTCGATCGGGTCAGTCGCACAAGTGCGCCTAAATCTCTTTTCATGGTCGCACACAGAAATTTTTAGTCACGAATGC
Organism: Abramis brama; assembly: GCF_963993115.1. Lineage (NCBI taxonomy): Eukaryota > Metazoa > Chordata > Actinopteri > Cypriniformes > Leuciscidae > Abramis > Abramis brama. Next base: position 9,338,748 of record NC_139967.1, on the reverse strand, counting down.
GACTGAAATGGTCGCACTGTAGAGCCCTGAATCTAGCTGTTTTAGCACCCATCACTCTGTGTGAGGTAGAATAGCACATCAGGATTTGGGAGAAGCAAAGGAAATGCTAAGGGTGCTTCTCAATACTCAAATTGATGCTTCCTCGCTCCTCCGTCCTCCAGCCCGTGTCCTCGAAACCGATCGAAGACAGCCACCTTGAAGGACATCTCGATTCTCTTATTACACCGCAAGCTTCCTGAGGAGTCATGAGTAAGAATACACAAGTGTATCCTTCCATCGCATCCTAAGGGGGTGGAGCTAAGATGCAAGGAAAGGAAGCAATGAGTAAGAGTATCAAACAGTGTCTTGCGTGTAGTAATCATTTCCTGTGGTGACAGATGCTCATATCCTGTCTTTCAGGAAGTGATCTCATGGCGCCTTACCATCATGTTTTGTTTACGGTAGATGTGCGGTGCATTTTGTGGTGATTAGCAGCTGCGCGGTCATTTTAACAGAAAAGCACCACATCTTAACCAGTGTAACATGATAAAGTGACTAGCAGTAAAAGAGTTTTAACTGACTACAGGACAGATAAATTGCTTGTTGGTGGAAACACGGTGAGAGGCTTGACCAGACTAATTTGCATAGATGTAGAGAGACAGCAAGAGATCAGATAAACATAGAGTTGAATAACAGAAGCTTTATAGAACTGACAAATCAATAGTCAGGTATACAAGACGAAACATGTGGCCTACTCATATTCAGCCACATCAGAGTCTTGATGTCACATCTATCTGTTTTGGATCTTTTTTGGTTCTGATGTCCCCTGTGCAGTGAGTTCCTGGTAACACACACACACACACCTCGACATGCTCTCGGGGGAATGATGAGTCAGGAACAGCAGATGACAGCACTGTCTGGTCAGGACCATAATTGCTGCTGCACACTGGGCCTAAAGGGCTCTACTAGATGCAGCAAGGGCTTATGGGAATGACATATTCCACTTACCTTCGCAAATGTTGACGGAACCTGACAGACTGCTGGAGTAGGGACGGAGGTTATTTTAATTTCTTTTAATTTAATTTCTTCACTTTTTCCTGTAGGGATGACATCGGTTTGACATGGGGTTTTCAAACTGCGCTCTGGGAATCCCCGGGTGGGGGGTTCAAAGGGGTGCTATAGGGGATTTGTCGAAAGGTTCTGAGAAAAAATAATAAATACATTTAAAAGATTGACCAAATTTGACATTAGTACATCCTGCATTTTAAAGACTATTCACAAATCATGAGATTAATCAAAATGGTTTTATTGACAGCTATAGTTTAATGTTTCTATTCAGGTTTAGCAGGTTAAAATGTAAAATATCGGGAAATATCTGGTCAATTTTGAATACAGTTATTTGCAGGAAGATCATCATATTTTGGGGTCTGTGGCAATAAAAGTGTTAAGCCTCCACAGTTTCATAAGTTTTGGTTAGTTCACTCAGAAATGGAAAAAAAATCTCTGTTTGTATCCCATTTTTCCAAAGAAGAGCTCTACATTTTCAGTTTGTATTGTGTTTTTCTCTATTTTGTTGGGTGTCTTGGATCTTTGATTTCTGTTTTGATACCTGTGCACTCACTTTCCACTTTTTGGTAAAAAGTCCAAATTTAGAAGCAGGAATTCATCAAAGTAACTGACACTCAGTAGTGCATTAGTGCTCTGAATGATTAATGGAGTTTGTGATCCAAAATGTGTTTTTCCTTGTTTTATTTCTGGTCACTGCTTCCTCCCCCAAAGCAAATAAGCAAAAAACAGACAACTCCGAACCAAATAATTTCACTCAAATTCCACTTTAATACACACAAGGTGCAGACATTTTTTTTTGCATAGTTTATTTATTTATATATTTTTAAATGAATGATTTGATTCGGTGCATTCTGGGAAATGGATAGAACGACAGCGGGTGTGAGAAGGAAAAAAAGAGCCTGACAGTGCACTAATTTCATTCCCAAATTAGTTTGATCCTGAGATAAAAGCTGAAGTCACAACTTTGAACGTTCCTTTGCGATGATGTACATAATTCATATGGTTGTCAGTGTATTTTCTGAAAACAAACCCAACGCACGGATGATGATTCAGTGGCCTAGATGTGCGTCGTTTGACCCGTTTCCCTTCTGAGCTTTTACTTCCTGAGGTTTTCCTTCGCAACATTTTATCTCTCTATTTCAATTTCCTCTTTCCTGCCTGGTTTTACGTCTTATTGATCTCAAGTTTGTACAATTAAAACCTTTCACCTTCTGTTTGCTGCAACAGCAGTGTAATTTGGTTCATAATCATCATCGGCAGGTGCTCTCTGCAGTGTTGTATCGACATGAAAAAAAGTATTTCATGCACATTTCCCACATGACTTGAACAAAAAGCTTTTTAAGGCCACTATGGCCTCTTTATATCGTAATTATGAGACAGTGTGAGTGCGACAAGTTATTAAAAACTCCTATATATGTAAGGGGTTTTGGCTGTGTGTGTGTGTGTGTGTGAGTGAGCGAGTGAATATAGTAGCTCCATTTTAGGTCAGCTACTCTTAAAGGCTTGTGCACGAAATTATGCAAATGAGTTCCAAATCCCCAGAGACTTCCAGGGCCCAATGACATCATCATCATCATCTCCAGCTGATGAGACTCCAGATAGCCGGCTTGGTTCCTCCGGTCCCTCGTCGATTATACACACTCTCACACGCATGTACACACGATAATACTCATTTGTAAGTTTTATAGTGTGTGTGAATGGGGAAATGAAGACAGTGGAAGTCATAAAAGGACATTAAAGGGAATGCTAATGTTTTTAGAGGTATGACTGTGTGGTCCCTTGGAGCGCTCACTCTGTGTGGCTTTAATTCATACTCTTTAGAGTCTAAATATTTGATGGTGTAAAAAGCCGGTGGTTTGTGTTTTGTGCCAGGGAAGCAGCAGCACTTGTGTGTGTGTGTGTTTGACTAAAGCATTAATCTCTCTGCTCTCTCTGATTGGAAAATCCTGTTGGGTTTAGGGCAGCTCTTCTTTGAATCTAGAGCATGGCAGTAGTGTGTGTGCATATCTGCATATGTTTCCAGAGAAAATCAGTGTGTATTTTTCATGAGTTTTAAAATGTATAGTTGTAATGTGTTGAGGTGTGTGGTTAAAAGGGGGAGGGGAGGGAAGTGAGCATTATTCTAGCTGATTTCCTGTGTGAGCTTGAAAGACAGAAACCGTTGTGCTCATATGTAGGTGCAGGAGTGTGTAGGGTACATTCCTGTGTGTGTGAACAGATGCAAGAGAGTTGATTCACCACCTGTGGTGATCAAATCACCCAAATCCACACAGAGTAGTACAGTATGTGACCATGTGCTTATCTCAAATCATATTTCACTCTGTCATCAGCTGTTTGGGCTAAAACAGAAGTACAAATTAAGCCTCAGTATCAGGTCAATTTGAGATAATTTAAGGTCAAACTCTCATGTTCCGCTTTGATGGTACATCTAGCCTAAGGGTGGTTGACATATAAGCCTGAAAAACTTTTTTTTAATTCAAATATTAGGCATACAAAAATATTTATTTGTGATCTCTTGAATTTCCAAAAATATAATGTGGTCTTTTAGATTTTGTATTGGAAATTGGATTTATTCACAATTTGTTGCATTCGTGCCTAAAATTGTCATATGGTGTGACATAAAAGTTATTCTATATAAAATGAAAATGGGATATACTCTCCCTAAGGATCTAACTTCACCATAAATCTGTATCATTTCTATCTTAAATTTACATTTTGTATTATTATTCTAAATCATCATGCAAAGTAAGACATCTCTCCTCAGCCTATTCAGATATTTTAGATTAATTATTTTAAACCCTGTTATAAATATATCAAAATGCTTGTGACTCCTGTTGATACTCTTGTGTTCCATTGACTTTTTTCATGATTTATAACTAAAAAAGGTATTTTTATTGTCACAATTCTGAATGTCACATCAAATGATATAGTGTCACACTATATGATGAACAGCAGCACACCACAATTTGTCATTGCAAAAAAAGTCTATTGTGCATTCAACATTCAATGAATTCAATTCAGTTCACATTAATAAGAATAAAAATCATTAAACATAATAAAACTTTAAAAATGTTATTTAAGAAACTCAGAAATATGATCAAAATGACAATCTCACGTCAAGAACCTTCAACATGAACATTTTAAAATTAGAGGAGAGTGTGTATTGTAACAACAATTATAATTTTTAAACACTAAAAATATTATCAATCTACAATTAGTCAAATGTTGGAGACATTTCAAATGATATCAAACATGTATGTATCAAACATTTCAAATGATATCAACATGTGGAGAGAAGAGATCGTGGAAGCGGGGTGAAGGGAATGAGATGTAAATTAGGACAATATTGAGGTGATCGGATTTGGACTTACAGTGTGAACAAATGTTTTTGACCTTCTGAAATTTATGAGGCTATGAATATAGTTATTTTTTGCAATAAGAGTTTTTGCAAAATTAACGTGTTTCCATGGGGTGTTTTTTCCATTCGCAATTTCACTTAGCTCAGTTTGAAGGGTAATGGAAACACAGCTACTTTCATGTTGTATATAAGACAAAAAATATCTCTATTGCAAACCCCTCCATGTTGCTGTTGTTGTTTTTGGCATATACCCATAGAAACCAATGCAGATATTACAGAGGACGACACATTCTATTGTATTTATTTATAGAGCACTTTACAGGCTACACAGTAACTCAAAGTGCTGTACATCCCAAGTACATAAAGCAATAATAAAAAAAGAAAAACAAACAAAAACCAGAAACCTACGGAGTGTTGCACAATAAACATTACAATTAGGTCTTAAAGGCAAATAGATGGTAAGAAATACCATTTAAAAAAAAAATTATAATAATAATAATTATTTCATAATTTAAAAAATTATAAAAATTATTTCCCAAGGGAAGCATATATAATGAAAACAAGACAGGGCCAAAAATGGACCCTTGTGGAACCCCACTGGTGACGGTGCTGGATAAGAAAAACAATTACCAACCTTCACTGTAAAAGATCTTCGCTCAAATCGAATATCAAATCTGACACAAATCTGGATATGACCAGTTGTGATACTCAGTATGGACAGTTAATAATTTAGATCAGATTCCAATCCCTATAGAAGGTGTCTGTTCTGTGTGAACTGGCATGATCTCTTTACTTGTTCCTCCTCTCCCTCAGGACCTCCTCTCTCCTTGCATGGTCAGCATTGAGTCTTTCCCTGTATTTTTGTGTCCTCTCTTTACTTGACATTTCTGCCTGACACAGACAAAAAACATTGCATCTTTTAATATGCAAAGCATGGCAAACATGGTTAAATTAAGTATAAAATCGAAAAGGAATACATATATAATGTTCACCATTAAATTAATTCAATATGTTTTGAATATTTATTTATCATTAAAAAAGATGTTTGTAATATTGTGCAACAAATATATCATATGGTGTGACTTGGAAAAACGGTCACACCATATGACGTTTGGTACTTACCAGTTAGTTAGTTAGTTCCCTGGAAATTGTAGTGGCCATTTCTGAATTTAAGTTTTTTGATTGGTTGGCACCTCTTGGGGAAATTGTGGTGATACTGTAGTGCCTAGGTCTGAAATGTACGTATATTTAGTTAGTTAGTTAGTTGCTTTTCACCTTGTGAAATTTGAAGTGTACATGTCTGAAATGGTAGTTAGTTTGTTGTTTGGTTAGTTGGCGCATTGTGGGGAAATAAAGCTATAATTATAAAGACATTTTTCTTACAAAAACGCATCACTTCGCTTCAGAAGGCCTTTATTAACTCCCTGGAGCTGTATGGATTACTTTTATGATGGATGGATGCGCTGTTTTGGACTTCAAAAAATATGGTAATACCACCAATCACTCCCATTATAAAGCTTGGAAGAGCCAGCGTATTTTTAATATAACTCAGATTGTTTGTTCGGCTAAAAAAAGAAAGTAATATACACCTAGGATAGCTTAAGGGTGAGTAAATTATGCAATCATTTTTGGGTTGAACATTGAATGAAAACCCAGTTTTTCAGAGGTCAGAATGCAAAATAAATGAATAGCAGCAAACTGGCTATTAGGCTATACCTGACTTAACATCACTCCGATCTCTTATATTATGAGAAAAGGAACAAGAGTTAGTCCACATTGTTGGGGGCGGGGAGAAGTGAGCTCTGTGTATTGCTCACAATAAATCCGGCCTTTGAGAAGATGCGCTCTGGGGGTGTGGACTTGGAAGCTAAGTTGAACATGGCGTGCAGTAAGTGCGCTACTAATTTAAGATTCCACACTCCGCACAAACACTTGGATATATGCGCCTAATATTAGCACACATTTATCTAGGCTTACATTAACGTTAGGGCATGCGGCTTTTTAACCTTTTTACAAACTAATTACCAATTACTAATTGTAGTCGACTTAAGCCTCTGCTTCTGTGTTCCCCATGTTAAAATGTTAGTTTGTTGGTAAGTTGTCCTCTTGTGAGATATTACCATGCTTTAGTTATTTTGGTAGTTAACCACCATAGTGCCCATCTGAAACATAGTTAGTTAATTTGTGTTTGTATGTCCCTTGTGGGAGTTATTTTTTGTACCTCTTGCAGTGCCTTACAGTGTCAGTTGTAGATGTATTTTACATGCACACTTTACTCAGGTGTACCAGAACAACAGTCGGAGAGCTTAGAGCATGTGTATGAATTAGACTATAGGATGTCAAGTGACTTGTCTCACGCTCTGTCCTCCATAACAGGTTCTTACAGGCCGTTGTGAGTGTCACATTGTAGTTTGTATTCCTCTGCAGTGCATGATGTGTGTGTTTGAGTAAGCATGGGCTGTGTGCAAGTAAGTGTGTGTGGCTGAAATCAATGTGCTGTGAAATTGATAACTTTGTAGCTGTAGGGAGATCGAACTGTCAGAGAAAATAAAGATCAATCCTGAGATGAACCGAGATTACACCAAACATCAATGTTGTTATGAAAAAGATTCTTTACTGCGTTTACACTGGCACAAAAAATTCAGATTTTTTATTTTTTACTCGTATCTGACACAGATTGGAATTGATTGCACACGTGTAAATACAAAAATCCGCACTAGATCCAATTTTGTTTTCCGCATTTGTTCTGAGCCACTAAGATACATATCCGATATCTGGACATCTGACCACGTCTAAACTCATTTATCCATCAAGGCGAGAGCAGCACGTTTGCCCACAAAGATAGCTTTTTAATGTTGTATTATGAAGCAGACTTGCTAGTATGCGCTCACACTAAAACTCCCAGCTTTTTTTTTATTGAGTTAGAATTAGAAACTTTAGGCTATAGGTAAGAAATTGCACAGAAATCGCTCATTTCAACCTCTTCCCTGTGAATTTTATAAATAAAAACCACTTCGCTACTGAAAGCTTATACAAGGTGTTTTTCGTGGTCAGTTTGCACTGCTGTAATTTAGATTTACAGTAACTAATAATTTCCCAGAATGCATTGAAAATCTACAATAACATACTGTCAACTGTGTGCACAGTACCTAACTGTTGAAAATACAAAATAATACTGTGAAAGCAACAAAATCTACAGTAACATACTGTACATAGGTTATACAGCAACAAACTGTTGAGAAAAACAGTATAATGCTGTGAAAACAACAGAAATAATTTACAGTGTACACTATTTCTCAGCAACGAGGTGATAACTTCACTGTTTTTTAAAGGGATAGTTCACCCAAAAATGAAAATTCTGTCATCATTTACTCACCCTCAAGTTGTTTCAAACCTGTATGAGTTTCTTTGTTCTGTTGAACACAAAGGAAGATATTTGGAAGAATGTTTGTAACCAAACAGATCTCGGTCCCCATTGACTACCATAGTATATTTTTTTCCTACTATGGAAGTCAATGGGGACCGAGATCTGTTTGATTACAAACATTCTTCCAAATATCTTCCTTTGTGTTCAGCAGAACAAAGAAACTCATACAGGTTTGGAACAACTTGAGGGTGAGTAAATGATGACAGAATTTTCATTTTTGGGTGAACTATCCCTTTAAATCAAATTCACAACTTCGCTATTACATAGAGACGCTGTACAGACGCAGATAATCAACACTCACAATCTCTCTCTCTCTTCAGTGAAAGACTAAATGACATGTAGCCAAGAAACAAACTGTGACCTAATGAGCTTTAAAATGTTTAGTGTGTCAGACAAGTGGACTTTGGTGATTCACTATTTTATTGTCTTGTATCACATTTTATTATGTTCTATTTAAACATCAGTTGCAAGGTCACATGATAAACACAATACAATAAACACAGGAAGGATATACTTTACATATCACTTATGACGTTCACAATTGTGACGTTTACAGCATACACACAGCATACACATCATTTCAATAGGGGAAGTTTCTGAAATTTGGTTGATTTGAAAACCGATTCTTATTCAGGACCGTTTCTAGTTTCTGAAACCGAATGTTTTTTATGTTTGGTTTCATTAACAGTCCTTGAACGTCTGTGTTCTTCCACCGATGCAGGTAGAACAACATGTTAAAACACTCAGACAGGATAACCCCACACTCTCTCTCATTAACCTTTTCAGTCGTATCCGAATCTTGGTCATTCTATGGCCATCTCTTGCCATACGTGAGAGACTGTCCTTGAATTTTCTTGGCAGTGTTTTTCCAGGGTAGGTTGCCAGGTCTTTACCAAACCCCATTACAAGGCTTGGGACTCTTTCTCACACACACACACACACACACACACACACGCACGCATTCACACATATGGTCAATTTGTCTGCATGTCTTTTGGACTGTGTGGGGGTCGAACCGGGAAAATTCTGTCTGTGAGGCGACAGTGCTACCCACTAAGCCACAATGCCATCCAGAACCCCACAAATCAGAAATGCAAAGTGGATTGACTCGAAATTGTAAAATTTCTTAAAATTTCCTGTAGTGGTCATGCTTTCCTGTTTCGTGTTCTCCTCCTTATACGCTGAAAATAACTTTAGTTGAACCTTTTGAATGAATCTCATTCAAAGCTTTTAGATAAAGCAAAGTTGTAGTATATGCACATTAAATGTCTGTGATTGGCTGAATGGAGTTTTAATGTCCAATCATTGATAACTACAGTGAAAACACACTGCAGAGTGCAGACATTCAAACAAATACTGTGGTTGGTCTTTCTATGTCTACTCAGTCAATCGGACACCCTTGCCGATGGTGTTTAACAGGAACATGAACTGCCAGAATATCAGATTAGATATCAGCTGACACCTAAAGGAAGGCCAGAGGCAGAGTGAGGTGGCTGTGTTTCAGGCCTGTTAGCTCCAGCGTGTTCAAGCTACAGAGATACTCTGATTTGGTTTGTTTGTTAATAGAGAGCGTGAGCTGGCTTTGCAATGTCATGTCTGTGGGCATAATATGAAGACTTGGATCGAACGGAGGACTGAAAATGGCTTATATTTTGTCATCTTTGATAATTAATTTGATCAATCTTTTGTCTTGATGTGCTTAGAAGCATATCTGCTACTATATATATATATTTTTTTCACCGCCATATCAACAAAACACCCACATTCACCATTAAACATACTCAACACTGTAGACTATTTATTTGTGTAAGTGGATTAGGTGAGAGGTGCCATTTATAAACTGAAATTGCATATTCATTCATATTAGAGGAATTGTTCACCCAGAAAGCAAAATGTTGTCATCATTTACTCTTCATGCCATTCTAGCCCTATTTTTTTTTTTCCTTTTTCATGAAACGTTAAAAGCAGATCTTCGACGGTATGTCCAAGCTTCTGTTTTCCATCAAAGTAAAAGGTGATGAGGACAAGATGAGGGTGTGCAAATCATATCAATATAACATTTTTAATTTCTGGGTGAATGATTCCCTTCAAGTTCACACACATCAGAAGAGTCATAGAGTGAAAATAGATGCTATAAATTGTTAATCTGATCCATGCAACTCATTATAACCTGCTGATTTGTAACAACTCTAGCACAGGTGAGTGAGGGGACAACTCTAGTACAGGTGAGTGAGGGGACACTCATCTCTTTTTCGGTTTTGGCATATGCAGATTACGAGTCCATGATGATCAGGAGTGGAAAATCTGGGCTAGCATTAGCCTTGGGCTGTGTCTCCCTCCCACCCCATCGTGAGGCGAGTGTAGTCATGCTGTTCAACACAAGAACAGAAACCGGAACGACTGATCATGTCCTTAAATATTGTCCTTCACATTTACAATCCGGTCTCGCCGAGATGGGACATCCATGCTATCAGCCGCTCGCTCTTTTTATTTTCATAAAAACTATTTGCTGAGCTACGAAAGGCTGTGGGATGAATTTTGGATTGAATGGGTTGGATTTTGTAGTGGTTACAAACCCCATTCCCCCCTCAATCCCCAAAGAAACCTTCCATTTGACCTCCGTTAGCCACAGCCATGCTATCAGCTCTCTGTTTCCTTACCCATGTTCCTCATCAGCTCAACCGTACTGAATGACTGGCAGCCACCTCATTCTGCTGCGGCCCAGTGCCTTTGACCTATATTACATTAAGGGAATTAATTCTCTCTCTCTCTCTCTCTCTCTCTCTCTCTCTCTCTCTCTCTCATCTGTTTGGGTTTGTGCGGTTGTGTTATGCAGATGCTGCTCAGCCTTTTTTTTTTCTACCGTGACTCTAAATGAAAAGGCGGTTTTGGCAACATTAAATGCTGTTTAATGATGGCTTTCTCGTGAAACGAGATGAAAGTGGGGCAGGAAGGAAGAGCACGTGCACTTGGGCTGTTTTTTGTGTGTGAGCGGCGTAGTAGATTGGCAAAGAAATCGTAAAATCCGTTGTCGAATTCCCTTCGCTGGGAATTCCTAACTGGTTCATTCTGACGCCGCTGGGGTAATGGAAACCAAAATGCTATCAGCTATCTGCTCTGTCATGTACAGGCCTGGCTCAGTTCTCCATGACACATTCCCACTGCATCTATAGGTTTGCTGCATCTATGACTGATATGCAGTATTTTGCCTGTGATGGCAAAGCTGAATTTTCAGCATCATTACTCCAGTCTTCAGTCACATGATCCTTCAGAAATCATTCTAATATACTGATTTTCAACGCATTCTCATCCTAGGGCGTCATATACTGACGCTTTTGAAATATCTTCAATATCCGACGCAAAGGGCACCCTTTAGCGTCAATATGAGACGCCGGTTATGGGTAGGTTTAGGTCTGGGGTAGGTTTAGGGTTAGACCGCTAGGAGGCGCCTCCTAGACTCATATTTATCTGCGTCTCATATTGACGCCTAAGGGTGCCCTGTGCGTCGGATATTGAAGAAATTTCAAAAGCGTCAGTATATGACGCCTTGGGATGAGAACGGGCTGTGATTTTGCTCATTTCTAACCGTTATCAGTGTTGAAAACAGTTGTGCTGCTCAATTTTTGTGGAAACTGTGATCCATTTTTTTCAGGAGTCTTTCAAAAGAAGTGTTTTTTTTTTGGTTTTTTTTTTAAATGTTTTGTAACATCATAAATATCTTTACAGTCTCTTTTATTCATAAAGGACCGATTAACTTGATCAAAAGTAATAATTTCTTTAACAACATAATACTGACCCCAAAACTACTATATAATAATAATAATGATTATTATTATTATATTTCTATTTAATTATTTATTTTAGTTACTAGTTAGTTTGTAAAAGAGCTCACATCTCATGTTGTTTAATGCCTAATTATGATAGTTGTTTTTTTCCTCGATTTTTGTTATCAAAAGCGGGATCCTGATTCTACCCTTTTTTTTTTACACTCGTTGATTTTGTTCATGTTCTTCTTGGGTTATATAAAAAACCCTGCAACCCTTGTCTCAATTATAATGTACTTTTAATTAAAAATGGAGAGTGTTCTCCTCTGGTTAGTCAAGCATAACACCCTTTATTTTCTCTCACATGTTGCTGAAATTGTTATCTTATCTCTCAGGGCATGAAGCAGCGACCCGGGGCCCCAAACTACAGCTGTAAACATATAGTCAGAGATGCCTGTCAGCATGCACATTATTACTCGTTATCATGGCTTTTGTGTCAAAATGAATTGAGCTGCATATTATTAGCAGTTCAAATCGATTTTATGGGCTGTGACAGCCTACTATTCTTATTTGTGATGTAAATAATATTGTAATTGCAGAGGCGATCACTCTCACAGGGGCATGATGCTACTTGATGTTTTGAATCATATTATAGGATCATTCTGGGAACTTAGCCAGACACTTAACCCCAGGTTACTCCAGAGACAAATCCCTTCCAATTAATGGTCACCTGGTATTTGACAGATGCTTTTTATTTAAAGTGATTTACAGTACACTAATAGCAGAGAGACTTCCAATGGATCATCCTGGGGTTAAGCGCCTGCTGAAGGGCACTATGGGGTCAGTATGATTATTTTTTTGTTGAACGAAATTAATACATTTATTCAGCAAGGACAAAGTAATTATAGTGTTACAAAATATTTCAGTTTTTTTAATAAATGTTGTTCTTTTTAACTTACTATTCCCCAAAGTATTGTAGAAATGTGATTTTGTACAAACGTTCAGTAAACAAAGTTAATATTACATTTTAGACACTATTTTAAACGCGTTTTAAATACATTTTTGCTGTTTTGGCAATGAAAAGAGTTCCAAACAAATCCACAGAAGAACTGTTCTGCATTTCCGAGCAACACAGCGGTGTTTCGTCATAAACGAATCAGCTACTTTGAACAAAATGGTTGAATAAATGATTCAATGACTTACTCATTAAGTAATTTGCTGCCACCTACTGGTGGTTTTAGTTTCATATTTAAAAGTATCATTTAATGTTCCATCATATTTATATATTCAAATGTTTTTTTTATTTAAAAAACATTAATCTCAATATTTAGGCTATGCAGTTGTAATTGTACCAATTCAGATGCAATTTCTGTGCCACCTCTGCAGTGCAAAGACGAATTTTGTTGTTAGTGATTTCTTTTGATTGGTAACAGCTCTATGTAGAGTCTTATTATTATAATACTACATTTCCCAGGCAGTAAATGTGGATCTTTCCGATGTTTTTTTGAGGAGTGCTGGTTTGGTCTTGGTCTAGTGTTGCTCTCAACCCCTCAAAGTCTTGGTCTTGCTTTGGTATCAACACACTCTGGTCTTGGTCTTGGTTTTGGTGGTCTTGACTACAACACTAATATGTATACATGCATAACTACAAACATAAAATAAAGGTTGTCCTGCAAAAATCCTGCTGTAAATGTCAAGTAACCTCTGCCTCATGTTTAGACCCACTGTAACATCTCTCCCTGGAGGTTTTTTTTTTCTGTCATTGACCTTAAATACTTTCCCAGGTAGAATTTGTGCCATGCCTGAACTCTGCGCTACAAAAAGCCTCCTACCTAGAGACTTCTTTTTATGATTTTTTAAGCTTTTCATAGTAAGGAGTGAATCATTCTGCAAACTGCACGACTCAATTCCTCCTCGTGTACTTCTCTGAGGCTATATGAACTTGTTCACACTGTCAGTATCAAACCTTATCAGAAGACAAACGAGGAGCTTTTTGATGGTGACGAGAGATGAAAAAGGATTATGATATGATATGTTAAATAATTAAGAATTACTCGATCATTTTGTTGGGAATATATTGAATATGGATGAGAGACTTTTTGCTGGCTATTTAGAATATACATTTTGTTGGCGATATAAAATTAACAAGCGTCATGAATAATGCAATTTATTTATTTTTTTGCTTTTTTTTAATTAATTGCAACAGCATTTCATTGTGTGCTGAAAACTCTGCTTGTGCCCCACTGTGATGTTCAAATTTAGTTTGTCTTTCATGTTTTTGGCATCCAGTATTTCTGTTCGTCATGAACCAGAAGACTAAGCGGCATAAGACACACTTGGCCCAGACCATCAACATCTGTCATTTTGTTTAAAGGTCTCTCTCTCTTTCCGCCTCTCTCACTTCCTCTAACAGTCTCTGCAAGCGTGCGTTTACGAGCCGCCCGGCGCTGCGTGCTGCATGAAGCAGAAATGTTACAGCGTTTTTTTGGGGAATGTTACTCTAAATAGAGTTGTCTATGTGGAGAAGCAGCCGATCATACTGAATTAAAGCAGTCAGGCAGGAGAAGCCAGCTTTTTCTAGTCTTGCCCTGCTCCAGATCTCTCACTGTCTTTCTCCCACGGCCCTTCTCTCTCTTTCTCTTTCTCCCCATCTCTCTCTTGTTCTATCTCTCCCCCACCCCTGGTCAGTGAGCAACACTGTCTGCTGAGTCACACAAACAGAGAGGAAAAAAGCAGCAGAGAGAGTGAGTGAGGATGTGAACATGAGGGGTGCCCTGGGAAATGTAGAGGAGGTTGTTTTTTGACCCTCTTTTCTCTCTCTCTCTCTATTCCTTTACTTCCTCTCTTCCTCTCAGCTCTGAAACGCTGCGGTTTTCCACCTCTCTTTTGTGATTCACTCTTCAGTTTCCTAATTATGAGCTGCCTGAGGTGCCAAGCTATATCTGTTGTTAATCAATTGAACATTTCTACATGTCTTTATTTCATTTACATTTAAAGGAAATATATATATTTTTTACTTATTGCACCCCCTTGCACAAAATCGTCAATTTAGTTGTTGTTTTTTACAAGTAAAGGGATATTTCACCCCAAAATGAAAAATCTTTCCTCATATTCTCATGTTGTTCCAAGACTGTATGACTTTCTTTATTTTTGTGGAAGACATTTTTTTTTTTCATGCATTGAAAATCAACAGTGACCTTTGACTTTCATTGTCTTTAGGAAACTCAGTGGCCAAATAAAAAGCACATTAAATTATGCTTTTTAATTTTATATTGCCAACAAAATAATGCATATTATGAATATCCAATATATTGCCAACAAAATAGAGTATATCATAAATATTCAATATATTATGCAGCCTTAATGTACCTGAAAGTAGACAACATTTTCAAATAGTTAACAGTTTCAGTAGGGGTCAACTAGTCATCCAGCAATTGTGGTTAATTAAAAAAAGTTTAAGCTTATTTAATAATTTACTCGTTTATTTTTGCTGACGTTTAAAAGTTGCTTCAATTACAGATTCAATTACTTTTAGTTTTCAGACTGTCTGCCCATAACTGTGACACTGTCGTAGCATTGGGATTCAACAACTAGATCTAGATGCAGAATAAAGGCCCGTTCACACAAAGGATAGCTATAAAGATATCTATAGCAGTAACTATATTAGTTTCCACGCCAACACACAATATCGTTCTGTTTATTCTAAGCGCGTTGCGGTTTTGTTGTCAGGGGCCGGTTTCACAAAGCTATTTTAGACCGGTCTATAGTGTTAGACAAGTCTAAAATTTGCTCACAGACTAGTCTAATGCAAGTTAGACTGTTTCACAAAAATAAAGACTGACTTAATTTAGACCAAAAAAATTAGACACCTTACCCCCAGGCTAACTTAGGTCTAAAGCCCAATTTATACTTCTGCGTCGAACTCACGCCGTAGCTACGTCGTAGGCTGTGTGTAGCGCGCGTACCCTTCGCCGTACCCTGACGCGCACCTCTCCAAAAATGTAACAACGCGTCAACTCTACGCGGACGCAAGCGCTGTGATTGGTCTGCTAGGACCGCTCCCTCGGGTTTCACATGCTCCCTCTGCGTGCGTCAACGCGGACAACGACGCAGAAGTATAAATGAAAACCAACGCGTTGCCTACAGCGTAGAGGCTCCGGCGTAGGTCCGACGCAGAAGTATAAATCAGCCTTAAGACTCTGTTACAATGGCAACCAGCAGTAACAATCAGTTACAAACTGCCAAAAGAAAAGGGAAAATGGCTCCTAATTTAAACATTTCTTCCAGTTATTACATTCCCAAGTAAAATGTCCTTGTAACTGTTAGGGCCGTTACATAGTCAACGCGAGCAACGATCAACGCGCTCCTTTTCATAGTCTGAGCAGTGGACGCAAGCGTCACGGGCGATGCGTGAAATGCAATACACCGCTCACGCAACTGGGGGTAGTAGAGTCATAGTGGAGTCGTGGCTCTGAACGGCCTTCTATTTCGCTTCAAACGCTCGCTTTATACGCGCGTCCTATTCGCCTTGGACGCGCGAATGGATTCAAAATGTTCAAGCGTCGAACTAGACACGATAGACGCGAATTTGACGCTCTATTCGCGTTTGGTGTGAATGCTGCATAATAACAGGCTGCGATGTCAAGATTGCAATGCTGAAGTGTGTGTGTGTGTGTGTGTCAGCAGTGGCGGTTCTAGGATTTTTCTGTAACAGGGGCCATTAAGGGGCCACATGTTACATTCAGGGGCCAAATACAGGGTACATTCAAGCACACAAAATTATTTATTCAGTACGGTGCAAATACATTTCGGCAGTCATTCCTTTTTCAAACGCTCTAATAAAAAATTATGAGCCAGTAAAGTTCTTAATGATTTTTTTCATTTATTTATACTGTGCATAAAGGACACAATGCACTTCTTTCTGAATTCCACCTAGCTTTTAAGTTTCATAATCATGTCGTCGCTTATAAACAGTAAATTATTGTTAATTGTTTGGGGGCGGAATTGCATCTGTGATCGTTGTGAAGAATTCTCCGGTTGCTCTTCTCGTCGACAATTGATGGGTGGGAATCTCTAGGCACCTCACGATTCGATTCGATTCGATTACGATTCAGAGGGTAACGATTATCGATTATTAACGATTTTTTTTTTTTTTTACTACTTGGTACTTTTAAAGCAAAGTATTTATGATGACCCATAACGGACTTACTTCCAATACTTCTTATATTAATTTTATTAATAAAACAAATGGAAGTGATTTGGCAAGCCAACTGTAAGGTTACATTTGCCAGCATATGTCCCAACATTGCAATGAACCAACAGGAAAATAAATGTGTGCCTGTACTAGCAGCATACTTGTAGTAAATTAATACAAACTTCACCATATTCTGAATCTCTAGCATTTAATAATAGACTTCTAACCAACATCCTCCTGTTATGTGTAATGAGCAATATAATCCTCCAGACAAAAAAACATTCTGTAGAAAATTCACAAACAGTTTTTGTTCAAAAATATAGAATTATGTACCAGCAGCTCTCATATAATGCTTGTGAACTTATGCATATTCTGAATAATTAGTAACATAAAGTTACACAGCTGCTCTTATTCACAACTAAATAATAAAGAGTTATGACTTGAAATGTTTGCTGTATACCACAATCAAAAACAGCTTATACAAAAAAAGTGAATGAACATCTGCAGAGAGCACAGTCAAAATGTAACTTTTTGTGACTGACATTGCACATATTGCAGGGCAGTATAACGTACGTATAACAGATCGGTTTACAGCATATTGATGTGAAAACTAAACAATACAGAAAGCAGCTCTCATACAAAAAATACTAAATGGGTAACAATGAAATTTCCAATTTTCCATACGTTAGCTTTTAATGAAGAGGGTGCCGTTCGGATTTGGCGCTCAGCCATCATGCGTTATGTGCAGGTTATGTAATGTCCGCGCCACGGACTGTCCGCGCACTGCACGTCCGCTTTAGAGTTCAGCCTTTTGCGTTCCGTCAATATTACGTTATTAGGAAAAATATATATATTTTTTTTGAAAATCGATTTTTGACATTTGTGAATCGATTCAGAATCGTCGACGTCGGCATCGCGATGCATCTAAGAATCGATTTTTTCCCCACCCCTACGGGGGCCAATCAGGGGCCAATCAGATTTCAGCAGGGGCCAGGGCCCCTGTGGCCCCGCCTCTGGAACCGCCCCTGTGTGTCAGAGGGAGAGAGGCACGGGCGCGATCGAACAATGGAAACATAAAAACATACGCCGTCATTTATACTCCTCCAACAAACACATTTTTTCCGCTAGGGTAAACAGCACTGAGCGGTTGAATGCGCTTACTCGATCCGCCATGTTTTTTGTTTTGAAAAGTGTCTTATTTTACCCAGAATGCATTGCAGTGTAGTCCTACTTAAGATAGTCAGAGTCTTAAGTGCTTTGTGCAACGGTCTGATTTAGATGTCTATCTTAAGTCTGACTATCTACTATATCTAAGCCATAGTCAAAGTCTATCTTTGTGAAACCGGGATGCTTTAAATGCTCGAGCTGTTTAAAGCAGGAGGGATTCTGATTGGCTGTCAATCAGCTGGAAAAAATAGTTCTGAAAGTGATTCTAGAAAGTGACGATCTCTTTTCTCTGTGCTGTTATCGTTATAGTTATGGTGTGCACTCTGCTATTCTTTTATATTTAGAACGATATTTAGAATGATATCAGTATCTTCTGTGGTGTGAATGGGCCTTAAGACCGACTAATCAGTTTTGAAAATATGTGGGTGGTCTATTTGCTGGATACTAAATGTATTGATGTCAGGGATTTTTTTTGTCAGATGAATCTTTTTGACCTTAACTATTTACATGAAGAACCCTTTGAGTTTAAGTTAATATTTCAATAATTTAACACATTGCGTGTTCACATTTCTCTGATGTCGGTTAATGTTCACATAACATGCATATAAACAAATACAATATTTCATCCTTTCATTCTTCTTTTTTTTTTTTTTTATTAAGTGTTTTTATTAAGTTTATTTTTTTATTTTATATTTAATTTGTTAAATTTTTAAGATTTAATTAATTATTAGCTTTTCATCAGCTCACAAACCCCTATGGTTTCATGAACCCTATTTTGGGAAACCTTGTATCAATATCAACTCATTTGTTTCAAAAGAGCAACGAAAAGTCTGTTTTCCATGACATTTCTCCTTTAAATATTTAAAAAATATGCAGCAGTCATTGATTTAGGACTATTGTTTTTTTAATTTAACACATACATAGGTTATTCTTTTATGTGTGTCTGTGGCATAAGTAAATATTCATTTCTGGATCTAATGATGTGACTGTTATTTATTCATCTGTGGTGATGAATGAGTGACACTGATGACTGCACAGCTCATGTTAGTGCTGATTAAAGGATTCGACTTAAGAACTGATCTGTGTGCTGCTTACAACTCACATCAAAGACCTCCGTCTCCTGACGCACAGTCATCAGAGAAATGAATAAAACATTGGCCTCTCTCTTATACGGCATACACGTTGTTACGCGCACACACACACACAGCGTCACGACTTTTGACTTTTCTTTTTAACTCGTCATATCGTTATATATTAATTTTGCACTTGTCTTTTTCACCTTAAAGCAAATTTATGATGATAAAATATATATGTGGATCAGTAGTATTGACACTTTTTTTTTTGCACCACCAAAAAGGATTTTTTTTTTTTGGCTTCTTAACTGAATATTTGATCACAAATGTTCTACTTTCATTCCAAATTTGGTGATTTTGTAGAAACTTGATTAAGTCTTTCCCTTTGGCCATAGAAGTTGTATTACTTGTTCAAACGACATCCCTGTTAATTTTTATCTTTAGTGAAATACATAGGATAGAAAAACACAAGTTAATGCCTTTTCCTCTAGAAATGTGGCTGAATCCCAGGGCTCCTTGGGTAAATTCTTTGTCTTTGATTTTTGGTAGAAGAGTGGGCGTGACTTATTCATTTTAGCGAATTCTATTCAATCATGACCTTTCACACTACTGAACAATCAATTTTGCAAAGCTTCTGTTGTTTATTGTTAGTGTTAAACACAAACAAATTATTTTAGCTAATATATTATTATTATAATAATATTTTATATAATAATTTAAATTTAATGTTGATACCTTTAAAACACCTCAAATACTTACTTGATTTCAAGGTATATATTTTTATCATAGAATGAAAGATGCAAAGAGTTCTACTGGGTATTAAGTCCGTATTTCGGTGCTCTTTGGATAGTTCAACTTGAAAAAAACATGAGGCCAAAGCACTCGAGAATGTCTAAAAAATATAAAACCTTTATTTATTCATGGCTATAACATTAATAACATTCACATATGTTAATGTTATATCCATGAATAAATAAAGGCTTTTTTACATTTAATTCTACATTCTTGAGTGCCTTGGCCTCTTATATTTTTGTCAGTTCATGCATTCCTTGGGAATCAAACCCATGACATTTGCGTTGCTAGCACAATGCTCTACTGTTATATACATGGACCGCTTCCATGAAGCATTGTGGCTAATGCAAACTACATTAAATATTTGTATACACATTATAATTTGTATGTATATAGCAATAAATTAAGTTGATTTGTTGGTGTTTTTCTTATAACCATTGACTATAAATTATTCGTTTTATATTGTACCCTTTCTTTAAACAATTACATATTTTGCAGTTCTTCATAGAATTGTAGATAATTGCCTTGTAAAAGTAAAAATAATCAATAATAAAAAGAAAAAGTATTTAATTCAGTGGATCTTATTAAAATAGGGGAAAATGGTTTGTATAATAAATAACCATATTTTCCAATTTCCAGCAAAAAGAACTTGTGTCATATATACCATTTAGTATTAGGCTACTCATACTCAGTGTTGGGGCAACGCATTACAAGTAACGCAAGTTACATAATCAGATTACTTTTCATGTAACTAGTAAAGTAACGCATTACTTTTATATTTGCAACAAAATATTTAAGTTACTTTTTCAAATAAGTAACTCAAGTTACTTTGTTTTCCCATTTATTGACTTGACACCTGTCTTGTCCCCATGTTGAGAGAAATTGGGAGTAAGTGCAGAGGCGTTGTGTGCGCTGGATCATAGAAGGATCATTTCACTTTCGGTGTGAGAGGTACTTTAGGTTTGTCAAAAATAGAACTGTTATTTTATTTATTTATTTATGTAATTAAATATTAAACAAGCAAGCCCAACCCAGGTGAGAAAAAGTAACGCAAAAGTAATGCAATACATTACTTTCCATAAAAAGTAACTAAGAAACGCAATTAGTTACTTTTTTTAGGGGGTAACGCAATATTGTAAAGTGTTTCTTTTAAAAGTAACTTTCCCCAACGCTGCTCATATTTAAGTCTTAAATTGTGTTTTTTGCTGCCCACCCCTAGTGCCTGGATGTCCTGGCATGTGTGCACGGGTGTTGGTGGGATTTCACGTGTTTGTGGAGGTTCCTCCATATGTGGGAGGCCTGTGGTTTAAGAGGACGGACCGTATGCGGACACTTGGGTCTAGAGTGCTTCTCTCACCCACATGTCAAACATATGTTTTATTCAAAGGCTTGATGCACCTCACACGCGCATGTGCGCGCATTCACAGATAAATTAGTAATGCCGATAGCTTTCCACTGGGACCTGGTGGGACAAGGAAGGAGTGTTATATAGAGGAAAAGTCAGTCTAATAAAGTCTCTCATACATACCCATGAAGTCTCTCTCTCCCCATCTCACCCCTCCACTAATCTGGCTCAACCTGCTCGCTAATCTCTCAACTTCAGCACAATGCAGCCATAGATTTACAGTTATTCCTACCGGCTTTCCAAATAGATGTGTTGTTATTAGACGGACTCTCACCGTTGGGCTCTTACAACCTGTTGGTTCTACATTGCATCATCTCACCTCCTCTGCCCCCCTCCGGTCTCTTCCTGAAGCGGGACTACGGCTCCCTTTTGCTGGAATCTTATTGGATGCAGATCTTTGGATCTCGGCCTATGAGCGTAAAGGAAAATGCTGTCGTATTCAGAGGCACCGATTGAAGCGAAGGTAGAAGGCGGCAACTCGATGCGTGAGTTTGAAAGTGGCAGAAACAGAAAAAGGAGAGAGACAGACAGATAGGCAGACAGACATGATGCAACTAGAAGACATCATTCTGTCTGTTGCTGGTTGAACAGGTTAACCAATCACGTTTGGCCTGGCTGAATTATAGATCTTCATTAGAGGAATGTTTTGGGTTCAATGCAAGTGAAGCTTTATCAACAATATCGAAAACATTCTGAAATGAACATTTATTCAAACCATCCATCAGTTTGTAAAATAAATATCTTGTTTACAATAATGGGGCATGGGTTTCTGTAGGGTTTAAAAGCACAAAATGTAAAGCTTGTATTTTTGTTAAAGCACATATTGATTCTTCTGTACAAATTTGTTATTTGAGCTGTCTAAATCTTCCCTTCAGAAGCAGAACTACTGTTTTAGGTGGATGACTTTATAGTGCATGGATGCGTACTTTACGCATAGTTGCGTCATATCGCTTGCTGGCAGTCTGGTGTGTATGAGCAAAAAGTTGCAGGGTTTGCCAGCATTATATGGCTAAGGTGGGAGTTGGAGAATATAAGTTTACACAGGCAATGTGTTTAAGCGATTCTATCACACTAGTCTAAAATGCGATGAATCTGAAATAGTGACAGATAGGGGTGTAACAATATATTGTGTCACAATGTATTGCAATACAAAAATGCAACAATATATTATGGATAGTGACAATACGTATTGTATAGTTCACCCAAAATAAAGATGACTGTGTAAGGAAATAATTTAAGTTTTCAGAGTTTTAGTGTCAGTACTACATTAAACTGTTATATATAATGTTGAATATAATGTATAATAATGCAATCTGGGAATATTTGTGGGTCCTGATAATGCCAAATATCTTATTTTACCAGTAATTAAATTTATTTTAAATATATCTAGTCAGTGAAAGAGTACAAGCATATTCGTCTAAAATAGGCCTAATTCTGTATTTTTAGCTTCAGAATCATCAATATTTTTATTCTGGTGTCACTATTGTCCTGTTCAATGGGTTACCAGCACCAAGTCCAAGCCTATTCATTTACACACCCAATGTAATATAAAATTTACATTTTAATGAACAGTACATTTTTGTTAACCTTTTACCTTATGTCTTGGAGTATCGCAATAATATCGTATTGTGAGTTCAATATCATATGTATCGAATCGTGACATGTGGGTATTGTTACACCCCTAGTGACAGATCTTTTCTTCTGTATTGTGAGTGTAACATTTTTTACAAAAAATATAGGCTTGGGGACTTGGTTCTATCCATTAGCTAGTTGTTGATTGGATTTTAAGAAGTGGGAATTGCACACAAAAATGTATGCGAGTTTGCAGTTGAGGCTTATATACGTCACCAAGATCGAGAGTTATGACATTTTCAGTAAACATTACAAGGTCAAAAACTACATTGTAATATAAATGATGAATCTTTGGCAATAAGATCTATAACATGCATTTACTAAATAGATTTTGTGAATGTTGAGATTGGTGAATTTTTTTTTTTATTTTTTTTTTTATGCCGTCTTTAACACATACATATGCTGGATGTACATTTTCAAACAGTTTCAAAATGTTTCCACCAAATTGTTAATTTAATTTTGGAAATTTAAATTGCATCTTGCTATTTCCATCTATTTTTTTCATGCAATTATCCCAAAAAAATGCAGATGGAAACCCAGTTGCACAGCATCTAACTTCAGCAGACTCGCGTCAACTCCTGTTGCTATTGAAGCCTGAGGTCATAGCAACATGGATATGTTTGCACCAGCTCTGCAATTTGGCACTCTAGTAAAGTCGCATCACTTTTATTTATGTAGCACTTTATACAATAGATTGCTTAAAATCAAGCAGCTTTACCATATTAAACATGAGGGCTTCGATTTTGCTTGAAGTATATGAGGGCCTTTAAGAACCCCTGTACAGTAGCGCCTTAAGAATCTGTTTTAAAACAAACAGCCAGAAACGACTTTGAGGCAAAACGTTGGTTCCTCTCTAGTACTTTTAAAGAAGATGAATAAATAAACATGTAACATGTTCTTTTGGACCAGATATTAAGGGAGGGACAATTATTAACTCAACAGTGACAGACAAACTAGAGCAGACATTGTGTAATGGGGATGCAGGCAAACGTGCAGTATGGCAAGTAGCCTACGAGATTATCGTCTATCTTCCACTCAATGAAGTGTGAAAGTTCATGTTCTTTATAGTTTAAGACTTTTTCTCCATAAGCCAATAAATGCTCTGGAACAAATGGGTTTTGTGACTGCATTGTGCAGAAATCTGTATATTTTTATAGGATGACTGTGAACTCTGATTCACCTTTATGCCAATTTAAAGCTTTAACCGTCACAATCAGAATCTGCCTTACGTGTACGTCCAGTTGAGGCTTCTTCTGCCTTTCCGCTTTGCTACCCACAATCTAATTGATTTCTGCCGTATTAATTCAATAATTAGATGGCAATAATTAGATGGCTTCATGCCCAAGGCATGAAGTAGTAAGATTTCACCCATTTGGTCAGAGGATTGAAAGTACCTCAGTCATGAAATGTTATTGTGCTTGAGGCTTTTCTGCTCTTGTGGTTTAGGATGACACTGGGTCCAGTGCTGCCCGCAGTGACCTTCATCACTTTGGTCATGGCACTGGTATAGCAGAGTGGTTTAAGGTCAGAGTTAGTAAAAAAACTAGGGATGGGGCCGATCCGATCCAGTATCGGTATCGGGACCGATACCAGCGTAATTCACGTATCGGATTTTCCCGATCCAACCTGCGGAGATATCCGATATCCATGAGTCATGTCTGCGCTTTAACGTTGTCTGCTGAAATGACTCCAAAAGTGATTCCCGCCGGCGAGTCTGCTAGCTGGCTGCAAACTGCGGAATGGATTTCCTGAACGGAGGCGCGACTCAATGAGACACAGAGTTATGACACACGCCCCTGCTCAGGAAATCCATTTTGCAGATTGTGGCTAGCCAACAACGTCCGCTGTGTGGAAATACTCCACACTGGAAACACCACAGAGCAAGACAGCAAAATCCAATGTTTGCAAAGCCGTAATTCAGAGCTCTTTGAAGCTCCCTCGCGTCGTACAACACAACGAAAGCAATCAAACATTTAAAAAAGCACGTTACTGTGCGTTCACACCAAACGCGAATACCGCGTCAAATTCACGTCTAGTTGGACGCTTGAATATTTTGAATCTATTTGCGCGTCCAGAGTGAAATTGACGCGCATAAAAAGCAAAAGTTTGAAGCGAAATTGATCTGAGGGAAAATCCGCTTGTCTGTTTGCAAGATGGCTGATTTTGATCGAGCATTCATCGAGAGAGTTAACTTACCGCATCGGAGCGAGGATCACCCTTCGTGTGTGTGTAAGATGTTTACACTTGCACTTTTCTTTATATTTAAACACTCAAGTATTTTACATTTTGGGAATGTAATAAATATTGACATGACAATTAATTTGAAACCCTTATAGTTGCATATTTGTTTTCGGAATGGGATTTTTCCTGTTAACAATATTTCCTGTTTTTCTAGTTTATTTCAGCATCATATAAAATAAACAATAATGATAATAATAATATTAAAGTAAACACAGCTCTGGTATCGGAATAGTATCGGTATCGGCCGATATCCAAATTCAGGTATCGGGATCGGATCGGAAGTGGAAAAATGTGGATCGGTGCATCCCTAAAAAAAACATTGCAAGTTTGAACCTCAGAATTGCACACTTCACTTGAGCAAAACGCCTCTCAAACATCTTTCCTTATCACATGATTTCACCAAACCTTTCTGTTTCCATCCATCCATCAATAAAAACAAAAGAAATCCATACTCCTCCAACCACCTGGCTACATTTGATAGATAGACAGAGCCGTTCTTGTTGATGGGGGTTGTGTTTTATTGATAGTACATGAGCTGGCCAGTAATGTTGATCATATTCATAATGAATGTACAGATGGATATTAGCCCATGTTTTCAGTCTCTATATCGGATACACAGTACTTTCAGCACCTTTTGTTCTTGGGTCAATGGCCGCTTGTGTGTCAGATGTCTGATGACTCAGTAGGCAGTGTTACATGCAGGTGGCCAGTGTGTGTGTGTGTGTGTGTACATGCTAGCATGATGAGCAATGCTGCCAGACGTTGAGCTGTCTTCCCATGATGCCTAACCAAGCTGCCTCCAATACAAAAACACATTTGTGTCACACCAGTTTACCATCGCAAACACTTGTGCATGCTCAAACATGCCGGGAACAAGAAGTTATAAAGGCTTTGTGGATGGGAAGGGCATATTTCGGTATTTAGCATAAAAGTATAGAATTGTTCTACACTCACTAGTATCTGTAGGTTTGTGAGTGTGATCTATTCTGGGCATTATTATTATTTTTTACTACATTTATGTATTTATTATTTAAATGTTTTAAATAAAGCAAGCCATTTGTACTAGGTTTACCTCAATATTTTTGTGTGTGATTGGCTGGTGGTGTATAGCCTAATAGTTAAAGATCTGGACAGATCATTTAAAGATTGCGGGTTCAAACACCAAAAGTGTTCAAACCACAATATGCGTTTTGTCATCATTAACTCACCTTGATGTAATTTAAACCCTAAATTGTCTTCTGTGTAACACAAAAGGAAAGTTTCTAATGAATATCCTGGTCACTCAATATTGTGCAAGTGGATGAAGACTGGGCCAGTCAAGCTCCAAAATTAATTTTAAAACTACTGTAGTCCGCAACACTTGAATGCTAAAATTCCATATTAAAAGTCAAAATATTTTGGGCTATGATCATTTAAAAAAATAATGTTTCACTTCAGAATGCTTGGAATATGGTGCACAAGTCTTTATTCAAACATCTATTCAAACTCAGTCAAAGTCATACTGGTTTAAATGACGTGAGGGTGAATAAATTATGACAGAACTTTCACTTTTGGTTTAACTAATCATTAAGCCACTTTTTCTGCTAATGACACTCACTTGACCTGGACAAGCAGTCAGTCTTTAATCCGCTCCATTCTGTCCACAGGCAAAGCAGGTAAATGCCGGGCCTGCTGAATGAAGGCGAGCAGAAGCACGTCGCCATCAGAGGTTCTGTCTAACTCATGATGCCGTCGTCCACGCGGAAGGGAGCAGTGAAAGACCCGGATGTGGCCAGCCTCTTTTTCAAAGATGACCCGGAAGAAGTCTTCTGCGATCTACACGAGATCGGCCATGGGAGTTTCGGAGCAGTGTACTTTGTGAGTATAGAAATGTTGAGGAAATGTCAATTTTTTTTTTTTCAGCTGGATCTGTTACTAGAATAGGGGAAAATATGATGATGATGTCATTGATGATGTCAGTGTATCATTTACATATATTTGCATCTCAATCCATTACTCTCCCCTTTATCTACAGTGTACTTTTCAAACTCATTTTTATTAATTATTTTAAAATACTGACTTTTTGTCTCTACATTCTAGTAATATTTCTTCTCTTTTTCTAAGTTCTGTAGAAGACGAAAGGCACATAGTTGAGACGTAAGAGACCAGGATAGCTTTTAATACCTAAGCTCGATGAGCCTTTTTTTTTGTCTTATTCTCCCCTTCAGTCACTTCTTAACTGTAGTTAAACTTGGAGCCCATCATTTCATTTTCGAAACTACACCATAGTGCAGCAGTTTTGTCAAATACAAGAACTGCAGCCTCATGACAAGTTCTTGTGCATTTCTTAATCTGGGAACTTATAGCATAAAGCCTTTGATTCCAAATCTGTGGCAAGACTGGAATCCGTCGTGCAAATCCCCCCCTTCTCTCTCATTCTCTCTCTTTTTCTCATATACACTGACTCGCGTGCACACACTCACTCACTCACATGCGGACTGCCCATCCAGATGTAGGGCTGGTCTCGAGGGGAAAGAATAACTAGGAGACACTGCTCTTAAGACAGATGTTCAGTCCGTTTAAATGCGAGGGCCAGCTGCTGGCCCCATGTTGTAGAAAAGACTAAGATTACTCATGTCTGCCATACAGACTTCTGTTGGCGATTACAAGTGACAAACAATGGCATTCCTGACTTAACATGCACGGTCAAAAGTTTAGGGTCAGTGAGAATTAATATATTAATACTTTAATTCAGCAAACACATTAAATTGATCAATAGTGACATATTTGGGGTGAAAAAAAATCAGTTCCCACAAAAATAAGCAGCAGCACAACTGTGTTTGATAGAAATAAGAAATGTTTCTTGAGCATAAAATCAGCATATTAGAATGATTTCTGAAGGACCATGTGACACTGATGACTGGAGTAATGATGCTGAAAATTCAGCTTTTCCATTACAGGAATAAATTACATTATGAAAATAGAAAAGTTTTTATTTATAATTTTTTTTATTTTGTTCAATTGTAATAATATTCCACAATATTACTATTTTTATTTTATTTTTCAAAGATGCACAATATGTATGTGATCATATATTTTAAGGCCAGTATTGCCTTTAAATTTTCCACATTAGAACTACAGTGCAAACTGATCATATTTTACATGCCTGGTTTAAGCAGTACTAAACAGTAAAAGCCAAAAATAGTATAAAATAAAAAATGTTTTTGGTTTCCCACAGGCCCGAAACTCCTATTCCCACGAGGTGGTGGCCATTAAGAAGATGTCCTACAATGGCAAGCAGACCACTGAGGTGAGAGACAAACTCTACTGTCATCAGCTCTGATAGTTTGACTCTATATTTGAACGTGTTAGTGTTTTACTCTCCATATAAAGCAGTTCTTCAATGTTAAGCAAACCTTCTCCTAATGTCCTTGACCTTGTAGATGATAAAATCAAAACATTTATTTATTCAGTAGTTTTTGGTTGCTGTTGTAACAGTGTGTTTGGCGATATTTTTTAATGTAAGTTTCCGCTGGGTGGGTGGATGGATGGATAGATGGTTATAAGAATAGACAGACTGATGGATGGATGGATGGATGGATGGATGGATGGATGGATGGATGGATGGATGGATGGTTATAAGGATGGATAGATGGATGGATAGATGGATGGATAGATGGATAGATCTTGTATTGTCTTGTAGATCTAGTATTGTCTAAGTAGATCTTGTAGATCTAAGATCTTGTTTTGTCTTGTAGATCTAGTATTACTGGATCAAGAAGCACTTGATCCAGTAATACTAACACTTTCTCTTCTATTCTATTTAATAAAAATAAAAAAATTAACATGTACATATTAAACTGAGATTAAACTGAGAAGGGTCATAGCACTTGCATATTGTTGTCCTACTGTTAGTTTAACTGCTTCTATTGTTCTAATTTGTAAGTCGCTTTGGATAAAAGCATCTGCGAAAGGAATAAATGTAAATAATAGATAGATAGATGGATGGATGGATGGACGGACGGACGGACAGACGGGTGGATGGATGGTTATATGGGATGGATGGATAGACAAAATGATGGAAGGACGGATGGGTGGATGCTCTTTAGTTATCGGTATCGAATATCAGTAGAAGCCAAAAGTACTGATGTTTAAATTTGTATATGTGTGTGTTTCTTTGGGTTCCCCTGTTCAGAAGTGGCAGGACATCATTAAAGAGGTGAAGTTTTTGGAACAGCTACGACACCCAAACACCATTGAATACAAAGGCTGCTACTTGAAGGACAACACAGCATGGGTTTGTACTGCCGTTAAGAGTGATAAAACCGTTTTCTTGGTTCACAAACACGTTGCTATTTATAGGAAATATTTTCAGCTTAGTTTACTTTAAGTTTATTCCCAGAATTACCTAACAATTAACCATGCCTGCTTTTCCCAATAATCTTGTCTGCGTTTTTCATTCAGCTTGTGATGGAGTATTGTCTCGGCTCCGCTTCAGACTTGTTAGAGGGTGAGTTGACACTTAACTCACACTACACACACTTTCATGTATGCAAGTACAATGTACACCCCCAGTATTCATTCACACAGAGGAACAGTAATTGTTAGAGCTGTCATGTGTTTTTTAGTCAGTGTGGAAGGCCTTTATTAACCACATCCCTGACACGTTACAAAGCCCATTGTGTTTTATTTCCAGTGTCACTACCAAACTGCCATTGCATTCATGTTTTTGTTTCTTTCAGATGTTGTCATGGCAACATGCACAGCTTTAATGATAGACTGTTGGTTTCAATTATCACTCCATATGTGTGTGTAAAAGAAGAATTTAGAATTTCCAGTTTAACTTGCCATTGTCATTTTATGAGTAATTTAGGCTGCGTCTGATTAATTCAAGGCCGTTTTCCAGTCAAGTTCTCAGTCCTTTTCTATAAGAGGATAATGTATCTAAATGTCATGTCAGTTCGCGCTGTCTTTTTGACACTTTTTTTCTTTCTTTTTTTGAGCACCACGCTTATAGTAACAACAGCAAATGTTGTTATGCACATGTTAAGATGTCATCAAGCATCTTTCTTTTATTTTTGTCTAGTTCACAAGAAACCCCTCCAAGAGGTTGAAATTGCTGCCATTACCCATGGTGCCTTGCTAGGACTGGCTTACCTACATTCCCATAACATGATACACAGGTGAGTCGCCACCTGACTGATGCCTGTTTGCACATTATCAGCATCCTCAATATGCTCCAATATGCAATATTCTTTTTTTATGAGTTTATATGCTTACCGTAAAGCACTGCTATTTTTCCCTTTTTTTCCCCTCTAACTTTGTTTGCAGTGACCATATTTGCTTTTTGTTTTGTATTGTTTTTAATTTTCAGCATTGGTCTGACTAGAATGATGTTATTGGAAATGGATTACATCAACGTATCTATTTTTTTCAAATTTTTCTAATTAAGTGTCTGTGCTCTTCAGTTTCAGGTTTCAAAGTACAAAATCATTATAATTATTTAAAGTACTAATCCATGACACATCCGCATATGTCAATACCATTTATTGTCACTTTATTTAACTGCTTTACAGCATGCAAGTTCTTATCTGCTTTGCTATTTTTGATTTTGCTTTCTTTCTAATTTTTTAATTTATTTTCTTTTACTGTTATTTTTCAGTGTTTGTAGACTAGATTGATATCATTGGAAACTGATTATATCAAAGCTTAATTTTTTTCTATTTCAGAGTGTGTACTCTTCGGTTTCAGGGTACTAAACCATTATAAACAACACTAAACCGTTATAAATACACATCCGCATGTCAGCATACCATTTTTCGTCATGCTTTATTGAACTGCTTTACAACGTGAGTTCTTCCAGTAATACAGTGCTATTTTCACTTTCGTTTTCTCTCTGCGAGGTGTTTTTTGTTATTTTCCTGAGACACTTGCCATTGCATAATGTGGTAATATGATACTACAGTATGCCTGTACTGTCTGTCTGCAACGCTCTCTCTCTCTGTGATTTTGCTTAGAGATGTGAAGGCTGGTAATATCCTGCTGACAGAGCCGGGTCAGGTCAAGCTGGCTGATTTTGGCTCCGCTTCCATTGCCTCTCCTGCCAACTCCTTTGTGGGAACCCCATATTGGTTTGTACCACACATATTGACATTAAAGATGATGACACATCCTGATAAACCAGGGGTAATTAAACAATTGTGTGTTTTTCTACCACAGGATGGCCCCAGAAGTGATTTTAGCCATGGATGAGGGTCAGTATGAGGGGAAGGTGGACGTCTGGTCTTTGGGGATCACTTGCATAGAGCTGGGTAAGTGTTTTTAAACTTTATATTTCATCCATGTTCTGGTGCTTTAAAGTAAACCGATGTTTAGAAGCTGTTTTTAACCATTCACTGTGTGTTGTTACATCAAAACTATGGCTGATGCCCTTTGACCTTTATTCATAATTCAATATGACTCTTTTCCTTATATGTCATTGTATTTTGTATTTATAATATCATAAATTAAACATGGTAGACGAAAATGTTACCAATATTTTCTTTTATAATAAACAGATGTGTAATTCTCCTATCATTTGATTTATTTTAATATATTAAGGACTTTTTTTTTTCTTTGTGATTTCATAACATGTGATCTGTATGATCTCATTTTAATTAATTTAGAACGCGCTGCATTTGCAAAGTATGCACGTTGAAGCCCAATATTAGTACTAGTATCCCAATATTGGGACACTTGACAAAATCATAAAATTGTGTCTTATTTTCACATAAGAGAATCATCATGTACACCCCTGCTAAGAACATACATTGAAGTGAAATAGTATTGGCATAATCGTATTAACAAATAATGTAGCTTATCATCCAGATGTTTTCAGTAGCATATTTTTTACTGTTTTTAACATGCTATGTTTTTTCAACACTATTACTAATACTGCATATGATTCAAGACTAATTGCGATTCAGCCTAAATATTGACATACCATCTGCTTCTGATTGGCATATGTGCATATTCATTCAAAATGTATGCAATGACGCATTTGTTTTTGATTTCTTACACCCCTGCTGTTTTCTAGCTGAACGCAAGCCTCCCCTCTTCAACATGAACGCTATGAGTGCCTTATACCACATCGCCCAAAACGACTCTCCCTCCTTACAGTCCAATGAGTGGTGAGTGTCCTTCTACACAATCGCCAAACTGAAGTTGACTCACTCGTATAGATGTATACAGTATGTGTATACACTCCTACTCGTCAAACATACAGTATGCACTCTCTTAACTACGCACTCCTCTCACACTTTAAATGTGTTATGCAATAACCCTGACCGCATCTGCCAGTTCTTCACAATTCCTGATCTTGTGCATTATTGCACAAGCAAACTTTCAGTCACTTCATCTTTCTGACCTGCAGCAAAGCCAAAAGCCTGCTGGTCTTTCAGGCCTTTAGTTTATGGATCTGGAAATAGGAAGGCTGTCTGAATGGGCCAAAATATTGTTGAGGGTGTCACAAAGTTAATTTGGTGACTTCCTTGTTTTTTATAGTGTTTTCTTATGTGGAGGAGATATGTTCACATTACACATGACTTTGCAATACTTTTGCAATACACTTCACAAAACTAGAAGGAATCCTTTCAGTAATAGAAACAGAGAAATATTATTTATGTAATAAAATTAATATGAAGCCAGAATCAGCTCTGTTTACTGGTCTTATTGTGAATGTTTTATCTGTGCACGTTATTCAAAATGTCATATTTTTATGACAAACTTACTTTATCCCTGAAATTACTTTTTTGTGTCTCTGGGCATTCTTGTTTTTCTAATCAATTGACCATTTATATGATCCCCATAAATTCCTACAAAAATTAAAAAAATCTATTTAATATATAATACAGTATACCCTACTGATGTACAGTGTATGTATGTATAAAGGACTATATATATATGAACACTGACATTCAAAAGTTTAGATCAGTAAAAAAAGATTAATATTTTTGTGAACCTGTAATATTTTTTTTTCCCTTTGATGAATAGAAAGTTCAAAGGAACAGCGTTTATTTGAAATAGAAATCTTTTGTAACATTATAAATATCTTTACTTTTACTTTGATCAATTGAATGCACCCTTGCTGAATAAAAATATGGATTTTAAATGGTGGAATATAAGAATGGTAACATTATATACACAATTATTGAAACTGAAGTAAAATAGATTCAGAAGGTTTCATGATGACTGTAAGTATTGCTTCAAACTTCAAAATTGCTTCAAAAAATGTAGAAAGGTGTCACTTGCGCTTCAGCCTGGTTGGTGCTCACGGAACAGGACGCGAAAATCAAAAGAGGAGACCCAAGGTCTAGCTAGGACCAAGGAACAGGACCGGAGCACACAACGTTTTAAATAATTTATTATTGGTACAAAACGACTAACGTTTCGACGCCCATGCGTCTTCTTCAGAGTCTGAGTATAAAAATGTTTGCACATTCAGTACCCTACAAAAGTGCATAATACTGTAACTGTTGCATGTATTTTGTGAAGGTCGGATGCATTCCGGAGTTTCGTTGACTACTGCCTACTAAAAATTCCTCAGGACAGACCCTCCTCAGCAGAGCTCTTGCGGGTGAGTAATCGCATACACACCATGTTCACACATGCAGGGGAAGTTATCATGTCACTTGTAAAGTCACACATAAGCATTGCTCATCTAAGTTCAACCATGACTTCTGAGTGCCCACACACTACTGTTAATTCACTCCCACTTTAAGTCACGCTTTCAAACACTCTCTGTAAACACACTTGCTGGGGGAAGGCAAAATACTCATGTGATACTAACACACAGATTGTTACATTTTAGGCACAGAAATGTAAACTTCTTATGTAGCTTAATCTCGTGTACTTAGAACTTTAACAAACGGCATATGGTCGGGTCTACATTACAGCTGATTATGGCAAACTGCTGAATTAGACAGGAAGAGGCCGTCAGGGGCAGGGGTGTCAAATTCAGTTCCTGGAGGGCCACAACCCTGCAGAGTTTAGCTTCAACCCTAATTAAACACACCTGATCAGCTAATCAAGTCCTTCAGGCTTATTTGAAAACAGGTTGCAGGTGTGTGTGTGTGTGTTGAAGCAGGGTTGGAACAAAACTCTGTAGGGCTGTGGCCCTCCAGGAACTGAGTCTGACACCTGTGGTTTAGGGGTTAAAAGACTTTGAAATTATCAAAAGTTTTACATTACATTTACATTACAAGAATTTCTATTTCATATAAGTGCTGTTCTTTCATCAAAAAAATCCTGAAGAAAAAAAAAATCATGGTTTCCATAAAAATATTAAGCAGCAAACTGTCAAACATTGATGATATTAAGTTTCTCGAGCACCAAATCAGCACATTATAATGAAGTAATGATACTGAAAATTCAGCTTTGCCATCCCAGGAATTAATTTTATTTAATATATATTAAAATAGAAAAAATAAATTTTAATTATATTTCACAATTTAATGTTTTTAGTGGATTTTGGAGATATTTGCAGCCTCAGTGAGCATAACACCGTGTCCTAACCAGACGCCATGCGATAAGATCAAAATCAAAATCAATCAAAACCCACAGCCAATCAGAACAGCGTGTGGGCAGAGTCTCGCAGCAAGTGCACAACACCAGAGACTAATCTTGACAGCACTCGGAAGGAAATGGATAAGTAGGCTACATAATCAAATTCACAAATATTACACCATTTAAACATTATTAAAAATACATAGGCTGAGTTACTAAAACAATCTTTGCCAAAGAATACACTTGTTTGTTTTCACTTTGAACGTTCTTGTTTCCATTTGTTTACCGTAATTTCAAGATCTGAGGTGAATTATCCATTGTTGCTTTTACAGCTACAAAGCTGTAATATCACTAAAAAGAGCCTAAGTCCCTCCCCTCCGCTTCCGGCTCATGGGACCTTATTTCGGAAAAAATATGTATGGTAGTCAATGTCGAGAGACAACTTATCTTTTTATTCCGTCTGAACTGTGCCCTGAATTACACGTATGATGTTTGTCAATTCAAAAGATAATTATGAAAGTCAAGAAAGTCGCAGTTTGTCATAAAACAGAAGAGTAACATTTAGTTTTATGTGAAAATTGCTCAATGAACTACATCTCTCGTCTCGCACTATGTACGTCACCAACATGGCTGTCACCTTAGCGCGTTTCATCTCGTTCTTCCAGAAAGACTATAGACTTAACGTAAGACTATAGAAAAAATGACAGACGTTAGCTTCAGTAAAGTTAGCTTCATTCATTGAGAGAAAAGGTATGACATCACATGTGCACCTTTTGGGTTTGTAGTCTTTGTAATTACGTATTTTCACAGTCTTATACCTCAACAGTTTTACATCAAACTGCTACTTTCTTGACTTTAAAATGTATCTTTTAAGTTGACAAACATCATATGTGTAATTCAGGGCACAATTCAAACGAGATCAAAATATTTGTTGTCTCTCGCCATTGACTACCATACAATATTTTTCCGAAATAAGGTCCCATGGTGGTCCACCGGAAGGGGAGGGACTTACGGTGTGTTCACACGGGGCGTCAGCGTCAACGCTTCCCATTGACTTTGAATGGGTGACGTCAAGTGTTGCCGAAAAGAATTGTGGATCCGTCGGCAGCGCTTCACTGGCGTTGCTCGCGGCAGAAGTTGAGAATTTTTCAACTTCTGCCGCGAGCAACGCCAGTGAAGCGCCGCAGACGGAAGCGTCAGTCAATCAGGATCGCTCTATGCAAATACAGTAGCCAGGCGGCAGCCAATCACGTTCATCCTGTTCAATGAAGCTTGTTGTTGAGTTCCTGTCTAATTTCATTGGCTGACGCTGCTATGACCATGGCGTCAGTGCCAAACTTCAGCCACGCCTTCCGTCAAGCGTTGACGCTGACGCCCCGTGTGAACACACCGTTAGGCTCTCTATGACACTCAAAGTCACATTACACGCCTTTAACATTGAATAACGCAGATAAACATTACCTGAGATTATCATTGCCACACTTTGTGTTTGTTGTTCCAACCGCGATGTCGCAGAAAAATAGAAACCGTTTTTAAAATTGAATCGTTGCGTGTCACCGTCGCGGCTGGTTAGGACAATAACTCCGATTAACATGGAAAAGATACCTTTTATCGCGCGTTGTGGCGTCGCTTGTAGTTAGGACACAGTGTTAGAGATTTCTTTCAAAAACTTACAGACTCCAAAACTTATGAACAGTAGTGTACATGTTACATTCTCAGCATTTCTGTCATCTAAAGTAATGATTTATTTGTGGCACATTTAAAGGAAACTCTGATGTCCCTTTAGAGAGTTCCCGCCCTAGTAACATACACCCGCACATTCATAAACCCCATCATGTGTCATTCGCAAAAACGTCAATATCTTCATTTTTATAGAGATAAAGATGCTCCTTTGCAGTTGGGGAGTGCACTTCCTCTTCGCCATATCTGTCAGTACTTCCTGCTCTCATGACAGTGGGTTCCTTACTCATCCGTCCCTGCTGACTCACACACATACCGGTACACGTTTTCGTTTGCACAGCCAAGCGCTCAACCCACAGAACATGTCATTCTGCTGTTTTTTCATTTGCTCACTTCCTGTGCCAGCTACATCCTTGGAGGGTTAATAAAAGCAAGAGGATTTTTTGATTGTGTGTGTCTTACTCAACTAATATAACCATGACTTTCTCTCAACCGAATCACTGGAGCTGTAGGTGGACATATTGCTGTGTGGTGACTAATGTTCGTGATATCATGCTGTGGTGGGAGGCTTATGGATTTTATATCATCACCAAAATAAATGTGTGGTAGAATATAGCACTACAGTGGGGATATGGGCAATTATTGGCTGTGGGGTATCTCTGGATACTGGATCATTAAGGGATTTGTGTTGCCGAAGTGATTCGTTTGTTTGTTTGCGCTTTGTATGGGTCTGTTTATGTGGGTGTATGTTACAGGTTACGGTTGATCTTGTTGGTGGACACAGGTAATCCTATTTAGCACTGAGAGCTTAGTGGCATGCTAGGCACGCACTTCAGGCACAACCTCACAGGGGTGGGCGGCCCAAGGTGGCATGGGATACCGGGGTCTCTTCTGTGGCCTAGGTTGGCACTGGGAAAAAATTAATTTCGACCCAGTTTTGGTCTCCCATTCCTTACTAATACCTCAAGTCTGGCCTTTCAAGCTCCTTAAGACCAAAAAGAGGTCATTAATCTGAGTCTAGCATTAATTTATTCTATTCCCACCATTTGCCGCTTCCCAACTGCTGTCTTAATCTCACATGGGGTCTAAATCCACCTCAATTCTTGACCTACAGAGGTCTTGTCGATCGAGAATATCGCGATCTGACAGTTAGAGCTGGAAGACTTCAGATTATGTAATTTCCTCTAGTTAAAAGGGATAATCCGGTAGATTAGTTTCCACCCGTGCTGGACAGTCACAGATGTCCGTTTAGAGTGGCGAATGCTTATCTATGTTATCATTGGGAAGCCGAGCTGTTAGCTGTAACTGTCTTTGGCGGGCTTAACGGTTGACCCGTTTGCTCTGCAGTGCTTTACCAGCTCGCAACACAGACGCGATCTGCTTAAACTAAATGCATTTTCAGCTAAATTTGTAATTCCTTTCCAAATCACTCTCCATAGATTAAGATTCCAGATCTCTCACATGATTGAGAGTGGTAACATTTATCAACAGTTATTGAAACCAAACAAAGTTGGAACCAGTCCACTTTGATTAGGCCTACGAGATCGGTTTACGCTTTAGATCATTTTATATGTTTGTCAAATGAAAACTTTTTTAATGTTTTTAAAAGAAGTCTCTTATGCTCACCAAGGCTGCATTTATTGGATGAAATATACAGTAAAAACATATTGTGAAATATGAGTACAATTTAAAATAACTTTCATATTTTAATACATTTCTTGTGATTTTAAAAAGCTGAATTTTCAACATACGTTATTCCAGTCTTCAGTGTCACACGATTCTTCAGAAATCATTGTAATATGCTGATTTGGCGCTCAAAAAAATATAAAATCTGATTATCAATGTTGAAAACGGTTCCTAATATTTTTGTGAAAACTGATATTTTTTCAGAATTCTTTGATGAATGGAAAATTTAAATAAAGAGCATTTATTTGAAATAGAAATATCTTCTAAAATTATAAACGTCTTTACTGTCACTTTTGATCAATTTAATGCATCCTTGCTGATTAAAAGTATTAATTTCTTAAAGTCCCCCTGTAGTCAATCATTTTATCCCTTAAAACTTATCTTTGGAATATATGATGGTTTATGGTTATATGAATATGCAAATTAGCCCCGCCTCCACTCACTCACACCAGCTCAGAGATCCACTTGTTGATGGTCACACGTTGTTGTGATTGATTACAAGGTAGTTTGTGACATCAGAGACACCAGCGATTTCAAACCGTGATTTTGAGACTGCCTTTGGTTCACTGCAGTTTTAAGGAGAAAATACTCAGCAATGGTGTTGACGTGAAACGTGTTTGCCTGAAAGCATATTAAAAACACCACATATACATAATAAACAACATTTAAAAGCTTGGTTTTCACCACAGGGGGACTTCTTACTGACCCTAATCTTGAATGGTAGTATATAAGAACAGTTTATGCTTTAGAGCAAATGACATGTTGTCAGATGAAGAGTAACTTTCATTAATGTCAATAAACCAAGGTAGGTTCCACTTCAAAGGCCCTGTTTTCACCTGGTATTAAGATGCGTTTTGGTCGATCGTATCACAAGTGGATGGTGTTAAATACCGGTGTAAACGGGGTCTAAAACGTTTTGAGCTTGTCCACTTTCGAGTGTGAACGGTCGAAAGCGTTCGAACAGCCACAAAAGACCTCCAACTCTCCACCTACTAACTTAATGCGGAAACATTATGGGAAGCGCTCTAGCCCGGCGGGGTTTAAACTTTGTCAGCTGGAGACCCAAGTTTGGTTTGAAGACCAAAAACTACCAAGCACAAAGTTCTCTCTCCATTCCTGATTTCTAACTCGCACTCTCTTGTCATGTCATGTCATAGTCTTGTGGCTATCAGAGCAGAAAGAGCAGATTGTCTTCTTCTGTGTGTTCAAATGTAAATTGTGTGAGCTTATTTTGTCCATTAGATCGAAAAATCTGTAAAAGGCCATTACATTTACCCTCCCATAGACCCTCCCCTTGAAGGAATCAGGACAGAAGTGGTTGAAAATGGTAATGTCTCCCTCGTCTACTTGTGATCCGATCGACCAAAACGTATCTTAATACCAGTGTAAACAGGGCCAAAAAGGTCAATGAGAAAGCTTAATGTGCTAGAGCAGTTGACATGTCGTCTAATGGCTGAGAAATCTGGATTCTAACCGTTTTCTTCCAAATAAATGAATGACTCCAGTTGGGTAATGGAAAGAACTCCAACATGACCAATTAACTTTCAAAGAGTCTTGGTTTGTGGTTTAAAGAGCACAGTTTTGTGAAACCAGATAACATGCGCACATGCAGCTGCATGAACTTGAGTCGGTTCTCTTTATATTATCATTGAGGAGGTGAGATCAAGTCCTCATTTAGCCAGCCATGTCAGAACCCCTTCTCCATATACCAGATGTCCACTCAGGGCCACATTACACATGAGCACCCTCTAGTGAGCAAGGAACAAACATGAAATGACGTAATTCAGAGCACAAGTGGAGTAATCCGACACGCTGAGAGGATTGAGACTGTGGGTTTATTTCATGGCAGTTGAATTGCATCATGTTTAACCCCCAAATGTTTCTCCCGAAATATCTGCCTTTATGAAATGAATGTCATTAATGTAGTTTTCAGGTGAACATGGGGCCAAATAAAAACACATGTGATACACTCGTCATAAATATAATAAAATCTGAGGGTGAGATTTGATTGATCAGGATGTTTACACACAGAAGCTGTTTGTACATTTCATCACCACTTATTGCTCATTTTACTTGCCTAAAATTCCCAAAACTCTCCTGTGTTAATTTCACAAATCTCCTCTCTGTCCCTCTTTGTCCGTCCCAGCATGATTTTGTGAGGAGAGATCGTCCTCCACAGGTCCTCATCGATCTGATCCAGAGGACGAAGGATGCAGTCAGAGAACTGGACAACCTGCAGTACCGTAAAATGAAAAAAATCCTCTACCAAGAGAAACACAACGGCCCAATGGGGGAGTCTCAGGAAGAGGAGGAGGTGGGTGCAGGAAGTGCTCTGAGAAATGAAAGGTCCCCATGAGTGTCATACGCACATGTCGGATTCATACTTGCCACTGCAAGTTTCATAGTGTTGCATTTTGTATACACAACTGATATAACATTTTATGCTGAGGCAGGCATTGATTTCTCTTTTTTAAATATATACTTTACATGTTTGCCATCCATGCTTTGATTTTAACATCAGTTTTGAGTAACTGGGCCGATCAAGCATTTTTTTATTTTTTTTTAAACTGATTGATTGGTATCGGCTATACTAAGCAGGATCCTTTATTTTACATCATCTGACGGGACTCCGTATCGGCAAATAATCAGTATTCAATGACTCTGATAGGATCAGGGGCACAAAAAACTTGAACGAGACATCCCTTGTTTTGAGTTTTAATTTGTGACTACACTTGGATTTAAAATCAGTCTGTCAATTTTAATGTATATTTAGAGGGAATAAAGTGATACAAATACACTTAAGGGATAATAAACTACTCTGAACTATATTATAAATATTTAACTTAAAAGTACACTGTACCTTATACAGTACTATACTGAACTGAACTTAAGGTATATACTATATACTAAACAGAACTACAAATATACTGAAAGTATATGAAACTACTGTAACTACTATATCGTGCAAAAGTTTGGGGACTGTATGATTAAAAAAAAGAAAATAAATTAATACTTTTATTTAACGACGATACATTAAATTG
The DNA here is from genome assembly GCF_963993115.1 of Abramis brama. NCBI lineage: Eukaryota > Metazoa > Chordata > Actinopteri > Cypriniformes > Leuciscidae > Abramis > Abramis brama. The sequence continues at coordinate 9,297,719 of NC_139967.1, read as the reverse complement.
AACAAAAGTTACAGTAAAAACAAGACTGGAGTATAGGCTGCTGAAAAAATATATGAAAATATAAAACGTTCTTTTTAATTGTAATAATATTTAACAGTATTCCTGTTTTTTTTTTTTTGTTTTTTTTTTTAATCAAATAAATGCAGCCTTTATAAGCATAAGAGACTTCTTTCAGACTTATTTCTTTTAAAAAACATTTAAAAATCCCAACCCCAAACTTTTGAACAGGAGTGTCTATACTGCATACTGTATTGACATGCACTTAATGTTTAGAGTTTTGGAACTAAACACTATACTGAATTATACACTCTATACTATGTCAAACTACATTGAAAGAAAGTATATAGAAATATATACTTTACTAAATTTTATGAAATAACCTACTGAATAAATAACCTTTATGAATGACTATACTGAAGATAATACTATACTTAAGTGTAGAAATACAAACTGAACTATAAACTATACACAACTGTTTATTATACTGCTTTACACACCATGCTGAATTTAACTGAGCTATATACTTTATTGAATTATATAATACAGACTATACTGAATTACACCAAAAGTTTATGAAACTAACCACATTGAAGGTATATAGAACTGTACAGTATTTTGAACAATATTGAACTATTAGGCAGAAAGGCTTTCAGTATAGTGTGAATATTGATAGTAGATATTGTTCTCCAGAAAGGTTGGTGATCTGTTTCTCCGTGTGTATGTCTCTGTCCCCCGCGCAGGACGGAGAACAGGCAAGCTGTAAGATGAACAGTTTGGGCAGTAATCATTCCATCCCCAGCACCTCAGTGAGCACGGGCAGTCAGAGCAGCAGTGTCAACAGCCTGCAGGAGGTGCCCGATGACTCCTGCTCCGAGCTGCACCACGACTACGACAGCACCCTAGAGTCTTCCACGCACCACAAAAAGGTTCAGGACGCACACAGACATCTCCACAAATGCTTACCATACTTTGATGTTGACAAACAAAAATTGAACGTATGCTTTCCAGTAGATTCCTGGAAATCATTTCAGTTGAGCTGTTCTTAGAAAGACCGGCTTGTTACAATTTTAATGGTTTGAACATAGTCTTTCTGTGCGCAGAGAAGGTATACTTGGAAATTAGATTAGATTTAAAACAAATAGTTCAAAGATGCTCCCCTCCCCTTTTACAGTGTGGTATGCAACAACAAAACCTATTTTTTATTTTACAGTGAAATAGTATTATAGTGATGTTTTTTAGTAATAATAATAATAATGATTATAAATATAGTAAAGTATATTATTTTAGTATTATTTTCTGCAATAATCTTTTTTTTTTGTTTTACAGTCAAATATGATAGTAATTCCTTTTATATAATTTTATGTAGTAATAATTATTATTATCATTATGGTTATTTTACAGTTGTACTGTAAAATATAATTTTATTGGTTTTCTTAAATACTTTATTTTACAGTGAAATATTACAATAGTATTATTTATATTTAATATTTTTTAGTATCAATAACTAATAATAATATTTATTATTGTTATTATTGTTGTTGTTACTTTACAGTTGTACTGTAAAAAAAATCCTAAAATTATTTATTTTACAGTGAAATATTACAATATTATTATTTATTTTTAACATCTTTATTTAGTATTAATAATAATACTTATTATTGCTCATTATTAAGATTGTACGGCCCTAGTTTATACCATATTCCTATTTAAATACTGCACTGCATCGATTACATACGCTGTACATTCTTTGAACGTATGTGATTTAGGAAGTTAACGAACACATGCATGCATGATTGACACTTCCTGTCCTCAAGGAAATTACATCAGCATGCAGCAGAAATATGAATCGACTTGATGGGAACTGAACAGCCCTTAAACAAGTTGTTCTTCATTTTATTCACTGAGAGAAGATAAAACCCTCAGGAATATGAGCGCTTCAGTTCGACAAACCTCGTGGGTCGATTAATAAAGATATTTTAAGATAGTGAGCGTGTTAGTATTGAACAGTCTCATGTTGAAACATCTCAGCTGATGCTACAGTAACAGGAAGCATAAAACTTCTGCTTCGGATGTTGTAAGGAAAATGTATTGCTTGAATGAACTGCAAGTCACTTCGGATTGCATCTGCCAAATGCATACATGTAAATACTGTGACGCAGTACATGGGGGAACTCCTGCAGTTAAAACAAAAGATCTCATTAACTCCTCAAGAGATGTTTATGTTGTGACACCAAATCTTTGACTGATTTTATTTGTGTGTGTGTGTGTGTGTGTTTTTTCCCCTCAGGATCATCAGTATATCCGCGACGACCTTCCTCATCGGGACCACCGGTCGGAACTGCGACCGTCTTCGTCGGAAAGAGCTCAGGCTCACAATTATAAAAACCGTGAGCGCTTCGCCACAATCAAGTCAGCATCACTGGTGAGGAAAAAGAATGACATCATCCTCTCATCCCCCCTCCTCTCTTGCTTGACTCTTTCGTTCTTTTCTTTCTTCCTTGGCTTTAATACACTCTGCGGTCATTTCTCTCTCTCTCTCTCTGTTTCTCAGTGGTCTTTGCCTCCTTCTCTTTCTGTTTAACCCTCTCTTTATTCGAGAGGAAGAAATAAAGGGTCCTACTTTTCTCTCTCACTCTCATGTCTGTTGTCAAGGCAACATGATTCAGTCAATAGCCAGCTGCACTTCTCACACGAGTCATTGGTGTTGTTGTCTACTATTAGTTAATACAGTGTGATCCCACACAAAAGGATATTCTTCGTTTTGTGGGGTTTTGGGAAAATCTTTTTTTTATATATATATATAAAACAGAAGGTCAGTGTCAGATATGTACGATACCAATAAAGAATTTTTGCAATTAAGCAAAAAATAATCTATTGTGATACACTTCCACCCTAATTGATGAATATATGGAGATCTCTGGCAGGCAGTGTAGTCGATCGCAGTATGCTTGGTTGAAATGATGATGTCACCTGTTTTGGCCCCATTTTGCTGGAACGTGACTGCCCTCTAGGGGCAGACAACCACAGTGGACTTTGTCTGATACTACAGACACTCATCTATCATTTCAGATGATCACAAAGGAGTTTGGCTTTAGTGGGTTTATGTGCATGGCGCACCTTCCTAAATCGAATTTATTTTTATTTTTTCATCGACTTGGTGGAAACAACTGTGCACTTTTTATATATTGATTTGGGTTTACAGTTGTATGGAATGAGACACAAGGATATGGGCTATGCAGGGAAAGAGACTCTCTTTGTGTTTCATATGAAAAGCCGTAGAGGAGGGGTGAGGTTTAGAAAGTGAGACGGAAAAAAGGAGAAAAGACTAGAACGAAGGTGAGAAGGGACGACATATTGTATAGGCAAAACTATATAGGGATGAAAAAGGGAATGTGAGAATGCCTTAGATGCATTATAACAGCCAGGTTGTAAATCGAAACATAGTGTCTGATAAATCCACAGTTGATGTCATACTAACATGTCACATTTTTGTTTAGTTTTCTGACCGTTTTTTAAGTTCGTCGTCTCCGGCTTGCAGTTTGGATTTACATTTGAATCCTTAGATTTTTTCCAAAACCTAGTGAACTGCCATGCTGTCACCTTCTAGAGCAGAATCCTAACAGTCTTGGAACCTCATAAGCGCCTTTCGATAAAAATCATATTTCTGCAAAGTAGGAAAGATCATAATTCACAAAGTTTCACAGCCACCCTTTGTGTGTTCTTTCACCTTTATGCTTCTAGTTACCAATGAGAATGCAATGCTTTAGGATATTTTAACAGTGATTAAACCACCATTTTCCCCCTAAAATCAGCACAAAATGCAAACTCTGCAGATTCTGTGTGGGTCTGCCTATAAGTGACTGATATACATGGGTAGCAACTCCTCAAGTCTTTAGTGTTCACTTGAGAGCAATTTGTTTGGTACAAATAACTTTCTTCATGTGAAGCACACCAAAGTCTTGACTTATAATTCCAATAGCATTTTACGTTAGTGTGCTTTTTAAATGCTTTTTAAAGAAGTCATTATTATGTGATCAAAAATACAGTAACAAACAACAGCGATATTTAACATTTTTAAGTTTTCTGTTTTAATACATTTTGAAATGTAATTTGTTTGATGGCAAAGCTGAATTTTACTCCAGTCTTTTAGTGTCACATGATACTTCAGAAATCATTCTAAGAAGTTTCTATGTATTAAAAAAAAGTTCAAAAGAATGCCATTTATTTGAAATAAAATTATTTTGTAACATAACTGACTTTACGGTCACATTTTGATAAAAATGATGAAAAACGTATACAGTTTTTTTTCAAACGAGAAAAAATACAAACCCCAAACTTTTGAACAGTAGTCTACATATTTCATCACATATTTTAACTTAATTATTCTATTTTATTTTTTTCAGTTGATACTATTTAGAATTGAATGAAATCAATTGATTATTGAAATATAGTTTGATAGGAGTTCTCTTCAAGTCACCATGAAATTAAAATGGACAATATCTCATTTTTTTACAGGATGTTGCAGTGTGTATTATAACTGATTTATCTGTATCATTATTTATTGATTTTTGGTTTTTTTAATGCCCGCGTAATCTTTATTAAAAAACATTAACCTCCCCCGAAACGGCATCTGTTCTCTTCATGATGTGTGTTTCGGCATAGGGGAGACTAAATATCCTCCACAACTAACTGCAAACTGCCATTCAGATCTGCCTACATATAGTTAGAAACACCCAACTTCCTATGATCCAATCAATTCCTGAAGGACAAAATCCAGTCCCGCCCATTTTTCCTCATTCCAGAAGCCGCTTCACTCTGATATACGTCACAATAGGGAAGAAAAGACTTCTGTTTCATGCCGAATTTAACTCATCTGCAATCTTTCACTAAGCTTGTCGCAATTAGCATTTTCCGAGAGAGATGCATTCGATTCTAAGATACCATATTTTGGCCACAGCAACCTTTTGGAGCTACCTTTGCATCAGGAGCGTGCCTTAAAACGGCATTTCTCTTGGTTTAAACAGAGCATTAAATTGCCTGTTCTGGCAACACATTAATTCCATTAGTGTCAGCTCCACATAAACATGTATTTTCCTTTAATCTGAAATGGTCAGAAGTTGAATTTGAATCTAGTTAGGATGCCAATTTGTGTTACCTTTAACCTGAAAGTGTTTCTTTCATTATTTTCCATTCTTTTTTTGTGACCTGGCCCAGGGCTTAGTGCTATCACATGCCCCTTTGGTGCGGCTGATAGGGGCATTTGGGCAGAAAGTGATTGGATTGGTGACTGCGGTTACAGTGGGGCTACTGATTCAGGGTGATTAGGAAATTTCCCCCTTCAACAGGCATTTCATGTGACTGGCCTACTAAACGCTGCTTAGCTCGCGCGCGGGGCCAGGCCTCTCTGAGAACCTCTTTCATTCATGGCGCACCTGCGAGGAGAGAGGAGAAGCAGTGTTCGCCCTCTCTCTTTATCTCCATCCCTCTCTCGCTCTCTCTTTCTCTCTCGGTGGGTTTTGAGCGAGTGCTTTTGGGGGATGTAGTGCAGGCGACTCTCAATGTTCTCACGGGTGGTTTACTTCGCCAACATGTTTGGCATGAGGAGTTCAGGTGGGAGTTACGAGAAACTCAACGAACAGTTTGATCTGGACACGCCCTTCTTCCAGGTTTGTCTTCCACGGGTTTGCAAAGTCAAGGGAATGGTGGGGGTTTTGTGTTTTCATTTATATATTTAGTCGCATCAGTGACATTCTAGATGTAGGCAAAGGCAATGTTGAGATGGGTAACATTCAAAATCGCATTTTTTCCTCTTTGTCACAATCAGATATTGCACTAAAATGAAAATTATCCATCATTTTGATGGACTGAATTGTAATTTTTCCATCATGCTCTATTTGAATTTGTCAGTATAATCATACAGTGCTTGTGATTTTAACGTGCCTTTGATATCACAAGAAGTTTTAGTCTAGTGCTGGTGTTGATTTCAGGGCTGCTTCTTTTTATTCTACTATCATAATGTGAAAAGACGACACTGTGGTGATGATGATGATTTGAGCTTGCGATCTGGTCACCCAATTTAATGGACGACATCTAATGAATTATTCCACTGGACTGCACTGGGAATCTCTCGTTTCTCTTCCTAGATCCTTACATTTTCCTGTCTATTTTCATGGGGATGCTTTATAAACAACCCAACAGTTATAGGTGCCAGTAGGGAGTAAAAGTGAAGAAAAGAGGATATAGTTAAAGTGTTCAAGTAGGGAAATGCCTTTAACTTGATACCTCATTTTGAATGATCTGACATTCTGATGTCTTTGGTCAAACTTTTGGTCACCATCATCCAGTTGCCAGGTCTTCCTAAGAACTGTGGGTTGCTTGTACATTTTGCTACACTGACAATCATAATCATCTCAAAAGTTACCCGTCACCCTCTGACCGAGTTCTTCTCCATCTAGGTAACGCGTCAGATACACGAACATGAGCAGGAAAATGAGCTCCGAGAGCAGATGTCGGGGTACAAGCGCATGCGACGGCAACACCAGAAGCAGCTGATCGCTCTGGAGAACAAGCTGAAGGCAGAGATGGACGAGCACAGACTGAAGCTCCAGAAAGAACTGGAAACCCACGCCAACAATGCCTTCATTGAGCTGGAGAAACTCGCCAAGAAGCACGCCATCCAAACGGACAAAGAAGTGGGTGATCTTTCTTTATTCTTCTTTTTGAGACCCTACTGTTTATAGTTACTAGCCAATCAACTATTGGTCAATTGACATGATGTTGATTGCAAGTAGTGATTGACCAATGTGTGATCCAGTTCTTGGACTTGTATTGCTTTAAGATCTTAACAATAAATTCTATATTATAAAATCCCTGTACAAAGAAATAAGTTCAAAAGTTCACGCAGGTCACTTGAAAAAGACCCCAGTTAATTTATGCTTTTCCATATTGCTTGTTAAACATGTAAATAGCTACGGGATGAATGCTAATTATTCATGCAACATATGTTGATTGGTATGTTAATGAAGCCTGAGAGAAAATAGGACTGTGTGGATCTTTTTAGTTAGTTTTCTTCAGGAGTGGTTTTAAAATGAGAGAGAAAAAAATCTGTGATAAACTGAAGTGTTGATATTTATGATAAATTTGTTACATTCCTCAGATGAAAACACTGGCAGCTGATGAGAAGAAGTTCCAGCAGCAAATCATGGCCCAACAGAAGAAAGAGCTCACCACCTTCCTTGATAATCAGAAGAAACAGTACAAGCTGTGCAAGGAGAAGATCAAAGAGGTTCATGTCTAAATACTCAAAATTAACATGAAACTAAAAATGACCCTATTTACATCAACTGTTTTCTTAATTCCTAAGAATTGTTGTTATTTCAAAAACAATATATATATCTTTGTGATTTTTTTTGTTTAGGAAATGAGTGAAGACCACAGCACGCCTAAGAAAGAGAAACAGGAGAGGCTGTCCAAGCACAAGGAGAACATCCAGCACTCTCAGGCTGAAGAAGAGGCTCAGCTCCTGGGTCAGCAGAGGGCTTTCTACGACAGGAACTGTAGGGCCTTCAAACGCAAGATCATGGTCAAGAGGCACGAGTTTGAGCAAGAGCAGTTACGAGAGGTGGGGATGAAATGCTTCAAGTCAGAAAAAGACAAATTACTGCCTTGCACTCTATATATACATTTCAAAGGTTTGGGGTCAGAATGTTCTCTTTTTTTTTAATACAGAAATGAATACACTGAAGACTGGAGTAATGATGCTGAAAATTCAGCTTTGCATCACAGGGATAAATTACATTTCAAAATATATTCAAATAGAAAACTTGTAATAATATTTTACAATATTACTGTTTTTGCTGTATTTTAATCAAATAAATGTAGCATTGGAGAGAATAAGAATCTTCTTTCAGAAATCAAAAAATCTTACTGACCCCAAACTTTTGAATGGTATTGTTTATGTATACTTGTACATTCCTATGAATCGTATTTGGGGCTTTTCCCAGGGTTAATGCAAAATTTGAACCTTTTCTCAGGGTTCATGACTCTTTTCAATTAATCTGATTTGAAAATAAGTAATGCAGCAATGTGCAAATCTCTTAATCTAGCGCTTTAATCAGCAGGAAACCTTCGGAAGTATTCCCGGGTCGAAACCCATTTATGGTCTATAGAACAGCAAACATGTTGATGCATAATCCAGTGTTTGCAATTTTGGTCCAAATTTAGTCCTGGTCTTAAAGCTTCTAATAATTGTGAACCACTTATCAACATCTCCTTATACTATTATGTTTCATGCATGTGTTCATACCTCATTTTACTCTTGTAACCTTTGTAATTCGCCCCCAGAATGGTTTGTTGAAAAGGTGTTTACCATTACTTTAAGTGTTCTTAGTGATCAGATGTTAAAGGAGGTATCCAAGCCGTATCTAGGGACTATAATATCATCAGAGACATTTATAGAGACTTCATAGAGACTGGCTCTTTTGAGCAATCACCTGTCAACCACAAAATACACCTTAGCCAACCTAGCAACTCCCTAGCAACCATCTTATGTATCCACAAAGGATCATGCAAAAAATTTTTATTTTTTTATTTTATTTTAGTGTAAGCTAATGTAATATTTTCTGTTTTTCTGACTGTCAGGAGTTGAATAAGAAGAAGACCCAGAAGGAAATGGAGCACGCTATGTTGATCAGACAAGACGAGTCGACTCAAGAACTTGAACACAGGCAGCTGAAGATGCTACAGAAACTTCGCATGGATCTGATCCGACTGCAGCACCAAACGGAGCTGGAGAACCAGATCGAATACAACAACCGTAGAGAGAGAGAACTGCACAGGAAACATGTGCTCGAACTACGGCAGCAGCCCAAGAACCTCAAGGTACCATCAACTGTGGAATAACATTTCTTATTACTTAGCTATATATAGTGTGAATTTAACCTACAAAATCTATGTAGGTCTCGTTGTTTCTCTGACTGTGGTTGCAAGATTAACCTTGATTTATTTTAGAAACTGGGTAGATATTAGGAACATTTGCAGGTCAGTAGAGACTGATGATGATGTTTAATGTTTAAATTAAACGTTTAAACATTTAATTGCATAGGCACTTAACACATTTAAATCTAAAACTGTGGTGACACTTTATAATAAGGTTCAATTTGTTAACATTAGTTAAGTTGAACATTTAGTTCATGTTAATTTCAACATTTACTAATACATTATTAAAGTCAAAAGTTGTATCTGTTAATATTATTTAATGGACCTAAGCTAACATGAACTAACAATGAACAGTTGTTTTTGTTAACTTATTTTCTTAGTTAATGCATTAACTAACGTTAACTAATTGGACCTTACTGTAAAGTGAAAAAAAAAGAGCATATTTTTGCTTAATTTCACAATCCTATGAGACAAAACGCAAATTAGATGATAGTTTTTGTCCTGAAAAGATTGTCAGTTTGTGTTTATACAACTTTGAGTTGTGTCTCCTGCAGGCTATGGAGCTCCAGATAAAGAAACAGTTCCAGGATACGTGTAAAGTCCAGACGAAACAGTACAAGGCCCTGCGGCACCATCAGCTAGAGGTGACCCCCAAAAGTGAGCACAAGACGGTGCTGAAAGCCCTGAAGGACGAGCAGACGCGCAAACTGGCCATCCTGGCCGAGCAGTACGAGCAGAGCATCAACGAGATGATGGCGTCACAGGCAGTGAGTGAAGAAAGCACACTGTTAATCATCATAATGGCCAAGAGGAAGAATCACATCAACTGTTGACCATTTATTCTAGTATCTATGCGAGATCATTATAAGGCGTAGACCGATTGGAATGACATTCACAAAGCATTTAACATCCATAATTTGACACATTTTTGAGTGAAACAGCGGATAATAATGTAGTGATATTTGTTATGCAATTTGTTTTTGCCAAAGTATACAGAGTGCAACAGTCAGGTTCTGGAAGTAAAAACTCCATTCATTTTCTGCATAGGGAAATAGTTTTTTAACAATAACTTCTAAACCTTTTAAACGCAGACCTGTAGTGTGCTCCGAGTTAATTGATGGTATATGGTTTTGTCGAAGCTGTCAATCCGCATTTTCAACTTATTTTTTAAAATAATCCCGTTTAACAGCTGAATTTGTGGTGAAAAACTACATTACCCATGATGCTATACAGAAAATTCCACCAATCATAGTCTCGCAGCGAGCAATCTAGTCTTCATATGCTCGTAAAAAAATTTTTTTTATATATATATATATATATGTGTATGTATGTATGTATGTATGTATGTATGTATGTATATATATACACTACTGGTCAAAAGTTTTAGATCGGTAAGATTTTTAATGTTTTTAAAAGAAGTATCTTCTGCTCACCAAGACTGCATTTATTTGATAAAAAATACAAACAAAAACAGTCATATTGTGAAATATTATTACAATGTAAATCATCTGTTTTCTATGTGAATATATAGTAAATGTATTCCTGTGATCAAAGCTGAAGTTTCAGCATCATTACTCCAGTCTTCAGTGTCACATGATCCTTCAGAAATCACTCTAATATGCTGATTTGATGATCAAGAAACATTTATGATTATTATCAATGTTGAAAACAGTTTTTTACATTTTTATTTCATGATGCTATGATGAATAGAAAGTTCAAAAGAACAGCATTTATATGAAATGGAAAGCTTTTGTAACATTAAACGCTACCCTTCAAAAGTTTGGGGTCAGTAAGAATTTTTATTTTATTTTTGGGCGAAATAAATAAAATAAATCAATACTTTTATTCATCAAGGATGAGTTAAACTGATCAAAAGTTACAGTAAAGACATTTATAATGTTAGAAAATATTCTATTTTAAATAAATGCTGTTCTTTTGAGCTTTCTATTCATCAAAGAATTTTGGAAAAAAAAATGTACAAAACTGTTTTCAACATTGAAAATATTAATGAATGTTTTTTTAGCATAAAATCATCATATTAGAATGATTTCTGAAGGATCATGTGACACTGAAGACTGGAGTAATGATGCTGAAAATTCAGCTTTGATCACAGGAATAAATTACAGTTTAAAATATATTAAAATAGAAAACAGTCATTTTAAATTGTCATAATATTTCACAATAATACTGTTTTTTTAATTGTTTTTTATCAAATAAATGCAGCCTTGGTGAGCAGAAGAGACTTCTTTTAAAAACATAAAAAATCTTACCGATCTAAAACTTTTGACCAGTAGTATATATAAATATATATTTATATATATATTTATATATTATTTATTTATTTATTTATAATATTTCACTATCATTTTTAATTTGATTATTTCATTCGCAATGCTTTGTGGGTTTGTAGTTCTTTTCCTTACTAAACATTAAGTATGGTCTTGTACTTTTATCCAAAACTTTTTTGCTTCACATCTGTTAACTCTTAAGTTTGTAAGGTTGTGATTCACCCTGTATGGTTTGGTTCATGGAAAAATTTATGGAAAAAATACTTCTAGAACCAACGCTGCTGAAAAAGTGGGCGGAGACTAATGCACTCTATTAATGTATAGATTCAATTTGATTTCATGTTGTCTTCAAGATGCAACACACAATGTGTTATTTATAAGCTGTTTTGGAAAAACAAAAAGTAAGTAATTGTTTTGTTGATAGTTGATGCGGATTTTAAATTAAACATAAAACAAGGCCTCCCTTCTGTTCGAAATTCCAGTCTCGGCCCATTGCCCGTACAAGAAAGCCATTGATGGTTAACCAAAACTGTGCTGTAGTGTCAGCAAACCGTCTGAGGCTCACATATGCACGTGTGTGTTTTTGTGTAGCTTCGTCTGGATGAGGCTCAGGAGGCTGAGTGCCAGGCACTGAGGCAGCAGCTGCAGCAGGAGATGGAGTTACTCAATGCGTACCAGAGCAAGATCAAGATTCAGACCGAGGCCCAGCACGAGCGCGAGCTGCAGAAACTGGAGCAGAAAGTCTCACTGCGCCGAGCGCACCTTGAACAGAAGGTCTAGCACTCTTATTATCCTCTTATTTACCCAGACTCTAATTAAGAGTATTTTATCATCAATAGTGGTGGTCTGCCAATATAGGATTTTCTAGAGAGCAGGGTATTTAATCAGCAGTTTATATAAATATATATTAGTATAACATTTATCATCACTCTGCCCCCTCTCCACCAATAAGCTGGTGTGTGGTGGGCGTTCTGGTGCAGAATGGCTCCTGTCGCATCATAGGTGGATGCTGCACATTGGTGGTGCTTGAGGAGATTCCCCTCTTCCATGTAAAGCGCTTTGAGTGTAGAGAAATGTAACTAATTATTATTAACACTTTTTCTTTATTTGTGTTAAAATTGTGGTAACCTTTTGTTATATCTTTATTGTATTGTATATTTCATGCAGTAAATAGGCCTATACAGATACAATGCTAAAGTTTGGGATCAATAAGATTTTATTTTGAAAGAAATTAATACTTCTAATAATTTTATTTAGCAAGGATGCATTAAATAAATCACAAATTATAGTAAAGTATATATATAATATTTCCTTAACATATAAATCATGGTTTCCACAAAAATATTAAGCAGCACAACTATTTTGAACATTGATAATAATAAGAATTTTTGGAGCATTAAAACAGCATATTAGAATGATTTCTGAAGGATATACACTGAAGACTGGAGTAATGATAAATTTCCTTTTAAAAGATATTAAAATAGACCGTCACATAGCAGTATAGCATATATGTGTGTGTGTGTTTCTTTTACAGCATATTTACCTTAAATTTGACTCTTTAATCTCACAATTTGAGATTTCATAAAAAGGTATGATTACCTACAGCCTTGTGCATCCATGCTGCACAAAAACACTGGTACTGTTATATTGCTTCTATACAACAATTTTATTAACAAGAAGTTTTATTATATGCACTCTGCTTGTCCAGTAAAATTAGAGGACTGGATCCCTGAAAAATGAACATAAGTGGCACCGGTTCATCAAAGGTCAATGGGACAACATGAGTCCAAAGCCAAAACAAGAGGGATAGGACCATTATTTGGATTATTCATTGAGGTTAAATATTACAAATCGAACTACCTTTGTTTTTGCTAATGTGTGTAATGAGTTCATAGAGTTTTTAGCAAATTAAAGGGAAGAAATAAATCAAAAGCCTTCATTTCAGGATTGATGTAGTCTAGCGTGGAAAGATATGTCCTGTAGGTTCCTCTACACCTCTGTTTGTTTGACATCGTTTTGTTTGAGCTTCTGCCTTGTGTTCATAGATCGAGGAGGAGCTGGCTTCTCTTCAGAAAGAGCGCACTGACCGAATCAAACACCTGCTGGACCGCCAGGAGAGAGAAATCGACGCCTTCGACATGGAGAGCCTTCGTATGGGTTTCAATAACTTGGGTGCTTTGGACTACCCTAAAGATGACTACAGATGAGACCATAACACTCCACCATCTTCGCTCTTTCCTGGTCACACACCTTTTTTTTCTTTTTTTTTGAGCTGTTTTTGCTACTGACAGTCCGATCAATCCTCACAGGCCTTACACATGTGGGGCGCCCTCTGCAAGACAACATGCTGGATAACGTCCTTTAGTTGTCTCTTTTTATATAAATATTATATACGAGACGATTAAATGTGTCACAGTGTTGATGTCAATGTTTTCTCGTGCAATGATAACACTTTCGGTGTAGCTAAAAATTAAAATGGAGATTTCAAGACAAAAGCAATACGAACTAGCGGTTTGCATTGCTAATTTTAATCCAGATGCACTCGTGCAGTTTTTGTTCTTTTTGCAGATGTTTTGATGGACGAAGTGTCATTTAAGAATTTTTTTAAACTGTATTTTTGTTTTTTTGCAGCCTAATGCCTCTCGCTGCTTGAATCCCTATTTGGTATTTATTCATCCAGAAAAATGATGAAAAATACCTTTTATTAAGTATTGAAGAAATTTGATAAAGTTTGCATATTAAAACAATGTACATATTTGATAGGTGCATCTGTGACTCTGAGATTCTTATGGTATTCAACCATTTTTTTCTTTTTTGGGAGAACAGTGCGTTCATATGTACAATACCATAAATCACCTCAGCTGAGGTGCACAATGTGAATAATACATATGTGAATCCTAAACTCGTGGTACCTGCACAAAGGGCTGAAGGGGAAGTGACATGTATTTTGTGTATAGAAGGCTTTATGGAGAACTTTTACTTATTTTCCTATTACATTTTAACTGAATTTCAATTTCTTTTTATAAATATACATACACATCTATATATAATAAATGTTTCACCACCCTTTCCCTCCTGCAGTTACTGGTGAAATTGTCTCAATGGCCTCTTATTTCATGATTCTGTTCTCTGCATCTTCTCCAGCTGTGTATTTTCTACAAAGTCAAATTAGTGAATAAAAACGCTTTACTGTCGCATGCACTTTACATTTGTTTTCAGATTAAGAGGCATGATTCTGTCAGAGCTTTTAATTATATTTGTAAATAAAGTGCTCATCACACAAGCAACGTCTTTCCATAGTCTGATTTAATTATCCAGGATTTATTTTTCCCAGTGTGTTAATTTCCAGTATATAGTGGTGAGAAATTCATGAAATTAAAGGTGCAGCCAAAAAATACAACACAAATTTGACTTTAATTCATATTCAAAGGTGCAAAGTCTTTCTTTTTAACCTGAAGGTAGTCCGAATGCTTAGATTTAGATTGCTTCATTTCAATTTAACTAGAACAAAAGATGACTTGAATTTCACAATTTCTGCACAGCTTTTAAAACAAAACACAGTTTCTCTAGTTCATTATTTTCATTTTTGAAATATACCGAGTCAAGCTCTGACCAGAATAAACGGCAATAACTTATTCTAAATGGTCCTTATTTGCCAGCCAGCTGTTCGTAAAGTTTGGGCACGTAGTCGTCCCACTCTGCCTGGAAGCAAGACCCTGCGAGCGGAGCACCGAGGCCGTATTTCTTGCGGAAACTCTGGATCTTGAATTTCCCACGGTTGTCTCCAGAGCGATTGGTGAGGACGCGTTCGGTGCAGCTGATGCTATCTGACTGCTCGTAAACCAGCCACAGGTAACGATGGAGACCTGAGGAAATCATCCGCAAGTGTTACTCGCTATTGTTATTCTGCTGATTGGATCCAATATATTCAGCAACATTTAAGGCAGTCAATAGGTGTGTTCGACTCACCCTCATTCCAAACACGCGAGCCTTTCGTTCATCTTCAGAACACAAATGAAGATCTTTTTGATGAAATCTGTTGACAGCTACGCAACTACCAATTTGATGCTTCAAAAAGTTCATAAAGAGATCATAAAACTAATCCAAATGAATTGAGCGACTTAGTCCAAATTTTCTAGTAGAGACACGATCGCTTTATATGATGAACAGATTTAATTTAGTCTTATTCACATATAAACATTGATCAGCGAACATAAACAGAAGCTCAACCGAACCTGCTTGAGGCGTGAGAACAAACCTCATTGGTTCTTGTGGAAGCTCAAACGTGCTGCACAACACGAGAATGAACCTCATTGGTTCTCGCACGTCAAGCGAACATGCTTGAGCATAATGTGTGATTTGATGAATTTTTGTGAATAAAAGCCTAAATTCAATCTGTTCATCATAAAAAGCGATCGTGTCTCTTCAAAAAAATTTTGACTAAACTGCTCATTTCATATAGATTAGTTTTACG
Organism: Abramis brama; assembly: GCF_963993115.1. Classification (NCBI taxonomy): domain Eukaryota; kingdom Metazoa; phylum Chordata; class Actinopteri; order Cypriniformes; family Leuciscidae; genus Abramis; species Abramis brama. The sequence continues at coordinate 9,282,020 of NC_139967.1, read as the reverse complement.
ATCTCTTTATGAACTTTTTGAAGCGTCAAAGTGATAGTTGAGTAGCTGTCAACGGAGGGTCAGAAAGCTCTCAGATTTTATTAAAAGGATCTTCATTTGTTTTCCAAAGATGAACGAAAGTCTTACAGGTTTATATCACAGTGTTTGCATACTTGATCACAGATAAAGTGGATTGCATGCAATATTTGTTCGACAATTCAACATTTTCATGAACTAACAGTTACACTTTTCATTCAATACTTTATGTACTGCTTTCTGCATCGTCTGTAACATATGCCTATACTATTTAAATAGCCTACCAATAAAGCGGAATCTATATATATTTTTTAGCAGTTTTATTTTATAAACATGATGCAATATAACATTAAAATTACATGAAAATTGTTTTTTACATTTATAAAAATACAAACTTGCGAGCGTCAGCAGAACTGAAGGTGTCAAATAAACAAAAAAACATTAAGAATAATATCTGGCATGCACTGCTTCAAGTCAGATGGCATTTGGCCGAAATCGAACACACCTAAACTGAGCTCTCACCTGTTCCCTTCGGGGGTCCTGCACCAACGTAGTCCGACATGACACATCCGCTGGAGATGTCATTTCCTTTCATGTTGACAACAAGGAAGTGGTGCCATTCCCTGAGATTAAACGCAACAATAGAGGATTTCAATATCCTGACTCTAACCTGTAATCTTTGGTTTAGTTCTGATACAATGAATATGGCTGATCGATCTGACAACACACCGAAATTTGGGGTCTTTTCGGCTGGGTGCATCTGGATCAGTCATGGCCAATGTGTACAGCTTACTGGGGTCACATCCCTCCCACTCAACGGATGTGGGCCGATTCTGCACCTGCAAAATGAAATGACAAAAAAACTCTTTTGAGATGACAAACACACATATTACTATATACATTCATAGTGCACATTACTTCTATAAATTATAAAGCATGTGCAAATGTAGATCTACAGCTAACAATTGTTTTACACAAACTTGACAGCATGTATTAATATGTATTATATTTTGTATCTTTATATATTTTGTATGAATAATGCATGTGTTACTTTTGGAAAATTGTAACCGTTTTTAAAATAAATTTAGATTTTTTGCACTTGAATAGTCTGATTTTTATATATATATATATATATATATATATATATATATATATAAAAATATATATATATATATATATATATATATATATATATATATATATATATATATATATATATATATATATTAATCTGGTATTTCAATTAATATAGGATAAAAATGCTGTTTAAATAAAAAAAAAAAAATGTGATTTAGATGTCCCACTCCAGGATGCTGCTGTCACTGCTTAACATGTCAAAAAACATTTATACAATATGTATTTATATTGCATTTTATTATATTAATTATAATGCAACACAATTCTGATCCATTAGCTGTTCCAGCAAACAATTTTTTTCCACAAATTTTGCACGAGGTAACGTTACGCAGAGAAAGAGAGACCACATTCGCATCACGTGATCCTGGAATTTCTAGACAGATGCAACTTTGGCTGCGTGCATGCGCATTACATAACTACAGACAAACTGCATTTAATTCAACCCTTTTTAGTCAATGCAAATGCACAAATATAAATAAATGCAAAACTGCATCAAAATGACCCTCCTCACACATGATGCAGAAGCACTGCTGCTAGCCACAAGCACTGGCCTAATTCCTGCATTGGACTCTAACCTGAGTGGGTGTGAACACTTTCCCCAGCGCGTCAATTTCCAAAGAGCCATATTTGACAGTTAGAGGCTTGGCTGGCTGTTCCTCCACCTCTGTAAGAGCTAGAGAACCAGTCCATTCAGTAATATCCACAGGCATGGTGACTAACGGCTCTTGTGAAATATAAACACAGCAGAAAAGTCGAGCTTCTGTCTCCCCCTGCAGTTCTTTTATTGTGATTGTTCATCAAACTGTTCAGTGACTGGTATAGCCAATCAACTTGCCGCAGCTGACCATGGACTTAATTTTGATTGGTCAGATGGTCTGCCAATATTCTTCGACCCGCCTCATTTCGACTCATTTCCGCGAATCGGTTCTTTTGAGCACTTCAGCGAAATTGCTTATTTTCTAAAAGAACACAACACTATAAATAACAACCAAGGAAAAAGTGGAAAACGCAAACGTAAAAATACATTAGAAGACAAATGTACATTAATCATTTAAAGAAATTCTTTGGAAAACTAACAAATATTAAATATGTCTTGGTGGCTTTTTTATTCAGAGTGGTTATCCTGTCTGTTCATGTCATAAAAAGTTATTTACATCCTAAATAGGATTTGCAGTTTGAATATTTAAATAAGTACATATTAATTTGCATCTTTTGATCTCTTGATTGTTCTAATTATTATTACTATTATTATTATTATTATTCATGTTTTTTTAAAACAACTTTGTTTTGCATGCGATTCGTAATCAAACGGGTTCATTCGATTCATTGAAAAGATCCGACTCAAATGAACAAATTTGTTCACGAATCAGACGTCGCTGTTGTACTTGTAACTGTCCTGTATAACAGCTGTCAGCGGCAAAGTTCAACGCTTTTCTAAAGAGCTCTCGTTCTGTAAACTCGTGATTGTAGTTAATAAACCTATTAAAATCGATTAAAATTAGACTCGAGCCATTCTAGACACAATGTCATACCATAAAATTAGAAAACAATGTTAAAACATTCACCCAGGCATAATTTAAGGCACCTATAACGGTTGACAGGGGTCTTGCCTCCTGACCAGTATGGCTGCCTTCAGTAGAGGCAGACAGAGGATCAAAGCTTTCAGGACTATAATATTTACAAGACATTTTACAGGTAATGCTTATTGAATAGTAAGATTAATTGTTGCAAAGCTTTTTCGCTCAATTCTTTTGTTCAAGATGTCAATATCCGTAATCTCGTAATTTACCTGGTTATATATATATAATGCAGGCCATTCATATATAAGATACCCATAATTTAGCAATAATGTCCAGTTGCATGTGCGAAACAAATTAATAGTTGAAACTAAGGCATGTTTTTAAGAGCAAATATCACACATTGTTAAAGTCTCTGTGGTTGAATTACTTGTAATCTTGATTCCAGCCAGGAAATTTGATTATGATCTGGTGGTTATTGGTGGAGGCTCTGGAGGTTTGGCATGTTCAAAAGAAGGTATTTGTCATCTCTACTTTAGGGTTTGGATTCTCTCCTTCATTTACAGTTATTAGGAATGGCATTTAAGTTAATATCCTTAATGAATCTAATTAAGATGACATTTGATGGGGTTTTTTATGCTTCACACTTTTTTGTTGCTTACAGCTGCCCAATTAGGGCACAGAGTTGCTGTTTTGGACTATGTTGAACCTTCACTCAAAGGTACATGCAGACAGACAGAACCATTTATAGCTGTCATCTATTTGCTGGTAATGTATTTATTTCCAAAACAACTAATCAGCTCATGCTACCTTTAGGCACAAAGTGGGGTCTTGGCGGGACGTGTGTGAATGTCGGCTGTATTCCAAAGAAGCTTATGCATCAGGCGGCGCTGCTTGGCACTGCTGTCAAAGATGCTAGGAAGTATGGCTGGCAAATCCCAGAATCCCTGTCACATGACTGGTGAGTTTCATGGATCTATATCAGAGACTGTATGTAGAGACATTGCTTGTAGCCAGAGCTGCCTTGTTGCAATAACAATAAGTGAAGCTTCATACTGATCAGAGTATGTTATGAAATTCATAATATTCAGGGTAAGGTTTTGTTTGTCAGTGACATAACTTTATGTGGCACAGCACCATCTTGTGGTGAAAAACCAGATATCTTATGGGTCAAATCCGATCATTTCACTAGAGGGCACTCCAGGTCTGATAAAAAGGTTAGGGTTTTTACAGGTTTTCTCCAAATGCTGGCCTTAAATACAACTTCCAATACAGCTACAATAGCGATGTTGAGTTGTATTTGGCTTTGTTGTTTTTTAACTAACAGCTTTGGAGATGGATAATATAGCACTTTCTGCATTGTTGGCTAGACGGATTATTAATTGGAAGCTGTCATCTCCTCCAACCTGTCGTCTATGGGTTTTTGACCTTCTGTTTGCCCTCAAACTTGTAAAGATTAAATTACAAGTCAGAGGAAACCCAGTATTGTAAATTATGGAGCCCTTTTATACATTACTTGTGTTATACTTGTGTTAAAATGTCTTTATTTAGGTATAAATAATGTGTATGCATACTGTATATTACTGTTGTACATTATGTGTATGTTTGTGTTTGTGTATAAAAACATCTTACTCTTTTATCTCTGTCCTTTTTAATGTATTTTTTAGTTACACTTTGAGATTTATTTTATATTTACTTTACAGTAAGGTCTCATTAGTTAATGTAGGTTAATGCATTAAAGGGATAGTTGTCATTTACTCGCCCTCAGGTTGTTCCAAACCTGTATGAATTTCTTTCTTCTAACACAAAAAGAAGATATTTTGAAGAATGTCAGTAACCAGACAGTTGATGGACCCTATTGACTTCCATAGCTTTTTTTTCATACTATGAAAGTCAACTTGAGGGTGAGTAAATGATTTAGGGTGAACTATCCCTTTAACTAACGATGAGCAATACATTTGTTACAGTATTTATTCATCTTTGTTTACATTAGTTACTACAACTACAGCTGTTCATTGTTACTTCATGTTAGCACAGGTCCATTAAATAATATTAACAGATACAGTACAATTTTAATAATGTATTAGTACATGCTGGAATTAACATAAACATTAACTTTGAAGTATTTTTTCATTGTTAGTTTGTTAACTAATATGAACAAATGGAACAAATATTGTAAATTGTTACAAATTTATGTGCTCAAACCTATTTCCATGCAAAAGTTGATGGATGAAATATTAGATCTCAAATGCATGTTAGGGTTTCTTTTGTGATTTGCATTGTTGTGACCAGATAAGAGAAGTTTTTGTGTAATCTGTTGCAGGCCAATGATGGCTGAGGCTGTCCAGAACCATGTGAGGTCTTTAAACTGGGGCCACAGAGTGCAACTACAAGACAAGTACGTTTTACTATTAAAACAACATGGCCAAAATGTTCTTTTTCCAATATGGTTTGTATGTTTTACATGGAGTCCATTTGTCGATCAAGAACAACTTAAATGCAACTTATCTGTTTAATTCGTTTAGTTAATGATGGCTATTTCTGTGCAGATCCCATCAAGCTTTTTAGCATCATCCTTATAATGTTACGCTGACTTGGAATGCTTGGCTGTTGGAAAAAGTAATTCACATCAGTAGACTAATGGGTCAGAATCTGGGTTGTTGGACCACAGGTTGAGGTTTACAAAAATGTTCATCATTTTTGTATTCCAGGAGGGCCTGTAGTAGCACGATTAATCGTTAAAAGATTGCGATCTCGATTCAAACACGCTATTAAACCTTTGACAAGTACGACCTTCACCGTGAACATTCAAATCTGCATTGGCGCTGCTGACCCAGAGAGAACAGTTGTCTTGTATCGGTATGAAACAGATACACACACAGTATTTTACCTCACGGTATTATTATTTCTGTTGCAATAATTCAAATGATCACAGAAGCACTGGGATAAAAGTTTATAGTTCATAACCACTGATGTCTACAGTAGCGGTCAAAGTAGAGTAAATCCACTTTTGAAAATTACTTGACTCTTCAAAAAATTATTGTATCAATAACATTGTTACAACAGTTAACCAGACCGTTAAAAATATGTATTTGTCATTGAATCAATCATTCAAGAGATTTGTTCAAAAATGCTGAATCATCCAGTAATGAAGTCATTATGAGTGAGTCATTGAATCATTCTTTCAAACCGATAAAAAAAATAATAATAATTAAATATTTTTAAATAGACTGCAGAAATTAACATTTTGTCTGAAACTCTAGTAAATGACATTTGTTTAGTTGTCTATTTAGAATTGTGGGAATCGTGATCTCTATGTTAAAAAAAAGATTATTAATCAATTTATCCAGAGTCCTGTAGTAAGTGTCCAGCACTTCCCCGAGGGCAAAAACTGTGTATTAGCTAATTACTTAAAAAGATTGCGAATGATTTTGGATGAAATATACAGACATTATAGAGCAGAATCTTTATTTTCCTGTAGATCTCATTAGCTGTCTATCTCTTTCACCATCTAATCAGGTAATTACAGTCTGAGGCTAAATGAATGTGCCATTTTGATAAATTGTCCTAAATTTCAGCCGTCTTACTGTATGGCTGTGAGGCAAACAGGTGTGGTGATGTCATTTCCCAGAATGCTCCAAATATATGTCTTGATGTTGGAGCAGAGGTGTCAGTATGTGTTTGAACATCAATATTATTAATGATCAAATCTTGTTTTGTTGTTGAGCTTTCTTACATCTCCATGACTTTGTAGAAATGAATTCACTTTTGCAAAGTTGATGGGGAATTGTGACTTCGGTAGGCAACTTTCTTACCATCTCTCTTACTTAGACTTACTATCTCTCTGTCCGATGTAACAGGAAGGTGAAATATTTGAATATGAATGGCAGTCTGGTGGATAAACACACTATCAGAGCTGTAAATGCCAAAGGGAAAGAGGTATGATTTTGAATTTATAGCAACTTAATTCTCTAAAATGTTATTTAACCACCAATCTCTTGTGCCATATTCCTGATTATCCTGCGTCGTTGTATTCACAGATGACACTGACCACCAAAAACATTGTGTTAGCTACTGGTGGACGGCCGAAGTACCCTACACATGTAAGTGTGCGTGCCAGTGCAGGCTGGCATGTGTGGGTGTTGTCTTTCGAGTATGTGATGTGACCTTGTTCTGCTGATAGGTGTGTGGGAGAGATAATTTCCTTTCTGGCTTTCCAAATATGATACAATTGATATTATTCTTAATCACACTTGAAAGCCTGCTATTTATCTTTGTTTCAGTTGAGATACTGGTAAAGGACACAGATGTTATAAATCACCCCTTAAAAATGGCACATTTAAAGAAAGTGATGCCTCTTCTTAGGACAATAATATTTTGCATTGTGATAGTATTTTATATTTTATAATTTATGATAATTTATATTGGAAAATTGAGAAGCATTATATTTTGTCATTATTGATATATTTAGAATTGTACATTATATTGTATATTATTACCTTTTTTTACAGTCTATGATTATTACTATTACATTACAAAGAACACTTGATATTAATCATAATTTTATATTGATTTTAATGTTTTTTACAGCTTTAAAATATTCAGTTAAATTAAAAAATAATAATTAAATTCTGCTTATGCTGCATATTTAATCTTTAAAGTGGCTCGTTTGGGTTTGAACTGTGCGTTTTATCCTCCAGGTCCCAGGAGCTATGGAGTTCGGGATCACAAGTGATGATGTCTTCTGGCTCAGAGAGTCACCTAAAAAAACGTAAGTGACTTTTATGTTGTGAACAGATTGTGAGCAAACGCTTTCGGCACTTTGATGTATGTTTCAACATTATCTTCTTGTCATAAGTGGTCAAGAAATCTGCTTTACCTGTTGCTTAGCCAGCTGCATTTGTTAATCTGCAAGCATATTGAATTTATATTTTTTTTTAAATCCATAATGCACTTAACAAAATAAGAACTGAATTTAAAAATGAACTTCTGTTTCAACTCGGATAATGTTTTCGGTTCCTTACTGCAGCTTCCTCTTGAAGTCACACTAGTTATTGTGGTAGCCACATCCTTCTCAGACAGGTGATGTTGTTTTGCCGTTGATCTGTCAGCTGTACAGGTGCGATTTCAGGCCGTTGCCAGTAAGAGTGTTCATCCTGTGGAAGTGGCAAGACCTTGGTGACTGATGGGCATGAGCAAGGCCATTGGCACGCATGCCTGACTTGTGCAGTCGTTTCCACCATAACATCAGAGTGTCTGTCAGGACTGATGACACACTGTATGCTTTGGATTCTGAAGACTACCAAATAATGCATTCAGTATGATATCAACCCTTGGGCTCATTATATAAAAGTCAACTTGTTTTGAGGAAACCAGGTAACTATTTTGTCTGTGGTTCAGGTGTCCAATGGGCCTCGGGACCTACAGATGCTTGCGCAGTAAATAGTTCTCTGTCCCGTGCTTATCTCTCTCTGCTCTGCTGAAATGAAAGCAGGCTCAGTCTGGGCAGACATTAGGAAAGGCACAGCATGAACTTGCTGATCTTATCATGGTCGGGGTTATTATAGAAGTGCTGCCCAAGGTTGACTGAGTCTACAGTAGCCACAGTTCCCACACACTTCCCAGGATAAACTCTCTTTCCTGCTGTGGTGGGACTTCAGCTGAAGAGAATGTTATGATAGGCCTAACAGTAAATGCCTACGGTTTTTTAAGGACATGATCAAATATAAGTTGTTCTTTTTTTTTCTTCTAATTTTTGGCCTTTTGCTATATTTTATGCTACAAATTTAAAGCAGCCCTATTATTAAAGGTTGCAAATTATATTACAAAGGTCTACTATAATAGGTTTTTACATGCATCCAAAGTAAAAAAAAAACACTGACTGCGCAAGTTGGAAAAAAAACGACCATTACCATATCTGAATTTCAGCTCCGGAGGCTTACTCAGCACTTCAATACACAGTGATATAAAGAGTAACCATTTTAACGGTATCAATTTGAGGCTTTTCTTTGGAAGTGTATGCAAAGTGGATTTGCTTTCGCAGCGCAGAGAACCGCATCTTCTCGACATGTCGACAACACAAACTCGTCAAAGTAGACGTTGTTCACAGGCACCCAATGAAGACCATAGTTTATTATGGCACTGTGCAAATTTGTTACAAACTTGCGTAGGTTTGTGCAGGAAGTAAGACTGGAATTACTGACGACTCGTTTCAGGCAGTTCAAAATCGGTTCAACTTCTTTCCTCTGGGAGACAATAACTCTTTGATATTTGAAACTTTGCAGACCTTTTACGTTCACAAACGGCTATATTACACACTACATGAAAAGTAATTTCTGAAAAAGCATAGTAGGGACACTTCAATAGGGAGTGAAGGGAAATTTATATGAGAGAGACTGAGAGAGGTAATGTAATTGGAAAACATAGCGATGGACTCAAACTGGGGTTGGAATCAGCAAAGGCGTGTTGATATGACATTGATATCTGGGTCACGATATGATTATTATTGCGGTTCTTTTTGTTTAATGTGTAGTTATACAAAATTGTGATTTTAATTGCATACTTTAATGCACTTGTTTTCCATTCATCTGCATTGGACTTTGCATAATAATACGCTCAGTCTAAGCTTGGATTTGTGTAAATAGAATGAATATGGCATGTTTTTACAAAGAATAACTTGTTTCATCTGTACTGTAGCACACAAATGACAAATGATTCCCTTAGAATGATTCTCTAATCAGCAGATTAGAATTTTTTTTTTACCTATACACATGCAAATTAATGCAGTGCGATTTGATCTCATGTATCCTGTGTTTGTCATTCTGTATAAAAAGGAATGTCTCTTATACTAATCCAGACAGAAGGTTTCTAGTCCATGTCATTCATTATCATCAGACTTGTTCCACCATGGCAGGTTAGAGCTTAGGGATGTGTTTTGTTGGGGGGGGGGGGGGGAGCTCTGAAATTTTGCTCCTAATCCCTCCATAAGCTGCCACACAAAAGAGCACTAAGTGCAGATGTGCATTAGCAGTGTTGTACACTGAATGCGTGTGATGTTGCTTTGGTGTAAGTGGGTTTCACTCAGCAGTGCTGTGTGGGGACATCCATGAGGATTAGACCTTGCGTTAACAATTAGACTTCACCATGACCGTGAATCTCAGGGCGGTGTACTCGTTGACCACACACAGTCATTGCTCTTTGTTCTTAAGTCATCTTTATTGTGTTCTCCTCTCTTTGTTTTGGTGTAAGTAAAGTGGTGTGCATTTTATTCTCTTTAGGTTATTTAGTATCATTTTACAGAATGTTTACCAAATCCTGTGACAAATTTACTGACTCTTTCACATTCGTTTCATGTTTGTAGTTATGTGACCTTATTGTTCATGTTGTTTATCTGTGATCTCACTAATTCCTGTTTTCTGTGTGTTCCAGGTTGGTTGTTGGTGCCAGTTGTATCCTTCAAAGCCGACTCTTGCTTTACAGGAGAAGTGTCTACCTATCGAGATGATTCTATTAGAAGCGCTATGATTAATCAATGAGTGCATTTACATGTTCGACCAAACGCCAAGTCAGATCATTTAGTCTGATTTTCTTTACCAGAATGCCTGTAAATATTTATATGCAGAGCAAAGATGTTTCAGAGGGGAAAATTTGATGTTGGTTTTGCTTAGCCTATATGGTTTTTGACCTTTACCCAATAAAAAGAAAGAACACTGATGTTTTCATGCCTTTACATGTTATGTTATTAAGCATAATTAGTGTATTATTGTACATGCAAATGCACTCAATGGCAGATTATGGCTAATCCACTGTGTTTTTATCCCACATAACAGAGATTTACTAATTTAACCTCCTAGTGTCTGGAATGCAATTTAAATTTGCATTTTATTTCCTAAACACCAATTTTATTACCAATTTTCCAGAAGTCCATGAGTTTTTCCTCATAGATTATGAGACAATAAATTAGCAAGGACATATTAAAAAGCTTTATTAAATCACTTTCAGAAACAGCAGACTGTGGACAAGATTTGCTAAACAGGGCCACAATCTAATAAAAGTTCCTATGCGAGTGGAAATTTCTACGAGTTATTTACTAAGAATGCACAAATTCAGTGTCCTGTCAGATGCAAAATTGGTTAAAGGGATAGTTCACCCAAAAAATTACAATTCTGTTATCATTTACTCACCCTCAAGTTGTTCCAAACCTGAATGAAAAGATGTTTTGAAGAATGTCGGTAACCAAACAGTTGATGGTCCTCATTGACTTTCATAGTATTTTTTTTTCCAACACTATGGAAGTCAATAGGGCCAATCAACTGGTTACCCCTATTCTTAAAAATATAATCTTTTGTGTTCAGCAAAGTCCTCACTGCTTTTTATGTTTTTTTAATCCAATATAAATTCATGTTCCAGTTACACTTACTGCTGACACATTTTCCAGATTAAATACATAATTATTACTTGCGCTATGAAAAAAAAAAAAACAATACAGTTATTCTATTTTTTATTTTACCTTAACAATTGAATGAATTTTCTTTTTATTAAAACTTTATTAAGCCTTTTTACATTTATTCCAAAATAACTATAAGAACACATTAACAAATTTCGAATTACAGCTGATTTTCAGCTTTTCTTTTTAATAGTCCACTTATTTTCGGATCATCAGTCATCAAAAGCTCGGTAAACACAGCAGGGGTCATGATGATCACAGACACAGAGATGTCTCTTTCCGATTGCTCACTAAAAACCCTCACACATAGTGTTTTCAAGTCATTTGAGGTTTTATTTTGACGTGACCTAAAGCGTTGATATCCAAGTTTGTGAGTTGTTTACATAATTTTTAATTAGTCTTCCCATTAACGCAGTTTTTTACATAGCACGATGTAGGCATTGCCTCTTCTAATGTGATTTTCCCAATTCATTCTCGATTACCCCCCACCAAACCTACGGTATGCTTTAGGGCAGGGATGGGCAACTTCGGTCATGGAGGGCCAATGTCCTACAGAGTTGAGCTCCATCCCAAATCAAACATAACTGCCTCAATATTCAAGCAATCCTGATGACATTTTTCAGGTGTGTTTGATTAGAAATGGAGCTAAACTGCAGGACAGTGGCCTTCCAGGGTCAGAGCTCCCCATTCCTGCATTAGTGTGTCTGTTAAAACGCAATGGGCTCAGGGAAGGCAAGGGAGACGCTGCCTCACACTGTAACTTTAACTGCTGGTGTCGTTGTCGGACAGGGTCACTTTAGAAAAACGTGATTTATACACTTTTTCATGTTCCATAATATTTGTGCTATTTTATTTTTGTTTTCCTTCACTGTGTGTGTGAAGATGTAGCACTGGAATGTGCTGGCTTCCTTACAGGCCTTGGGCTGGACACCACTGTGATGGTGCGTAGTATCGCCCTCCGGGGGTTTGATCAGGTACTACATCTCTGTTTTCTGCCTTGACACTTCGTCCTCTTTGATGTTTTTAGAAAAGAAAAAAAATCTTCTTCTTTTTATTAACCTGATTTAATTTATTTTTGAGTTGTAAAATGCACTAAGAATAGTTATTATTAGTCGCTATAACTGCTTTTGGTTTGGCCATTCTTTAATGTGACTCACCCTGGTAGAACCGCCAGGCTAAATGGCAAAAACAGGATGAGAGACCTGGCTAGACTTGTTTTATGACTGTGTTTTTTAAGCATTCATCTTTAATTAACGGTTACAGTGTTCTGACAGGAGATTTGTCAAGTTATTAAGCATTATACCCACAGTATGGTCTGACAGGAGTAACAAAATGACAACTTGGAGCAAATTGCTCAATTGAAATAAAATTTGTTTAAGAAAACAAATGATGAGGAAAAGCTTTTAAATGTATTTGTTTAGTTACTCTTTGTTAGATTGTATAGGTTGCAACTATGTAGATAATCCCTTATCCTTATTTCAGTTAAAATACTTTTAATATGTAACAATATGCAGAGGAAAAATGTTTATATTTTTTTTTAATTTGTTTGTCCATTTTTGTAGGCGTTTTAACTTTGTCCATATGTCCATATTGTCATTTTTCTGTTTTTTTTCTGTTTGTGTCTCAGCAAATGTCTGGTTTAGTCACAGACTACATGGAGGCATATGGCACCAAGTTTTCCTGGAGGTGTGCGCCAAAAAGTGTGGAAAAGCTCCCATCTGGCCTTCTCCAGGTCACATGGATGGATCTAAAAACCAAAGAGGAACATAAAGACTCCTTCAACTCAGTACTTTGGGCAGTAGGTGAGGCCATCTTAATGCGTCACAAATACAGGCACAACATCAATTTGTTTATTAGGCACTTTTCTTGAGAGGAAAAGTTTATTTTCTTTTTTTCCAAATTTATTTGGAAATTATTATTAATATTATTATTTATAAAACTGTGGCTAGGTTAGAAATGCATAACTCACTCCATAGTGTCTTTCTTCTCACATAATAAAATAATTGACCTATATATATATATATATAAAGTAAATCCTTTGATACACTGATCACACTGTCAGGGTTTATTTAGCAATTAATGAATGTCTGACTGTGTATTATCTCTTACTAGTATCATAACTGCTCTAACATAAATTAATGCTTCAGGAAAATATGTTGTACAGTTGACTCATCCGCTGTGATCAGTGATGCTTTCATCACATTTCAAAAGCATAAATCCTCATAATACATATATCAGTTTGCGCTTATATTGTCCTACACCGCTGTGCTGCTATATCAGCGAAAATGGGACTTTCAGGCCTGAAAACAGGGTAATAAAGAGAGAGGGATGGAATCATCTAGGGAAGTGTTAATCACTGGACTGAGGTCTGCTCTTCAGGACCAGGATGCACCAGGGGCCCTGGGGTCACCCCATTCCCTGCTTTGTTCTCTTGCTCTGGGTTTTCCTGCCAGGGTTGCATGTCTCTCTGTACGGAAACCCACCCAGAGCTTCCACAGTTTTCCCCTTTACTCATCCCTCAGCATCTCTGACTGCAGATGCCATCCTCTTCTGTGCGTTTGCATCTGATTTCTCTCATTCCGGTTACAGGGACAATGAAAGGAATATAAGACTATCCGGTTTATTTATTGATGGTGTGAGAAGATAGTGGAGCACAGGTTACAGTGTACAGTGTGGATGAGACTTCAGCTTCCTGTCTGGATGTGTGTGACATGGAGAGAGAGATTTAGTGATCTGTAGTGACTCCTGCTGCACTGTATGGCAGCCTTGGCTTTGGGTGTTGAGTGGCTTTCTCAGGCCTTTTTGTTCCTGAAATTTTGGTCCAGACTTGTTCGCTGTTGAGGGATTAAAGTTCTTTGTTTTACAATCCTTTCAGTGTGTTTAGACTTTTACCACGGATGAGTGTATTTAGTCAAAATACAAACTGAAATGCTTTAAAACCAAGTGTGTAAAATCTAGTGATTTATTAAAAATCATGGCCGATGGCCAATATAATGCATTAAAAATGCATATACATGCATATAGGCAATATACATAATTAAAAAAGGCAAATTAGACATACACAAATTGCTAAAATTAGAGGAACACTTATTTTACTTCATTATTATTATTATTATTATTATTTTACCATTTTATGAAGTACTTATAATGTACTGAAACTTATTGTAATTAATAAAAAAAAGATTACATTTTAAACTATTATTTTACATTTTATGTAGTATTTACAATTTAATAAAATTCGTAGCAATTAATTTAGAAATTTTATAAAAAGGTTAGAAATTATTAACAATAGTGTGCTGTCCATTGCATGTAAATGGGCACTTATTTTACAAAATTCTATTTTTATTATTTTTATTTTACTATTTTATACAGTATTTACAATTTGGTGAAATTTGTAGTGATTTACTTTTTTTTTTTAAGTATTAACTGAAAAGTGGACACTTATTTTACTACATTTTTATTATTATTTTACTTATTTGACTATGTAGTTCTTATAATTTACAAAAAAATGTGAAATTATTAAAACTTATTAATGATATATTATTATTATTCCATTTTATATAGCACTTACAGTTTGCAAAGAAATAGCAGTCTGATAATGTCAAAATTGATCACTAGTAAAATCACACATGCTTTCTTGTGGTTAAATACTTTTTCTATAAAAAAATGAGACCGCAATGTTTAATAAATTTGACATTTATGAATTGCGAGAATCATAACAAACAGTTCCACCATCAAGTACTATCATGCATTAGCGTAGGGAGTTTATGGTTGCCAACTTGGAGCATTAATAATCTGTTTCGTCAAGTAGTGTTAGTATTGACTGTTGTCATAGTGAAAAGAGCTTTCAGAGGCTGATATCCTCTATTACACCCTCGAGAGGATGCTGTGTTTCCATGCTGTGGCCTCTCTGTTTCTCCATCCTGCTCTCTTTCTCGCAGTGGAAGCATAAAAATCTCCCTCATGGCGACTTCTAGAGCAGCCCCATCCCTCCTCCTGTCTTTCACCCCCAGCGGAGCTCTTCCACCCTTCCGCTCCTCCATCCTTCCTCTGGGCTGCGCCCCTGTGCAGGTGGCTGTGCTAAACACCAGGAAAGAGAACATTTCCTCCATATTGTAGGTGTACCCCTTTTATGAGAAGGGAAGTAATATATATTGTGTAAATATGCTTTCCTATTGGTTCACAATTGTGTGCATATAATGTATTTTTGATTGATTCTCATTTTCTTTTTATACGCTATTAAAAATGACCGTGATAACTATAATTTTCATAATAATTTCATAGTTACTGCAGTTATTGTTACTGTAATAAACAGTGTTAACGTGCTGTTTACCATAATTGAAAAATGTAAATTTGAAGATGACTTGTTTATTCTTTGAACGTTCAAATTAGCATCAGACTTTTGTTTTTTGGCCAATATTTTTCCATTTAGAGGTTATCTGCATGACAACATCAGCCAAAAATACTCTTTCTACCAGTTAACATTTCGTAGTTCCCCCTAATGTCTTTTCCACAATCTTGTCACTGGACTGTTCATTTCTGTTTTCAAATATTTTTGAGTGAATTTGGACTAAATATAATGTGATGATTTCAACAGTTTCGTGTGTGTACATTAAACTATATTATCTATAGTGGCAATATGGAGAGATGGGGACAGTGTTCAGGTTTTTTTTTTTTTTTTTTATAGTTTTACAGTAGTAACCATAACTTTGATATTTTGGAGGAAACAGATCATTTTTGTAAGATTAGCTCTCTATTATGTCTAGGCTAAGCTACTATTTTGAGTTTAATTCATTAAGGCCGTTTGGCTTTCACTCTGGTTTTTCGACTTACATTTCCCAGGAGCTGTTTTTCTGCTAAAATTTAATTAAAATCACCATGGAGAATTACAGATCTCTCTCTGATACCGTGTGTGACTGGAATGGACGGCGACTCAGTCCTCTCTTATTGTTTCATCCATTCTTCTCTCCGGCCTGTTTAGTCGATAAGGCTCATTTAAAGTCTTGCCAGGCAGATTGTTGTGTCTAATTAGCATGTTGGCCTTGATATTTTTTTCTTGTATAACTCCAGGCTTTGTTCTTGTTCATTATCAGAGGCAGCTGTTTGTGTACGTGTGTGTGTGTGTGTGTGAGAGAGAGAGAGAGAGAGAGGTGGTGTGGGTTTGAATTCTCAGGCATAGCTCTTATCAGTGGTCCTCTGTTATTGCGTCCAGCCTTCACAATGCCCAGCGACGTTTCAGGAGCCCAAATCAGACAGAAAAAGAGACAGGAAGTGCAGAGCAGGAATGCCCCATTTCAGTTTGACGCAGATACTGGTACTTTTCCCGCTTTACAGTAATCATCGTTTCGGGTCGTTTTTTTTTAGTTGAGCCAATAAAATGCACATTCTCGCTATTATCAGGTCTTTGCCCACACAAAGTCAAGGACGTTCTTTTTCCACGGGCCGAGAAGGATATCTCAAGGGTTTTTTGCTGATGGAATGTGGTGTAAAACAAAGGATGCCTTTCATTTAGACTGAACTTGTAGTTCGTGGACTTCTGAGCCTTTGTTGCGGCGTTTTCCTCTAAACTCAGCCATAAAAATAAGTGTCATTTTTTTCACTACAGTTCTTCAACTGATGGCAATCTGTGTGGTGTTAGTGGAACTAGGCATTACATTGAGTATTTATAATTTCAGTATTATTTTATTAGCAAATTAAAATTAAACAAAAACATTTTTGAGAGCGATTATTTTGTGTCATTTTTACAACACTTTTTATTAGAATTTTAATTGCCTTAAAGACTGTGGCAGTGGTTTTATCTGCTAATAATTTAATAATAAAACGTATACAAAAAGATATATATTGAGATATTTAGTTGTTTTTTTAAATATATTTTTAACAATATTTTTTTAACTAAGTGAAACTAAAATCAAAAGTATTAAGAATACTCTCTTTACAGTTCCATGTTTACTGTTAATGATTCAGTTTACTCTTAAGTCATTAAAAATTAATGTTCCATAATATACAGGGTGGGCCATTTATATGGATACTCCGTAATAACATGGGAATGGTTGGTGATATTAAAGTCCTGTTTGTGGCACATTAGTATATGTGAGGGGGCAAACTCCTCAAGATGGGTGGTGTGTACTAATATATACTAATGTCTCACTTTCTCTGAGTAATCGATGTGTACATACATACTCATATCTGTGTCTCAGGTCTCACTGTAGTCGAGCAGAAGGAAGTTGTTTCTGTGCTTGAGGCAGGAAAAGGGGCTTAAGGTTTGTTTTTCTTGCTGTCTGATAGCATCTACATGGGTACCTCTGGCTTCTGCTGCAAACATTGTTTATTGTGATACCTATGAAGGCATTGGGACTCGAGTCTTGTGTGTGTGCTTGTCTGAGACGCTGTGAATGGGGGAAGGGGGCCAGAGATGGACAAGTGTCGACAGCCTCTCTCAGCCCTCGGATAGGAAGTGACAGAAATGACACCACAAGCCCCAGGTGGCTGATGGGATATGCATCCAGGTCTCTTCATTACGCCCTCCGTCAGACCACCACCTCAGCTGTGAATTGTGTTTTCTTTTCTAATCACTGGATAAGATTTTGCCCTCTAATCTCATAGTGTAAAGCCACCCCTAAATTCTCCCAGCAGGCCGAGCGATAAACTCCAGCCTTAAGCATCCAAAAGCTGTCAGATAACTGTCCGCGCTAACTGTCATTGCTTTCTTCTCTTTGAGTTTAGGCAGAGCCCCCGAAACCAAGACCCTCAATTTGGAGAAGGTTGGCGTGGAGATCAACAAAGAAACTGGGAAGATAATTGTGGCCGCTGATGAAGCCACATCTGTGCCAAATATTTTTGCTATCGGAGACATCAGTGAGGTAGGCGTTATGAATGAATGTCATCAATATTGCACTAGTAGGGTAGGGGTGGACGATATGACCGAAATCTTATTTCATGATATGAGTTTTTCAGTTACAGTAGGTTTATTTAACATGTAGTAAGAAATACTGCAGAAACTGAATAATCAAATGTAAAAAAAACATTGCAATGTAAAAATGTATTCTTATTAAAGATACACAAATTATTCAGTCAAGAGGAATGTGTTACTTTACTAGTTACTTGAAAAAAGTAATCTGATTACATCACTCTTGTTAATGATTACATAATGCGTTACCCATAACACTGGATACAGACAGCAGCAGGTTTATTAGGCCTAAGACCTAATGCATGGATCCAGTATACTGATACTCATCGGATTTACTCCCAACTGTTTACGTTCCCTTAAGACAAAACCGACTGTGTTTATGTGAATACTCTACATGATGAGCATTTTGATATAATTACGTCTATTTGACCATTTAAGTGCAAAGAGAACTGAATTCAGGATTGCATGCTGTCTGAGAGAGGCGACTTTTTGTGTGCGTGTGTCAATCAGCGCGAGTATCACATTGAGTTGTTTTTTTCTTGACTTGTTGTGCTTAATAACTCTTATTAACATCAAGCACATCCCTCTCTTTATTTTCATATTCATGCACGTTTCTTTATCACTCTATCGTCAGCATGAAAAAGAAGTTGTGATAGACTTTTCTTTCCTATCTTGACATATAATCAAGAGAACAGCTTCCCAAACAAGAAAAAATGTAGGGCATGACTTGAATTTGTCCGCTGGGAAGTTATTGGATCATTGTGGTTTGCTATTGCTGTGATCTCATGTGAGTGACAGGTTGTCCTGCCCTCGTGTCAGTAAACACGTCATCAGAGAAGAGAAGGGAAGTTATTCTGATTAAAGATTACGAGGGTATATGCGTTTTGTTTTTAATAACGCAGTGCACCGATAAATCGTTTACAAAAAATACTACAATATTCCATCAAAAATAAGGATTGGCCATTTTGATTTCATCGTGACTTAGATATTTTCACATATATTTGCGATATAAACATATAACGTCACACCGCCCAGCCCTAATCAAACTCAGCCGAGAAGGAACAGCTGGAAATCAACACATCTACAGCATATTCCTGTCTGTCAGTTCAATCACTCTCTTGGAAGGTCGCTGCCCTGTAACATCTCCAACACAACTGGCTACCGGGATCAAATATCACAGCTGCTGCAGCTGTGTGATTATTGGCGTGCACACACTGCTACACAACTAGTCAGAAGAAGCTCTTTGTACGTCAATGTGCATGACATATCATTTTGTTAACGAAAGAAAACTAGATGTTGAGCTGCACCTGGTTACTGCCAAGAAGTGCATTTACTATACAGCTGCCTGGGTGGTGTACACACACACACACACACACTCTGAGCCAAACACCCAAGGCAGTTTCTTGGACAGCAGGATGTACAGAAGTTATCAGACTGGTTGCTGATGGCATTAGTCAGTGAATGAGAATTCGCCCCGCAGTGCTGCTTGTTCCTGTGTTGTTACTGTAGGCATGTTTTTCACAGCGCTGATTGGCAGCCGTCCACCTCTGCACTGTAATAATCATCTTGACTGACAGCCATGTAATGTTGAGATGATACTAATCTCCGAAATGTCTGATCAGGCTAATCGTACATGGATTTATACTTAACGACACATCATTAAAACATAATGCAAAGAAAATGATCATTTAAATCTTTTCAATTGTTGCACATTGCATTGACCTGCCCGATTCTTGTAGACTAGATTGCTGTTTAGCAGGCTTGTTTATTTTAGTATTATTTATATATTATACTATTATTAATTCATATTAACCTAATTTATTTCAGTTAGTTGCCAAGACAACATTTTTAATTTTCATTTACGTTTTTAATGTTATTATTATTATTTTTTTTAGTTAACAATAACAACGTGTATGTGTGTGCATGCGTGTGTGTGTGTGTAAATGTTCTCTGACACAGCCTACTCATGCTCTGTTTCAGGGTCGTCCCGAGTTGACCCCGACAGCTATTAAGGCCGGAAAGCTCCTGGCCCGTAGACTGGTGGGCCATTCCGATGAGCTCATGAATTATGAGAATGTGAGTTTTTCGTTACAGCATGTGCTCTCATTCTCTCTTTGTTTCTGGATTAATCTCACAAAGCCTGTCAAAAACATATATGAAAATAAAATCAAAACATAATGTTATTATATGTTCATGACAATTAAAACATTTACCTCCAAATTATCATTACCGTTATGACAAATCATCTCATTTTAATGCACAGTTTTTACCATTATTTATATGTAATTACATTACAGTATTTTTTATGAGAATGTAATCATAAAAATCTTTAAAAAATCTTCTTTTTACGAAATAACTCAAAATTGAAATGACTGGACAGTAAGGAGAATTAATTTTTAGAATACTCTCACAAAAATGTCTTGGTGCAACAAATTTTTATTTTATTTTTTTATTATGGATGTTCTCCAGTTAAAGTGTGTGTGTGCGTGCGTGCGTGTGTTTGTGTTTGTGTAGGTGGCCACTACAGTGTTCACTCCACTAGAGTACGGCTGTGTAGGTCTGTCTGAAGAAGAGGCTGAAAAGAGACACGGCAAAGACCAGACTGAGGTAAAATACAGCAATTGTACCATGGGTGCTGTTAGATACAATGTGAAGTGCAGTTATAAAATGGCAGCAGCAGCAATACATGTTCAATACATGCAATTAATATTGCAGTAGGGTGAACAATTCTTCCAGCAAATAATATAGTTCATTATCCTAACCGTGGGCTCTGTACAAAATTGCCAAGCAAGCACATTAATATACTGTATTACTGTATATGTGTGTGTATGTGTATACTGGGTCCTCGCACACCTGCACGGCTCTAAAGCCTAAAGCATTCACAGAGGGGTGTGCCTCTGGTTTGATTGACAGGTGTTCAGGAGGGCTGACTGATGCTTGTAGAGGTTGATGAGAGAAATGCAGCATCCCATTGGCCCTGACAGCTGTGAGCAGCATGTGTCTGCACGCCAGAGCGCTCGCTCGCAAGCATATTCAACAATGATGATTTCAGCACCTAAAAAATGTTTAGAGCAGTAACAGACACAAACATAACAGTAGCAGCACTTGTTTCCAAGTGCTTGTTGTAAAATGATGAGCTCAAGTGGTTGATGATTCAGGAAATGATGTCGTTGTTGGTGTATCATAGTTTTTGTTTTGTCTGGTTTAACAGGTGTACCATGCCTTCTACAAACCGCTCGAGTTCACTGTGGCTGAGAGAGATGCCACTCAATGCTATATAAAGGTATTTTAAAATAGTTACACACATACACACACACACACACACACACACACACACACACACACACATATATATATATATATATATATATATGTGCCATCTGAAATTTTCTTCTAAAATGATCATTTTTATCAAGCTCGTATATTTAGGCTCAGTAGTTTCACTTTAATGATAATTAATAGGTAATTTTCATTGCCATTAAAGTGAAATAACTGAACATAAACATACAAGCTTGATAAAAATGATCATTCTAAAAGAAATTTCAGATGGCACTTAGATGCTTTTGCATCTGAAGTCTTCGTATATATACATATATACATACACTAAGACAATTTTTGAAAGAAATTAACACTTCTCTGAAATAGCATTTAATTGTCATCTAAATCTAGTCAACAGTAACATTGTAAAGTGTTACTATTTGAAATAACTTTTTTTTTAACTATTTATTTATCCATCCACAATACTATTTTTCCATCCTCTTTCAAGTCAGTAGTGCAAGAAATAGATTAATTTCTCAAAAGAACTACAGGCTAATAAGTTGATAGTGAATTGTATTTTTGGGACTTTTGGGATTTTTGAACTTTGGAAGTTCAAATGATGATGGTCGTCATATCTCATGTCCTCTAAATCCATGTTCTCTTTCCTGCAGGTGATTTGTCTACGGGAGGGTGAGCAGCGCGTGCTGGGTCTGCATTTTACTGGGCCGAACGCTGGTGAGGTCACGCAGGGCTTTTCTTTGGGCTTCCGGTAAGTTCCACGTCTCTGTTAACCTGCACGTTATGTTGAGCTGGAGTCAGATTACATTCATTTGATTTGATTTGATTTGCTCTGATATCACCCAGGTGTCTGTTTCATTACACGCACATTTGCGTATAAATTCAAATCAGTGAGAGTTACAGCACCTGTGGGCGAATGAATACAGTCTGTGTGTTTTATATCTGCAGGTGTGGGCTTACCTATGGCCACCTCAGGAACACTGTCGGGATACACCCCACCTGCGCCGAGGAGCTCACCAAGATCAACATCACTAAACGCTCCGGTCTTGACGCCACGGTAACGGGCTGCTGAGGTTAAGCATCCCTTCCCTGATCACACGAGCACACGGGAACCAGTAAACAGGGTTATGATCATGTGAGTTATGGAGTCACAGGAAGCATCTCATGAAAATTCAGGAAGTCTGTCTTTCAGTTTTTGCTTTAGTTTTTATCTCGTCTGTGTGTACATCAGGGCCATATCTTTGATCTTCGAATGACCACAGAATGCAAATCTATTTCAGTTTCATATGATAATTCCAGAGGTCAGTGCTAACAAGTAACCAAATCCAGGGGAGTTCTGCTAGCTTTTTACCACAGGTCAGGATAATCCAATAAGGTCCTCACGTTTGCTCTACAGAATACGAACACAGATCCAGGTTAGAGCAACACGAACCGCAAGCGGCGCTGCGAACAGATAAACACGGCCATAAATCAGGATTAAGCCCCCATTACAGTTTGCTGAAATAAGAACCGTTGGAGAAAGTGGCCTAATGTTTCTGAAATATATTCTGCAAATATTGTTGTTTCTCTGGTTGTACTTCCTGTCCATTAGTCATGCGCCACTCCTGACACTGATGGATGGGATAGGCCCGTCGCTGCGCTGACACCACCCCTTTTCCCAGGGACGTAGACAAACACTTGGTGAGCGGCGTGTCACTCAAACGCAGAACCCAGTCGTGGACAGAGTGAGCGCTTGTTTAGTCCTGGACTTCAGGAGGTTCCCCAGTGCACAGCGGGAGCAGAGAGTACACAGTACAATAACATACTCTCCTGCTCCTGATGTCTCTGCTTAAAGCCTAAAAGAAGTCAGTACCACCGGCTACCTAAAGGTGGCAGTGTTTGCTTCCTTTTCCCCCTGTTCTTCACTCACACATGGGGATAAAAATCTCAGAGCTGTGTAGTCATTATGAATTCAAGTCACAGTTAATCACTGGCAGAATGTTAAGATTAATTGAACACTTACTGGGCATTTATCGCTCCATAGGTTTAGCTTATCTGTTGTTTGTGTACTTGGCTAATAGCTTTGGCCCATGGTGCTGCCGCCCGCTTTGAGGGAAGTTAAACTGCAACTATTCCCCGAAGTTCAATTCATTTTGTGACTGGAAATCTGTGTACTTTCAAACCAGATATAGTATGAAAAGCATATGTGCATTTTGACACATACTGATATATAATGTCAGCAGATGCAAATCTAATTGTAATGCCAGATTTTACATTTTTCACCTCACTGTCATGTCGATCAGAACCCGTATAACTTTATTTATTCGTCAGGACACTAATGAAGGAATTTAGATTTGTACTGGTTGCACATTGTCCATTAAATTACAATGAGGCTTTCAAAATTCAAAAGCACCCATATGACTGTATTCCATGTGTTTTGAAGTCATATGATAGATTTGTGTATGGAAAATAATGAAATTTAAGTTGTTATTGACTGCAAATCTTCCACCTTAGCTCTCTTTGCTGCATTCATGAGATAAGTAGCGGTGCTAGATTTATGAACAAATCTTTTTTCTTTTTTTCTTTTTTCAATAGTTCAATTGATCCAGATCACAAAACCGGCCTGAATAATTCACGAATTGGACTGACACGATTCTCAAGTTCAAACTCAACCTATAAGTGTAACAGTTTTCTCTGTTCTCATTCATTGTAGCATGGAAATGAGCCACCAGAATAATTATTCCATGGAAGCCTTTATTTCTTAGTGTAACACAAAAGAAGAAATACAGGTTAAATACAGGGAAATACAAGTAAATAAAGGCACAATTTACATCATGGCAAAATATCACTTCAGTTGTTTAGTAAAATGGGTAATAAAGTTAAACTGGCCATTTGCATTTGTAATGCAGTTAAAGATATACAAAACTTATAAAACACCTGAACAAGTCATAGTCGCTCAATTTGCCTAAGTTTTGTAGTTATACATGTAAATGTGTGCAAAATGAATATGAAATCAGCGTAAGAAACCCTAGTCAAGATTTCAATGCCTCATACCCCATCCTTAAAGGGATAGTTCACCTAAAATTGAAAATCGTCATCATTTACTCCTGGTGTTCCAAACCTGTATGACTGACTTTCTTCGACGGAACACAAAAGATGATATTTTGAAGAATGTTGGTTGCCAAACAGTTTTGGTTTGGAGACTTCTCTCGAAATGTTTTATTTTATGTTCTAGTGAAGAAAGGCATTCATACAAGTTTAGAACAACATAAAGATGAGTAAATGATGACAGAAATTTTATTTTTGGGTTTAACATTTGCTAAACCCCCTGTTTCTTTAACAATGCCGATATGTCTACAGTTTCACACAAATACTTTGCATTGTGTAAATTTTCAATTGGTTTCATGAGAATGCCATAGACTTGGGAGTGAGGGTCCACGTTGGAAGAACGGTATATCTGGAGTTTGTTTTTGTTTGAAGTCTAATCTGCCCTGGCTCTGATTAATGAGCCTGAGAGCGGAGTGACAGCCTGCTGTGGAGAGGAGCACTGCGCTACCAGGTTTATTTGTACCCAGGACTGATGGGAAGAGGGGGGTACCGTGTGCTCGACTCAGGGACGGGGTGCTGACTGAAGAACCCTGACCCCAACACACTACCACCAACAGCTTGGCTCTATCAACCCACACATACACAACACACTCACAGCCGGTGGGCGGAGCTGCGCCACAGCACAGAACTATGCGGGCGCTTATTTCTCCAAAGTGTACAGATATACCAGCGTAATTGTTACCGGTCAAACTTTGACATTTTCACATTTGTAAGTGTGAAATCTAAATGTTACATATAAAATTGAAATTAAAACAGTTATCGGCATTGATTGTCTCACTCAAATGTTGATAAAATGTGCTTTAGACACATTACCCGCAGGCCAGCTTGAGACAGCAGCTCCGATCCACACACACACACACACAAACACACACACACTGTGAAGGGTCAGGGTTCAACTTTCAAGGGCCCAGCTAATGATGACTTGCACTAAAAGCCAAAACTGGAGAGGGCAAGTCTGATGTCACCTGGCGTCACATTTATTTCTGTAAATAGAGAAGCCTGATTTGGCTTAAGCTATGCACTGGATCATTTATGTGTGTGTAATAAAATATACAAATGTACAGTTGCACCATTAAAATAATGATAGATTCTGTTCTGTCTTCTGTTTCTTTTTCAGATGGTGTGTATTTACTTTGTTTCAAAACTTAGTGAGCAACCTCACTGACTACTTCTTATATAAGCTGCATACTTTTTCTTTTTTTAATTGTTGGTCCATGTACACCTGCATTGTGTGTTTTTCAGCCATTGTGTCGTGTCTTTAATTTTTTTTGCAGCGTCTTACAGAGTGTTGCACTTTAAAGGTATGTCAAGTTAAAAGTAGTTCATTTTCAGTTCCGTCTGTTCTTCATCATGTTCTGTGTACAACTTCTAAGAGGCTATTCACAGAATGTTTTTGCATGTAAAATGTGAGACAGATAAGTGGAATGAAAAAGGACGGTCTAGAGGTGCGTTTTTTTTTAACTTGAGCGCCACGTTGCAAGACATACAAAACGTTTTAGTATGTTTACATAGAAAAACAATGGAAAATCAGTGCAAAAATTACCCCAAAAGCGGCATCCTAACTGTCATGGATTCTTAAGTGATTGATTTAGAGCACTCTAAATAGGCAGCAACTTCAAGTGTACACTAAATTCACGTGAACCACATGGAAGACAGAACTCGCAATTGATTTCAATATAATGTGGCTTTCGGCATATTAACAACACAATAAGCATACAATAAACATAAAACTGCATAACACAAATGTTAGCTAAAACAGTACATTTTTAGATTATTGTACCTTTTTTTCACCAATACTTTTCATTATTTAAATGTTTTATGTTTCACTCTTGACCTTCAACTCCATATGGAACTTGTTGCAATGCATTCTGAGATTGCAACAAGAATAGCATTTGGTCAAAATTAGATATCTGAGAAAGCTTAATGTTGCTTTTTACCTTTGTGACTGTAGTGCACCTATGCGGTCTTAAAATGCTATTATGAGTTTGGTTTGGTTTTGGTTTTTTTTATATATTTTTTCAGCAAGGATGCATTAAATTGATCAAAAGATTTATAATGTTACAAAAGATTTCAGTTTCAAATAAATGCTGTTTTTATTAACTTTCGATTCATCAAAGAATCCTGAAATGCATCACTGTTTTCAACACTGATAATAATAAGAAATGTTTCTTCAGCAGCAAATCAGCATATTAGAATGATTTCTGAAGGATCATGTGACACTGAAGACTGGAGTAATGATGCTGGAAATGCAGCTTTTACTTCACAGGAATAAATGACATTTAAAATAATAGTATTTCACAATATTACAGTTTTTAACTGTATTTTTACTCAAATAAATGCAACCTTGGTGAGCACAAGAGTCTTCTTTCAAAAAAAAAATTAAAAACCTTGCTGACCCTAAATTTTTTAACTGTGTGTGTGTGTGTGTAAGGTCAGCTCCTCTGAGGAGTTCTCTCTCAGCAGGGGTGGTCACGGTATGACCTCTCGCTGTCTTCGCTGACAGGCTCCTCGGCAATGCCGACCTGTCAGTCAAAGCTGCACAACAACAATGGCAGAAATTCCTCTCTGTTTGTTTGCTTAAGGACGGGGCTCTCACAAACCCTGAAACTCTTAACGTTGTCACCCCTAAAACTTTCCTAACTCCGAGCTTTCTCCACAGCCATTAAGGGAAAAGCCAACCCCGTCGTTCACTGAGAGAAAAGGATAGAGCCCCCTTTTTAACCAGCGACACGCTTTCAGCATTTCTTTCTCTTTCCAAATGGAACAAATGTACGTAAATCCACCTTGAAACACACTTAGCAGAACATGTCAACATGTCAAGGTGGGTTGGGTGGATATTTAGCGTCTTAATCCTCTGCTATTGTGGGTTGACAGTCGGATTCAGTGCGTTTGAGCTGGGAGTCTATGTGGATGCGAGTCAGACGGCCCTCATCACCCTTCTGCTGGGGGTTTACACTCATGCTGGTTATACAGCCCTGCGCTTGTGTCCAAAGCCCTGTGAGGAGAAACAAATATCTTCCTTGTGTAAACATGCGCAAAAAGTTTGGCATAGAAAAGGGGGATTATTGGTAAAATGAATAGGGGCCATGCAATTATAGTCCGTTTTTTTCTTATGTGTATCGGATTGAACGTGTGTGATCACGCTATTTTATTTGTTTATCCATTTATTTGATTAAAAATACTGTAAAAATATTATTACAATTTAAATTAAAAATATATTTTAAAAAGTCATTTTTTATGTGAGTTTTCAGCATCCAGTCTTCAGTGTCACATGATCCTTCAGAAATCATTTTAATATGCTTATTTGCTGCTCAAGAAACATTTCTTATTATTATCAATGTTGAAAACAGTTGTGCTGCTTAATATTGTTGTGGAAACGGTCATAGATTTTGTCAGGATTCTTTAATTAATAGAAAGAAAAACCCATTCGTCCTTTAATACGTACTTACTAAATTAAAGACATTGTCAATACTATTATTTCACTTGTTTGACAGTTAGAGAAAAGCTATTGGTTTAATGACATTGGGCAAAACTACATTTTTTGAAAAAGGTGCATGATAAACATTTGAAAAAATGACCTAAACATTTGAGTGGTATTTAGTTTAGTATGCTATTTTATTTATTTATATATTTCATTTCATTTTTTTATTTTCAGTATTCAACCTTGTCAAATATGCACTATGCTGTTCTATCCCACAATGCAATGTGGTTGATATATTTTATTGGAGTAATTTAAGTTAGAATAAAACCTATAACTTTTTATTTCCAGCATGATAAATTAAGTATAAAACCCAATATTTTCGTTGGGACAGTCCCACACACTGTAAAAAATTTAACCGTGATTTTTACGGTAAAAAAACGGCAGCTGTGGTTGCCAGAACTTTACCGTCAAAAATACGGTAGCAACCCGTTATTGGTTTTACAGACTTAACTTAAAATTGACAGTAATAAACCGTATTTTATTATCTGATATAATGTGAATTTACCATCCTATTGAAGTATTAATATCTGGTTTGTACCATAATACACTGATAACCACCAATCACAGCAGTGATGAGAGTCACATGATCAATCAAAGCTCATCACAAGCAGCTCTTCCACAAGAAAGTTAATACTATAGAAGCTGCACAGTGTCATTCACACAAACATTAAACACCATCACGGTAACACACATGAAATTTTAAAAATGCAATAAACATTAATTTAACAACATTAAATGTAACATAAAACCCTAATGTACATAACTGATTAGAAAACTATGAAGAAACATAGTTATTTCAACAAAAATACATCAAATGTGAAGTGTCACACAGGGAATTGTGGGAATGTCAATTTACGGTTTTTCACTGTAAATTATACAATGAGTTGTTCTTTTTCACTTTCAAAAACTGTAAATTTAATGGTATTTTACAGTAAAATTACATTAAATGTACCATTAGATCTATCACAGTTATTTACCGTATATAGTACGGAAACTTTTTGTTAACCAATTAACAGTTTTTCACTGTAGCATTTTTACAGTCTTTTACCGTTAAAATTACGATAATTTTTTACAGTGCACACAGTGAAACATGAAGAGTTGAGGGTTCTGTGACTCTTGATGATGTAAGATAGGTGTGGTTAGAGCGCAGCTTCTCCTCTCTCGTTACAGGCCAGATGTGTGGCACAGATTTGTGTACTGCTACACGGCCACTGTTAGATCATCCTCTTTGTTCAGCAGTTTTTTAAATGTTTTACTCCATTGTGTAGTTGCATGAAGAGTATGTTTCTACCTGATTTGATTTTGTCTTCATTTCAAGAATCGTCCCTTGTAAAGTTTGAACCTCACAACCTTTTGATAACCAGCTAGCTCTTTAAAGTCAACATGAAATCAATTGTCAGTTCTTATTTTTAATGAAAATAGTGCAGTATTTGTAGATTATATTTCCTTGCAGATATTTTTTTATTATTCATGTGGCCTCATAATCTTTAATTAAAATAAGTTTGCCTCCCTTTTTGCAGCGCCATCTCTTCTCTGATGACGTTTCATCTGGCGTGAGGGCGGGACGACCTGTCACTCAAATGACATCACGGCAAAAGCAAACCACAACCATCCAATTAAAGGGATAGTTGACCCAAAAATTATACTATGTTCTTTCAGACAAACACAATTGGAGATACATTAACAAATGTCCTGGCTCTTCCAAGCTTTATAATGGGAGTGAGTGGGGGGCGAGATTTTGAAGCCCAAAAAATGCACCCATCCATCATAAAAGTAATCCATACATTAATGAAGGACTTTTGAAGTGAAGCGATGTGTTTGTGTAAGAAAAAAAATCCATATTTAAAACTTTATTAGCTATATTAATAGCTTCCGGAGAGAATACTGTACGCATACTGCGCAAGTCACAAGAGTAAGAAGAGCGTGTATGACGTAGGATGTAGGAGTATCGTAAGCTTTGACGCCTCACCGCGGTTTAAACAAACAGGGCTGGGCAACAAACTCAAGCTCCTCTTATCTTATCGAAATCCTCCGACATTTCTCTTTAGAAATTCTTCTGTGTTTTGTTTTGCATAAATGCATTTTTTGGGGCATCAAAATCTCACCCACCCATTCACTACCATTATAAAGCTTGGAAGAGCCAGGATATTTTTAAATATAACTCTGATTGTGTTCGTCTGAAAGAAGATAGTCATATACACCTTGGATGGCTTGAGGGTGAGTAAATCATGGTATAAATTCATTTTTGGGTTAACTATCCCTTTAATTCCCGCCCTACGTTTTTTCTTCTTCGAGAAGCCGTTTCACTTGGACAACCATATAAGCCACACTATCAAGCCTCATTTATTTGTGCGGTTTGTAGTCTTTTTAAATGTAATAGTACACATTTAATTTATTCAGATATTTATATGGATTTATTTAAAATGGTGTTCCAAATTGAATGGTAATACTTTGTCTGTTGATCCTAATAGGTCGTTTCCCTCACGTACACGTCACACTGAGCTTGAAATCCCAACAAGAACAGCATTTCTTATCTACTCCTTTCTGAGAGTAATTCAGATTTACTCAGCCTGAAATATTTTCATCCAGTTATGTATATGAGGTTAATGTAAGACAGAAAGACATATTATCTAAATCATATTTAGATAAACACTTTCAATAATTCTACTTCCCAGCTAACAAAAAATATGGGTAGCGCTTTATTTTACAAAGCACTTAATTGTAAATGTTCCTCATGTACATACAAATGTACTTATTACAGTAATTAGCTATAGTAACTGGGTAATAACTAGGTATTAACACAGAACCTACTCCTAAACCTAACCTTAACCCCTGTATTTACCTTACCCAGTATTTTCTTATAGGTACGCTGTAAGTACATGTACTGTAAAATAAAGTGCAACCAAAATGTGTTCTAAGAACGTTTTGCTAACAGTCCCATTAAGTTATTAAAACATTATTTCTTGAATGTACTCTGAACACCCACTATTGTTGTATAGATTATAGATATTTAGTTTGTGATTTGCTTAGATGAAACCAAACAAAATGGGAAGTGGTGAATCACCTGTCATTATCTCTGAAATCTTCTTTATTTGTTTTTCAGTTATTAAATAATGACAGTCTGCTCTCAGACTTTATTTTGCATAATACAATATATCAGTAAATATGCCACTGAGATAATGAGGCATTTGATTTGCTACATCATACCTGAGAGGGTTTGTTCTGTTGTTGTCTGCTTTCGTTCCTGTGGGACGGTATGAGACATGCCTCACGGGCTCCTTCAACTGCACCATCTCCGAAACCTCGTGCTGTTTACAGTAAACACTCGCCGTTATGCAGAATGCAGTGCTTTTACTTCACAGGAGAATCATTTTTTAAGTGTTTTGTTTGTGTATGCCCAGAACTTATTTTAACAGAAAACTTAGGGTTAATTGTGTTTTTAAGCAATCCTACATTTCCATCTGTGATAGTTGGGATCCGATGCGATGGGGGGGGGGGGATTTTCTTTGACAGAAAATATCCAAATGACAGATTTAATTGACATTTGAAACACTTGGGATGTATAAACCTTTTTTTAAGCTTGACATCCCCGGTTTTATTATAGTTTTATGTAAACAGCAACAATAATTTATGGTTAAACATCTCCTCTTGTGTTCCCATATAAAATAGAAATTCGGACGACTGATAATGAATTCTCCATTGGTTGAATTCCAGCTTTCAGTTAGAATCTAGAAGCAGATTCATCTCTCCAGCTCTTCAACACAGCGTGTCTCTTACTCACTGTTCAATCTTCATTCAGGTGATTAAATGCTCATTGAATCTGGTTCTGTGTTCTTTCACTCAAGTCTTCAGGTCTGCAGTGGTGAGAAATCCCTGCCAAAACATTTCTTCTTCACTCCTACTCTCCTACTCTCCGTCCTCTCTCACTGCCCTGTGGCACTGTGATTATTATCCTCACGCTCTCTGTCATAAATCACCTTATCTTTACTGGCTGTGACAATACTTCCCACTTTACAGCCACAACATTAACCCTGGGCTGTATGACTTTCAGTGAACATGCCACATTCTCTTTCTCTCTCTCTCTCTCTCTCTCTCTCTCTCTCTCTCTCTCTCTCTCTCTCTCTCTCTCTCTCTCACTCACTCACTCACTCACTCACTCACTCACTCACTCACTCACTGTGGATCAGGGACATACACTACTAGTCAAAAGTTTCGAGACACCTACTCATTCTTTGTAAGGACTATTTTCCAGGGAATTTTATGGAACTTATATATCTGGCTGACAGGTTTTGGCAACTCATCCATCAAAAAAAAAAAAAAAAATATATATATATATATATATTAGCCTACCATTCAAAAGTTTTTTTATTGTTTTTTTTTTTTTTAAAGAAATAATACTTTTATTCATCAAGGATGCGTTAAATTGATAAAAAGTGACAGTAAAGACATGTGTAATGTTAGATTTCTATTTCCAATAAATGCTGTTTGTTTCATCAAAGAATACTTTAAAAAAATGTATCATGGTTTCCAGAAAAATATTAAGCAGGACAACTGTTTTCAACATTGAAAATAATAAGAAATATTTCTTGAGCAGCAAATCAGCATATTAGAATGATTTCTGAAGGATCATGTGACACTGAAGACTAATGATGCTGAAAACATAACATTTTTTAATTTGAAAGTATATTCATATAAAAAAACAAAAAAAAACATTATTTTAAATTGTAGTATTTTTTTTTACTGTATTTTTAATCAAACAGGAGATTTTCTTCAAAAATATTACAAAAATCTTAACCCAGACTTCTGGACGGTATATATAAACAGAATGTGAATGTATATTTGACATTTGGTTTAATGTCTGTACAGGACATTAGCTGTGTTGAGTATCATAGATGCTGATATTTATCAGTGATCTTGCATTTCTTATACAATTACTATAAAGTAAATTATCCATTGAATGTTATTTAGACACTTAAAGACACATTTATAGTAAACCTCATTGCATTAGATAACAAAATATCAAACCAAGTGGCATCTGCAAACAAAGTCTGCTCCTTTTTTCAGAACTACTGTAATTATTTTGCAAATGCAATGCCGTTCATTCTTTGTGTGTTTCACAGCTGTGCGGTATTACGAGAAACCATTCAGGGTGAGGGCATCAGCCAGAGCTGTAGGGAGGTTCAAACCTCTGAGATAAGGCTGTGAGGCTGTAATGTACGATCCTCTCTCATCCCCTTCACCAGCTCCAGGGAGGATCTTAACCTTGTGCTGAGAGGAGCAGGATATCTGCCTGGCCTGGGTCTCTGCCATGCCCTCACTGGAGGAGTGTTATTAGATTCTGCTTTTCACAGACACCATCAGGTGCCTTCCAGACCCCAGCAGTCCGTCCTCACCCTCCCACCCACACACACACACACACACACACACACAGACGGCTGGGAGATGATGCAGAAGTCCAAAACATCTCAACTGAGGTTGTGTTATCCAAAATCATGCAAACATGTCTTAAATAAACATACGTCTCCCCATTTAATTTTGCTTGGTTCTGTATGCATTTATAAAGTTGTGAAAGATGTAATCAAATAAATGTTGTTCTTTTAATCATATTAGAATGATTTTTGAAGGATCGTGTGGCTCTGAAGACTTGAGTAATAATTCTGAGAATTCAGCTTTGACATCACAGGAATAAATTAGGCTACATTTAAAATATATTTTAAATCGAGTTGCGTTTAACCAACTTTCTAGGGACCTGAGATGTAAATAATCTCTATTTGCATTGTTTTTTTTTTTTTCGTATTTTCAGCTACGATTATATTTTTGTTCTGTCCCTACAAATAAACTAAAATATAAATATAGCTGCAAGCAGCAATAATGGGGCCAAGCACAACGAAGGCACGATCAGTCATGACTGCATGGCTGGGAACATCAGACCAACTGCAACAATGAGCAATTAAAGACATTAAGAAGATTCACAATGACTGAACAATCAAATAGTGACTAGAGTATGATTTAATGGTTTATCACTTTTGACCAATAGGTGGCGCTGTTACAAAATTGATGTGGTGTGGTCAGAGTAAGGTGACAATTAGCATTTTTGGAAATTTTATTAACTTTTGACCAAGGTGGCACTCTCACAAAACTTTTTGAGTACTTTCAGAGCAAATATAGCATTTTAGACAAAATTCTAAATAGCCGATGCCCAAAATGGCCAATATGGGAAAACTGGGTATTGTTCGACTAGGCATGATGCGCTGAATCAAAAGAGACCAGAGACCATAAACTCAAAAGCGGAAGAATTATAAGAAGAAGACCCCACACCTCTGGCGCTTGGCCCCTAATAAATAAATGAATGCTTCTGAATGAGATGTGCATTCAATAACTGATGTAGGCTATATGAAAATATCATGTTGAAGGTATATGTTGAATAGAGCAGATTTCGTTGTAATGTAGCTTCTTTAGTGTGACACACAAGTGATCACGTTAAACTTAAAATATGTGAAATGTTTTTAAATTGTACATTTAAAATGTTTAATTCTTATTACTTGGTTCAATTTACTAACAAGTGGTAGGTGTGGAATCCACACACACCAGATGTGGGCCGGATCTGGGCCGACACTTTGTTGTTAACTGGGCTGCAATTTTTACGTCACTGTAAATAATGTACCACTGAACGGCTAATAATGTACAAATACAAAACAGAGCCACAGATGCTATGTAAAATGTGAGTAAATGTATTACTATTAGAAGTGCATAATGTGCAGTATTTACTGTAGTTATTTTTCAAAAGGATCTGTAATATCAAGTTCATGCCTGACTGGTCTAAAAGAGAGGCTTGTTTGACTAAAAGCTTATCTAATTTAGTGATGAGCTGTAAGCTGACCTACACGCCCCTGTGACGAGAGAGAGCCAAGGGATTTCCTTTCCTTTTCCACCATCAAGATGGACAATGTTCGGCCCCCTCCTCAGGCCCAGGGAGACCGCAGCGCTCCCTCACTGGCATTGTGGTATATTGTGGGTAATCTGAGATGGCACCAATAATTAATGGTTACGTGGGGCATGGCATCTGACCAGTCTGAGCAGAAGATGCCGTTTTTAAGGGCCCCCTCTGCAGGGTCACCAGCCTGCCGCCTTCCATTTACGTTAATTGCATCTCATCACTCCATGACGGCCCGAATAGAATACTAGCTTACTGAATACTGATCAGTGTAAGTGGAACATGATGCATTATGCATTTTAATTTCTGGTTCAATTATATATTTAATAGAGTCTGTGTGTATGAGTCTATCTATCTATCTATCTATCTATCTATCTATCTATCTATCTATCTATCTATCTGTCTGTCTGTCTGTCTGTCTGTCTGTCTATCTATCCATCTGTTTATCTATCTATCTGTCTATCTATCTATCTATCTATCTATCTATCTATCTATCTATCTATCTAACTATCTGTCTGTTTTTCTATCTATCTGTCTGTCTATCTGCCTGTCTGTCTATCTATCTATCTATCTATCTATCTATCTATCTATCTATCTATCTATCTATCTATCTATCTATCTGTCTGTCTGTCTGTCTGTCTATCTGTCTGTTTATCTATCTATCTGTCTATCTATCTATCTAACTATCTGTCTGTTTTTCTATCTATCTGTCTGTCTGTCTATCTGCCTATCTATCTATCTATCTATCTATCTATCTATCTATCTATCTATCTATCTATCTATCTATCTATCTATCTATCTATCTATCTATCTATCTGTATGCTTATCTATCTATCTATCTATCTATCTATCTATCTATCTATCTATCTATCTATCTATCTATCTATCTGTATGTTTATCTATCTATCTATCTATCTATCTATCTATCTATCTATCTATCTATCTATCTATCTATCTATCTATCTATCTATCTGTTTATCTATCTGTATGTCTATCTATCTATCTATCTATCTATCTATCTATCTATCTATCTATCTATCTATCTATCTATCTATCTATCTATCTATCTATCTATCTATCTATCTATCTATCTATCTATCTATCTATCTGTCTGTCTGTCTGTCTGTCTGTCTGTCTGTCGGTTGGTCGGCCGAGCCTTTCTATGATCAAATTAGCTTGTGATATATTTTGTATTAATGCAGATTTTGTGCATTACAAATGGAGATTATATCACAAACAATAATAAACTATTTAAACAATACTATTCTACATCATTGTCAATAAATATGGTAATATTTTTTCTATTTGGGCTACATTTATTTTAATTGTATATATTTGAATATACCCTTAATCATTTATATATAATTAAAATACAGTGTATTTATTTTAATATCATGTTTAATATAATGTTTAAATAGTTAAATTGTTCTTAATTCAGTTCATTTGTCACACTGAACATAAAGTCAAGTGCATTGCATTCTGATTCTGTGGACAGTATAGTGCAGAAATAGAAAGAGTTATATGTTATTAAAAGATGGAGTGGAGAAGTGTGAGTTAGTAGGTTGTTCCCACGCTGTTTGAGACTCTCACCGTGATGGGTTTTCAGAACCACCTTGAAAAAAGTGTATTAATGCTTTAAATTTCCTCATCTATAGATCGCCTCACATTCCTTCAACATTCTGCGCAGCACCTGTGTCCTTGTGGATCTTATTGTCTCATTTAAGAGAGATGAAGAGATGCATGGAGAGATGGAGTAACCCTCAGTTGAGCTAATCCAGGGCCTCTAAAGAGGTTTAAACTGCTCTGGTTACATCTAATCTTTTTGCTCAGACCCAGCTGAGCCTGAAACCTCTTCTCCATGATCGAAACGTACAAATAAAGGTCTCTCTCTCACCCGGTGCAAGTATGAAAGGCGGCTATGTGCTCTGTGGATTAGAGTGGACTTTCCCCCTCCTGGTTTCTCAATTAGAGAAAGGATGAAATAGAGGAGGGAAACAAAAAAGACC
The DNA here is from genome assembly GCF_963993115.1 of Abramis brama. Lineage (NCBI taxonomy): Eukaryota > Metazoa > Chordata > Actinopteri > Cypriniformes > Leuciscidae > Abramis > Abramis brama. The sequence continues at coordinate 9,245,214 of NC_139967.1, read as the reverse complement.
TGAACTGTTTGCAGAGTAGCTGCTCTATACCGAGCAGGGGGACTTTTCAGAGGGTTTGTGTCATTTTTACCCATACACAAAAGAAATATATTTGAAATATATTTTCAAAATATATTTTGAAATATATTTTTGGAATATATGCAAATATTCGAAATTGGCCCAATAAATATATTTTAGTTAAATATATGTAAATATATATATATATCTTTTTGAAAATATATTTTAGTTAAATATGTGAATATATTTATGTCAGTATATTTAATAACAACATATATGTTCATATATGTTTTAACTTTTGCAAATTGTTTCATTTGAAATATATTTTGAAATTTAAAAAGTTAACATTTTCACTTCACTGTTGGAGTGTCACTATTTATACTTGCATCATAAATATTGTGCATATTTTCAATATTTAAATGACTTCAGGAAAGATGTCAATAAAACACAACAATAAATCTAATAATTGCACTTAGTGTTAGGTATGTGCCACCTAATATGGCCTAATAGTAGGAAAGCAACTATCTGTCATTTTACATTGCAGTCATTTAAATGTAAGTGCAGTACTTATTATAGCTGTGTGTCATAATACAGTAGTGAAATATGGTAGCCTACTGTTGTGTATAGGGTAAAAGGTAGAGGAATTACTATGATCATAATACATTTTCGACCCTTCTTTAGCAAGCTAAACATTTTATGACCATATATTTTGTCATATATTTTACATTACATGTTATAAATGTAAATATATTTCACACTTAACATCATATATTTTTGTTATATTTCAGAATATATTTCAAAATGATAAATAGCCTATAAGTGAACAACAATGCAAATATATTTCAATGTATTTGGAATATATGCCACATATTTTTTTGACACTTTAAAATATATTTCAATTTTTTTTTTTTTCTGTATGGGTAGGCAGTTTCATCATAGCATTTTCACTTGGTACTCCAAAGAAAAACATGACCATGATGCCATAATAGTAAAATCAGAAAGACTCTTAAAGCTTCTCAAATTGTTTGGAGGAGAGCGCTCATTTATTTATTATGATTTTCAAATCCTTAAAGGTTCACCCAAAAATGAAAATTCTGTCATCATTTATTCAAGTTGTTCCAAACCTGTGTGAATTTCTTTCTTCTGCTTAACACAAAACAAGATATGTTAAAGAATGTCGGTTACGTTGAGGGACCCCATTGACTTCCACATTTTTCCATAGGTCTACAATGGAAGTCAATCAGGCACATCAACTGTCTGGTTACCCATAGCCTACTGTATCTTCAAAATAACTTCCTTTGTGTTCAGCAGAAGAAAGAAATTCATACAGGTTTGGAAAACTTGAGGGAGAGAGCTGCCAACTCCCACGCATTCAGCGTGAGACTCACGCAATTGACACTTTTTAAACGCTCTCTCTCACGCCATGCATCCATTTTCTCACGCAGACAAAAATCGTGAGGCAACGAGGACACCGACAGACAAGACAGAGCAGGTTACTTTTGATATGAAACAAATTCTCAGCTCTCAGATTCAGTCAATTTTATTACGAAATTCAAACAATAAATACAATTTTGGCGCTTGTAAATATGACAGACGGCTGTAGCGCCTCAGTTCAACCGGCTCGTGAACCGATAATTAATAATTAATAAACACGAATAAACAACAGACATGTTAAAAGATACAGTAGCCTACAACTTACAGAAATGAATATGCCTTATACATAATATCGATCAATCAGTGTTTTTCAATCGCGGAAAGAGGTCAATAAAACAGCTGGAGAACAATATTACATTTAGGCTACATCAGTAAAATTAGCTATAGAGAGGAGTAGTTTGCTAAATTTGTGCACTATATTAAATATTTATTATATTTTAACTTACATCATTAAAAAATGATAACGTTGTTTTAATAAAATCAGCATTATATTTCATTTGAGTTGTTATTTTTGACCTTTAATAAGCTGACAGGGCTCTATATGTTTACATTATTATAAGATAGGCCTTTTTTTTCTTGAGAAAAATTAACATGTATCTACCAAATAGCCTATTTATCCAAAGGAATCAATATTGAATCAAGATCGGAATCAAATCACAAGAATTGAATTGAATGAAATTGTGAAATTTGTGTCAAGAAATAATAAAAACAGTTGCCTAGGCTACCATTGTACCATGTCAACAACATGTTGTCCCGAAACTTAATAAAATTCTGTTTAGTTACCAAATGTTTTGACAATCACAGTTATTGTGATGCAAGTGTTTTTTTTGTTGTTTTTTTACATCCCCCAATCCAACCACCCCTAAACAAAAAAAAAAACAAAACAAAAAAAAAGATTAAATAAATAATTGAAATGTCAGAAAGATTTTTAAAATATTCTCACACTGATGATCTTCCAAATTGCTAATTTGCTATCAGCCACCACTGTCAAATAAATAGCCTCAATAAATAAATAAATAAACTTGTTTAGGCTAATTATAATTTTCCAGTCAATAAACAATTGATAATCAACATTTGGTGGATGTTAATTTTTTTTTAAATACCAGAGTAATTAGTAATTGTTATGTAATACTATTTTTCACTCTTTTGCGAAAGAAAGCAAATGAGAAAGAGAGACTGTTCTCCTTTTACTTGTTGGTAAGTAAGGTTAATAAATTAGATCAAACTTGTTGTTCAACTTTTTTTTCTTTCAGGCAATGCTGAAGACAGCTCTCCTCCGCCACGGGGCTTTTCATACTCTCTGTCGCATGTTCTGATTCCATTCGTCGCACGCGGGATTCCGCCGTTTGTACAGGTACCGTGTTTACATTCCTAAAACGGATTGCGCAATGTTTGTTTGAGCTTTTACTGATGATTCCGTGCAAAATAAGCGTCCGCGAATATATGTTTTTACATCGCGCGCTGTTTTGTGCTTATCAATGCTTCAGTTGGTTGTGTTTATGCGATAATGTGAGCAGTGAGAGCAGGTTTCTGCGTGTAATGAAGCTGTCAGTGGTTTATCACAGCTGTCAACACTGAATGCTTCACTCATCCACTGCAGTCACGCTGTCAGACTCATCAGCGATCTGTTTTGTCTGGACTGTAGGGTTCGGACAGTTACAAGCTATAATCCATACTGCTACACTAATATGGGATTACTATTAAAGTCTGATTCGTGGTAAACTTGATGACATAAAGTGGTAAAACTGTATTTATGCATATTGTGGCCACAAAAAGCAACGCTTAACGCATGAAAGTCATTGCATTTATATTGCATTCAATCTACTGATATATCAAACTGGCATTTCAGTATTTGATATTTGGAAACTGACCAAAATAACTGTCTGTAAACTATGTCGCTGGTCAGTCAATGACCAGCAGCGTGTATAAGTTAGGACGTTGATGTCAGATCAGGTTCAGTGGTATCACAACTTCATATCTAATGATCTAGTACAGTGGTTTTGGAACTTTTCAGAACACCAAAGGATAGTCGCTCAATTCCATTGTTCAGTTCTTTTTCAGCATTGCAGCAAATCGAAATCTTTTTGAGTGCTAAGGATGTTTAGGATATGCAAGCAATACATTTTTATAATTATTAATATTCCTGTAGTTCATCAAATAAATCATGCAAGAGCCTCATCAATCCCTTGACTGGACTTTTGCATATCTGTAAAAGAGTTTTATCAGACATTAGAAATGAAACATTGAAAATAGCACTTAGAGTAAATGTTTTGGTGACACTTTGCAATATGGTTCCATTTGTTAGCTTTGGTTAATGCATTAATCAACATGATCTAACAATGAGCAATAGATTTGTTACAGTATTTATTAATCTTTGTTAATTTTAGTGAACAGAAATACAACTGTTCATTGTTACCTCATGTTAGCTCATTAAATAATGCTGACACAACTTTTGATTGTATAATGACGTATTAGTAAATGTTGAAATTAACATCAACACAGATAATACATAATTTTCATTGTTATTTCATGTTAACTTACATAGTTAAATAATGTTAATAAATGGACCCTTAGAAATTGTTACCCTTTTTTATTATTTTAATTGTATGTCTAATTCCAGGTCATGGAATACTACTTAAAAGTTTGAGGTCAGTAAGATTATTTTGTAATCATTTTGAAGTAATTAATACTACTTTTATGCAGCAAGGCCACATTAAATTGATCAAAAGTGACAGTAAAGACATTTATAATGTTACAAAAACATTTCTGTTACAAATAAATACTGTTCTTTTGAGTTTAACTCATCAGAGAATCCTGAAAAAAATGTTTCACAAAAATATTAAACAGCACAACATCAATGATGATAATGTTTCTTGAGGATTTCTGAAGGATCATGTGACACTGAAGACTGAAGTAATGATGCTGAAAATTCAGCAAAAATTCAAATTACATTTTAAGATGTATTCAAATAGAAAACTGTTATTTGAAATTGTAATGATATTTACTATGTTGTTGTTTTTAATGTATTTTTGATCAAATAAATGTAGCCTTGGGGAATATAAGAGACTTCTTTCAAAAACCAAGAAATCATATAGACACTAAGTCTATGTACTATGGTGCTCTAGAACAGATTTCAGTGAGCTCTAGAGACAACCAAGCAAAAATGTAGTCACTAAAATTTTATATATGATATGCTCCTTTAAACCACTCCAAAAGGCACAATTTTTATTCTGTCCACTGCAAAACCAAACACACTATTGTGGGATAGGCAGTGAAATGTCTGAAATTGACTAGGGTGTGTGTGATGCATGTTGTTACTAGTTATGCATAATTTGTTTGCAGATTCCATGTGGTTTAATATTTTGTATCCAATGCAATTAAATGCATACAGTTTAAGTGTGACTTAAGCAAGTGCACGTGAACCGGTCTGTCCAGTAAACCTCAGTATCACTCAATACATCATTGCAAGGAAGCAGGTGATAATGTCCACAGATAAACATGTTACCTGCAGGTCTCTTTGGTAATCAGCTCTAAAGCCCCTTAAGTCTGGGTGCAAAGACAAAGTGGCCACCATCACTTCCCTCACACGCAGCTATGCATTCAGCCCTTATCTGTGTCAGCCTCCGCGTGGCATTCACGCCATGGGCAGGAACAATGAGGCCTGTCGCTCGCCTCCGTCAGCTTGAGTGACAGTGGGTGTGGAAGCACTTGTGTCTGACTTCAGCTCTCTATCTTCCACAGAGCTGTTTTTCCAGTCCAGATACTCCCCCCTTCCCTCCGTTTTCCTTTACCGATGCACGGCAGCACAATAAAGGGTGTGCGTGTACCCCGCACTTCCTCCTCTGTTTGTTTAACTGAGCTTTAGAATGGACCTGCCGGCCCGTTTGCCACATTTGTTTCCTCCACTGGAGAATTTGACTTTTTTTGACACCAGGGGGGTCGAAAGATACGCTGACTAATGAGTATGTGGGTGTTGGGCTCGGTGAGGTGGAAATGTCAATGAAGTCCAAAATAAGAATGAAGAAAAGAATGACTAATATCCGAGGTATGATATCATTAAAACCAGGGAGTACAAGCCACAGCTCCAGCACACAGCCATCAAAGTCATTCTACTCCCTTTATGTTCTTTTTATTATGATTCATTAATGTTTTATCTCACACACACAAAAATTGGATTACTTTCACACATTTGATAACATTCCCAAACTAGATTTTTTAAATTGTGACTGGTGCTTGTCTGTGAAATGGTGGTTGGTGTTTTCCAGGGCATTGGTATTCAGTTGCTAAGGTTCTCTGAGTGGTTGTTAGCATGTTGCTATGTGTTTGCTTACTGACTGGATCTTCTTAAGAAGATCTTTTTTTGGATAAATGAACTCTATGCACAACGAATTTTAAAATTATAATATATGCTTGCTGTACTACTCGTATTTACCTTGATTGTAATCCTAATCCTTCAAAACTTTACTAGCGAGACGCTGGTTTGCTTTAGCCGAGAAACGCGGTTTGCGTATCATCTGGCCATACATTGGTGGAATGTCTTGACGTTTCGTTCAGCGATGTGTGAGGGCTTGCGCTCTTCAGAAACAATTGCATAATATGACAGAGAGAGGTCATGTTTTAAAGCGAAACACTCACTGGAATGAATAATTTACTTAAAACGCAATGTGAGCCTCTGTTCTCTCTGCCATCTGTGATGTAATCAGCCTGGTTTTCTTTACATTAGTGCTGTTTTGGACTGATTGTGTGAATGAATTCTCTTACTGGATCATTGGACTGAAAACTTTCCCGGAGTTTAGCGTTTTAAAATGATCTGTTCAGTTCTCTTCGTTTTTCTGGTCCGGATCAAAAAAGAAAATTAAATATTTAGTTTACTTAGCGTTCACACTGACATTTTTAAAGTGCCCCTTTTTATGCTTTTTCAGACATTACCTTTCATGCAGTGAGTAATAAAGCAGTTTGTGAATTAAAACATTTTATTTTAGGATTGCTTTTACTTGATTTAAATTTTTTGTTTATTTTTTGTATTTAAAGTGTGTAGTTTCTCTGTTGTTATGTTATGTAAAGTGCTTTGAGAAAGCAACTTTTAAAGGCGCTATATAAAATAAATGTATTATTATTATTATGTAAAGCACTACAAAGGTCAAAGTGCACAATAAATGGAGTTATTGTCTCCCAAAAGACAAAAAAACTGCCTGATATGAGTCGTCAGTAATTCCAGCCTTCCTGCACAACCCTACGTAGGTTTGTAATAATGTAAGTGCATAATGCCCATCTAGGGTCTTCATTGGCTGCCTGCAAACAAACCTCTACTTTTGCCGCGTTTCCACCGAAATTACCTGGAACAGTTTGTCCCAGGAACTTTTTTACCAGGAACTTTTTTTCCCCCAGACCTGTTGCTAGCCGCGTTTCCACCTCGGTCTAAAGTACCGTGAAGATTAGGCAAACAGTCCGGTGACGTAGGACTGCGCGCGACTTTACAGTTCCCACTGGATTTCATCCTCTGAATTTAAGCTTAATAAAGCCTAAAACCTCGTCGTCGGTCCATCAGTCGTAATTTTTAAACTCCATCGTTGATTCGAATAGCAGACGACTGTTACTGCACGCACCGCAACAGATGGTGGTTGAATAAAATGCTGCGTGGAGTCAACCAATCAAAATGCGGCATTACCCAAGTCCCACCCATGAAAGTTCCTGAACTTTGAAAAAGTTCTACCTTGCGAGCAGGGACTTTCAGAGGGGTAAATATTTTCCCGTAACTTCATTTAGACCCTGGTTCCTGCGGTGTAAACACACCGAGTACCACCCCAAAGTTCCTACTTCCTGGGGAAAGTTCCTGCGGTGGAAACGTGGCTTAAGACATGCTTTCAAACACTAGTTGTAGCTGAGGCTTGGAACGGTTTGGTTCCTACTGTCGACATGTCAAGAAGACGCTGTTTTCTGCACTGCGAAAGCAAATCCAATTTGCATGCACATCAATTTAAACGAACTGCAGTTGGACCTTTCGTTTTAATTAAACCATATCTGCAAAGTGTGAACACACCCTAAGCCTACATGATTTTTGCCTGGTGGACAGTAAAACAAATGAAAAATGAAACAAATGAAAATAGCACAATCTTTTTGGCCTTTTGCGACGTTTTTATTTACAGGGAAGAAAATGGAGAACACAAAATAATAATGCTAGAACTTAACTTGCATCTCCTGTGTGCACACCTCAATGCACTAACCACAAGGACACAGCTCCTGAAAATCAAACGCAAGGTAATAAGCCTTCTTCTCAGACTTTTTATTTTTTTAAGTTTCCCATAATGCTTTGTCACAGCTGCGCTTTAAAGATGGCATCCACCTGCTCCACGAGGGCAGCGGTAATCACATTCTATATTCCCACAATCTGCAGGATCTTAGTTGGGCTTATTTATGAATGGCAGCACATGACAGTGGTTTGGGCAGAGGTGTGTGGCTGCCCATCACTGAATCCACTGATTCCACAGAGAGAGGAATGCGGACCGCCTATCCTCGATCTTTGAAGCCCACATTAAAATGACTGCTGCTCCCCCTCCTCCGGTAGAAGTCGCAGCACAGGGGGCACAGATAGAGCCTGTGTTTGATCTGAAGGTCGCCAGCCCTTTGCCTGTGTTGAGAGATACCTGGCTGACGTGGCTGCTTCTTATTTAATAACATGAAGGGGAAGCGAACTCTCTCTCATAATTAGGCCTAATTACCAAGCAGGTGTTGACAGACGGCCCACGAAGAGACAAACTGCCTTTATCCAGAGTCTTAGAGTCAGATTACTGGAGCTGTCTTATCTGTTACACCAAGAGAGCTGAAAAACGCTCTCTCTTTCCTCCCATCAGAAACAGGCATTCTCATTTCATATCTGCTTTTGCTTGTACATTTAATTACAGATCCTAAATAATTATGCACAATATTGACATTCATAATAATAATGATTCAACGATCGTGACTCATAATCATGGCTTTGCTGCCAGATGTAATAATAACATTATATCACTGTTGAGGGAAATATCTGGTGTGAGGTAAAAATTTATATTTTGGATGGATATCAAAAATACAGTATGAATATATATATATATATATATATATATATATATATATATATATATATATATATATATATATATATATATATATATGTAACCAAGCATAATAATAATAATAATAATTCGTTACATTTATATAGCGCTTTTCTAGGTACTCAAAGCGCTTTACATGGAAGGGGGAATCTCCTCAACCACCACCAATGTGCAGCATCCACCTGGATGATGCGACGGCAGCCATATTGCGCCAGAACGCCCACCACACACCAGCTTACTGGTGGAGAGGAGACAGAGTGATGAAGCCAGTCAGTATATGGGGATGATTAGGAGGCCATGATGGACAGAGGCCAAGGGGCAAATTTGGCCAGGATGCCGGGGTTACACCCCTACTCTTTTCGAAGGACATCCTGGGATTTTTAATGACCACAGAGAGTCAGGACCTCGGTTTAACGTCTCATCCGAAGGATAAAATATATGATTTGTTTTTTGTCCATACAATTGAAAGTCAATGGGGTCCAATCAATGTCGTTTGCACCCGATATAGTTTCAAAATAAGTGTATACAGGTTTGGATTGGAATGACATAAGGGTGAATAAATGACGATGAAATCTTTATTTTTGGGAGACGTATCCCTTGAAATATACATTATACAATTTAATAATGCCAGCAAATGAACCCCCCCCCCAAACCATAACTCTGTATGCATTCTGCTCTCCTCTGTCTCTATCCATGTCTCTATCCTCTATGAAATAATGATCTTTCTTGACTCTTTGGCCTAGTTCCTCAGCCTGTTTTTCCACTCCATACATATCTTTATTTCTCTCCATCTCTGACTGTCAGCACTGTATGGCAGAGGTATGTTTTGATGCGTCGTGTTTGCACAACGAGAATATGCGTTTCCAGACCCGTGTGTCAGTGAACTTCACAATACGGGCATGTTAATCCTCTTCAAACCTATGAAAACCTCACTGTCATATGGACGATCGTCCGATAGTGCATTCCTCCAGTTTTTTTTTTGTTTTGTTTTTTTTTGGTTGGGGGAGGGGGGTTATTAAAGTTTAAGGTGCCCATATTATCTTTGAAATTTGAAATTCTTAATTTTATTTTGTAGGCCTGCAGGAGGCCTTCTACAATCGGTTTCCATGCATCCCATCCAAGGTCAAAAAAACACTTTAATTTTCTCATAATAAAGTCTACAGCACCTCATTTCTCAAAGAGTCTTAAAATGGTTTGTTCAAAAACTCAGTCTCTCTAAACCCCTCCTTTCGGACAGCCCAGTCTATTGTGATTGGTCTACAGCTCACAGCACGTGTTGGAAAGGAAATGCGTATTACCATATCTGAATATAAAGCTTCCTCCTTGTATACACATTGATACGAAAGATGGCGTCGGTTTTTCGTTTCAATTCCAGCGAGAGTCCTCATGGTTTTGACAATTTAATCATAATCATACACTGTTCACACATTGGCCAGAGGAGAACTGGCGCCCCGACTGAGCCTGGTTTCTCCCAAGGTTTTTTTCTCCATTCTGCCCTAATGGAGTTTTGGTTCCTTGCCACTGTCGCCTTTTTTCCACCTTTGTTGCCATTGGCTTGGCTTTCTTAGCTGGGGACATTAAATTTAACATTTAATTTAATATTCAACAATAATATTGATCTGCCTGCATTGACACTATTATACATGAACTGAACTGAGCTGAACGATGACATCACGATTTACTCCAGAGCGGCTATATAAATATATAAATGAACTAAATTAATAACTTTTTTAAAACAAAAATCAAACATCACTGAACTTACTTAAGCCAGACTGTGATGCTACTTTCTTCTGGAAACAAACTTTTTTGCATTTCTTTCCTGTTATCTCTGTAAATCTGCTTTGAAACAATCTGTATTCTAAAAAGGCTATATAAATAAATGTGACTTGACTTGACTTTTGAAATGCCTGCAAAGTGCATGTCAACAACACAAATCAAACTTTTCCAGGCCTCAGCTTCTACTACAGTGTTTGAGAGTGGGTCAAAGTTACGACGTTCGCAGGCAGCCTATGAAGACCATATGCTGGCATTATGCGAATTTGTTACATTTTTGTGTAGGTATGTAACAGGAAGTGAGGCTGGAATTGCTGACAAGACAACAACAGTTCAGAATCAGTTCTTTCTTTTAGGAGACAAAACAATTATTTGTCGTACAAATATATCTTTAAAACTTTGCAGACATTTTCACATACAGCTGTATTACACACTGCATGAAAGGTAATATTCAAAAAAGCGTAAAGAAAAGGAAAACAGTACTAGTTGAATGTCAGGATTTTTTTTTTTTTTTTGCTAACACTAGAAGCTAGTTTAAGATGTATTAGTATTCCTCACTTACCCATGATCCCCTTGTGGCTGGAGACCTTCACTGCTCTTTAAGCCAAATTGTCGTGATGTTTGTATAATTATATGTGTATAAAGTCAAGTCATATTTATTTGTAAAGCACTTTTTACAATATACATTATTTCAATTTACATTGTTTCAGTATTGTGTGTGCAAGTTCCAATCGAACAATCTAAGTTCCGAGAGTCTTCTTTAAAAAGAGACCAACCTGTATTCCAAAGCATTCATGAATTTAAGTTCAGATCTATGCTCAAAAAAAGGGGTCACAGTTAGCAAGTCAAAGGCCCTATTGCAATTTTTTGGCCATTTTCAATCATTTCTAACTGCACTATTAAGGGAAATGGCTTTAGTTTTAGATCTAATTCAGCTGGATAGACAGTTCCCCAAACCAGAGTTTTAATTTCAACCCCTATATGTGCAGTAGACAGGGTCTGGCTCCTATACAGGCCTGATGGCGACTGATAGTCACGGGTTCTAATCCCACTGCCTCCCTCCCAGCTCTCCTGTAAGAAACTAGAGGGGCGTTTAGTGACTGTCCCCTTTGTGAGGGGTTCATATGGGGCGGCTGGGGGCTCGACTCTTAATTAGGAAGGTAGGGCAGTGAAGAATCTCCGCTTGACAGATTAACATGCACAATTTAACCACTAACCTTCCGAAATGAGCTACCCCAAAATACCTGTGGGTCCGGTTTCAGCGCAAGGGCAGAGGTGACCAGAGATGACACTGAGCAGAAGGGTCTTCATTAACCGAGCGGCTCCATATCTTAAATCAGCAATATCAGTCACCACTCAAAGGACGAACCTGGCTCAGTCTGTGGTTATGTAGTTATTTTTATTTAATTGTGTTTGTTTAATTGGTGTAATTTTTCGCTTCCCTTTTAAATGGTTTAATTTCTAATATTATGGTTATGAAACTTTTCTCTGTGTCAAGTACCTGAAGCATTTCTAAGGTGAGTCGAAACTTGAAACTGACATCTTATGACGTCTTGCAGGCTCAAAACCACATCAATGTGTCAAATTTTGAACGTTTTCTTTTATGAAGACCTCAACAGATGTAGCTTTTTGCAGCCGTTTGAAAGGGATTTGTCGCTGACATCTAATCGTCTAATTTCCGTCTGGATTTTTGTGGTCTGTTGCATCTCAACTGTGGCCCTCCCTGCAGCCATCAGCGCCGTTTGCGCTTGCATGTGCTTTGAAACCCTTTTTTTTTTTTTTTGCTGTTGATGAAAATAAAAATTAAAAAGGCTGTTTCCAGTCTGTTTACAGTGATTAAGTTGTCTCGCTATGATTTATGACGCATTGAGCAATAGGGTTTACAAAGGAGAACGAAGACAAGGGAAAAAAATAACATGATCACATCTTCCTTTTGCCCAAAGGCTTTTATTGTTTACAGTGTTAACCAAGAGATATCGGTGTATTCATAGGGGCTGGTGCTAATAATTATGAGGAAGTTGTGTAAACAAATTCCACCTGTGCTGGTCATGTGGTCGATACATTTTTCTATTTTTTTTGAATGTCAGGATTTGATTTATTTTAGGCAAACTGCTACAAAATCCTAGGATAAAGATCACTGATGTTACTGTGGTGATGTCCCGCCCTCCTCCAGACCCGCTGTACATCCTGAGGGGTTCAGGGGCTGCAGTGAACACCCTTCACTTCTGCTGTGGTGGAGATGGACCCCCATTTCTGTACTCTGGGTTGGTGCCAACTTATTATATGAACCTTCAACATTTTGGTTGCCTTAAAACTGTCATGTTTATGGTAATCTTGATGCTTGTGTGCTTTAGGTCAGGTAAAGGTGCAATCCATGTCTGGAACCTGACCACTAGGAGAGCAGAACATGTTTTAGAGAGCCATGCTGGGAACTCTGTTATCTGGCTCCACACCTTCAAAGACAGCAGCAGCAGCCTCATCAGGTAGAGGAGAGGGGGGTATGGCCCTGTTTACACCTGGTATTAAGATGTGTTTTTGGTTCGATCGGATCGCCTGTTAGAAATTGTGAGAGAACTTTGTGCTTGGCAAGTTTTTCGCCTTCAAACCAAACTTGGGTCTCAAGCTGACAAAGTTTAAATCCCGTCTGGCTAGTGCAGTTCCCGTAATGTTTACGCATTCAGTAGGCAGAGAGTTGGTGGATTTTTTTTGCTGTTCGAGCGCTTTTGACCACATGAGCGTTTACACTATGAAAGCAATCTGGTCGAATGCGTTTTCGACTACCTCTGGAATTTAGCACCATCCGCTTGTGATCCGATCAACCAAATGCATCTTAATACTAGGTATAAACAGGGCCTAAGATGTGTGTCACTGCGTAGCCTATCAAACTGTGCATTATTATGTGACCATCTAAAACGCATGCATCAAATAAGCTGTGATGCTCATGCAGGAGAGACTTGGACTGTGGCCTCCACTTCAAATCTGGACTGTGTGTGGATCACTTTCCCCTTCTCTGTTTTACATTTTCAGTCCCCTCTCTCTACTGTCTTAGTCTAGGACAAGATCTGGCCGAACTGGTTCAATTAATTTGTGATATTCAGTGTGATTGCTATGATAGGTTTGTGTTTTTGTTCTGGTGTGCGTGTGCGTGTGTTTGTGTCTGTGGCTGTCAGTCAGGGTCGAGACATGCAGGTGTGTGTGTGGGATCTGTCCGAAGACCGCAGCACAGTGACGGACTCTCTCCTCACGGGCAGTGTGGGGTTCAGTCAGTGCTCTCTGCTGGAGTCCCGGCCCGGATCCGCTCTACTGGCCCACCCCACAGAACATATGGAGGAGGTGAGTGACTGCAGAGATAATAGCTTCATCACACACATCCCAGGACAGTGCCCACCAACACTCCAGAATAAATTTAGTTGCTTAAGGTACTGTCATCAATAGTTGGATTTTAGCCAGTGACCAATTAAAAGATTCTATAATTCAATGGCAGTGGTAGTTCTAGCTTGAATGTCGCCCTGGGCAAACCACACCTTCTGTACATATTTCTGTATATTTTTTACAATTATTATTTATTTGTTTATTTTAGAGGCAGGCATGGCCTAATGGTTAGAGTGTCAGACTGGTAACCCAAAGGTTGTGGGTTTGATTCTCAATACCGGCAGGAAATGACTGAGATGCCCTTGAGCATGGCACCTAACCCCCAATCACTCCCCGGGTGCCGCAGTGAAAATGGCTGCTTACTGCCCACAAATCTTACCAACCTCAGACTTTTGAATGGTAGTGTATGTTTAATTAATTAACCAAGCAGTTTCATATATAATTCAGTATCAGATTTCAAAATAGCTAAATATTGAAATCATGTTGATTCTAGTTGGTAGTGGTCATTTTAGGTAAGATTCAGTCAGACCGGAGGTGTGATTTGGGCAGTCAAGCAGACAACAGAGAGCAGAGAGTGTGAGTTCTGCTCTGTCCTGGCTTTTATTGCATCCAGATTCATGTTTCACTGTTCAGTCTGCCAGTTACTCACTCGAGAGAGCTTGAGCTGTCACTCGATCTACATTTACCATGCTTCAGCTACCAGCAGCCCTGCAGCCAGACCTAACACAGAGCTTCAATATTGCTGTTATCCTCGTCCTTTTCCCTACAATGCTCCAAATGCATCTATCTCCCTTCCTCTTTATTTCATCACTCCATGCCCCCTGCCACTGTTATATTGAAACAAAACCGAACTAGATCGCTACCGTTACAATCAACAAAGCTGACGTCAGTGTAAGCCGTCGATGCTCCAAGCCACATTTTCCATTTTTGTCACATTGCAACATTTTTTTCCTCATCCAGCTGAGAAATAAAAATCCATTTTTTCAAATTCCCATTTTATTTTATATATACTGTGTGTGTGTGTGTGTGTTTGTGTGTATGTATGTGTGTATATATATATATATATATATATATATATATATATATATATATATATATATATATATATATATATATATATATATATAGTATGTATGTATATCTTTAAATAATCTTAATTTTTATATTTCTATGTATTTAAAAAAAAATCAATACATGTTTATTTAAATACATAATAATAAAAATATGAAATTAATACATTTATAAAGTAGTTAAAATAATGTTTGATATTAAGTGTTTATTACGGAAGCTTTTTTCCGTCACAGAATAAAACATTCAAAAGCGAGCTGTGACTTTTTATCTCACAATTCTGACTTTTTTTTTCACTATTGCAAGTTTATGTCTCACAATTCTGAATTTATAACACGCAATTGTGAGTTTATATCTCGCAATTCTGACAACTTTTTTTTTTTTTCAGAATTGTGAGATATAAAGTCAGAATTGCGAGATATAAAGTCGCAGTTATTGTATTTTGTTTTTATTCTGTGGCTTAAACAAACTTCCATAGTTTAAATATCTACCATTTTGGTGAAAAAGGGGTAAATAGGAGCATATATATAACTTAATATGCAATGTAGTGTGCACTACCCAGTGTACTCTTTTCCCCATAGTGCTCAAGCATATGGAAACATTAGGTCTGGCATTTATAGCACTCTTACATCCCCCTCCCACCTTGTACTAACTAATGAAGGCCTTGTCAAAAGCCTGTCAAGGTAATAACCGTCACAAGATAACTGCAGGCAAACTACACCACTATACGTCTCTTAAAACAAATAACAATGCTGCAAGGCATGCTGGGAGTCCGGAACTCGACCTCATCTGTGTCTTCCGGTGTTTTTGGAGGCTTTCATGTTTAGCGTTCCAGTAAGGCTGACAGTGTAGGGCTTTAATTAATAGACTCGCTGTTATTTATCGACTCTCTCTCTCTCTCTCTTTAACCTGGGGGGATGAGAGCTGCCCTTCTCTACTGTTTATAGTTACAGGCGTAAACACATGTAGAACGTACAGATGTGTCTTAGTGTTAAAATATGAATTGGTCTGAAGTCAGAGATGTTAAATTGAACTTGATTAGAATGATTCTTAATCATTGCTGCATCTGCAATCCTAAGACATATGGGCCTGGACCAGTTACTCAGGGGTTATTACATTGTATGTATGTCATATACAGTGACCCCAGAAGCATTTGGACACTTAAACACCATTAAAAAACATTGAAAGTCATTGCATTAGATAATATATTAAACCAAGCACACTTTTCAAGCATAAGATGTCACCAAAAAGTGTTCAAAATTGAGATAAAGTGGATAAAGGAAACTTTCTGGGTGTCAAACACTACTAGATCAGGTTCATGGATAATGTGATGAACTCCACCTGTGGTTAGTTCTGTATGAACTTGAGGAGAACTGACTTCATACATCCACTAAAAATCACCTTGAGGCCAATCATTCATTCGCAAATGCCTCTTGTTTTGATATTTTGTTGTTAAATGCAATGGCATTCTGACATTTTGGGCATTTTGAGACAATCTCTATGCATGTTCACCAATGCTCATCGCACCATTTTTATGTTGTTAGTCAGAAACATTAGTGGGTCAGTTACTTATTATTATTATTAATGGTTGTGGCCCTTCTGTGTTGGAAACTGTTGTGTTTTAAATCAATTGCCTCTGTTTGGAGTCCAACGAGTCGAGACAGGCAGAGCGCAGGAAAGTGGGAAGCTGCTGGCAACCAGCCCAATGTTGTCTGCACTCACTTACCACCTGTGAACATGCATCATGGCAAACTAACAGGACTGTTGTCTCATACACATCTGTGCAGTGCATTCATTTGAATATAGATTATTTGGAGGGTATCACTAATTTTAGTCTGGATGTGCATTCAACTTGCAGTATTTCAACATTAATAGTGGTGACTCCCGTAAACCTAGAAGATTTTTTTTCTGAAACTGCTCTTGGGAAAAATACAACACTGAAAATTTGAAGCTTTTAATGTGTATGATATTTTTCAGGTGAGCGTGGTGGATATGAGGAGCTGGACTCCAGTGTGCACTCTCAAACCAGATTCAAAGCTGGGGATGCTCATGTGTATGAAGATGTGGCAGGTAAGAGTCACGACACTACATATGTCCGGAAGTATGCTTAAAATACTTAATCAGCCGCCACTATATAAATTATGGAGAATGACAGTGATTTGTTTTATGTAATGCTGGCATTATTAGTCTATTAAATTTTTCATTAACTTTAGATTATAAATATATAAATAAATTAGGATTTTTAACTGGGAGTATACTTAAAATATCTTTTTGCACTGTTGAGGTTTACTGGATTACTTGCACCATTCTAATGTTAAAAAAAGTACAGTAGTTATAGTGCATTCAAGTCATGTAGAAAAGATTGTTTTCACGAGTTGAACACACATGAACATCACCACAATGTCATAAATATAAATGGGAAGCTCTTGCTTTTCCCGAGTTTACGAGTTGGGGGCGTCAGTATATATACCACAATAGGTATTTATATGTATAGGCATTTAGCAGTGACATTGTCAGGCTTTTTTTATTTACAACAAATAAAGCTAATTGCCTGCACAAAATATAATAGCCTTTCAACAATATAATGTGTGATGATAAAGTTTAGTGGCTTTATAAATTAATCCCCCTCCCCCACTTTAAAAGCAGTGTCAGATTTTCCCAGGTTTGTAATAGTGGTTGTTTTAAATTTCGGCATTGCCAAGTGTTGCCTTTTGAGGTACTGACAAGTAAACCAAGAGCTCTCAGGGTAACTGAGCAGTTGGCAAGTGTGTAAAGCAACAGAACTTATCTGATTTATGGATGCGACCTGTCCGGGCTTTTCCTCCCCCCTCTACCCCCGCTGCATTGTAATCATAGTGTTTGGAACAACTTTGCTTCAGTGCCATATATCAGCTGCCCATGTGTGTTTTGTAAATGCATCTGAAACAATTTTTTTTGCTTCCAATAAAGAGACCTATAATTATTTTCACTGATAATTAATATCTCTTTTCTAGTATTTCCGAGTTTTCCATCTGTACCCTGAGTTAATCTCAGGTCAGTTGACAGCAAGGAGGAGTTTCCTCGCAGTTAATTGGCAGCGCTAATCAAAGCGCTTGATGAAGACGGCTCTGGCCTCAGGCGCTTTGGCTGGT
This sequence comes from Abramis brama, assembly GCF_963993115.1. NCBI lineage: Eukaryota > Metazoa > Chordata > Actinopteri > Cypriniformes > Leuciscidae > Abramis > Abramis brama. The sequence continues at coordinate 9,227,348 of NC_139967.1, read as the reverse complement.
TTTATCGGTGTTGTAATTCTGTTTGTTTTTCACCAACATTCCCTCATCCTTTCTGTCTGTCTTGTGTAGACAGTGGGGCTCTTAGTGCCGCCTGCCTCGATTAGAATTGATAATTATGCATTATTAATGGGGCGCCCCACAGGTAGGTGCTGACATCTAACAGCAGGACCCTGGGCGGCAGTGAATCGCTCCAAGCTGTCGTCTTTCATTTGCTCAGACAGGGAGATATGTTACTGTCATGCTCAGTTCAGAGGTACCCGTCTACCCAGATGAGGAACCCAGCGTGAACGTGTTAAGCAGTCCTCTTTCAGTGTGGGCACACTTGGCCCGGTCACTTCCCCAGCGGCTGTAACACATTGCTCGCTCCTGGCGTCAATCAATCATGAAGCGGTTGTCTTGTTATCCTCATGATCCCTGCTGGTGCAGACTGCCGTTTCCTCAACCTCACACACACACACACAGATGATCGCTATCCTCCTCACTCTTCTCTTTGAACACGTCTCCAATAAAACAGATTTATTGTCTTTCTGACTATCGGAACGGATTAAATGCCATATTAAGTAATGCTTTTTTGGGGTTTGGCTTGAGACTCACTTGGCACTTTTTGACTGTCTCCCTCTTCTTTGTTCTTATAGATCCACGTGGCTTATGATTGGTTAGAAGCGTCTCAGTCAGTGCTGTAATATTAGAGATGCATGATATACTGTACTGATATCGGTGGCAGATATTGGGGATTTTGTAGGCACTTTATTTGGTTACACTTTATTTTAAGGTGTCATTGTTACAGTATAATCATATAGTAGTAATTACCTACATGTACTTACTATAGGTTTAGGATAGGATTAGGGTTTGGTTGAGGGTTAGTTGCATGTAATTATGCATAATTCACTGTTATTAGTATGGTAAGTGCATGTAACATATGTAACAAGGACACTAACATAAAGTGTTACTCTTAATTTTCCCTATGTACATACTTTGTACTTATTATAGTAATTGCAATAACTGGGTATTAACTAGGTACTCACCCTGAACCTTCCCCTAAACCTAACCTTAACCCATGTAGTTACCTTATATTACTGTAAACTTAAGTGCAGCCGTGATTTTTAATTTATTTCCCTGTTGATCAATTCAGTGTTTTTGTTAACTAAAACTATTAAAAACAATTTTTAATTCATTTTTGTTAACTTAAATAAAGCTGAAATAAAGTATAAATATTAGATGAAAACATGAACGAAAATTTTGCCTTGGCCCACTAACTGAAATAAAATAAGTTGAAGTACTAAAATTACTCAAATAAAAATAAATGAAAGCTACACAGAAATATAAAAAATAAAAAAAGCTAATATAATGAACAAAATCACACAAAATGTAAGCTAAAAATATAAACTGCAGTCAATATTGGATATTTAATTGTTTACAGTAGTTATTTATTTAGCACTCACTTAAATCACCATCAGCATCTCAAATTTAATTTCTTTCATTCTTTAAATTATGCTTTTTAATTTTCTAATGGCAACATTAATTTATAGCTGTATTTTTAGTGTTTGTTTTTTGCACAACATAATTTGGAATTTACCAGTAATTGACCATAACAATTAAATAATTATGAATTGGTCAGTTTTAGTATTATCACTTCCTTATTTTACTTGCACTTTACATATTCAATTTAGGCAAATATGTGTGTGTGTGTGTGTATAATTGAAATGCTTTAATCATACTAAAATTGTACCAGTCCATTGTGAAGTTGAATAGGCAGATAATGTAATTGTAGCTCAGCTTCATCCAGCTTATCTACATATATCTGTTACTTGGACAGATATATAGTATATAGATTGACTATGAAAATAAAAAGCCCCTCTGGTGTAGCTTAATTATAACTGCACATGTAAGCCTACTGGGTGAGATTGGACAAGCCTGATGTCAGGGATGCAGTGATGTTCAGATATCCATCAAAATCCCCCTGACATCACCCTCCACCATCTCTGCTCCATATGTCCTCTCCTTAAGCGTTTGCGTTTCTTTGTACTCCTCATTATAGCCCCGTAAACCGCTTTCGCTTTCATCAGCGTGTTGCATATTCTAGTAACCCTGTAGCACATCTGTTCGCCCTTGTTCAGGTGTGGCTTACACACACGCCACCCACAGTCCTTCACACGACTTGACCTAGAGGAGCTCCTCTCTCCCGGTCTTCCTTTGAAAGCCCCCAGAGATGCGAGGAGGGTCTCTGCCGGGATCAACTCTGTGGTTTCCCACTCAGCGGGGGCTTCGCTGGTGCATGGCGACTTGTTGCCATCCAGTGGAACGCCACCGCTCTCCTCTCATCCCCTCCGTTCTGTTGTGGCTTCAGTCTGGAGCATCCATCTGATGCAGCTGTTGGGATGATGAATCTTTCCCTGAAGCTCGAGTCCTAATCCGGCTAAAGCGCCCTCTTGTAGACCAGCCATGGAGGATATAATGAATTAGGTGTCTACCCAGGGTTCCATGCCCCTTGACCTGTGACATCATCAATCAGGGAGCACCTACACTTAACTGAAGTGCAGGGGCCAGAGGGCAACAGACGGTAATGCTTAACAACTGTCTATGAGGCTTGGGGATTGATTTCCAGTTGTTTTATTTTTTATTTCATCCTAATACACTTTCACGGTGATGTGTTTACATGGCATTAGTGATTCGAGGGGGAATTTTGTTTAAGCGTAGCAGGAAAAAGAAATATACTGTGCAAAGAGAGGACGGTCTTTGCGAAAAAAGACGAGGTGGAGAAGGGGGGAAAATGAGTCCCAACTTTTGGGCCCTTGCACATATGGAAAGAATTTTTCTCTTGCCAGCTTTGCCTGTACCAAGTACACTACCATTGCCCAAGGGCAGATGATTTGTAAAGATTCCTCATCCTTCTGTAGGTAAAACCCAAGCGAAAACAGTCTGCCACCTTTTATTTATTTTATTAATTCATGTAATTTTGTTGTGTGTTTGTGTTTGGCTTTGATGAAAATCTCTTATTTTATCAAAAATTCAGGAAAAACTAAAATATTGTGAAATATTGTGTCACATGATCCTTCAGAAATCATTCTAATATGCTGATTTGATGCTCAAGAAACATTTCTTATTATTAACACTGTTGAAAACGGTTGTGCTGCTTAATATTTTTGTGGAAACTGGTACTTTTTTTCAGGATTCTTGAATATAAGAACAGCATTTATTGTAGCATTATGAATGTCCTCTTGTCACTTTTCATTCAGTTAGTTGAATGCATCCTTGCTGGATAAAGTATTAATTTCTTTAAAAATCATACTGACTCCAACAGTGTTTCTTGTTTCTAAAAAATTATAAGAAAAGCCAATAAAAGTGTATATTATTTAACAAGTGTTTTTATTGTGATTGATGCATACACAACGTAGTGTAAACCAAGTGTGGTAAATGGCACCGCTGTGTTGTCACTTGCACAAGGAGATGAATGATCTTCTGGAGGAGGGGTGTATGTGTGTGTATTCGTTGTGTATCTGAGAAAGGAGGGGAAGGACACCTCCGTTGTAAATCTTGTTGTGTAGACAGCACGCCTGCAGCTCTGTTCTGAGTTATGAGACTGTAGGCTTTTATCAGCTCCCTCATTCTGCTTTTATCCGCTAAACTGATTTATGAGACAATATACTGCGTGTAGCCGTGTAGCTCGAGCGCTTCTCCTTGCAGATAATGAGCGGGGAACCTCGGAGGTGCTGTAAATCTGAGTAAACAAACAAGCACATGCACCTGAGCTGTCGCTTTTTTTGCGGTTAAGTGAAAAAAGGTCTGAGAGTGTTACAGGAAGTTAGAGGTCACACTGATTGTGGCGGTATAAAATGACCGAGGGCTCAGAGCGAAGATTTGTAGTGACGCGTTCAAGCAGTTATGGGTGTTATATGCAAATATTTTTCAGAGACTTTTCTGTTTATGGTTTGCAAATATGTCTGTCTACTTGTGTGTTCATTCACTCACTAGAGCTTTTGAGTAGGGCTGGGTGTTATTGGCCACAAAAAATATATAATATTTAATATATCTCTGTTTATGTATTTGCTCTGAAATGTTGAGCAATTCTTATTTTATTTTATTTCATTTATGTATTGTATATCTAAAACTTTTTTGGGGCTGGGTGATATAGCCAAAAATTCTCTTTTTTCCAACTATTTGATATCTCCGTATTTGCTCTAAAATGTTGAGTATTTATTTATTTATATATTATATTTATATTATATTATATATATTTTTAATATAATGTTGATTATCCACACTGTTTTAACTAAATTAACACAAGGATGAAATTTAATCATTTTGAATGCAGAAACTGTGCTATTACAGTAATATTCACCAACATATATTTACTAAAATACTTTAAAGGCTATATATGTACAGTATGTATATGTGTATGTATATATGTGTACATACACACACACACACACACACACACACACACACACAGTATGATTGTGTACATTATATACACATATGCATATAATGAAGTGTACAGTGACATGTCCTGTGATTGGCTAAAGGCAGCATCAGATGATTAATGCTGTGGTTCATCAGAGCATGAGCAGTCTGATAACCTCTGATAAACACTGCTGCCATGAGCTTCTGTTTGTCTCTGTTCCTCTCTCTACCTCCCCCTTCAGTATTTCTACACTCCTTTTCTTGGATCTCCATTATTCTCACATGTCCTCACATCTTCTGTTTGTTTCTCTCTATCTAGGCTGATTCTGGTCCAGTTCTGTGTGCCGGGTATGAGGACGGCTCTCTGGTGTTATGGGATGTTTCCCATCGCCGTCCGTTCAGCTGTCTGAAGGCGCATCCTGAGCCAGTCATGTGTCTAGACGTTGATGTATGCAGGCAGAAAGGCATTTCTGGATCTTCAGAGAAGATTCTCCAATCCTGGACATTTGACAACCAGCAAAACCTTCAGGTTAATTTAACATGAACTCAAAACTGAGCCTCTTTACTATCCTCACAAACTTTTCTTATTGAGAACTTTTCGTCAGTGAATGTTTTTTCAGTGAAATTATCAAAGGCCCTGTTTACACCTGGTTTTAAGATGCGTTTTGGTCGATCAGATCACAAGTAGACGAGGGAGACCGATTCCCGTTTACACCTGTTTTTTTTAAATCTGTCTCTTTTGTCCACTTTCAACCACTTCAAGGGGGGGAGGGTCTATGAGAGTGTAAATGTATGGACTTTTTTATATATTTTGATCTAATGGACGCATTAAGCTCACGGAAAAACATAAGGTGAGCATCAGCTTTCGTTTCTGTTCTGATAGCCGCAAAACCACACCGAACAAGGTGAGTGCATGTTAGAAATCAGGAATGGTGAGAGAACTTTGTGCTTGGTACGTTTTTCATCTTCAAACCAAACTTAGGTCGTCTTTAGTCGACAAAGTTTAAATCATGTCTGGCTACTGCGCTTCCCATAATGTTTATGCATTTGGTCAGTAGGCGGAGAGTTGGTGGTCTTTTGTGGCTGTTCGAATGCATTCAAACACATGAGCATCTACACCACAAAAGCAATCCGGTCTAATGCGTTTTCGACTACCTCTGGAAGTGGTCGAAAGTTGACGAGCTTAAAACTTTTAGACCCCGTTTACACCTGTATTTAGCATCATCCACTTGTGATCAGTGCTTGCTACACCTCTAAATTGACTTTCTCTTTTGTCTGATTTCACCAAGGTCTTGTGGACTATTGGTTAATGGTTAAATAGCATTAATGTTAACCAATATGGAAATGGCTATATATGCATTTTTTTAGGATACTGTTGTAAGTAATATAGCCTTTCTAAAACCAAACTTTCCAATAGTTAATGCAGTTATTTAGTTTGAGTTATTTTAATAAAGGACAGCAATAATCACAAATTGCTTTAAATTTCGAAAAGAAGCGTTAGCATTGGGATACGTCGAGATGCTCTCAAAGGTGAACTTGACCTTCAGCCTCAAAGTTCGGTCAAAAAGCCCTCTCAAAATTTGATTGCATCAATATTTTAACAGGGTATTTTAGTCCTCCCCTTTTGACTGCAAACTCACATTCTGTTACAGGGCATCCACTTTTCAGGTCCATGTTCTTGTTTTTTTGGTAAACATTTAGTTTCACTTTAAAAAGTTACATTAAGTAAAATGGGTTGCGAATGCCTTTTCAGTTGCAAAATGATAATCATAGCAATGTTTTGTCATTTCTTTGTCTTTTGTAGATAAGAAACAAGGATGCCAACAGTTTAACCCATTTAGTGTTAGCTATTTTTGGTCATTTAATAGTAAACTGCCATCTATCCAATTAGCAACTGGTTGTTCAGTTCGGTTCTCTACAAAGATTTAATTAAAATTCAAACTGTAAATAATCAAACAAGGCGTGTGCAGAACGATTTAAGGCTGAAATACACTACATGAGTTTTAAAATCTGCCCAGATTTTAAAACACTAGGCATCATGCACTTGCCAGCTTTGGTTACAGAGGAAAACAGGGCTTCATACACTAAACAACTCAGGCTCATAAGCTGCTTTTTGCACAAAAAACCTGTAAGGAATGGTTCCAGTTATATTTCCACTTGAGCTTGGTTCAGCACGGCACGATTACAAACCGTTCTCGGCCCTGAATTCTCAGCACGGTTGGCTAAATATGTCAACTCCGACTGCTCAACATCTGACTGCCGCAGACCTTCTGCAACTATTGCCAGCTCGTCCAGCATGCAAATCGCGGCAAATATCTGAACAAATGTTGTGTAGTGAATTCCAGCCTTTAGTAGTGGACAGTGAACAGTATTGAGGAGTGTATTTAGCAGGGGTGTGTACGTGGCCATGTAGACACACACCTCCTGGTACACTTGGAAAGTATTTGGCTTGAATTTGAAGTTTCCTCATGTCTGTTATATAATAAATCAGTCTCTTTTACTTTAGATTGGCAACTCTCTGCTACGCTCTGATGTCATACTGTAGTTCTAGGCCAGATTTTCCCCGTGACAAAAACATCTCTTCTCCCACAATACTGTGCGCACACAAACGCTTTTATATTTATATTTACACAGCATTCTTAAAAAATGAGCACACACCAGAGCCGTGTTTTATCTTGCATAACACTTTACTCATCTGAAAGGTAATGCCTCATTAGCGGTCATATTCTCTGCTGATTTGAGGGTCTTACAGATTCAATATTTCATATTCGGCTAGAAAATCTGTGTGAAAAAGCTCTGATATACAACACTCCAGTCCTGCGCATGGATTGTTATTCTTTCCAGTGCCTTTTACACATGAATGGGTGAATTAGAAATATTCCCAAACCTTCCTCTCTATTTTGTCTAGCACGCAAAATGTATTTGCAGTAATAAGCGTTTATTCACAAAATAGGATCTGTATCGACGGTTCAGTTTATTTTGCACGTCGAAAAAAAATTGATTTAAAATGTAATTCTTGGCGGAGAGGGCCTAAAAAAAGAGGAGCTCGGAAAAGGAGTCTGCCGGGGCTTTTAAATTACCCCGAAGTGCAGCGCAGTGTGACGTCCAGACAGCCGCTGCGAGCTCTTCCCACAGGAGTATTTTTGTGTGGCGGTAGAGCTGGGGGTATCTGCCGGGTGGCTGCTCCTCTCGCTCGCCCCGCTTGACGAACGACCCGCGAGAGGTAATAAAAACATCAAAACCCCGCAGGCTGCTAACCAAACAAAAAACACATCTGCAATAAAAGGAACAGTAGTTCACAGTGGGAGGCTCTACGAAAGGCTGAGAAGAGATGAAGCAACAGGGTCTTACACCGTCCGACCTTAACATGCTGCCGAAAAGCGCACGCTGCGGAAAACGCTAACACTATCAGCATCATTCGTTTTCTTTTCTTTTTTTCTTTCATTGGTTTCTGTCAAAGTTTGAATTTTGAAGAAAATTATAATTTTGTCAGTTTTACTCTGACTTAGATGCTAAAATGGTATCTAATTTTAGTTGTTAAAAATAGAATTTTAGTTTGAGAGAGTGCAAAATTTGACCAAATATTTTATTAATTATTTACATGTTATTAATGTTTAAAGCTTAAAGTATAATTTAACCAAAAAAATAATAATTTCATCATTTACTCAACCTCATTTTGTGCAGATGCAAGTGAAGTTACATTTACGGTGTGTATACCTTTAAAGTTTGCCATCAGTATCAAATATATTCAGTCTTAGTGGGCATAAGAGATTTCTTGTAAAAACATTAAAATATCATACCGACTCCAAACTTTTGAAAGGTAGTGTGTCTCTGATTAATCTCATATCTGTATAGGATGCATTTGGGTGAATTGATAGCAAACCGCTTCATTTTACTGGAGTTTATTCGGTGTCAAGCGGGTCAATTCCTGAAAATATTCTCTACTATTGGATTGTTTTAGACAGTCATATATTCCTTTGGATCAAAAAACAAACAAACATTAATGCAGTGTTAATATAGTGTTGTGTTATTTTTGTCTCGTCCCATTTCTTGCAACAGTAAAAAAAATATATATATTGTCATGAAGAGCATTTTTCGTCTACCGTCGTTATCGTTGTGAAATAGAAAAATAAATTGATTAGTAAATGTGTAGATAAGAAACCTTTCAGTTTCATCATTTTGCAGAGAAGTGTTCTGTAATATGATGTATGTGAGCTGAAGAAAGGGTTGCGGTTTTTATCAAGCAAAGATAAACAGTGGTTCGCCTGGGGTGGCCCGCCGTTCCACACTCGCTCATGGATATGATAGCCGTGGTGGTGGAATTCAGCAGCCGCATCTGTCACACAGGCTTGACTAAGAGTGATTACGCTTGCGTATCGCTTTGCATGTGTGATCCCAACAGTGTGTGTGATGGCAAAGGCAAGACGTTTGTTGATCAAGATTTGGCTATGGGTGGTTGTCTGCGCTCCTGACTATTGACAGATGTAGATGGACAAGATTTTAGAGGGTGAGGCAGAGATGGTTGCTGTATGTGTGTAAAGATTACTGCAAATCAAGCATGGCTGTCTGTGCATGCTGTTGGAGACGTGCTGACAGCACTCACAGGTGGATCTCCACATCTCTTCATATTCAATACCTACATTCCTACCGCTCCTCTCAATTAAACAGCCCTCCCTCCTACTACCCGTCCTGCACCACACCAGGCTCCGTGCTTCAAGTATCCAGCATCTGTCAGCACTCAACTGCCCTATCAAGGGGTGTCTTGGAATGAGGAAGCAGGATGCTTTGTGAATTCCTTTGCTTTCGTCAATAATATTAGGTATTGATTTCCCTTTTTTCATGCTCTTGTGCTAACATGTTTTTTTGTTCAGGTGTCCACTAGGTGTAATGCCCAATTGAGAGGTGCATGTTAAAAAAAAAACGCGATTAAAAGCGAAAGGAGTGTGTTGTAAAGCGCTGTCGCCGGAAAATGCAAACACACCCCTCATCTGTACTGGATTGTCAGGCTCAAGTGGACAAGTGATGATAACTGGTTTCAGTGGATCAGTGTGAAGTCAGTTGAGTCTGCCAAGTCCATGCTGGAGAAAGCAACATACTGTGCTTTGAACATCCCGTTCCGTTGCTGCCAAAAATCGTTCGCACTTAGCTTTTTAATTGGCTGTGCAACCAAGTGCGCTGTGAGTCATCGTGCACCCGTGTCCCATTGCATTGCTTCCAAAAATGATCAAGGTTAACTTTCTTTAAAATAAAGTGCTACAGGAATTCCGTGTTTTTGTAGGCCAAGCCGGAAGTTAGCATCACCATGGTTCCCTCGACAAAAAGCCAATAGGATTTCTTTGAATTTTCGATAATAAAAAAAGGTGACCAACGAATTTTAAGATTCTTACATGTTTAATATTCATAAACAAACCCAACTTTAATGAAGCCTAAATTCAATCGCCAGAAGGAAAGAGCTAAGGTTAGGCTTTAAAGTACTACCCCATGTTTGCATAACTTCAACACTACCAACACTAAGCTTCTGACAACTTTCCGTCTTTATTTAAAATCTACAAGTTGGAAAGTTTGAGTTAGAATTGTGTGTAAGAGCCTGAGTATAAACACAACGTGGCTGTGGAAGCAGACTAGTGAGTAGATGAAAGTCCCATTTAGCTAACTTGTTAGCAAATGTCTTTTTCAAGACACATAAAACATAGTAAACTATTGACTTTGGGACGATTGAACTAGAAGTGCAAAAATTCTATTTCTTTTCTGGGTTTTAGGACTCATTCCTGTGACGATTTATTGGTCTTGATGTAGTATAACCAAGTAGATGTGTTGTCCTCCAGTCCACCATTGGGCCTAAGGCAAGGTTTTGAGGTTTGTTTTTGGTTAATCGTCAACAGGACTAGCATATGTGTGTACGTTGCGTGCATAGATCCGTTTGCTATGTATACCCCATCAGGAATCAATAATCCTACAGAGAAATGAAGGATAGTTCATAAAGACTGACCTCTTTGATGTCTGTAAGTTCATTGTAGAGGATCTAAACCCATGGAGAATAGATTCCATAAATGAAAGCTAATGATATGACATTTCTCAGACTCTAAAGGCTGTGTTTGGTATGAATGCTTCCATATTGAATTTGAACGAGATTGAGTATGGGGTAGACACACCATTTAAATTCTGCATTTGTGTGAAAAAGCCATAGCCAGCCGTGCTAATTTAGCAAGACTCTTGGAGTAAACAAAAGAACTTCTGTTTTTAAACTCCCTGGAATAGTGAAAGTTGTAGGAAAATTCAGTTCATACGATTATCGTTCAAAAACGAAAGTGTGGCAATCTGTAAATCATGGTTTTCTAATGGTTATTTCATGATACAGGCCTCGCAGCTCACTTTATAAACACCCATTTACCTTTTTTATCGCTTTGCTGTGACCTCTTAATTAAATTAATGTATTTTCCTGACACAAACTATGGGAAGCATAACAAACACAGATAGACACATTAACCCATCATTATCAACTCTGTAATATGGACCAGATGGGCGTTTAGTTCAGGCATACCAACCTCGGCTCGGAGCGATTCATCTTTCTCCCCCGTCCCTCTTGGCCGCAGCACGCAAACCCGTCTTTCTCCTTTTCCCTTTGTGGGAAAGTTTCTGCTCGCAGGTGACATCATTACCATTCTCCAAAATTTTTAATTTGGACTATAATGCGAGTTGATTTCAGATATGAACAAAAGTAATGCTAGAGTCTTGTTTTTGCTTCACTGTTAAAGAATAATGTTAGGGACGGTTTTCCCGGTGCATTCTTCTATCCGCTTGGGTCAGGAATACCTGACTGGCTTATATCTTCCACATGCAGGAGTGACTGGCTCTGATTTTCCAGGCAGAAACAGGAGCACGCCGACAAATTCTTCACTGTCTTCTCCCGCATGAGAGCCATTAGTCTCTCTGGACACCGCTTATGAAGTCAATTTTACGCTGTCCAGTTCGATTCCAGCTTCGGGACCAGATGCATCCCGTGGAGAGACGGCTCGTACGCTCGCGCACACACACTTAGAACACGTGTGTGCTTTTCTCCAGGAAATACCTTGAACGTCCTTAAAGGAGAGGGGCCGAAGATAATGAGCTCTCGGTAATACTTTATATGTCACATTGTTGCCCATTACCGAGATTTATCTGGTCTCCTGGCCACTGTAGATCACAGAGAGCAAGGGAAGGTAATCTTTAGCCAGAGTTTGCTTCCCTTGCACTGTTGACCAGACCTTTCAATGCAAATGTAATTCACCAGAGATTGTTAAAACAACAAGGCCTTCACAAACAAAGATTTCAGCGAAAACAGTCCTCGCACGGTGACAAAGGTAACTCACCCCACCTCCAACGCCTCTTGCTCCAAGCCAAATAGTCATGCGCGTAGCGTTTTGCTCGTGCTCGAATGTTTTACGGCCGATGATTGAGGCGCTGGAGTCGCGCACGGATTTCCTCTGCCAGGTTCAACAGCTATTTAGCCGTTCATTTGCGGCTCAATCATCAGATCAGCCAAAGGTGGCTGGTGGGGAATCGCTCTCGCGCTCTGCCCCATTCTTTTTACGGATCTAAATTTGCTCTTGCTCAGGTCATTAAACAACAAGCTCATTTGTGTCTGGTAAATAGTTTATGCGTCGTGCATTTCAACTCTAATCCTTTCTACCCGCCTGAGACGGAAAAGCGTGAACTCCAATGGGGCCGTTTGTTAATTAAAGTCCTGCATTTGTCTATTGCGGCTCATTTGGATTAATGTCTGACTTGTGTTCCCTTGCAGATGCACGACTCCATTCAGATGACCAATCCTGGGGTCTCCCAGCTGCGTATCCGTGCCGACGGCAAGATCCTAGCAACGGCGGGCTGGGACAACAACATCAGAGTGTTTGGCTTGAAGAAACTGAAGCCACTGGCTGTTCTGCAACATCATACTGACGTGGTGAATAGTGTGGCCTTCTCAGACCATCAGGACCCCCCACAGAGACTTTTGGCCGCAGGGTCTAAGGACCAGCGGATCAGTGTGTGGTCTATATATAGCAAAAGTTGAGGCCCACTTTACCATTTCCTTCAAACTGATTGTTGCAAATTACTCTGACTTTATTTACATACTTGAACGTGGTGCTAATATATTTTTCTTTGAATGAACGCGCCTAAATTAGTGGCTGACTGCCATTCGGAGGTGGAGCTTCAACACCATCACATTTAGCAAGACGTTCAGCAGTGTTTGCCGCTATTGACGCGTCCACGTGAACGAGTTCCTATTGGTGAAATGCTCAAGCAAAAGCAGCTTATATAAACACACTCCATCACCGTGTTTTGTTGCAGTTTGCCACAATGGCAAATAGTTATTTAAACGCGTTTTATTGTCAAAGGCAGAGCTTAAACCGTCCTCTCCGATATGTTTGCTTTACCCCAGGTTGATGTGCTATACTAGGCGTATTTGCTCTTGAAGTCGCACCTGAGCGGCAAAGTAATCCAGCGCTGTTTTTCTAAATCTGCCTCTGAGTTTAAGATTGCCCTCTGGACTGACCTGCATACATCACACAGGGTTAATCACAAGGGCTCAGGCTTCACAGACAGGCCTGTTTGTTAGAAAGATTCATTGAGCAAGTTTCGTTTCGTTCTTCCTTTAAGCTCATGAGCTGATGAAGGCGGCTCTATTTTCAGCCTAAAGACAAGGCTGACCTCTGTGTTCGGATGTGGCTAAAAGACAAACTAGTCGTTTTTGTATTTATTGCTTTTGCTCTGCGAAAACGGGACGGCTCACTCAGCAAAGTAGTTTGCACTTTTTGTTTTTGTTTTCTTTTTCTTTTCTTTTCTATGTGTGTGTGTTGGTGTATAAAGACTTGAAGTAACACATTAGGAAAACTGATATCTAGTATTGTTTACACTATTTGTAAATGAGGTTCTTAAAGGGATAGTTTACCCAAAAATGAAAATTGTCACCATTTATTCACCCTCGTGTTGTTCCAAACCTGTATGGATTTCTTCTGAACACAAAAGAAGATATTTTGAAGAATGTCAGTAGCCATTGACTTCCATAGTATTTTCCCCATACTATGGACGTCAATGAGGTTCATCAACTGTTTGGTTTTCATTTTTGAAATAAATTTTAAGTAGGTATAATCAATTCCAACCAACCAAAGTATAACTCATAGCCAATTCTTATTCAGACCCAGTTCCATTAAAAATATATATTTTAATCACTTTTGATTCTGTTACCAGTTTTCAAATGAATTACTCTTATGAACTGATTATTTTTTGGTGAATCAAACATGACCAGTGTAGTTTGATTCCTTAATGAATGACCTTTTAATGATTTGCTGTGAAAAGTCATTAAAAGTTTTTTTTTTTTTTTAAAGATATCTAATTGATTTGATTTCTTATTTGTTATACATGTTTTTGCAATTATTTGTTAACTCTGGCTATACTGAAGACAGTAAATGCGATAAATATTGCATTACTTTCTTCCAAATGTTTCTAACTGAAAAAAATGAAAATAATCATTAATAGAACAGTTAAACAACCTGAATTATCACTCGGAACCAGAATCAATGCAATCCTTACGATTACTATCTCTATTCTTACCGTGTTCTTCAGTGAAAAAAATAATAAAGATTCATACAAAAACTGTTGGTTTTCATATTTAGACGATAAACATGGTATTTGGAAACTCAACTGATTATTTAAAGCAGACATGAATATTAGGTGACTAACATGCAGAGAGTTTGAAGGTGAATATTTTTGTCAGCGTATATGCGGTAATAATAGCCATCCATGGTACTAAGCTAAGTGGGATATCATGAGTCTCAGAGCGATGGCGGTGGAACTTCAAACGGCCCACAGCCGTCCTGCCCCATAAAGCACGTGTCTCTAGGGACGTACCCAGACTGGAATATCTCATCAGACGGTACAGGAAGCTCGGGGAACTTGGAGGCCATCCTTTTAAAGGAAAAACAACAGCGGGCGAGTCGCCGGTCGCAGAGGAAGACAAAACAGTTCATTTCACAGTCCGCCTGGTCATTAGCCTTCTCCTTGTCATCTGTGGACCCTCACGCACCTTTGTCCATGACCTCTGTAGAGCTTGTCCGATTGGTAATCACTTCCTACTTTTGTAGACTTGGTGGGGGGGCACAACAAAGCCATGCCAGGGGTGCCTTCCATCCGTTCTGTGAATAAGCACATGAGTGTCTATTGCTGGAGATTTCAGCTTATACCTCCCAAGTCAATAATAGATCACTTAAGCAGTCAGTATAAGCAGAACCTCGACATGGGCCACTGACAAAAACCTGCGGCTCACTGAACAACAGACACACGCCTGTCTATAGCATGAGGGGTCAGAGGTCATCTGACCATTCTAGCAGCTTAAACAAACTCATAGTCCCCCCATAACAGACTCTACATGGCATGTTTTGCTGGTTTAAATATACTCTGGGTTCTTAGGTAAGACTGGATGAATGGATGTTAGTTTTTGGAAACAAATAATAATCCCAGGTAATCACAGTCTGAGGAAATGGCCCTTTGAATGAGAGAAACTCAACACTGGTTGTGTTATAGTAAATTATTTATAAGTTGGCAAGCTCAGTCGGAATGAAACGATTTCTGTTGTCTGAGATAAGCACGGGGTGATTTGTTTTTATATGCAGCGTTGACAAATGGAACACAAATTCGCTGGAAGAAACGCGGGAAAATGTGAAACACGTGCACGGCTGTAGGTAAACATCTTTGCAGGGTTGGTCCACCTTAATATCTATTTTTTTTTTTTTTTTTTTTTTAGAAGAGCTGTCTTTGGACGTGCCAAGCAAGAACAATTTACACAAAAGATAGGCTTGTCACAACAGATGTTCCAGATGCGACCCTGTGTCAGATGATTTCCAGTTATTTTTTCTTTAGCCCATAGTATGATGTTTAACTGAGTTTTTAGTTAGTCGTCTGATAAGAAATGTCCATATGTGGTGAGTTACACCCTTGCAAGCTTTCAACATGGACTAATATATAAAACAACATTTATACAATAAAATGTAGGCCTATTTAAAAATGTTCTACTAATGTTTCTAATCAGCTGATTCATTGCGTCTCTCCGTATATAGCCTACACAAAAGATAGATTTGGACAATCGTTACAACTGCATGATGAATCCAGAACATGGCAGAAGACATAAAGGTACAGTTAAATGAGAAACTGGGTCAACATTTATTTGGCATAATGCAATAATGTTCATTGGGAAATGTAAGCATGTTTTATTTTAGGCTCTGGATGGCTGAGATTCCTTGTGCCAGAAAAGGTTACAAACCCGGAAAATGCAAAGGTGGATGATAGGCTCTCGCGCTTTAGGATTTGTATATTGATTTCTATAGCCTGTTTTCATATAGCCTATTGCGTTTTTTAAGCAGGCGTCACTTCTGTAATATTGTTTTATATCCAGTTCTGACTGTACAACTATGTCATTTTATCTCCGCACGTCGTGAGATCGATAATAAAGGCTTAATTCGATAATGTTATCGAGGTTAAGAGCATGGAATAGGCTAGGCCTACTGAAATATAGCTAAGGCCTGCATGTTATTATTATTATTTTTTTTATGTAGGCTTTTACTTCTTTTAATTTTGTGTCTTTGCATGGAAATACTAGGCTATTATCCAAGTTTGGGGAAAAAAACAATTAATGACATTTTTTTTTATCTAAGATAGGCTATCCAATTAATTAAGATAGCCTACTGGATTTAAGTTTTTGCAAACCACTTTTTTGGGGGGCGATTTTTGAATTTAAATAGTTATTTTAAATTATCCATTTGTATAAACGCATTGCTATTTAATTATTAGCCTACGTTAACACGTTTCTTTTAAAATGAATTATATTATGATCTAATTTAATCTAAATAGGACTAAATTATTTACCTCAGTTTAAGAAAATTTATGGATATACACATACCCATACACATACAAAATTTAGCAATTTTACTTTCTTCTTTTTTAGCAATGTTGAATTTGTAGCATTAAAATGCTGAAACACCCCTGTTTTTAAACTTAAAATTAAGTAATTAAATTATGTGAGTAATTATGTGTTGTACACATAATTAATCGTATATGTCTCTCTCTCTCTCTCTCTCTCTCTCTCTCTCTCTGTGTGTGTGTGTGTGTGTGTGTGTGTGTGTGTGTGTGTGTGTGTGTGTGTGTGTGTGTTTTCGAGGCGCAGGTATTTCCTCTATACTATAGGATCAAACAGTGTTTCAATGCTGAACTTCGCACGCATCATGTTTAAACTTCAAAGACGGATACAATGTTCGGTGCATTCGGCCCATAAATAATGATCATTTTTAAAAGCGGTCATTGTTGGAAACAGCCGTCAGTCGTCATTCATGCAGGTACAGACTGCGCGACCGAGGGCCCCAGTCGGCCCCTCTCATCAAGGCGAAGCGCTACCAGAGAAAACACAGATGGGTAGACCCCTGACGGAAGAGCCATGGGTCCGGGTGTCCCAGTCTTCCTGATGGGCCAAACTCATTACCTCTAGCCGGGAACAGGCTCACGCGAAGGGAGGCACAATCCTCCAAACGGGCTCTTCCGGCCCCAAATGTACTAGGGAAATAACACGTAGCCTACGCTTCACTTCACAATGAACGGATTGTTAAAAAATATTTAATTACAAATTAGTATCAATATTATAGACTTTATGAAGAACTATAATCATCTTTGTCAATACGTGTTTGTTGTGAGATTAAATAGCCTATATAGGCCTATCAAATATATATATTTTTTAAATAGCCTAATATCTACATTTATTTTATTTAAAAAAGAGAGAGAGAGTCAGAAGAACATTCCATTTTAAATGTTTAATTTATTTATATTACTAATGTAATTCGGCTAGAAATAGAAATACATTTATAATGACATTAATAATGCTATTTGGAAACATGCATAACATGCGCAATAATGAAATTCTCGTTCGCGTTTAAAGTTTTTCATTGCTCTTGTTTTTCCTTCATTCATTTTTTTCCGTTTTAACGGTCCCCACTACATCGCTGGTCCCAGTGCATCGAGTTGTTACCACAAACAAAAAATTATACGACCAATTAGTCGTCGCTCAAATGGCTGGAAACATTGTTTAACCTTTGATACTTCAGAAAGTCGTTAGCTGTCAGAGGTCAAATGGTGTGCAAGCGTTTCTTTCCTCTACCATGGGATTACCTAAATCACTGTGTACAGAGAAACAGTGGATATACTGCCAAGCGCGGTTTGCCGCATAGGTGAATCTAGTTCAATAACGGTTCACTTTTATTTACAGTGGAATTACAGAAATACTGAGCAGTATCATCTAGGGTTTAATATCCTTCTTATTTTGTGCATTTCTTTTCTTTTTGTAAATCCACCGTTATTATTAAGTCTTCTTGTTGTTCATGGACATGGTTTTTCTCTCTAGTTCTTGTTTTCTTTATGAGTCTAAGCGAATTTGCATAGTTTGACTGAGCACATTGACTTTATGGTTAAAGCAAACCTCTTTTAAAAAAAGTTGTAAGTAATACATATTTAAATTTAGCTGTATTCAACCATTTCATCTGATATTTTTAAACTGATAAATATTTTACTTTTAATCAAATATTTTTTTACTATCACAGGCCCAAACTGACAATATTGCAATTCTCTATGTGGTAATGCATCAATAATTTCTTTCCAAATGAAACATGTTTGGACTTCTGAGGAGAATGAAAGCAATGAGTTGCATTCCCTCTAAGTAAGGAAAGAATTAGATTTGCAAATGCTAATGGAACATGTTTAAAGGTAAAATATTTAATGTTTATTTTACAAGTTCAGCACAGTCATTCTGTTCATTTATTTATTTGAATTGCTGCAAGTCAGTGCCACGTTACAAGCTTCATGGACCTGCTAAAGTTGGTCTAGCGTTTTCACAAAAAAAAAAAAAAAACTATTAATTCTCAACCAGGAAAAAAAAAAAGTCATTAGGGCATTTCAGCACCTTCAAAACAGCGCAACATGCAAATATTCCATCTATCTAGAAGCTCGATGGCTCAAAGGGTAATATATAATTTATGGCTTTTTAAAAGCAAAAACAAAAAGTGCATCCAACACAAAAGTTCAGTTCCAGTCCGTGATAATGCATTAGAAGTCTTTGTCCTCCTCATTACTCCAAACACTGCAGTTTCCACGTGCTTTGCCATTGTTCTGAATCTGAGTTCACAGGCCGTCCAGAGCTAATGTTGGGCTCATCCTTATGATCCACAACATTTGTGACATCTCTCCCTTCAATAAATATGGCAGCTTCTCTTTCCATCTGTAAGAAGCCACTGCAAAAGATGTGCCCAACCGAAAACTCGACATGTTTCGTGATTCTGGGACACACGAAAAAAGTGTTTTGTTTTTTTTTTCATTCTGTTTTGTCCCGTGTGGCTCTCGATTTGGTGCCGACTGAGTCATTATCTGGGTCCGTAGTCGTAATTAGTGGGTGCGCTTGTTGCAGAGTACATGTTGGCTGTGGCTGGGTTCATGTGGGGGTGGTAACCGTGGCCTCTGATGCCCGGTGAGGGATACGGGGACGGCCTGGTTTTGGCTCCCAGATAGTGTTCGTAACTGGTTGGATACTTGTACGGATGATGGTGCAGGGTGTCGGGGGGTTGGGGGTGTCCGTCGAGGCGTAGTTCGTGGGGTGGGCTGCGGTGGCCGGCTGTGAGGGGTACGGCGTGGAGGCCGCCGAGGACTGGAAGGGCAGGGCTGAGGACTCGGGACATCAGCTGGTGAGTGGGGTCGGAGTGGAGGGGAGTGCCGCTAGGGTCACGGTCATATTCTCGCCTGCTGTCCTCTGTGTTCGGGACAAAAAAAAAAGAAAAAACTGTAAACTGTAAGATTTCAAAATATGATATGGTGCAAGATATAACCAGGTGTGAGTCATATTTTTAGGATTAGTTTGCACAATCACACTGTTGATTAGAGGCCTTAAAAATAAAGGTTTTAAAATTAGGTTTTTCCAGCAATGCAATAGAAAAAAATAATAATAATTTCTTTGTGAAAACGATGATTAAATTATTCTTCACACTATTACAAATGTGGGAAGCACAAGACAATAAATGGGAAAGCAATGTAATTTAGTTTGTGGATGGATTATGGATTTAAATGTGTAAATGGCACCGTTATTCGTAAAAATATTCATTTGTAAACTCAGGAATATATATATATTATTAAAAAATATATATATATATATATTTTTATTTTTTATTTTTTTAATAAAGAACCTTTTGTGCAATAGCATAGTTCCTTGGACATTAAAAGGATAGTTCACCCATAAATGCAAATGTTGTCATCACCTACTCGCCCTTATGTTGTTCCAAACCTGTATGAGTTTGTTTCTTCTGTTGAACACAAAAGAAGTTATTTTAAAGAATCAGACAGTCGACGGCAACCATTCACTTCCATAGTATTTTTTTTTCTCTACTATGTAATTCAATGGGTGCTGTCAACATTCTTTAAAATATATTCTTTTGTGTTCAGCAGAAGAAAGAAACTCAGCATTTTCATTTTTGAGTCAACTATCCCTTTAAAGGTTCTTCTTCTTCTTCATCAATACCAATAATGAATATTTATTTACAAGAGTGTGTTTGTGTATAGATGCAGTTTTGAATGGCTCTTTACAAATGTTGGAAGCCCAGACAATGGAATGAAAAAGTGGTGTAATTTAGTTTGTTTGTGAATGATACGTGCTGTGGTTGATTGGCAGGATAAGTCATAAGTGTCCTTCAGCCAAAGAGGTAAATTCTCACAGGAAATCATTTTACACTGAGCGTAGGACCGAAAAAATCTCAGTCTGAGCATGTCCTCCGGGCATGCAGCTGTTCAAACCTTTGTGTATTGAAATTTGCAGCGCTCAACTAGACAAATGTAACTCTTTTGCGCAGTGGAACGTATATGCTGAGAGACCAAACAGACTGGAGCCATTACTCGACTGAAAATCCTAACTGCCTTTATTTAGGCCTGTTGCTCATTTCTAGCAAATTGGCTTTTACACGGTAATCACAGCTGAATACGGTTTAATGTTTATGCGTGTGAGTGTACATTCCTCTACGCACTGTTTGATCAGTAATGGATTTAAATGTGTAATAGGCACACAATATTATCCATACAGCAAATGTGACCATTCGTCTTGTCATACTGTAGAAATGTTCATTTGTAAACTCAGGAATATTGTTTTAAAACATTTTTTTTCCAGTGCTAAATGAGATTTTGTTAGCTGTGTTTTATATACAGACCTTTCTCTGTGCCGTTCTGCTGTGGGGGAGAGGACATGGGGTTCCTGGTTCGAGCAAACGCACTCATGATTTGCAGAGAGCCCGGCCTGTGATTCCGGGGCCTGAAAAGCGGGCAAGATAGAATCAGTGACATGTTCTGGAATGCATTGTTTTGTAGTGTGTATGAATGAGTGGTATGTCTAATGGTATTCTAGCAGAAATATAATTCTGTATATACATTCAGAGCAATAAATCATAGTCTTTCAACTGATTTATTTTGGCTTATATATGCTCTAAATATAAATGTTAAGAACTGTAATTAAAAAAGAACATCAAAATGGGTTAACTATAAGTTACTTTAATAAAAAAAAATATTTATATATTTTTTCATATTGTAAAAATGTTATTTTTATTATGTTATATTGTAAGTTATGACAACATATTTTGATGAGTTAAAGCAATTTATAAACATAAGTTAAGCAGTTTTAACCTTTTTTTATAAGTTATACAAGATTCAACTCATTTTTAAAAGTCAGTTTAATGTAATTTAAGTTTAAATGACTTAAACATCCAAGTTGATTGTACTTAATTTAAGGCAGCAACTTTTTTTTTTTTACAGTGTCCTGTATAATTTTTACTGTATAAAAAATGTTTATTACACTCTTAAAATAAAGGTTATTTATTGACATTAATGGTTCCATAAAGAACCTTTAACATTCATGGAATCTTTCCATGGCACAAAAGGTTCTTTATAGTGGAAAAAAGATCTTAAGATTAAAATGTTTCTCACACTAAGAAAAAAAAATGCTCTTCTATGGCATTGCTTTTCAAACTCCATTTTGTAAGCTTTATTTTTAAGACTGTTCGTGTTCATTACTATTTTAACGGTTAAGTTAGCAAAAAAAAAAAAAAAAAGAGTGCAGTAGCCTAGCCTACGGTTATGCTACAAATTTGAATTCCTTATCTAATTTGTTAGTTATAATTGCATTAATTGTTCAATATCAAAATCAAATGTCCTTATAATATTTCCAATACATTTATCTTAGTTGAGCAGCAGCCAAAAAGAAAAATTCTCACCAGTCCTCCGGATCACAGTCTCTGAATCCCTTGGCAAACGGATTGCTGGCGATTTTCAGTTGTGTTATCTGAGAGGAAGAGAGTGAAAACGTGAAAAATGTTGTCATTTATGTACATTTATTTTTATTAAGACAATGAGATTGTTTATACATATAATAATTTATCAAAGTCCACTCAAAGCTTGTGTTATTATAAGGCGTTTTTTAAATTGTAAACTCATTTTTCTGCAATGTTACGCTCCAATTAATTGCGTACACAGCACTGTTAATGCATGTGCAGTATTCCTGAAAGGGCGTAGACACTCGACGATTGTATTTATATTAACAATAACACATTTCAACATTTATTTGGACACCGACTGGAAACTGTTTATGTTAAATATGAACACTCGAGGCGAGGTAATGCCTCATGGCTGTGGAAAAGCGCTGGATGAAGATGTGTGCGTGATTTTCCGGAATGAGTCGAAAAACAAATGTAAAGCCCGCGGTGAGAGTTAGAGATCAAGAGGTCAAACTGATAGAAGACAGAGCAGGAAAGACAGACGAAAAAGGAGAAGAAAAACACTGGACAGCTGCGCGAGAGGATCGGTGACACCACGGTCTTTATTTAGAGCTCATCTATAGTCAATGTATCGTTTTAAATTTCATTTTAATTTTGCCTTTCATTAAAATGATTTATGTGTTCACTGTAAAACTGTAAAATATTTGATCAGTATTTTATGTCAACATGTTTTTACATTGCTTTAACTCATCAAAATAAGTTAAGCTATTTTCAACTTTGTTATACCAGATTCAACTCTGTTTTTTAAGTCAGTTTAATGTAATTTAAGTTGAAATGATTTAAACATCCAAGTTGATTGTGCTTAAAAATGTAAGGCAGCTTACAGTGAACAGTGTGTTAATTATAATAACCTACATTTAAATACTTATTGCTTTTAAAAGTAAATTGACATCACATGAAAACAATATTTTTTTATTTTTTCTATTTTATTTTTTGCATTTTAAAGAAGCCATCAAGTCGATTCTAAAAATACTTTCACGATACTCAGATTTATTTCTATTAGGTTCGTCGTGCTTTAGGAAACCGCCATGATTGACAAACATTAAATAGCTACATACAGCAAAATAAGTAGGCTACATTAGCACTTCTCCGTAAACTTCTAGTGGGTTTAACTCTGCCAACAGGACGTCCTTTCTAAAAAGTGGTAATTAGTGTCAGAGATGAGCACTTACTCTGTGGTTTTGATAGGCTGTGACGGCGGTAAATCTGGTCTCCTCGAACACAAATGTCTTGTAATTTTCCTCGGCGTATTTCTCACTGTCTTTCCTAGGATCCACGTAGACCACATGGAATCTGGGCTGGTATCTGTGCATTGAGTTCAGTATGATCTGCAAGAGCAATAAATATAATTTAACATGATTTAAAAAAAAAAAAGAAAAAAAGAAATCAGGCTGTCATCGCATCTTTTGAGGCGAATTACGTGTCGCGCTTTACCAGGCTACTAATAAAATAATAGGTTTTATTTTCAAAGCGCCTTTCCCAAGCTCAAGGTCGCTGTACAAGTCAAGGAGATAATACATAAACACAGCATCAAACATAAATACATGCAGGCCCTACAGTACATACATACATAGGCCTATAGCCTGCACAATAACTTAACAACAAATCACTACAGAGGGCTGGAAATACTATAAGAAAAGATACGATTTAGTGGTTTTTATTTATTTATTTATTTATTTTAGTTGATTAAAAGTGTCACGAAGGGTTAGTGAACGAGTTTTGGAGCCACTGGACTGACTAATCTACCACCCATTGATGAAAGACAAAAACGAGGTAGCCTACAGTAAGCAGGTAAAAGTCAGATTACCGAAGAGCATACATTAATTAGGCCTATAGATAGAAACTTATTTGGAAAGTGTGAGGTACTTCGCATTAATACATTTGTAAAATAAAAATACATTTTAAATGTGAAAACTAAGAAGCAATCAAAAGTCTAAATAATTATTGGCAATTAATGTAGCTTTCATGTGGATGTCATTTTTTCCATGCTCATTTGTGTTTACGCCGTTAATGATACAATATAGGCATAAATAACGTCCGAAATATGCAGAATATACATAAATAGCCATACACTAATTAGTTCCACTGCCACATCATTATACAATAATAGTGTTATTAAATACTGCCTTTAAATGTGCAGATTTGTCACACGCGTAATTTAAGGATATTTACTCCTCTCAATCTTCCACTGGTCTGTGCTGTTCTCAAATAAAACAATGACAAAAGCCGAATATTTCATAATTGAAGGCAATTTACATTTATAAACATTTATTTTTTTAGGACTCTGGTTTAAAAAGAAAAGGTAACACCTACATGTCCGTTGTCGTCCAGCAGATTGTTGGTTAGTTTTAGTTTATCGAAGGAAACGATCTGTTTCATCCACTGCGCGCCTTTGGCAGGTGAGTCGGGGTGATAGTGCACTCTTCCTGGAGTCGCTGGGTCAGCCTTCCCCGCCACCAGCCACGATGAACTGTGGAAGGCATACCTTCAGAACAGAAGAGAGAGAATGAGTACTCAGTTTGCAACGTCAGACAGTTATGTTGTGCTCTTTGGGTAACACTTTATAATAATATTCACTATAAATATGATTCACTATATGACATTATGCGCATTCAAATAGTAACGAAACTTTGATGTAACGTCGAA
Organism: Abramis brama; assembly: GCF_963993115.1. Taxonomy (NCBI): domain Eukaryota; kingdom Metazoa; phylum Chordata; class Actinopteri; order Cypriniformes; family Leuciscidae; genus Abramis; species Abramis brama. The sequence goes on along the minus strand of NC_139967.1, from coordinate 9,202,932 downwards.
ATATGTTTATTCGTTTTGATGCAGAGAGTGTATGCATAAAAGTAAACGTATGTGCCATAGGCTTATTGCATACCTGTATCGTTTATCATCCACTGGTAGGAAATCCATCAGGAGCATGTAATCTGCCATTGGGTCCATTCCAAATATTTTTACTTGAAATGTAGGAAACATTCGTCTGGAGAGGAGAATGCAACCCGCTGGTTATGAATAAACAATCTACTTATTTTCTATTAATGAAATCATTTCATATACATCTTTCCCTATAAATGGACTCTTTTCATTGTGATGCCGCACAGTATTTTTGCAAAATGTTGTTGACAATTTGGAATTTTACATGCATTCTTATACAGACTGCAAATATGTGTTTAACTGATAGGCTACAGAATATTAGGCCCGCGTTACGCGCAAGAATTATCTCCAGCAAACCTCGGACCTTCAATGAAACATAGCAGTTTTCTCTCTCACTCTCTCTCTCTCTCTCTCTCTCTCTCTCATTCACAAACACGCACATAACCCTGCGCACAAGGATGCATTCGTCGATTATGCAGAACAAACACATAAGGACGCATACATTATTCTGAAAACGTATAAGCCCTTCTGCATGCAACCTTCTGAAGGAAACATGCTGCATACCAGTGAAAGTGATACTGGAATCATTGTTCAGTGAACGTGAGTGTCTTTTCAGGGCGGTAGTTGTGGATAGGTGAAGCTAAAGTAGCTTTTAAAGACCCTTAGATTGAGTGTAGTGAGCACCTTTGGAATGACAGATGACCTTGCGCGCGCGCACAGACATAAGCGGACAGACAACCAGGTAAAATGTCGCACTATTAGTAGCCCCCTTTTTTTAATGTCCCTCTCTTTTAGCCGCATCTTTCACCGTTTAGCATCGAGCATTACGCAAATCATTATGAATCAAAGCTGTGATTTCATAAGGGTCATTGATGATCCTCTTATGCCATATTGCAGATAAATTAAGTTAAATCTTAATACGCGTCTTTGGGCGATAAAGAAAATCACACTGTTTCTGTATTTGAATCAGTACTTGTAGTCTTATTATTTGCTTTTAGTTAATTCATTTTTATGAATTATTGGTTAAATAAATTTATGTTTTTAAGTGTATAGCTACTTAGCATGGTGGCTATTGTATTTGATATATTTGGATATTAAACTTAATTTGTTATTTCACAAAAACTTCCAGATTTCTTTTCTTTTCTTCCTAAAATCATGCAGTGAAATAATTAATAGATTTTCTTGTTTGTTTACCTGACATTCAATATATACACGTAAAAAAAAACTACTAAATTGAAAATTAAGCTGTCTTAATTTATTGAAATCAAATTGGTGCTAAAGTTAAAGTGATAAGTTAGCTGAAGTGATAAATTCATTGTCCTTTTCGACCACTTTTAATGCAATCTGGCCTACTGATGAAAAGGAAAAAAAAAATCAATCTTTAAAAAGAATGAGTAGCCTATAGCCTATGAATATAGCAGACATTTTGACAAGCTAAATGAATGGTAACAAAAGTGCTATTTCGCTTTAAAACACACGACTTTAAATCTAAAATTCCATTTCGAAACATTTGTAATGTGTATAGTTTTTTTCCCGAGACGTACAGCCATTCATCGCTATAGGCCTATTGGAACGGATAGTGACGCTATAGCTGATGCACCGTGAAAGAAAAATTGTTCTGTGTAAATGTTTAGCCATAAGGCAAATTGGACTGAAATATAAGTAGAATAATACATGCCTTGGGGGAAAAAAAAAAGCATTTTATGTGTAACATATGTCTGGGGTCTGTAGCCTATAGCAAATATTGACAGTGAGATGAGTGTTATCGCGATGTTCTGCTACCTATCAGAATAAAAGCCATATTTGATTCCGACGCCAGCAATGTTTTATTCGCCTCTGAACTGCTTCGAGTTGAAGTAGGCCACAGCAGCTGCAAGAAATTAACACTGAACTAGATGAACTGTCCATGTAGTGGTCTAGTGACCCCATTTACGAAGATGCGACGCTTCTAAAATTATGGTATGTGTCATTCAGCTCCCCTCTGCCTTCTCCCTGTATGTGATTTTTATTTAAAAGATAGGCTAATTTGCTGATAGAAACGTACCTTGGAGCATAACACTTCCTGGCTGAGGCCTGGTTATACCCAAATACATGTGTGAATTTGTATGTTTGTACGCTCGCGCGCATTTATCTTAGTCATTTAGTGTATATATATTCATTTATTTTGTATTAATTTAATCATGGTCTGTTTTGCACGAAGTAAATGCAAGCTAAAACTCGACATTCAGCTGAATAAACACACCGTGCTGTACAAACAAGACACTATAGCTATGTATATTAATCGTGAAAGCCAGCGAGGAGCCCTTTAGCACACAGGTGAGCTACAAATGTACTGTATCTCATGCTATCTGTCTTATCACTGTGTAAATACACACAATAGGACTGTTTACACTTCATTTTAAATGGCCATGAGGATTGTGCTAAGCTAATGCACTGTTAAGGGAATTTATTCAGAATCAGACCTATTGAACTTTCTGACAATAAGATGATAAAAGTAGATTTTAAGATTTCTTAGTTGCTCCTAAAAATGATCAATAGTTTATTAATTAATTAAGAAACGATATGTAATGCTTAATCCATCAGCAGTTCAAGTACATTGATTATGAAGTACATTTAAAACATTAATTGTATGTTAAACAGTATACGTTTTTTTGTGTTAAATTAAAAATCGCTACAAGTCTTTTATAATTTCCTGCGCGTAAAAGTCGATACATTATATTAAAACAACAACTTGATGTCAAATGATCTCAAAGTTCAGTATAGAAACCTGTCAACTCACCTCCCAGCTTTTGTGACAATCATTTCAGTTCCAAGTTGATTAAATTCATCCCAGAGCGCCTTCATTTCCAACTGTACATTAATATTGGCTACTTTAGGGTTCTTTTTGATCAGCGTTTTGTTCGGAGTTGAGCTTGAAGACGACGAGGAGCAGTTGGACGTCCCGCTGTCTCCCTGTGCCGGGGCCTGTGCTGGGTTGGATCCGGAATAGTTGTAGGCGTGCTGGGCCGCCGGGCACGGCTCAAACTGGGTTTCATGATGGCTGTAGGGATCCCCAGGCGACGGAGAGAGATGGTAACTCCCGGGCGTATTGAGACTGCTCAGGCTGCTGGTCGTGAAGGCTGCAACATCGCAAAAATGGGACAGCTGCGTCAGCCACGGGCTTGATATTGCTGAAATCATTCCAAAAATTGGGTTTACAATTTGCGCAGGACTCGAGTGTAAAAGCAACAATATGCAAGTGAATACAGGAGTTCGCCTATGATGATCAAATATACAGTGATGTCCTCGAGTGTGTCGCGTATGGGAAAGTTTCCCGTTTTAATGAGTGTATCCACGATGGTCTTCTTCTAGGTTAACGCATATTGCCTAGATGAAGTGCTTAGAAAGGCCGCCTTAGAAATTCCCTCTTTTTCGCTGAACCTGTAAAACGCCTTCCTAAGTAGCTTCGTATTGATTACCGATGGTATAAAGTTGTGCGTATATGCGCGGTCCGTTGTCTTCAAAGGCTTGCGCGCTGTGAAGTGTTCCAATCGGCCTCTGTCCTGCCCCTCTGCTAAACTGAAATCCAGACTTCTCTCTTATCTCACACATAGGGCCTCCCCTTTGCGATAAAACCGGTTCTTATTTCTATTTAGATAAGGAACTGCAGGTAATGTGCCTTTCCTCGCCTTGGGACGAGACTGATTGACAGAGAAGTGCGCCCCTTATAATGGGCTTTCCGGCACCCATTTACTTTTGGATAAGTGTATCGCCCACACCACCCTCCTCTAACAATAGACTGGTTAGCTGGCACGACGGAGAGTAATTTTTTTCCGCAAAGCAAACAAACACCCGCGCAACATGGACAAACAACCAATTTTGCAAAGGAACAAGTCTCCCCGTCTATTTCTTGAATGCTATTTCCTTTTGCTCACAATTTTGCTGTTGGCCACTGCTCGTCTGACAGGCTCATCCTTGGGTTGGAGATGGAATCTGAGTTTCCTAGATTTCTGCGGCACTTTGCAGGCTTTTGCATTGCGCGCGCTATACTTAATGCTTACTTGGTCGGTTTATGTTATTGGAGGACCATGCAATGACTATCCTGTTTTACAAGTTGCAGCTAATGTGCAACTTAGGACATATTAGCCTTATTTGCATTTCTGTCTATTGTTCAAATTAGTGCACGGAGAGGAAAGCGCGGCGGTTTACTTACTCAGTGCGTTGGGCGTAAATAGTCAGAACATGCTGTTGAATTTTGCATTACGATATTAAAACAAACGTGTCTTTGGCGATAACTGAACGTTTCTCGCGCGCTCTAGGCGACGCGAAAGTATTTAAACAAACTGCGCGAGCCCTTCAAATCACAAGGTTATTGTCAATATCGTACCCGTACCTTCCATCTCCCGCGTGACAGTGCTGTAGTGCATTTTAATGGATCTGGAGCAGTTTTGCACCACTTGCTTGTCCAGGCTAGTGGCGTGTTTGTCAAATGTTGTGTTTCCTGCTTGATCCCTCGCTGAAATCAGACAGGCAATACTGAAAGCATTTGCCTTTGGAGAAAGGGGACTACTGTCGTCCATAAGCGAGAAACCGAGTCAAGGAACACCGCTTCCACCCCTTCCGAGCTACTCCATGTCGAGAACACAGACAGTACAAACAATAAGTCGAAGTACACGAAGTTTCATTCTTTGAGAAAAGGACCTATTGGCGATGTTGGTGCTCTCCTCTGTTTTCAAAACAAACTATTCCCACGGAATTTGCTCCGCTTTATACGCTCCAATTAAAAGATCTGCTCGAACACGTCCGGCTGTATTAAAACATTGCTCTTCCAAACACACACACACGCACACACACACACTTGAGAAAAACAGTTTTCTTCAGCCGCGGTGTCTGGGTGATGTCATTAAGGCTCGCTGGAGAAGAGCTACTGCGGGAGAGAGTGTCAGAAGCGCGAGCTCCACGCCTCCCATGCACGGTTGAAAAAAAAATTGTGCACGCTCTCCACGGGATATTTTATTTGAATAGGACCTTGTCAATCATTGTACCAAATTTGAATTCACTGGCAAGAAAAAAAAAAAAAAAAAAAAGAAAACGTCAAACGAATGTCCTGCTGTACTTTTACAGCAAATTATATGTTGTGACTTTTCCCACTGGTAGAGGAAAGCATTACAAGCACAGACACTCTGAACTGTACACCAGTGATCTGCACGCAGACACTCTGAACTGCTTGCTAAATGAATCCAGTTTAAAGCGGTTGAATAGTGCATTCAACGAAGGTTCTTCAGTGGTTCTTTGCAACATCTGAGGATCACTGTATATTGATCTTGAGCTGCAGGCTGCTATATGGTCCTTCTACAGCATAGGCTCTTCAGATCGTCATGCTTATAGATTTTAAAAAGCTATTACACTGTAAACATTATTGCTGGTTTAACTTAATAAAGTTAATTACCTTGTTGCCTTTAATTTAATAGTCAATGCAACGGAGATTGGTTTAATCAACAGATAAACAAAAAACACTAAGTTTATTTGACAAGAAAAAAAAGTGTTATAAATCATGAAAATAATATATATATATATATATATATATATATTTACATTTCAGGAAGTTTAAGAAATTGATACTGCGGCTGTAAAACTTTTTTATTATTATTATTCTAATGGAACCTTTAAAAATATATAGGCTATAACTAACCCATTGGCCGTTTTCAATCATTTAGTTAAGCTTTTCTTCTTTGCTTTAGGACAGTGCCCTTATACACTGATGACAGCTACTTTTATATTTAATTGAATTTTTCATTTATTCAAAATGCTAGTTTGTGTCATGCCATTTTGCTTTTTTCTGAAATAATTTATTTACTGTTCTCAATGGGCAATAACTGTGAGCAAGACATTGTCTTGCTGAAATGTTTGCTTTTTTTGTTGTTGTTGTTGCAAGTCTGTCGCCAAGCATGCACGTCTGCAGCCAGCCTTGCAACCCAAGTGCACGTGAAACGTAAGCAGTGTATCGCGTGGCTCAGGCACTTGACCCTTCTCTCTGGTATACAATATCTAACTGGTTATCGGCTTATCAAGGTTCATAATTAATGAATAGAAACAAAAGTTATGTTTTGTTGACCTGCGGCGATAGCAACCGGATTGAATCTAATTTACACTCGGGCGATTGAATAACAGGCAAAAGCAGCAGGGCTCTAATGAGATAACCTAGTTAACGACACCACTGTTTTCACTTCAGCTTAACACTATTTGTTTTTGGATGTTTATCTTACGCCTAGCATGCTATCGTTCGTAAATAAACAAATGTTCTTTTCTTCTATAAAGAAAGATCCTTAAGGAAAAATAATTTGCATGATTTGATTTAATTAGATTTGACATACAAATCCTAAAAGACTTCAAAATTATTATTGTTTCATCATTATTTAGTATTGCATTTTAAAGTGCTTTTGCAGTAGCAGTAAAACAGACAACCAAATTGTTGCATTGGTGACGCATTCCTCATTTGACTTAGTTTTTCTTTCTTTATTTGCAGGAAAGATTGCAGTGATTGTGATTTTGTGCCAGATCAAGAGGCGTGCGTAAGTATTTCCTTCTTTTATCAGATGCTTCTTTTGATTCCAGATCACTTCATCACTGTCAAGTCGGAAGCGTCCTTTGTAAATACTCAGGTGATAACAGACACAATTCAGAGCTTGATAAAAAAAAAATCGACAGACCGTAATGTTGCGTAACGGAAAATAGATCTTATAGTTTGCGCAAGGATGTTATATTCAAATAATAATCATTAAGTGGCGCATAGATTGTTAAACAGCCCCCTCCTCCTCCCATTTTTTTTTTTTTTTAAATTTTAATTTTAATTTTTATAAAAACCTGATGATTTTTCCACACCATCTACAAGTAGCCTACAAGTTCAAAATCGGCCAACATCGGGTTTCGACCTTGCAAAAAATGTATTTAGTCTATATCTGTCTCATATAACCCAATTTGCCTCACAGTCTTTTTTATCCGTCTGTTTTGGCACCCGTATTTCTTTACAAATTATGTTTTAGAAAAAGAATATTTAAAAATAGACAATACTGTGTAGTCATTTATTATATTTTTTCTTGTATAGGCTATGTAAGCTCCTCTTTATCAGTATGTTTTAAATTAATCAATTCAGTTCACGTTTATTTAGCGCTTTTCACAATAGGCTACATATCGTTTCAAAGCAGCTTTACAGAAAATGCATGTGTCTATACAATTTAGAGTGATTTGTTATGAGATGTAGGCTACTGTACAGATGCACAGAAATGTACAGTTGTAAGATAATAATCTTGCAGTTAGCTAACATTATTTTAATTTAAGGAAGAAACAATGAGCTCATAAAAGTAATTATTACAAATTGTGAAAATAATGATTAGCCTACAATATATAGAAAATTTGGCAGTGGTGCAATATAGTCTAAGCCTATGTTTTTTCTGAAACTTCCGTTGGATTAAACTTGACGTTCACAGTTTAATCACAGTGATATGATTGCATAAGTTATGCTTTAGTGGAATTAGCATGCATCATTAATTTGTGGTTTGGATGATGTTTTCAATGGAGACACACTTCCTGTTTTGTCTCTCAGCGGCGCCTTTCAGAATCCACCAGGTGTATGTGTGTGCGTGTGTGATTTCTTTGGATACCGTATTACATCTAAAGTAGAAGCCATTTTTCCTCAAGACACAGATAATACGAGATAAAATGTCAAGTCTTTAAATGAATCATTGTTTTGTTTGTTTGTTTTGAGAGATTTGGAATGTATTTGAGCAAACTCTTTTTTTTTTCTTTTTTTTTTTTTGCAAGTTCACGTCTAGACTATTGTCACGAGTAGGCTAGAGGACATTTACACAGGTTGATAAAATATTTATTTATTTTCTTTAAAAAAAAAACATTTTGTAATGATGGCCGTTATTGCTCATATGCAAATTGAGAACAAATATTGTTTTAATATCAAAGCACCATTTGGAGATGCTTGAATAAAATGAAAATTACAGTAAATGTTTTAGGTAATCAATTATTAGACGTTATTTTCACCTGAAATAATGAAAGTATCATGTTGAAAATCACTGCCTACAATTCATTTAGTTCGGATGATCAAATAATCAACGTTTTTAATGAATAAGTATAATTTATTCTGAGATTATTTTACATAATTTATTTTACGGCTCTTTTGTTGGTAATACTTTCTTACAAAACGCTTAGGCCTATATTGTTTAAGAACAAACAACGGTGCTCATTTATGCAAATACGCAGAATATATTATTAGCATTAATTGACTCGACAGTAGCCTATTAATATGAGGATGTTGTTTAAATGCTGGATGCTGCTTGTGGAACATGAGAAAATTAATTTATAAGCCTTAATTCTTTACCCCCGACGAGCCGTATAAGAACATGCTCCATATAATAGCCTTTTAATTGAATTTTTTATTAAATGAACAAGATTGCTCAAAGAACACAACTTCATATTATCGAATTATTTTGTAAGTGTTTTTTTAATTATCTTGTCATTATTTTCGGAAGCAGTTCTTGACATAAAAATATAAACTTTTTCGTAACCTAAAATGATTCCCGCATACATGTATTTCTGTAGCCTATGACTTCAAGTTTTTATGTTTTATTTCGGTCTTCAGTTGTAGATTTACCAAGGTTTACTATGATGAGTTTCCTAATCATAGTAAAAAGAAAACGAGATTTTCTGGAGGATGTTGATGAATATTTATGAAGGGGCATAACTCTCTCAGTGTTTGGTGAACTGTGTGGTCCTGCGCGCGGGATTTGGGTTCTGCTGTGGTAACACGAGACTCGATGCCTCATTAGAAACTTTCATATGTTAAGACATGTTCTGTATCCTTTCAGAGGTGTGAAGGTGATTAACCTGCAGGGAAAGGCATTGCAAACACCTAAACAACAATAGCCCCCTATAATTTCCGTCGTCGTTTTCATGTTTTACATGGGATCTGTTTGTAATATTTGCGTCTATCAGCATCCAATGATCATGAATGGGATCCTTCCACACTGCATATATCTCCCAGTGCCTTCAGGCGTTTTTAGCTATCTCTCCATTTTTTTTACAAAACCCAGGAGAGAGAAAACGGTCAGATGTTAATTAGAACCCGATATCAATTAGCAGATAATAAATCATGGCGTGTCAGAGGAGCGCGCGGCGCTGATTTTCGAGCATTCATGTATGGGGACGGTATATAAAATCCTATCCTATATAAATATTAGCCCAAATCCCTGAATAAGACCCGCAGGAAGTGAGCAGTTGACCGCTGACAGTTGGGTTGCTGAGTAGATGTCCCTTGATTCCCAGACCGGTTTCACATAGCAGTCGTGTGCAAATACCCCCCCCAAAATAGATTCTGCATGGCTAATTGAAAAAGTAATTGTCTTTTTGCAAATACTGCATAAAGTTGGGCGGAATGTTTTCATTCATCATGTCACACATGATTAATGAAATCTGTTTCAGAGGTATTGTAATTTTGTGATCACATAATAGTGATTTGTATCACACAAGCCCTTCGAAGGCTATTCGCGGGATTAGTTTTAGTCGTGCATGTAAAATATGTTCTATTCCCGGTGATAGGAATGTTATAATTATAATAATACTATTATGAATAACTTGTTGTTAGTGTTAGTCAAATGTAGGTTCCAACAGGGGTTTTTCGCAGCGATGCCATAGAAGAACCATTTTTTTGTTTCCTCAGAGAACCTTTCAGTGAACAGTTCTTAAAAGCGTGAAGAACATTTTATAATCTAAAGAACCTTTTTCCAGTATAAAGAACCGCGTTTGTGCATTGAGGTTCTTCATGAAACTATACATGCCAATAAAGAACCTGTATTTTTGGGATGGTGGTTGTGTTGGTGTATTAGATTATTATTGGTGGTAGCATACTTTTTTGTTACTATTATAGGCTATTAGTTGTGAAAGTCCTAAACAAAGTTAATAAAACATCATATTAAAAAAAATATATATATATATTGATGTGTTTTTTTTCGTTGATTGAAGAGACCGAATACATTTTATGTTCGTATATGTACAATATTTTATATTCCTGGTGAGAAGCTTAACATGTTATAACAGTAAAATTGATAACAATCAATTAATAATAAGATTATAGCAGTTGTTGTTAATTTAGCCAGGCTGTTTAAAAATCGATCAATATATCTAAATGTCTTAGTGGGGTGGTTATTATCAGTATGTTTTATCAGTATGTTTTGAAACAAATTCATCGTCACACATTGTGGTGTTTGTCATGTCTTAGAGTTTTAAGAGTTTTGTTCAGCATCCCTGTCATGGGATCTGTCTGTCAGAAACGGGAAATGTGACAATAACTGGGGACATGAACTGGGCATGGTTAAAGAACATTTACTGTAAACACGCTTCCTTTTTGGCTCAAAAATTCATGTTTCCTGTTAAACTGTTCGTTTTTTTATTTTGGTCATTTGAGTATTGGGACATAAAAACACAATGGTCATGGATACAATGAAACAGTTATCCTCATGTGTCCAAACAAATATAGGAATTGTTTGTCACGCACATTTTGCGCTTTAGGCAAGAGAGAGTTCAAATATCAAGTTGACCCTTGAAATTGTACCCGTTAGATGACAGTATCATTTTTTTTTATAGCATTTATCATTTGTATTATTTGTTTTTTATTAGTAGTAATTCAGTTAATTGTTAGATTTTAGATGTACATGTATGTATGTATGTATGTATGTATGTATTATTATTATTATTATTAATAGTAGCCTACAAATTTGTCCACCTCTCTTAGAGTTTTGCTTAATGTTAAGAAATTTCATATCTAACTAGTACTCACTGAACCAGACGACACTTGCTCTATAGCTATTCATTTATAGAGGAAATTTAACTGTATTTAAAAAAATATATAGTTTTAGACAGAAATGCCTACATTTATGTCATTATTTTCATTATTAGGAGATCCACATTTCAGTTCCACTGACTTGTGATGAACCCTGCATTGATTTTCTCTTTGTATAATCCAAATGAAAAATAGATATGTAATATTAATCCTTCTAACTGTACGTTTCCTTCAGTATGGGAATGTTTGGGAGGATGGTAATGATTTTATAGGTGCCTGCTTTTAATGTTAAATGTGCAGATAATTGACAATTTCTGACAGATTTCTTATCCTTTTTTCATTTTAAACTTGGCGTGTATTTTTTTCCACTGTGTATCTAATGATAAATGTGGTCTTCCACAGGTTCACGCTGCATATAAATCCAGGCAGTCTTGAAAGGGTCACGAAAACATATTTTGTCGAGCAGATTTCTCACAGAACACAGAGAGACCCTGGAATGTCCCACGAATGAGGTTTTTCAGAAAAAATCACCCCCCTCCTTTGTTTTAAAATGGGAAAGCTTTTAGCTTTTGAAAAGTATCCTTTTCCTATCTGAGCAGAGGCGGCAAGCCCATCATCACCTAACCCCTCTCCAGCTCTCTCATTGGCCAGCTGATAAATAGCTGGCATTCCTCTTACAAAAAACCCATGATATGGACTCACAGCCGCAGTGATCTTCCAAATTAATTAAGACCTTTTTCTCTGTCTCAGATGGATCTGGTGCAGTTGCATCTCTCTGAATAAAATATAAGGAGAATCTCTGTTACTATTTAATGTAGAGTCCGTATCTCACCATTTTCCTCCAGTTGACCTCTTCAGCCAGTGTTTATTTTAATATGCGAAGGTCTCATGTTGTTATTCCAGAGAGATTGCAAGCTCATCTCTTTCTTTCTCTCTTTCTCCCCCCTCCTGCTGCTACTGCTGTCCTCTCTCTATTACCTTCACTCCGTTTCTGAGAACTGGAGCCTGTTTTCAGCTGCTCGTGTCCTTGGACTATACAGTAAAGACCAACCATGATCGACAGCAGTTAAGGACTCCATGTCTTGCTGTTTTTTAATTCTTCTCTCTAGCTCCCACTTTTCTGTCTGTTTTCTGTTTTAGAGTTTTCGAGTTTTAAGGAGGGTGATGATCTTTGCACATGGGCGCATAACTTGTTCATTTAGTCAAATTTAGCATAAGATGCTTTAAAATCTCTGAATGGTGAATTTATACTCATCACCTCTAGTCACAATGACCAAATGATGTGGTTGGAAAACCAACTAAAATAAAGTTTGGTCCACAGAGGGCAAAACCTAGAGGAAATCACCATGGCTCTTTCCTGTGCTCCTCATCTCTGCCATCCAGATGAAGAGCAGGAAGTCACATGTGCTTGTGAACAATATGGGGTTTGAGTGAAATGCTAAATTTGGAAGAACTCTGGTCCTTCGCCAAATGTAAATTGATAGAACCTTCACTGTGAAAAATTATGTAAATAAAGCAAAGAATATTGGAGTAAGTTTACAAGAAAATACAAGGTCAGTCATTTTATTTAATTTAAAAAAAACAAATTTTTCTTTAATTATTTGTGAAATTTACTATAGCAATTTAGTAAATCATACCAAATTTCATGCATTTGGCAGATGCTTTTTTCTAAAGCGACTTGCATTTAAGGGATACATTTTGTCTTGTATTCTCTGAGAATCGAACCCATGACCTTGGCATTGCTCACGCCATGCTCTACTGTTTGAGCTACTGGAATATGAGAGTCTAATCTCAATGAATAAACTCTAAATCAATGCCGTATAAGCATAACCACGGCAAATTAAGTTGTTCAAAGTTGTGACCAAATCCAAGTCCGTGGCACAGCCTTATGAGAAAGAAAACAGCCTCTCAGCCAATCAGATGGCAGGGCAGGTCAGACGATTACGATAAGAGTGATTCATCATCTTGACGCTGGCTGCCTCCACACGTTTGTTTTGATCTTTTTGTGAAGTGTGTTCTAACACTGAGAGATGAGGTAGCATGTGGCCCAGTCAGGTAGCTGCGGACGGTGCTGTGCACTAAATGTCTGTGGAATGTGTTTATTCTGTTGGTGTCATTGACAGAACTGCATATATGCAGGTGCATATGTCTGAAAACGTGTGTATGCGTGCAGTTGTGTGTGAAGACCACGGCATGTTGACGTTTGCTCACTGGGACCAACACCCCCTCACCAATTCTGGAAATCCCTGGCACTGCGGGAGAACCAGGGCTAAGGCTGTTTATGGTGGCCGGAGTGTCATGGGAGAGGTGGAGATTGACCGCCGTGTCTCGCAAAGCACGTACAAGCCATGTGTTATGTTTGTCACGCACTTCCTCCATTTGCATCCATTAAGGCATGTTTAGTAGGTGGCACGAACATTTGAGACTGAGAAAAATAGTACAGCAGATTATGTTTCCTGTTTATAATGTAAGGGTTCATTCTGTTCTGGCATTTCCATTTTCTGAATTCCTAAGATCTTCGTCAAAACATATTTGTTCCTAATAAGGCAAAAGAAAGGAAGACAAATATAAAGTATAGTTATCCTTATCTGTTTTGATATTTTTTTACCTCTTCAAAATTGTTAGTTTGTATTATAATTAATGCCTACTAATAAAATTTGAGAATATCTTATATAATAAGCGAATAACTTAATAACTATATTTTAAATAGTTAATAAAATATATTTTCTTCTTTTTTGATCTTTTTACAATTCAAACTTTGATCTAATGTTGCATATAGTAGAGCTGAATTCAATGCAAAATCTTTCTCAGAATATACTAATATATTTTAGTTATAAATATATTATATTTTTCTACTAAATATTAGTGTATTTATGTTGTTTTTCTTATTGTTATACAGACAAATTATTAATTTATATTTCAGTTTATGTTATTTTAGTCTGCTGAAATAGAGGAAGTGTGTGTGTTTATATATATATATATATATATATATATATATATATATATATATTCTAAATTAACTTTTAGATTCTTTTAGATTTAGATAGAACAACAGATTCTATATCTTTCTAAATGAGCAACCAAAATGAGCAACCAAACAATTTGCACATTAATTCTTAAACATATACTGCATTCTTGAGGATTTTGCATGTACTTAACTTAAATATATTAATTTAAGGTCTGTGTTGTGTTTTAATAAAAAAAAAAAAAAGATGTCTCCTTCTGCATAATTTCACAGTTTCTGAATCACCTGCCTCTCAGCACCTTAGAAATGCAATCACACACCACCCTAAATCCCTAAAATCCTTCTTCCCGTATCCAGTACATCAACACAAAACGTTGTGATTTTCTCAGGATTTTCTTCTATTTTTACTAGTCAAAAGAATTGTGATTTGTGTGAGCATATTATTTGTTTTTTTGGTCTCCTTTTCTACTCTCAGCCACACAAAATTCACAACACAGACCTCTTTTTTACACCCTCACCCAGATTGAAATATGGAGCGAATCTTGGGTGAGCGGAGAAAAGAAAAACAGACAACAGAGTGAAGTCTCTTGCTGCAGCGTGTTGTAGTAACCTCCCATGTGGTTAAAACGAGAGGAGAGAAAACACAGTAATGAGACGAGGCTAAAAAAAAAAAAGACAGTGTGTGTGTGTGTGTGTGTTTGGGTCCAATTTCTCCCTCCATTCATCTTCACAGCCCTGGGTTTGTGTGGGACTTGGAATGATGGGATATTTGGCACAGCTCATGTGTGATGATATTTACTGAAGCGTGTTTACGCCCTTGGACCGCCTCGCAGTGGTGTTGTGCTAAAGACTTTTGCGATTTATTCTCGAGGTCTTATTTAGAGTTTCTTGAAGTTATTAGTTTGTTGAATTGTCAGGGGTTTCTAGACATGGAGCAAACGTGTGTGTGAGTGAGTGTGTGGTTCAGGTATTCCTTACATTGTGGGATGTTTTTTGGTCCCCATAAGGAAAACAGTCTACAAATCATACTAAATTATACGTTTTTTTTTGAAAATGTGAAAATGCAGGAAGTTTTCTGTGCTGGGTAGGTTTAGGGTAAGGGTTAGGGTATAGAATATAGAGTTTGTTCAGAATAAAAAAATCCAAAAGTTCCCATAAAACACGTGTGGGTCTGCAGTTTTCCAAAAAGCTGCAGCTCCCCTTTGTGGTCCAGCAGTGCTCTGCAGTGCAATGCGATGGCCGTGGACAGATGGAAAGGGAACGGAAACCCTGTTTTGTGTCAGCCTATGTAGAGCCAGGAATGATTGTCCATCAAAGATCAAAATAATTGCTTTTGTCATTTTATGTAATTTTTCCACTCAAAAGAATGCTTTTAAGCACACCGAAATTCTAAATTGTTATATTCTTGTTTCTTTTCACATGGGATATTTTTGTTTTGTTTTTTTACAATAGATCATTGAATTGCTTCCTGATGTTTCTTGTTTATGCATATGGAAATTTGCAGATGGATGAAGAATTTTTTGATGGGATCCTAAATGCAACATTTACTGCTAAATCTGCCATCCTCATTGAGACCACTCACATGCACAACCCATACACTTTCAGTTGTTTGCCCATGGCACTTTAGTTCAAGTTTGTGTTTGTGGTGCGGTGATCATCAGAGGAGTACTGCTTCTCTAATGTTGTATCAGGTGACTCATCTATATTAAGCGTGTTTGGACACACACATGTTTTCGGGTCGCAGGCCTGAGATGGCTCACTCTCTCTCGTGATGGACCACTTCACCTTTCACACACCTGTCGATGCAACCTGGGTGGCAATGTATGCAAACACACTTAGAGCACACGATTATGCTTTCTTTCTTTTGATCATGCATATTGGACAAGTACAAACCCTTATGCAAAAATACATACTGGAAACTTATGCAGAATTGTAAACATGAAGTTCAATGGTAATTTACATTGGAGCAAGAATCAATAAATGAACACGCGCACACGCACACACGCACATTCCAGCATCATGGCTCATTGCCTGCTGTGCTTTGAAGGAGCTGCATGAATGTTTACTGATGCAAATTAGGCTTCAGAGGCAGAGCCTGTAGATTTTCAGTGTGTGTTAATGGAATGTTGAGCGAGGCAGTGGCCTCTGCTGCTTCCTGCCTTTTCCTCTCGTTTCTACAGCTCTTCTCACTACTGAAAGAGCAGATAGAGAAAGAAATGTCGACACCTATCAATGCTTAGTAATTTTCTTTTTAGATCAACAAATATGAATCCATTGTTTAGCTTTAAACAGGCTTTAATCCCCCCCAGATTACATTTGAATCTTAATTTAGAATCTTAAAATATTAAATTAAGTTTCTAAGACATATATAAGGGAAAGTGATACCCTAAAAATAAAATGTTCAGTATTTTTCTTGTTTTGCTATAAAAAAAAAATCTAAACAATCTTAAATCAAGATACATTTACTTCAGATGCTAAATTACATGAGTTATGTTCTAACAAAATATATTTGAGTTTTTGCAGAAAACAGCCAGTAGAGTAAGACAAATAAACAGTTTTCCCCCTTTAAATTAAAGTCAATTTTCACATCTCAGTGGCAGATATATATTTTTTTCTTGTTTTAAACATAAACTCACTTAATTTTGATAATTAAAAAAAACAAAACAAGAAACATTGCTCCTTAAGTAGGCTATGTATCAAGTATCTTGATTTAATAATATTTTAGTTATATATTTAAATTAAGATATTTGTACTGGAAAACAACGCAAAAATACTGAAAAAAAACATATTTTCGTAGTGTATTTTAAGTGCTGTGACTGATCTTTTTTTCTTCTTGTCTTTCTTTATTTCTTTTTCAGACAAATGAGAGTTTATACGTACTATTCAATTTAGGTAGTCAATTAATGTTATCATAAAATCAGTATGCTAATACAATAATTCGAAAATTAAATGAAGTAATCAATTCAATTTAAATACATAATAATTAAAATCATTTTAATTATTAAATAATTCAATTGAAAACAATTAACAAATTACAATAGTCTTAAATATCATGTCAAGTCTACTACTGTATTATTTGTTATGATACATGCAAAAAATGCTAATAGGTGTTTATTTATTTATTTAAATGCAGTTCTCTGTTAGGGTTAGGTTTATGAATTTATGAATATGTGTTTCTAATGTACACGAGCTATACGTTTGGCAGAGAGAGTTCTCAGTGGTTGGTACAGTTACTAATACGTGACCTCACTTGACCCCATAGAGATGAACTGTAGCGATTAACAAAATGGATGGCATGATTGACACTCTATTTTATAATAAATATGAACCTATATATATGATTTATATATATATTTATATACATATATATATTTCGATTTATATACATTTATTTATATATATATTTATATGAATAAAACCGTTCACTTCAATGTGATTCAATGGTGAAATCAGTGTCCTAAGTCAATCCTCCTGTACGTAAAGAATGTTTATGGCTTGTAAAACACCCAAATTTAGCCCCTATAAATAAACTTGCAGTGATGAATGGGTCTGTGATAGCTTCAGAAGCCTCTCTGAATCAGGGCTGGATTTTCTGCGGTGGTTTTAAGTGTGTTTTTCCTGGCTCTGCACAGCAAGCTCATTATTGCTGATGCAGATGAGCTCCTATGGCTTAAACCAGCAGCGGGTGTTTTTCTTTTAGCGGCCGTGTGTTGGTTTCTCTGCGGAGAGAGGAAGCCAGACCACAGAGGCTGACTGCACGACCCCGAGCGGCAGGGGTCAAGCCCTGCGCAGAGCTCAGGAGCTTTCTGTGGGGAAGAGGAGTTGCAGAGGTACGAGCTTGTAATAGAGATGCCAAACGAGTCTATGAAATAGGGAGGAGAAATGTCATGAAGGAGAGCTCAGATGTTTCTCCTAGACAGCAACAGTCTTCCGCTTCTCAGGGGTTTCCTTTCATGTTTTTTCTTCTTCATCTGTAACGAGTATGTATTTATATTATGCTTTTATTGTGTAAGTGTATTAAATGTGTGCTTTTTAAACTGAGCTTTATGCTTTTTACCTGTTATTTTACTTTCAGGCAAATGGACTGTTGATGAAAACTTGGGTACTTTTATATTAATGTGAATAGTAATGATACATATATTAATGTACACGTGGAGAGTGGGACTGGCAGATATCTGAAGGTGTGACTGTTTACCGCCACACCTAATATGTTTTAATCTGGAACGATGTGAGTTAAGGATCTATTAGCCTTTAATTGCATTTCAAGTTAAGTCAAACTTACTGTTGGAAAAACAAACAATGATGTGACTTAATGCATCTGCCGTTTCAAATTACATGGAATCTTGCTGGCACTTTTCAATGGCGTATATGTGTAGGTGTGTAACGTGCATGCGAGAGTGTGTGTGAGGGAGAGGGCAGCTCTCTCCCTCCTGGTGGCTGTTTGTAGATGGAGCTCTCGGATCTCCTCAGGGTCTCATCACTCCTCCAGCAGTCAATGATTCAGTGGGTGGTCCATTCTCTCTCTCTCTCTCTCTCTCTCTCTCTCTCTCTCTCTCTCTCTCTCTCTCTCTCTCTCTCTCTCTCTCTCTCTCTCTCCCTCTCTCCCTCTCTCTCTCTCTCTCTCTCTCTCTCTCTCCCTCTCTCCCTCTCTCTCTCTCTCTCCCTCTCTCCCTCTCTTTCCCTCCCTCTCTCTCTCTTTTTCCTTCACAAACATGAAGCAAATGCGGGCCTCTTTTGCCTACACAGCCATTAATGTGCAAACCAAACACACTCACACATACAGTGTGTCTGGAACTGGAATGGTGAAACTCTGTGATTATCGTCTACTGACACCTGTGCGGTTTGAGAAATTTTTAAATTCCTCAGATCAGGTGGTTTGTCTTTGCTCCCACACCCTCTCTCGCTCTCTCTTTCTCTCTCTCTCACTCGCTCTCTCTGTCTATTTCCCAACCCTACAGCTGTACTGGTCTGTGTTGTGAGTTATATTTCTTCTGAAGTATGTGTGTCTGTATAATAGGTTGTGGCGTTTAAAGTGCCTGAAGCGCTTTGCCTGTTGTGTAATATGTTTCCTGTACTTCTCTTTACTCATTTTTGCACTCTGTAACACATGACACATACACATGATCCAAAATGAGCTTTTTGCCACACCTGCCAATGGCAATTGAATCGAAAACATTTACTATATGTAGCATATTTTTTTAAAACCCTGTGACAGTGGGAAAAAAATGTATTAGGAATTTTGGTCACTCTTTATACTAATTGTCTTTAACTATTATGTAGTTTCATCAATAAATAAGTTCAGTGTACTTATTGTGTTCATGTTGTATTGTGAAACACTTTTGGTGCTATTGAGGTGGGATGCAGGTACAGTTAGGGATAGGTTTGGTGGCAATTAAGTTTAAGGTTTAATAGTGTAATTATAGATGCAGTTATACAAATTAATTACAGCAGTAATTACATGCAGGTAGGCCTACTTTTTGAAAATAAGTATGTGAAAACATGTATGTACACAATAAGTGCATTGTATCAAATTATTAATTTAAATCTTAATACATGGTATTTAAACACCTAATTTTTATTTTTTATTTTTTGATAATAAGAAATGTGTCTTTAGCACCAAATCAGCATATTATGAGTTTTTTTTCTGTATTTTTGATCATATAAATGCAGTCTTGGTGAACATATTCTCTTTCAAAAACGTTTAAATGATAATGTACTGGAATTTTCTCTCTTTTTTTTTTTTTATCTCACTGCTATATTTAATTAGATTTATCCTTAATTTGCCAGTGGGGTACGAAAAATAAATCTTATTCAAAATATATTTGAAAATAAGTCTTATCTTACATAGTTTAGTAAATGTATTGCTTTAAGGATGTTAAGATGTTAACTGAAAAACTTAATATTTTCCAATACTATCCAAATTGCGAAAGACAATTTTACTCTCATTTGACATGTGTTGTGCAGACACACATGGGCAGAGACATCCTCATATCAAAAGTGATAATGAAACCTGTGATGAAATAGCTGGGTACTGTCCTTATTTTTCTTCCTCCTTCTCACTCTCTCTCGCTCTCTCTGTTTTTTTCTCTCTCCCTCCCTCATGCTGATTTATTTGGTCGACTGTTTTCTCTAGCCCACATGATCCTGGAGTTTGCATGAAGCTTCCTCAACCAGAACCGATGTCATTTAAATCCAGTTAAATGAATGACCCCATAAATTTTCTCCAATAATAAGCGGGACAGCTGAGAGGAATGCCAGGAGGTGAGATGGAGAACCAGCGTCTGGCCACTGTGTTCTGCTTAAAGAATCTGCCATCTCTCTCTCTCTTTCTCTGTCTCTCTCTCTCTGTCTGTCTCTCTCCGAGGCTGTTCCCTGAGAATAGGACCTCAGGGAGGGGGTAAGACAGCCCACCCAGGGTCTGGATTCACTGGAGGCCACTAAACCTATGCATTCATGAGAAAGAAACAGACGTTTCTCAAACATTCTCCTTCTTTTCTACATCCACATTTCATGCCTCTATTTAATGTTGCTTTTGCGACTCCGCCCCCCTTCACACTATCAGGTGTCTTTATCTTAGGCAGGCTGAAAAACCCAATAAACCACATCACCTACATTTTCAGTGGCCTTAGTGCTTGGCATTTAATTCATCTTTATAATTTAATTAAAATAATTTGTTTTGTTGTCAGAAAACAGCACGAGTGTCCTTTATACTGCAATGCTCCATCCCATGATACACATTTAAAAGTTTTGGGTTGTAAAGATCTAATGTTTTTGAAAAAAGTATCTTATGCTCACCAAGGTCTCATTTAATTGATCAAAAATATAGTAAAAACAGTAATATTCTGAGTTATTTTTACAATTTAAAATGTCTGTTTTCTATTTTGTAATGTAGGCTACTTTTTTTTCCTCTGATGGCAAAGCTGAATTTTACTACAGTCGTCAGTGTGACGTGATCCTTAATAATGAATTCTATTAAGCTCAAGAAATCATTCTATTATGCTCAACTTGAGCTTGAGCTTGAGCAGCTCAAGAAACATTAGTTGTTGTTGTTATCAAAGTTGAAAACAGTCGTGCTGCTCAATATCGTGTAAACCCATTTTTTTGTCAATATTATAGGCTACATGCCGAATAAGTAGTATTTATTTTTTCCAACAACAACAAAAAACGTAGGCTACTGACTCCAAACTATTGAACGGTAATGTAAATAGCCAGCTAGGTAAATAGCCATAGTTACTAGTATTAGGCTACCTAGATTGTAGAGACTCAACAGAATAAAAATGGCCACTTTTTCATTTCCAAGGCAACAATGGCTTCTATGCTTCTTTAGGTTCATGGACAGTGACGTTCTTCAGTTGAAATTAGACGAATTCAGAAACCCTTTGTTATTAGCGACACCGGTGGCCGTTAAGTGAACTGCAAGCCAGCAACTTATTGCTCGTGCTCGCACTCTCGTGCTCACGTCACGTAACGTACCAGGCAGCGCGTGATTCATTTCATTGCTGCTCACGGCTAACGTTACTCACAGCTAACGTTACTCACAGTGAAGTTCTTTTTCGCTCTTTGCTCATAAATAACAAGTTGTAAATTGCAGCAATGTACTTTTAACGAACATCCCGACGGCACTCACGATGTTGAGAACGACGTTTAGTGTAGCTTAATGTGCTGTGCGCTTTCCACACAACAAAAATGACAGCGGCGAGAAAGCAATGGTCAAGAAAACATCTGATCATAGCGATGTGGATATGTTTGCACCACAAGCTCTGCACTTCACAGGCATCATGTCGACAGATGAGGTAATTAAACACTGTTATTATATTTTGATTACAAAGTAGGCTATATCTGACACTATAGAATAGCCTACTAGTCCTGAATATTGTGTTAAGAGCGGGAACTCGGGAGCGCGCGTAACCTTAGATTTCCCTGGCAAAAAGTCTACAGGCTTTTCATAGACAGTTTTGGTAAGCTGTTCACACATTGGCAATAAAAATGTGATTCATATTTTTTGTACAACACAATTCTTATAGGCCCCTTTAAACTTTTTTTTTTAATCTGAGAAATTTGGCTGAAATAACACTGACTACAGATACATAGGCTACTACACCTTTGCATAACAACTTAAGGCTAATTAAAAATAAAAATAAAAATCTAAATTTTTCCCCCCTTGTTTGTACTGTTTCCTCGTGTGCTTTATTTGTTCATCAAGATTTTACAAGAGCAAATAGAGCTGAATTAATATAGCAAGTATTTTGCTGTTGACAACAATACACAGATTAATTTGGGGTTGTAAGCATTGCAGTAGAAACTCATAGGATGTGAACTTGTCTGTTGACGTCTCATAATTACATAATTACTGTGATTCTGACACAAAGTAAATGCAGCACTTAATGGCTTTTTACCTCACAAATCCTACTCCTGTTGTAATGTGGTCTGAGGGCACTGACATGTCGGGTACAAATCTGAGCTAGGATGAATCTCTCTCTTGTGAAGAGACGAAGGGCTTTGTCAGGTCAAGTGTTTGTGAATATGTGTGTTGGACTGATGTGAAATTTACTAAGGCTTCCACAACTCTGTAGCCACTGCTGCACTGTGGGAAACAGGAAATCTCAATATTATTCCTGCTCACAGCTCAGAGATGCTCTAAAGTGAGAGAGGTTGAGAGAGATGGAGTGTGCAAGCAAGACGGGACCCAAAGTAAAGGGTAGACTTCAAGACGGCCTTAAAGTAAGGGTGATGTACTGCATTACAGGCTCTTTAGCAGAAATAGGGCTTACTAGTCTACTGTTTTTTTCTAATGAAAGTAGCATGCTGTTTGTTTACTGTGGAAAGTATGCAAAGTGAATATTCAGCATAAGGTAACTACAAAATGTGCAAAGCAAAACACTGCATGGAATGCTATCTCACAATTCAGTCACATTTTTTAAAATGAATTTATTCATCCAAATATTTTGCTTATTTGATTGGACTGCTAAACATTAAGACATATTTGCTATGTCTTAATGTCCCCCCCCCCCCCCCCCCCCTCAGCCAAATATTTTGCTTATTTGATTGGACTGCTAAACATTAAGACATATTTGCATATGTCTTAATGTCCCCCCCCCCCCCCCCCCCCAAAATATTATGATATTTGTGATGTCAAAAAAGTAATGTTTTTAGGCTGGTCTGCCTCAGTGCTCTTAACAGCACTCCTCAAAATAATTGAGGTACCAAAATAATAGATTTTTTTCCATTTGTAATTTAAAATAATATAGGCTATAATTTACGTATATTAATTAATAAAATTCATACTAAAATTAAACTAAATGTGACTAGACCAAAAACATTAACAGGCCAGTTTTCAACATTAACAACCCCCCACCCGATTACAAATTACATTTTCAGAATAACCATTTGAATGAAATGTTTATTTAAAAAATAAATTTCACAATGTGTTATTATTGACAAGAAAATTACAAAAAAAATCTGCCCTTTTGTACAATGGAGTTCAAAAGTTTTAGTTTTTTTGATATAATGATACAAATGAATGATATATTCAATTAAATTTGGACTCAAACTTTTGGACTCACTGTAGGATTCTAGATGTCACTTGCTGAATTAAACATGCAACATGATACGTTTTTTTTTTGAGGAGTGTAGCATACTACTGTTTGAAACATGAATTGTTGCATACTGTTTCCACATAGCATACTATTTATAAAAATATTATCGCAGTATGCAATATATAATGTGCAATACGTTATAAGCAGTACGCAAGTATTCTGTTCAAACATAGCCGTTTTCTGCTGCATTAATAGAGACACAAATATACAGACCCTGCCATCCAACACTGTGTGAAATGAGGAGGCCATTGAACCCTCGTACCCCAAACTCAGAGCGAGAGGAGGGAGTAAAGATGGTGCCGTGCTTCCCGGGGAGTGTGCTGACTGAGGTACTGTGTGATTTCAGTGACCCAAATCCCATAACTGCCTTTCCAGGTCTACTTAAAGAGAAAAATGGGTGAGATACTTTTAAATGGGGTGGTTAGGTTTAAAATGAGCCGCTCTTCTTCTTTCGTATGGCTGTAGCTAATATGTTGGTGGACTTTTTGTCCCCCCCCCCGCTACTGACAAGCCGTAAGTTGATGGATATTACCCAGTTTATATGGCCTACAAATGTAAACCAGTAACTCAATATTTAACAGCAGAATCATCATCATTAAACATCAGAATGCATTATGTAACTACAATTCCCTCCTCAGTGTAAAATATCCTCTCGTCTATGTGTGTGTATTTGAATGCGTGTGGCTTGTAATCAGCGGAGCACATACATATATCATTTTCATTCTGCTTACCTGTCGTCTCAGTCATGTGTAAGTCGAAAGTAAACAACATTTATCATTGCATGCAAATGACCGATTTTGTATCTTAGTATCAACAAAGAAGGCCATTCAACCAGTCTGGTTTCTGGCCTCAGATGAACTGATACAGGAAATTACAGACTTGTTCTTTTCCCATGTTTTTCTCGTTAAGCAAACTATAAGCATAAACACTTCTATCTACTCATTTACCTATACAGTATGTATGGGTTTTTATGTACAGTACGTGTGCATGCATGTTGAGAGCATGTGTTTAGACAGTTTGCATGGTTAAACCCTCTCAGAAATGTTCTGTTTTTTTTTTTTTTTAAGTTAAAGGGATATTTCACCCAAAATTTGTAATTTTGTCATAATTTACTCACACTCATGTCGTTCCAAACCCGTAAGACTTTCGTTCATCTTCAGAACACAAATGAAGATCTTTTTGATGAAATTGTGAGCTTTCTGTCCCTCCATTGACAGCTACTCAACTACCACTTTGACGCTTCAAAAAGTTCATAAAGAGATGGTAAACCAATCCATTTGAATTGAGCGGTTTAGTCCAATTTGTCTGAAGAGACTCGATTGCTTTATATGATGAACAGATTAAATTTATTCACATTTAAACAATGATCAGCGAACATAAACAGAAGCTCAACTGAACCTGCTTGACGCACGAGAGCAAACCTCATTGGTTCTTGCTGAAGCTCATACGTGCTGCGCAACACGAGAATGAACCTCATTGCTTGAGCTTCCGTTTACCACAAATCATGTGTGAGTTGATGAATATTTGTAAAAGACTAAATTAAATCTGTTCATCATATAAAGTGATTGTGTCTCTTCGGAAAATTTGGATTCGTTTTCCGATCTCTTTATGAACTTTTTGAATATTGAAAGTGGTAGTTGCTTAGCTGTCAACAAAGGGTCAGAAAGCTCTCAGATTTCATCAAAAATATCTTGTGTTCCGAAGATTAACAAAATTCGTACAGGTTTGGAACAACATGAGGGTGACAGGGTTCCCGCGGGGTCTTAAAAAGTCTTAAAAAGTCTAAAATTCTGAACTTTAAATTTAAGGCCTTAAAACGTCTTAAAAACGGACAGATTTTCATCCGCGGTCTTAAATTTCATTTAGTCAGGTCTTAAAAAGGATTTACCCTCGTTTATTTCCATAAACGCTGGCCGCAGAAAGTTATTACAAAGTAGTAAAAAAGTATCGAGTCGTAGCCTACAAAGCGGAGCTCTAGTGCTGGGGTCTCCAACACGTCGCTCGCGGCCTGATTGGAGGTCGCAGCGCCAAGAGGCCGTTCACATATCGCGTCTTTTGCGCGCTCAAGTTCGTTCAGATGTAGGCGCGCGGTAAGCGTGCTCATAATTGAAGCGACGCGCTCGTTTTTTCCAGGCGCTGTCTGAAAGCTCAGTCAACAGGAAGGATGGGGGTGCACCCAAACACTACGGGTGTTTTTCTCTTCTCCGTAAATAAATCTTGTGGCAGAGCTACAGCAAGCGTTTTTCGGTGGTGGAAAATCCATTAGCTACTACAACTTCTTTGTCATTGTGGAGACTCAGGGCATGGTTGCATAGCAACGACAGACGCCAGACGGGAAAATAAGACCGAATTTTACTATTAATAATAAAAGATAAGCTAAAGTGCATTGTAAATGTCAGTAATTTATCTTTTTTGACTCATTCTTTTTATAAAAAATTATTTAAGTCTGAAATATGTGAGGTTTATCTTTTTCTAAAACCTTTTTTGTTAAACCTTTATTTTAACTTGTACATGTTAGTATATAACATGCAAGACACTTTAAAAATGTTCATTTTTAATGGTATTATTTTAATGTTTATGTAAACAAAAAGTGCATATTGATGCTAAATTTATTTGTCATTTGCTGGTTTTTGACATAAAACTTGGTGAATTGATTTCATTGTACAGTATTAATACTTTTTGAACATCATTCTGTGATAACCGTGATCATTTTTGTCACTATAATAATGAAATTAAATGTTCATGCCATTTCATCTCTAGTTATGATCAACTAAAATCAACTAATTATGTGTTTTTTACAGTATAATATGCAATTTTCTATAAAAAAAATTATATCTGATTCTGTTATTTTCTCTGACACGCGTTGTTGGGTGTGGAAGGTTACTAATGTGATTTATCTGCAAATTAAATAAATGCTTTTTCAATTACTGAATTCATTGAAATAAAATGAATTCTTTGATTTGAATAGGTCTTAAATTTCAATCTTTATTGTCTTAAAATGTCTTAAAAAGGTCTTAAATTTGACTTGCTGAAACCTGCAAGAACCCTGGGGTGATTAATTAATGACAGAATTAAAATTTGTGGGTGAATCCCTAATAGAGGTGGGAGATATCGTTTAGACGATAATATCCAAATTGTTGTCTGGACGATATGCAAAATTGGGATATCGAATATTTCATCATTTGTACAATCCGACCCCCCAAACATGAAAAGAGCTGAAAGAAGTTAAAGAGAAAACAAATAACGCACACTATAACCTTCTAAACAATTATATGTAGCGATTTTTAATACTGTATGGCAGTACTATTCCCGGAAGCAACCTCCGAGTGGCCCAGCCCATGGTCCCGCGTCGTCAAAAACGCACATTCATACGTAAATTCGAAATAGTGCGCGCAGAACCACATGCGCAAAAACGTTTTTAAAATGATATATGAATTATTTTTATTTTATCATATGTCATTTTACAAAAGGACATTTTACAAACCTACGTTTTGCGCATGTACTCCTGCACGCACTTTTTCAGTCACAACACAGCAATCAGAGGAGGACGCGCTGAAAACTGTAATGCTGTTCTCTTCCTTCATAACTCGTACTGAGGAGGTTTGAGTTGCAGAGGAATTTGTGACTGTTTCACCTGTTCAACCACATCAAAGTTTCGTAATTAGTAAGTCCGTGCTTTTTCTCTTTTTGTTCTTATGTGCTGAAGGGCCGCTGTGCCTTGGTGAAACGGTGTTTGTACGTGAAGAGCTCTTTTCTAAAACGCCATAAACCTAAAAAGCTGCCTCAAAGAACCAGCAAAAGTAATGATTATGAATATGTAAAATATTGCAATAAGACATTTGAATTGTTTATTAATTTCTGTGTCGGCTGCAAAGATGAAGTTGACGATAGTCTATTGACTCGCACCGGTGAACGCACCGGAGAAATGCACATTTTTTAGGCTACATAGTTTTATTTTGTTTTGGATGGTTTTGTTTCGAACCAGCTTTCTGTAAATATATTTCATATTTTTTAGGCCTGTGAGGCGAGTAGGCTACGGTTCGGTTCATGATGATATAATCTCCAGTTCAAGGCAAGCACCTTATGCTGTGATTGCTAGCCTATATTTACTTTTTATGTATTAAATCCAGGAAATTGGTTAATGAAAAATGTATTAAAATTAAGATACAATTAATACAAAACGAAATTCGTTTTAAAGAAAGGCTTTGTGCTTTCTGTTTTGAGGTCTGAGTTTGAAAGTCTTTTAGTGCCGCTTTCAGAGCGCTCGCGTCCATAATGGAGAACTGTCACGTAATATTGTTTTTTTCCTCATAAATGCAAACACGAAAAATAAAAGACAAAAGACTTTTTTTAAAAGACCAACCATAAATTTTTTGGGGAAAAAAATATGGATTTATAGTGTTTTGGGGAAAAAATGGATGGATTTATAGCGTTTTGAAAATATTTTTTTTACTTTGAATTTATCATCAACAATATTGTTGTTTGATTTAATAATCACTGTTGCAAGAGGTGCCTAGTTCCGTTTTTTTTTTTTTTTTTTTTTTTTTTTGTAAGTGGAAAAAGTAGGGGCTACCTCAGATTCTGTTTAGTTAGCTCCTTTATTGTTTTTTTTTCTATAGCCTACAATAATAGGTCAAATGCAGCAAGTCAAAAGACCAACTGGACCTTCTTTGCCAGTTTGCACACATTTCTTTGAAGGATGGCAAAAATATCGTCTGAATATCGATATCGAGATATTGGAAAAAAATATCGAGATATTCATTTTTGTCAATATCTCCCACCCCTAATCCCTAACCTAACACCTTTTAAAGTCATGATCTGACTGCTTGCTTCATGCCCATTTTTTTAACCTCCACTAGGTAATTATTCAGCTAGATGTTCAGGCGACCCACCTCCTTCTCTATTTTGAAAATCGCTAATGTAGAGCTTTAGCTGTTTGTTCTGAGTTGATGATGAGTATCGTTTAATGCTAAAGCCAAATGGCGGTAACTTGGATTTTGAGGTTTACCTGTAACTCTGAGGGAGGTGTAGTCTACACTATTATATTGTAGTAATTTTGTGGTAAAACACCTTTGGCTATATCCGCTTCTTGTGTGGTTAAGGTTATGAAGTCTAACGTGAAGTGTCAGTACGGAAGGAGCTGATTTATGTGCAACTAATAAGCAGTGTGTTTATTTTCAAAGAAAGGTACAGACCGTCTCAAAATGAAAGAGACAAACAGAGAGAGAGAGAGAGAGAGAGACGAAGCGAAAATTGAGACTCATAAATAACTGACTCATGCTGTTTTGGATGCACACCAGCGGTAATTAGCTTTCAAGAATTTAAATTCAAGATGCTAACGCATTTGGTTTCTGTAACCAGATTCTGCCTCTGTTAAACTACTTCACCAGTCATTTCAAAACCAAAATAGCTAATGAGCACAGTCAGACTCAAGAGTCTTAAAGGGTAACTCTCGCCAAAATGCAACCTAGGGTCTTTTTGTTAATCTACCCGAGGCAAACTTTTGTTTAAAAGCATAATTAGAATGGAAATGCCACTTTTAAGTTTGACCGTATTTTCGTTTTCGGTCAAATTGCCTTTTGAAGTGCTTGGGGCACTTCTATGATAAACACTAAGAAGGCTCGACACAACATGAAACTGTGCTCGAAGTATCACCAGGGGCTCTACACATGAGCTTGAGCATTGACAACATTGTTTGTGTACACAAAGTTTACTAAAAAGAAATTTTGAACAACTCACTGTAGCTGTGTCCACCAACATTTTGACAGTCAAAAATAGTCCATCTCCGAATGCAATGTAACAGGGAGGAGAGTAAAGATGGAAAGCTCCTAAAGCTTAGTTTCATATAAATTCACGGATTATTTGTTGTTTTGTCGTTAGTGAAAATCAATATTGACCATGTATTTGAAAAAGGATGCTAATATAAGAAGCAATACTAAAATTCAGAGTCAATTATCAGTACTAAATTGAATTCTTTTTTGCTGCTTATTGTGCTTAAACATTCAAATACACACAAAATAATGTCAATATGCCGGTCTTGGCGAGTATTCACGTAAACACAGTCAGTTAGCCTATGTTTTAAGTGAATGTAAATTTTTTTAACGAAAATGCATGTGTAACTGTATAATGGATCTGTGTGTCAGGTCTTAAAGTGACAGCAGCCTAATATACCTGATATAAAGATTTAATATATCTTTGTGTCTCTGTGTATATGTAATTTATTTTAACTTGCATTTGCAGAATGAATTGCATTTGGGGACTGCAAACTTGTGTAGCTAGAAACATTCTTATTTAGAGTATGTTTCAAGCCCCCTGGGTAACAGTTCTTCATTCTGGACAGGTACTTAAATAAATAGTTTTCTCCGGCTAAAGTTTTCTTTGCGTATAACTTCTAAATTGCTTTAAGAGACCCTTAAAAAGCAATAGACAATTATAGAGGCTCTTTGTAGGTTACTGGGTGAGGACTAATCACACTCACTGCAAACACAGTAGATCCAGGTTGGTTGAGCGTACAGGTGTCGGTCCAGACATGTTCCTCCAGCTGCCTGAAGTGCATCAAAGTGCCGTGTACTAGTCTGAGACAAGCTAACAATACACGCAGACCTGTGCAGGTAGACAAGGCCCTTTTTTGAGAGGGGGGTGAATGAAGGATTTGGTAAAATCACTCAGTTTGAGAAAGACATGGGGAATGAGGAACCACACAAACTGCAGGTGTGCAGCGTCTTTCCAGACAGCTGTCTGCACACAAACACGCACATGCACATACTCATTCACTGATACATTTTTTTTAGACGTTTACTTACTGGTGGCAGCTGCCTGACTTTCTCAGGCGTTCGTAGAAGTGGGATTACAGGGCTTTTATGAAAGCAGATCCTGTGTTTATGTGTGTGCATGTGTGTGTTTGTGCTCAACCACCAATGACGGCGCAGTGCAACTCCATCACCTCCATAAACACATTCTCCAGCCTTTACATGCACAGCAGCAGGGATTACAGAGGCTCACTTTCACTCGCTCTACATATACACATTTGCTGAAACACATAAAAGTATGTTGATGTTATAATCTTAGTTATTTCGAATTTTAAACACTCATGTCTTTCCAAAGCTGTATGACTTATTCAATCTTGCAATACAACATGAGAAATGTTGAAGAATCTATTGATTCTTTTTTTTTTCTATGACAATTTACAGTGAATGGGGACTGGAGCTGTCAAGATTAAAAAAGGTTTCAAAAACATCATAAAAGTGGTCCATACTTCTGAAGCTGTATGATAACTTGACTTAACGTGAGACGGAAAAATGGAAATTTAAGTTGTCACTCACTGTTAATTGTCCCCTCCTGTGAGCAGTTAATGGAGTTTAGTCTGATTCATGAATGAATCATTCAAACTGGTTTTTGAACTGGATTTTAGCAGATTGTTTGAAAATGCTAACACTTTATTTTGATGCTCCCTCAACAGACTGGACTATACTGTATGTAACTTTTTTCTGTACAACTTATTCTACTAACCCTAACCTCTAACCCTACCAGTCTACTAATACTCTAATGAGAGTTAGTTGACATGTAGTTGCAAATTAATGAGCTAGTTGCCTTGTAATGCAAAGTTACTTAGTAGAATGTCTAAAGTGGACTATTAAAATAAAGTGACTCAGAAGAACTGAATGTGCCAAGCAGTGTTATTTTTGTATTATTCATATACTATTATAGTTTTATTAATATTTGCAATACATTTTTAGTAATTATGTAATGTGATTCTGTCATTTTTATTAGTTTTTTTTTATATATTTATTTTTAGCTTTAATTCTTAGCTTTAGTTTTAGTAATTACAGCATTTTAACTTATTTTATTTCAGTTAATTCTCAAGGCAACATTTCTAATTTTCATTTACGTTTTTGATTTAAGTTTTTCATACAGTGTTTATATTTTATTCTATTTCAGCTTTTTTTGAATTAGGATATTCTTCAAAATTAAAAAAATAAAATAAAATCACAGAACAAACTGAGTGTGAGTAAATAATGACAGAAAAGTCATTATTGGATGAACTTTTACTTATGATATTCAACATTATGAAATGACTGCTTGGCTAATGACAGTTTATACTGAGGTTTCCTGGATGAAGCTTGTGGATTGATGATGCTTTTGTCCGTTGAGGGCTCCACAGGAAAACGCCGTAATTAGGAGTTATAGATGTGGATCCATCTATTTACTTTCCCTGAGTGATCATTAGTCCGACTGTGGCTGTTTCATTAGTCACTGATGAAGCATTTGGCATCAAACCCACCTTCAGTCTGTTGGGCCTATCCCACGATCCCTCTGTTCTGGGGACATCATGAGGACACTGAACACTTAATGGCATGGGCTCTCAGAAATGAATTACAAAATTACATTAGATTTGCATGTTTTCTGAAGAAATGGCATGTGAGTTGCTGCCACAATTTTGAGTGTTATGACCGGTTGCCAGGGCGTTGCTATGTGATTGCTAAGGGCGTTTTGAGTAATTCTTAAAATGTTGCAATGCAGCGTGTTCGAGGTAGTACAGGTTGTTCTAGGTAGTTGCAAGGATGTTTTATAGGTCAGCCCAAGTGAAAAGTTTCCATTTAGGCAGTAAGATAAAAAAAAAAAATGGTTTTGAAACTTGTCTCTTATTCTCACCAAGGCTGCATTTATTTGATCAAAAATGCTGTAAAATATTATAGCTATTTAAAATAACTTTTTTCAGCAGCCATTATACATCCTTCAGAAATCATTCTAATATACTTAATTGACACTCAAGATTTCATATCATCGTTGAAACCAGTTTTGCTGCTTAACATTTGAATGCATGCTTGCTGAATAAAAGTATTTAAAAAACAAACAAAACAACTTTTTTGTGCTTGTTTTATCAAACGGCAGGTGAAAACCATATGTCAGACCACTTAGAAAAAAAAGTTATAACACCTCTCCTCAAAACCGTTTGGTGGTTTAATAATTACATTTTGTTTGTTTAAAGTGTACTGGATCAGACCGTGAGAGATTTGTGCTGTCGTAAAATTAGTTTTACATATGCTATGGTATAGAACAAGAAAAAAATAAAAAAATGTTTAGTTGGTGTTTAGTGAGACCAACTACTACTTAGATGGTAAGTTGTATGGTACAAGCTATAAGTTAATGTGTATTTATGTGTGTGTGTGTGTGTGTGTGTGTGTGAAATTCAGAGGGGTCCAGCAGCTGTGATTTATGAGGCTGGGATTCTCTCTGACTGCAGTGTTTAGTGTATGGCTTGCCCTTGTCAGCTCACACTACACAATGCCATAAATTATTGATCATTTAAAACAACAAAGCAAAAACGTGCATGTGCGCATTGGAGAGCGTGTGCATGTGGCTTTTTGTTATGATGTGTATATATATTTGTGTGTGTGTGTGGAGAGAGAAAGAGGGAAAATGGAGAGCAAACAATTGATTTACGACAGGGCCATAGAACTTAATTTCACCGTTTAGCGAGCAGCTAGCTAATACCCTATGAATCTTCCATGTTTTTACAGCAGAACGATTGACTCTAAATCAAACGCTTCACTTCCCTCTTGAATGCGAAGAAAAGACAAAAGTGAAGTGTGCAGGCGGCATATGGCACAGCAAACTGAAACCTTTATTTTAAAGTTTTGTGAAACTCTGTTTTAAAGCTTGATTGGGCTATTTGTTGTAGAAAAAGTTTACATTACATCAAATAATGTCTATTTATAGCCAAATTAATATTAAACGGCAAGCTTTTACAATAGAGAATCACTTTGGTGGTGAGAGTCCAACTAAAAGGATGCTGAGCCTGCTCAGTTTGAACATTGATAATGCACTTGAATATTTTGTTTTTGGTCAAAACATTTTGGAGACTTTTGAAGAATTTTTTTTTTTGTTATTCAAAATTATTAGATGTTTTAGCTCTATCATACTGATTGTAGCCTAAGTATTTTTGTAAAAGTTTCAAGAATGTTTTGTGTCACCATTACAGTGATTAGTGTTCACTTCGGTGAAGTTTCTTCCAATTTAGGAAGTATAAACAACTTTTTTTGGTATATAGAAATAACTCTATATAACCTTTTTAGTTTGCTCAACAAACTGATACAATGCGATTGCATATGATGCAATTTTTTCACTGAGAAATCTAGAAATGGCAAGTAACACATTGAATTAAACATGAAACTCTGAAGTAGAAAGACTGAAATAATATTTTCTTGTAAAATGTAATCAATAATCTTGGTGCATTTAAAACTTTGAAAAATATTTTTTAACAGTCAAGTAGGGGTGGGAGATATTGACAAAAATGAATATCTCGATATTTTTTTCCAATATCTCGATATCGATATTCAGACGATATTTTTGCCATCCTTCAAAGAAATGTGTGCAAACTGGCAAAGAAGGTCCAGTTGGTCTTTTGACTTGCTGCATTTGACCTATTATTGTAGGCTATAGAAAAAAAAAACAATAAAGGAGCTAACTAAACAGAATCTGAGGTAGCCCCTACTTTTTCCACTTAAAAAAAAAAAAAAAAAAAAAAAAAACGGAACTAGGCACCTCTTGCAACAGTGATTATTAAATCAAACAACAATATTGTTGATGATAAATTCAAAGTAAAAAAAATATTTTCAAAACGCTATAAATCCATCCATTTTTTCCCCAAAACACTATAAATCCATCTTTTTTTCCCCCAAAAATTTATGGTTGGTCTTTTAAAAAAAGTCTTTTGTCTTTTATTTTTCGTGTTTGCATTTAAGAGGAAAAAAACAATATTACGTGACAGTTCTCCATTATGGACGCGAGCGCTCTGAAAGCGGCACTAAAAGACTTTCAAACTCAGACCTCAAAACAGAAAGCACAAAGCCTTTCTTTAAAACGAATTTCGTTTTGTATTAATTGTATCTTAATTTTAATACATTTTTAATTAACCAATTTCCTGGATTTAATACATAAAAAGTAAATATAGGCTAGCAATCACAACATAAGGTGCTTGCCTTGAACTGGAGATTATATCATCATGAACCGAACCGTAGCCTACTCGCCTCACAGGCCTAAAAAATATGAAATATATTTACAGAAAGCTGGTTCGAAACAAAACCATCCAAAACAAAATAAAACTATGTAGCCTAAAAAATGTGCATTTCTCCGGTGCGTTCACTAGCCTACTGCGAAGATCGTGAGTCAATAGCCTATCGTCAACTTCATCTTTGCAGCCGACACAGAAATTAATAAACAATTCAAATGTCTTATTGCAATATTTTACATATTCATCACTTTTGCTGGTTCTTTGAGGCAGCTTTTTAGGTTTATGGCGTTTTAGAAAAGAGCTCTTCACGTAGCTACAAACACCGTTTCACCAAGGCACAGCGGCCCTTCAGCACATAAGAACAAAAAGAGAAAAAGCACGGACTTACTAATTACGAAACTTTGATGTGGTTGAACAGGTGAAACAGTCACAAATTCCTCTGCAACTCAAACCTCTTCAGTACGAGTTATGAAGGAAGAGAACAGCATTACAGTTTTCAGCGCGTCCTCCTCTGATTGCTGTGTTGTGACTGAAAAAGTGCGTGCAGGAGCACATGCGCAAAACGTAGGTTTGTAAAATGTCCTTTTGTAAAATGACATATGATAAAATAAAAATAATTCATATATCATTTTAAAAACGTTTTTGCGCATGTGGTTCTGCGCGCACTATTTCGAATTTACGTATGAATGTGCGTTTTTGACGACGCGGGACCATGGGCTGGGCCACTCGGAGGTTACTTCCGGGAATAGTACTGCCATACAGTATTAAAAATCGCTACATATAATTGTTTAGAAGGTTATAGTGTGCGTTATTTGTTTTCTCTTTAACTTCTTTCAGCTCTTTTCATGTTTGGGGGGTCGGATTGTACAAATGATGAAATATTCAATATCCCAATTTTGCATATCGTCCAGACAACAATTTGGATATTATCGTCTAAACGATATATCTCCCACCTCTACAGTCAAGTCGCTGTTATGTTTGTAGCGCTTTATACAATACAGATTGTTTCAAAGCAGCTTTACAGAAGCTATTTTCACTTTTATGAAATTTTTATCTTCAGTTTAACTTAAAATGTAAGCTTATTGCACTTGTATACACAAATAAAAAGTCATTATTTTTGAGTTTTTAGAGCTTATTATGTTTAATGAAAGTACAGACCAACTTAATTTAACTTAAAAGTTATGGAAGAAAATGTCATCCTTTTCTTATGAATGGGAAAGAAAGATCCTGTTTGGACTTGCACGGCCCAATAAAAGACTGAGACAATTAAAATCTTGTTTCCTGGAGACAGCCCACAGATATGCTGTGAGCTCCTCAGGTGTTTACTTGCGGCGTGAGTGCATGTGCGTTTCCTCCACACACCCTGGAATGTGTGTGTGTGTGTCACATGTAGGAGAGTTCTGTCTACATGAAGTTCATTGTAAACTGATACTATATTGGCAGCTCCTCTCTGGTAGGTGGTCCCATTTTTGCGGTAGGCCACATACAGTATGTGTGTGTGTGTATGTTTCTATATGTTTATCAGTTCCGGGCCGGCACTTGTGGTACCCTTTAGAGGCAGGGTTAAATTCTGAGCAAATGTGTGTAGGTTACAGTGTGTCTCTCCGAAAGTCTTCCCCAGGGATGGAGGCTGGTCTGGCTGCCTCTCAAAGACGGCCTTTTTTCATCCTGGGGGAGCTTCCCCTCCCTCCTGTTCTGAAATTTATGCAAAGACAATACTCTCTAATTGCAGTATCACATTACCAGCACATTCTTCCAAAGCCCATTACAATTTGCTGATGTAAAACGCTAGC
The DNA here is from genome assembly GCF_963993115.1 of Abramis brama. Lineage (NCBI taxonomy): Eukaryota > Metazoa > Chordata > Actinopteri > Cypriniformes > Leuciscidae > Abramis > Abramis brama. Next base: position 9,166,670 of record NC_139967.1, on the reverse strand, counting down.
ATTTCTCACAGACAGAGAGACAGAATGAATGAGGGAATGAAAGAAACATAAATAGAAAGAGATTATCATTATATGTGAGTGCCTCTGTGTCTCTTTCATCCATTAACACTGGGGATTTTCCTTTGGTATTAAAATTTGGCATGCAACTTGTCCGGCACCATTTGTTGAACCGACTTTTTGTTGAACTTGAACCACCAACTTAACCCAGAACAACCTAGCGATCACATATGCTCTAAGAAACGACTCAGATCACCTTAGCAATGGAAAAATATACAGTAAACATATAAATTAGGGCTGTCAAATCGATTAATAAAAGTTTGTGGTTATATAATATGTGTGACTGTGTATGTGTGTGTGTGTGTGTGTGTGTGTTGTGTGTGTGTGTGTGTATATATATATATATGACAGACAGACAGATATACATAGGCCTACATATAGCCTATATATACAATATTATATTATTGTATATAATAATATATATACACTCAAATATTATATTAAAACAAACTATATATATATATATATATATATATATATATATGAAAAAAAAATTAAACTATAACATTTTTATTCTAAAATATTTTAGTTACATTATTGCGGTGTAAAGCTTCTCTCTTCTCTTCTTTTTTTTTACTATGACAGTATAGCTTCTTGCATATGAATCTGAGAGAGAGAAATGGTGAGAAGAAGATGGAAATAGAAGAGAAAGAGCCAAAACTCTGAAATCCATAAACATATTTTACAGTTCCATTTCAGTTCAAGTAGGTGTATTACAAAAATGAGATGATTCACTGTTTTCCAGAGCGACACACTGCTCAGTCTCCTGGTAAAACACAAACATGGCTATACTTCTTTTATGATACAAAAATACTGGCTTTAGACTGTCTGTCCCGCACTGTTTGGACATGTTAAAGGTCGTCTGTGGACAAAGAGACGGCTTATCCTCAAAAACCAGTTGGCTGTTCGCCCCATGGATGGAAGTGTAAAACAAGCCAACACCCCCATCCGTCTTTGAAGAAATGGTACAGCTAAATCTCACGGCACACAAACCTCACCGCAAAACCACACGCCCTGGCAGAGACTCGTACAGCTGGGCACCTCTCTATAGTATCACACATTTCCTCTCTCTCTCCCACTCTCTCCTCTTAAGTGGTTTCCATTATCAAGATTGTTCATTTCAGATGCGATGCATGGTCGAATCTTTTCTCTGCCCGGGGGTTTTACGTGTCTTTGTGCTCTCAAAGCTGTCTAAACAGACAACACCTGAGAAGCAAGGAGGATTATGGGCCTTTGAGGGTGGCGGGTGCACATGTGCGCTGCAGTGTCTGAGTCAGATCTAATATCGGTCAGGCCCGTTCACCTAAGCCTGCTTTATTGGGTCTTCTTTCTATTCCTTTAATGTGAGCATTAAGCACTGCCTCGTGCATTGTGCGTGTCACGATGGGCCGACGGGTGCGGGTAGGAGATGATATGAGGATCAGTGTAAGATTAAGACGAAAGCAAACCCCTGTAATTAAAAGGTTGCAAATTGAATTTGAACTTTGATGTGTTTGAGTGCTGGTGTCCACATGGTAGTAGTTTGGAGGAAGTCAGAATATGAGAGATTAACCTTATTATGTTTGTCTCAAAGCTTTTCATACCAGTGTCTGGCTAGATGGGAACATCCTTGATGAAGAGTCTGAGTATGTTGATTACAAAAGGAATGCACACAACCCTTAGGGATACACTAAGATTCTGTAAAATTTACGGGCGGAAAGATGGCACCTGTAGTTGCCAGAACTTTACCGAAAAAATTACAGTAGCAATATTTTAAGTTTAAAGGTCCCATGACATGGATTATTTTATTATTTTATAATGTTTCCTGGGGTGCTCCTATAATGTTAGTATGTTTTTAAGATAAAAATTTTTAAAAGGCATTTTTCTGATTTGAACACTCTGTTTGAAGGGGCGTGTCTGCTGTGAGACTTCAGTGTAAACGCCCACTGCTGTGATTGGCTGACATGCTTGCATATGAAATAGCTAGCATTACATGTGGAACTCTCTCAAATACTTTTACTATTACAGCTATTATACGTTTGTACTATTACAGCTATCGAGATTAACGAATCGTGAGAAGTTTAAGTATTTAGATCTATTCCCATCACATAAAAGGTTGCAGTGAGGAGCAATGAAGATCTTATTGCAACGCAGTTTCTGCATTCTCACTAATGATTTCACCAATGCAAACATGAGGTAAGTACAGTAAGAGCTTCGTTGTGCAGTGTAACAGCGTCATTGATTTCATAACGAGTTTAGGCAAGTGTCCAGATAAACTCGCGCTGTGTGATTGACAGCTTGGGCGATTGGAAAGGGTTTGTTCTTTGATCGCTTTCTGTATATATTTTAATCACAGTTTAAATAAGTTTATTTTCATCCTACCAAGAGAAACGATGTGAAGTTGATATTTTAGTCACTGGCTTGATTTACTGATGCATAAACAGTATTGAACGACTTTGAGAGAAAGATTATCTGTCTGAACTTGAACAGTTACACATCAGAAATTCACATAACCCACTGGTTTTTCAGAGGCTCGGATGAAGGAACAAAAAAAATACTTTTGTGTTCATTTGTACATCCAAACACTGAGCAACTGCCATGCTTCGCTCGTTTGCAAGCCATGATGTCTCTCGAGGAAAAAACAATATCGCGCTCGTGCAGCTCATTTTCTCATGGGCGGGCTAAATTCTCTTTGCGGGCAAAGAAGAGAAAGGGGAGGTGACCTTTCCCCTCATGACGACATAAAGGGAAGATTCTAGATTCGCCCGTCTGAGCTTTCATTTTCTCAAAAATACCCAGGGCTTGGTTTACATCTATCAAAATGTCTAGCCACTGGGGCACCATAGGCAGGCTAGGGGAACTCATGTTAAAAAAACTCATAAAGGGAAATTTTCATGTCACGGGACCTTTAACAGATTGAACTTTAAATTTACAGTACTAAAACGTATATTCAGTAACTGAAATAATGCTAATATTACTAAAATATGTTTATAAGGGAACTTATTTTAACCAACTTACAGGTTTTTTAAGAGTTAAAATTATGGTCACAGAAATGAAAATTGCAATTGTTCACAAACCACTAAATTTGTATGACTTGCTTTCTTTGATATAGAAATTCGTAAAAGTGTAATGGTTTTCCATGCAATAACAATGAATGAGGACTAAAGCTTTCAATCTTCAAATAGGACACAAAATCATCATAAAAGTAGTGTATTTGACTCCTGTGGTATATTTCAAGTTTTCTGATGATGAAGAGACTGAAATTTAAGTCATTGGTCTCTGAAAAGAGAAGTAGTGATTTTATGAACATATTATATTACATATTATTATTATTATTATTATTATTATTATTACAAACAACAAATGCATTATTACATTTTTTATGAAAATTCTTTACTTTTTTGGTTCACTTTTAAAGTGGACACAAGTTTGAAAACATTCAACATGAACATTCCACATGAATGACTTGTTCACAAATCAGACGAATCTAAAAACACACTGAAATTTTGTGTTACAGGCCACAGAAAGTCTTACAGGTTTTGAACAACAGGAGGGTGTGTAAATAATGACATAATTAAATTTTTTTGGTCAACTTTTAACTTTTTGCTCATCCTGTGTTAGCAGAGCCCTGAAAGTCAGGAATGCATTGTCCTTTCCTTCGCTCTGTCTCTCTCTCTCTCTCTCTCTCTCTGCTCTTGCTCTTGCTCTGCAGGCAGTAGATGTGTTTATTAAAGCCCACAAAGGCCCAGCAAAGCGAATCGCTGGCCCACGGCTCTACATTTGCCCCCTCTCCCCTCCATATCTGACGCTACGGCCCCTCTGTGTCTGTCTACAGCTGTGGTCCTCACGACTCACAGAGGGCCCTGCCAATCACGCTGCTTTCTGTACTGCCATTAATAACACATGAACACGCATCCTGTCTGCACTGTATCTTCCTGTTCGTCTTGATTTTTTGTGCGTGTCTCATAGTTTGCACATCTTTGTGTTTGACAAATGGATTCTTTTGAATTCTTCAGGTTGTGACTTTCATGCATGGCAGCTCTTGAAAAGTGTGAGTTGAAAGTCAGTGTAATTTTCAGCCTAAATGTCAAGACAAAAATTAGACAATGTTGGCGTCCCCAGCAGATAAGCTAATGGAATGGTGGCAGCGTGGGAGTTTTAGATGTAATCGGTTTGTTAATCCTAGAGTGAAACGAGTGCGAACCTGCAACCGACCACTGAGCTCACAGTCATACATGAATTAATGTGAACACTCCAAACAAACTCAGATCCCTTTTAAGTAAACCAAAGTAATGTCGGGTTTAGACTACACAATAATTACGTCTCAGTTACGATAGTCACTGTCATATTATGTGATTTTGACTTCTGTATTCTTGTGGTGTCATGGACAAGAAACATGTCAAAGTACACGTTGCTTCCTGACCAATTATTGTTTGCCGTTTATAATGAGATGGCGGAACAAGCGACTGACTTCCGGAAGTAAGAGCACAAACAAACTACCGAAGTGGCATGTTAGCTTAATGTTAATTCCAATACTCACTGGGTTGCTGAAGCTCCTCCACTATCATTCGCCACCATTTATCTTTTTTCACTCTGTCATGGCAGTCACTCAAGAAAACATCTTAAAGGCAGGAGTATTGTTGCCATAGCTCCCCGAACCTGGCATAATTCCACCTAGCAGCATCAATACCATCATCTCTCTCTTACATTTTGCCATGTTTGAAAGCGGTGTACGGGGCACTTCTGTGATCCTATTGGAGTTTACATCACAGATGTGATGGAACCTGTTGTGGATGACAGGAAAAAATTAAGCATACCAGTCTTTCTGTCGTGACATTGTGAAGTGGCGCAGCTGCAGCGTCAGTTGTTGTCCACTATGGCACACTATACAAGATGAAACGATTGATTCTTGCATCCCCTTGCATTGCTGATAGTCTGAACCCTGCATAAGACCATCTCAATAAGTTTGCTGTGTCCCAAATCTCATACTGTCTGAATAAGTACTACATTTGAATTAGAATTTTCTCTGCAACTGTTTAAAAAAGTATGTTACATATATGCGTAGTATGAATGAAATTCAGACGTACTACATCCAGCATGTTGTTACTGTCACGTGACCAACCATCGTCAGCTGCATCGCTTCATGAATCCTCTCCCGTGGCCTCATGGGATAGTAAAGTGTCCATCAAATGCATAGAATTCAGAATTGCAGAATTTTTTCGAATACTATGTATTCAGACATACTACTCTTTAGGAGTACTGTTTTTCCGCATACTATAGAGTAGGGAAGTATTCAATTTCAGATGCAGTGGTTATATGAGTGTTTTGAGATTTCTTTCTTCTAGTTCTTCTTCTACTGCTACTACTTATAGTAATAATACTAATATCTATAATTGGGTCTCAGTCCACTTTCCATTCATACTGTAGTATTTTACCATTATTGTGATTATTTATTACGCAACTGACACTTTGACGCTTCAAAAAGTTCATAAAGAGATCGTAAAGCTAATCCATGTGAATTGAGCAGTTTAGTCCAAATCTTCTAAGAGACACAATCACTTTACATGATGAACAGATTGAATTTAGTCTTTTATTCACATATAAATATTCATCAGCTCACTCATCAGTTGTGGAAACAGAAGCTCAAGCATGTTCGCTTGACGTGCGAGAACCAATGAGGTTAATTCTCATGTTACGCAGCACGTTTGAGCTTCCGCAAGAACCAATGAGGTTTGTTCTCGTGCATCAAGCAAGTACGGTTGAGCTTCTGTTTATGTTCGTTGATCAATTTAAATATTAATATTATTATTACATTTTAAGGCATGATGTGAACAAAAATCAACTTTGTTCTCTTTTTGGTTAATTTAAAAGCCTCTGAGTTTGGTTCTTTCCAAAGAGGACACAAGTGTGAAAACTTCCTTAAACTCCAGCTACTCACTGTAAACTGCTTCATCCTTTAATTCCTATAGTTGTGCTGGATAAAAGAGAGCTAAATGATAAATGACTCCATATTCTGTCTACTGACAATATACTGGTGTGCGCTCACCTTTGTAGTGGGGATTACTCATCCACTTATGTTTGTGTCTGCACAATAGATATACAAACACAACAGTACCATATTTGTTTGATCAGTCTCTTAAATGCTTGCTATAATTTGTAGTAGGATCTAAGGCCTTGCTTAGACAGGATTGTGCTCGCATTCTGTCGTATTTGTCATGTGTTAAAAAAAATCGATGACTCTAGATCTAAAGATTAGCTGAGTACACTGTACCAAGATTTGTCACCTTTGGCCCAGCAGACGCTTGAAATCCAGCAGGAATTTACTTTCAAAGGTGCTACACCTGAGCACACTTGTACGCAAAACACAAGATTAACTGTGGCCCGTCTATTTCTGAGCAACATGAGTGTAAAGCAAAACAACTCTCATTCTTATAAACGGGTTTGAACAATCCAGACTCTAATGACATTAATGAAAGGGACGGAGAGTGTTAGATAATTCCGCAAAGTTAACTAACCAGAGCTAACACACATGCATACACAGCACAACCATCCCATACTGTGCATATCACATATATTTTTATATACTGTATATATATACATTATATGTTCGTGTGTGTGTATATATATATATATATATATATATATATATATATATATATATATATATATATGTATATAATAAAACACTTAATAATGTAATGTAAAACAAAAAATGTTTTATTGAAAAATATAATAATGTAATGTAAAAAAAAAAAAATGTTTTATTGAATAATGAAAATGTAAATAATTAAAATATAAAACCATAAAGTTCATTTTACAACCCCAAATCCAGAAACGTTGGGACATTTTGTAAAATGTAATAAAATCAAGAGTCTGTGAATTATTATTATTATTATTTTATTTTTTATTTTTTTACCTTTATTTAGGCTAACTGACAAAAGTACAAAGATAAAATGTCCAATGTTTTCACTGGCCAAATTAGTTGTATTTTGTAAATATATATAATATTTCTCTTGCAAAACTTCAACAATTAATATCCTCAATTCCCAAACATTTAAGAAGTGCAATTAAAAGGAAAGGTGATGTGACACAGTGGTAAACTACCCTGGTAATCCAGAGTTCTCGCGAGAGCACAAGTTGAATTTGCTCAGCGAGTTACTCTGGTGTCGAGTAATGATGCTCATTAAATATGCCCCTCGATCTGAGCTGCACCAATCACATCGGGTTATCTGATATAGGCGGGCCAGAGGCGAGCTAAACGGATGACGACAGCGCTATGACGTCGAAGTCATTAGTAAACATTGCAAGATGGCTATGGATGAACACCAGTTGTTTGAAACGGCTTTGGCCGCTACAATGAACGAGTTAGACTTGGCTTTTTATCTAAAACAGGAACAGAAGACGCCGCTCGAATCGTTCCTTTGCAAGAAGGACGTTTTTGCTGTTTTGCCGACCGGATACGGTAAGAGTCTAATCTACCAGTTAGCGCCGCTGGTAGCTAAGCGTATGGGGCTTGTTGTTGTGATTGGTCGTAGTGTTATCCAAATGCGTGCCGTGCAGTGAGATTTTCAAATGCATGCTTGGTGCCGCCCCTCGAGCTGGCCGATTTTCATTAGTCGACGCCGGACCATTAATCTTTTAGATTTAGGTCTGGATTTCCAGTCTAGTGGTAAACATGCTTCTGTCCCATCTTTTTTGGAATGTGTTGCAGCCATCAAAATCAAAAAATATTATATTTATAAAATACACTTTAGTGAAAACTTTTCTGTGTACTTTTGACTGTTAAAATGGTTAAAGAGAATTAACAAATCACAGATTCTTTATTAAATTTTACAAAATGTCCCAACTTTTCTGGATTTAGGGTTGTATATAAATTATAAAATATATTTGAATATACATACATATATACATACATACATACAAATAAAACATAATGAGTAAAGTATAAAGTAAATCCTTGATACTGTCATTCAGTTTTTTTCCCCTAGAGGCCTCGTACTACTGAAGAATTTAAGAGTGTGCATTTTATTACAATGTTCGTTGCAAACACTATATTGTGGGTCGTAAAGTGGGAGATTCAATTCCTGCTCGTGCCAGATTGGCTTGTAGCTTTTGATGGTAAATGACAGGGTGAAATCTCTAACAGCTAGCATGTAATTTGGCTGGCCCAAATGTGGATGGGCACAAGCCTTACACATCATGTAAGAAACCTAACCTTGGCATTTTTCCGAAAATCTTGTCAGAGAAAGAATTAATGCATTGCCCTCTGGCCTCTCTCCTCCTCTGGAAGCGGAATACAAAAGCACTGCAGTCAGAACAGATTCTTCAGTCTTAAACATGTTGCCGTGGCTTGCCAACTGTTGTAAAAATATAAAGCAAGAGAAAAAAAAAAAGATTTTAATCGTAAAGAAAGAGCAGAAAGGGTAGGGATGCCAAGCTGAATATTATCCCCAGAGTAACGCAGGCGCGCCTTCTAGAATGACTCCACCGCTCGGCGCTGTTATTTTATATGGATGACAAATTGCAGGTATCTTCTTTTGGCGTTTACTAGGCTCAGATAGGGCATGCTGCCAAAGTCTGCGGTTGGGTCTGAATTCGCCCGACTACGCCATCTGAAAAAACACAAACACACACACACGCACATTGTGTAGCGTGACACTCACTTGTACATGTCCGGTCTGTCAGCCCCCACTCTCGCCCACCACACACCCTGAGAATGCACAACTGAAATCTGACATTAAATATAAGTCTATAATAGCTCATGCACTGATGAATGAGTTGATTTTTGCACAATATGGAAATTACTTGATTTTTGTCTTAATGTTAACTGACAAATCAGGCATGTCAGTAGGTTTTTTTATTTTATTTTTTTAGCAGACACTTACCACACCTATGCATTGAGTTTGGTCTCAGTAGTTTATCTGCAAGAAAACGCTGATGGTACATGCGTCTAGATTGTTGCAATCTTGACAGCTCGCATTGAGAAACATTGATGCATGCAATTCTTGTCATATTTGTAAGATTTTTAACATTTGCACGTGTAGATTTGCAATGGGAAGAATGCTTGCCCATTGTTTGAGGCTGAATCTGGTTTTGGCAATTACAACTGTGTAGTTGTACACACCGTGACACTATACTGAAACTATAGTACTTTAGTACACATTAGAGAGGTAACTTCCACAGTGTAAAGGGTCTAAATTGTAAATTTTTTCAAATTCATAACTTTTTTTTCTGTGAAGTCGATCGATAGGCCTGCACCTCTAAGACTTCTGTTTGTTCAGTAGTTTATAATTGGCTAATCTCTTCGCATGTGAAATAAGTAATTATGCTGCCTTCACGTGCTATCGGAGTTTCCTGGTTGGAAATTGGACATGAACACCCTCTCAAGTCATATTTAGCTTACTACTGGGATACTCTGAGATAATTTTACCTGATAAAGATACCTGAGTTTCCAAGTTGGGTGTACCATAAACTTCAAAAATGGCGGAGGGGAAAATAATTGCTGCCGTGACTGGTATTCTTTATTATTTTTTTCCACAACAGCTGCTACACCTTGTCTTGTCATTAAAGTAGTGCATATTAACATATGAACAACCATTTGAAGCATATTGTATGTTTTATACACAGTGAAAGCATGTATTTGACTGAAATTCCAGAATAGTCAGAAACAACTATTAACATTTTAGTGAGGATCTGTAGGCAACCATATCTTGTTTTACCTTAACCTCATTTTAACTTTGTTGTGAATGTTCTTTCCAACAACTAAGCACTTGAACGTGACAAACTTGTGACATAAGTAAGTTAGAAATTTCTGATAAAATTCATATTATCAATGTTGAGAACAGTTGTGCTGCTTAAAGCTTAATATTTTTGTGGAAACAAATGTTAAGATTCTTTTTTTTATAATAGAAAGTTCAAAACACCATTTATTTGAAATAGAATAAAAATGTAATTAGAAAAAAAAAAATAGAAATAGAAAAGTTAAGTCTTCACTGTCTTTTTTGATGCATCCCTGCTGAATAAAAGTATTCATTTCTTTCAAAAAATCTTACAAATCTCTTTTACTGAACTTTTTTTGGGGGGGAAAACATAATGTGCCTTTAAATATACTTTTTTTAAAAAGGTTTTGGATGGACTTTTCTAGTAGCTGACAAAACAACAGAATTTAAACATATAGGCCTAGTTTCACAGACAGGGCTTAGATTAAGACAGGATAAGGCCTTAGTTCAATTAGGACATTTAAGTAGCTTTTACAACGTGCCTTAGAAAAAAACGTTACTGGTGTATATCTTGAGACAAAAAATGGCACTGACATATTTTAGGATATCTCAGTGCAAGTTGCTTTCAGTTAAAACAGCGCAAACATGCATTTTAGTCACTAGCTTAAACCTTGTCTGTGAAACCAGGGGCAAGACCTTTAACTCTGTTTATATTTACAACTGAAGTAAAGAAGAAATGCATGTATTAAGTTTACGTTGTGTATCTGTGAATCATCTAATATTTCTGCAGATATTTAGTGGATGCAGATGTGTTTTGCTGGAACAAATGGATGAAGAAAGCATGTGATTGGAGGGTTTCTTTAAGATGATGCAATCAGTCATTCTGTCAGAGTCAGCGCACAGGCTAAAGCCGTAAAACGTAATAAAGATCTGGATATTTCAGGCCCTCATGAGCAAGTATGCCTTTCGGATTGCTGCTGGCAGACCTGTGGCTCCCTCAGGCAATGAAACTCTCTCTTCTACCCTGTAGTCTCTTTCTCCATGAACTTCCTTCTCTGCCAGATCATGCTGAGCCAAGACAGAAAAACCAACAACTGCACTCCATGATGAAAGCAGGGACAGTGGGGGGCTTCCCATAAACGACTCTCCCACTCTTTCTGCTGTCATTCCGATTTCCACAGAGCACCATTATACACGTCGCTCTGATGTGAAAGGCATGCTGACATCTCTCTTTCCATGCAGGCGAGGGAGCGCGTCTGTGTGTTTGTGTATAGATTAGTTCAGGTGTATGACACTTGACAAAACTCCTCCCCATTTTAAGTCAAGGTCTCTTGCTAAATCTAGTTTGTCCTGTTTAAAAAAACAACAGTTGTTTTTAAGAATGTATGGCAGCTGTATAACCTACAGGGCCTTATCTTGCACCCAGCGCAATTGACTTTGTACACCGACGCATGTATCATTCCTATTTTGCACCCGCGCACAGCGGACTTTTCCCTCCACAGACGCACGTCGGTTAACTAAGAAATACACTTGCGCTCCCAGGGGCGGTTCAGCACAAAGAGGAGGCGTGTTCCGGCGCAAACGTTCCCTCATGCTATTTTGCAGGTTTAGAAAACAATTCCGCCACTGACCGAAAAAAACTAGTTTAAAGTCAGTGGCGCATTGCGCATGTTATTCATATGCTATTTAACCCTCTAGGCGCCACGGTCGAGTTTACTCGACAAGATGCGGCACTGAATAAAACGGCTGATTTTGTCAAATAGGGTGTCAAATTTCGTTCAACCTCCCCTCCACTAGTTGGCAGACATGTCATACTTCATCCCCGACTCAAAAAAACATCATGTTTCTATACAAAATCTTCGAGCTAGAGCGCATTGAATCAGTGCGAACAAAAGCGGAGCTAGTGTGCGAGTGAGCCATTTTATCAGAGCAATATTGTCAACGTCAGCGAGTATTTGCATTAGATTATTATTATTATTATTATCTAATGGCATCAATAAAGCTTACCTGCAATGAAGTGTTGGATCTTCTATTCGCGGACCCTGATTCTGAAGGGGAATAACGTTATCTGCCTTCAGAAAATGACGGTGATTCTGAAAGTGAAAGTATAGCCCTACACCAAGCACAAACGGTGAATCCTTTGCCCAATGTCACTGGTGGGAACAATGTTTCCCGGGGTCGGAGTGTTCATCGCGAAGTTAGCAGGCGTGTTAGTGTTGTGGGGAACGAGGCGGCCGCGGGAGATTTTTACTGCGCTAGCCATGGTGACCGTGTGCCTCTCCGCAATCGCGGCGACAGTATTGTGGTGGAGACTTTGTCTAATGCCACTGGGTATGTTAGACAAGGTCGAAGTATTCATAGGACAGTTAGGGGGCAACGTGGAGGCAGGGTGGGGAGTCGCAATGACAATGACAGTAGTCCGAGCTGCGCACACTCGGCGCGCGCGCGAGGCAGATCTGGCCGCGCCCGCGCTGCTCGTAGCAGGAGCAGAGGCGGTGTGACACGGGGCAGAGGGGCTATTATGCATAGTCTATCGCAAGACCACACCATGAAACACTACAAGAAATGTCACCTGGATGGATAGGGAGTCATTATCTCTACAGCAAAAGCCCTGCAACATAAATTCTTTCTTTTTTTTGTCTGCCATTTATTAGTAATGATTTACACTGTTGATTTACTATCTATTTCCCTGACCATTTAGTAGTGTACAGTATGTGTTCTTTTTTGTGTGTTCATGTCCTTGTGATGTGTGCGTCTTTGTCAGCTAAAAAAAAAAAAAAAACACACACAAAAAAAATACTAACATTGTCTCTCCTCTTGTCTCGTCATCTCACTCATGATATGTGCCTTGCCGTGGCGAGTGAGCTTTTGAACTAAACAGGTCTTGTCTACTTGTGTTTGTGTGTCATATGAATAATATATATGTGCCCCATACATGGAATCAGAGTGCCAACTGTATGTAGTAAATGGAAAATCTCTACAGCAAAAGGCCAACCGCTACATGCATTCGGTTTGTTTCTACCATTTATTAGTAATGATTTACACAGTTTGTTTACTACTTACTATTTACCTGAGCATTCAGTATTGTGCAATATAGCATACAGAAGGTGAGGGACATTTTGGGGGGAAAGAAGTGCTGCATTTTATCATTTAAACATGTGAATTTTAAATGCAAATTAGATGGGAAAATGTAATCTCTACATAAACTTTGGGTCATCCTTAATATTTCTCTAATTTACAGAAAGTCTCTATCTTTTATCACTTTTAAGATATAGCCTTTTGAAATTAAGATGTCAAAATCGAACGTTTTAGAAAAAAACCTCTGGCTCCTAAAGGGTTAAGGGGGCATGCTTGGCCATAATCAATGTAGCGTGTGCACAACATACACTTTGATTCTCTCATCTACACACAGACGCAGCAGTTTTCATTTTTGAAAATCAGCCTACATTATTACGATAGATAGATAGATAGATAGATAGATAGATAGATAGATAGTTTATTATAAAAGCATACATCTAGCTTACACATTTACCCAAATTATCATACGCCTGTTTAACCGTTAATTAAAGTTAATTTGGGTGTGTTTCTCCATCCCCAACGTCCCTGACGAGAACGTTGGTCTCCTCGGCTGTGAACCGCTGCCGGCGCGCGCCTGGCAAATCCGCCATTATAATAGGAATCCGCTATAGAACAAGCGCGCCTGCTCTTAAAGGGAATGCGAGATGTCGCTCTGATTGGTTTATTTCACGTTATGCCCAAACCACACCTATGAATAATGAAGCTACTTCAGACCAACCCATTTTAGATTTGCGTCGGGCGCAAGAGTCATTTATCCCGCCGGTATAATAGCAACAGCGCGCCAAGACCCGCCAACAAAGTTACTTGCTTTTTGCGCTTGATACTTGCGTTTCAGATCGTTAAAATAGGGCCCTACAGTCTTCTCTGTTATCTTTCTATCTGCTATCTATCCAAAGGTATTTGTTTATTTGTTTATTAACATTAGTTAATGCACTGTGAACTAACATGAAAAAACAATGAACAGCTGTATTTTTATTAACTAACATTAACAAAGATTAATAAATACTGTAACAAATGTATTACTCATTGTTAGTTTATACATAACTAATATTAATTAATGAACCTTATTGTAAAGTGTTACCAATTACATAATATACAAAATAGGTTGAAAGTATATATAAAATTATTATTTATTTACTTCAGTTTTAATGATCCTTTAGAAATTATTCTAATCATTTTGAATTTTATAATCTATACACACACCCTAAACAGCACCAAAAACATTCTCCAATAATGCTTTCATATAACGATAGAGACCGTGTTGCATAACTCTTTCCAACCCCCAGTCGTCTCCGTTTCAAAGCACCACCATAGTGCAGACCAGTGACTTCCTGTTGGAGAAGATGTAATGCCCCAATAAGAGCAAATAAATACAGCAAAAACCCCATAGCAGCCTGACATGGGCCTTCCATCTCTCCGCTTACTCTTTTGATTCCAAAGAGAGCAATACACACAAACACTCTCTCATACCAGGACAAGCTATTTGTTTTCCTGCTGGCTCTCTGCGTTTGTTCTGGTTGGAGCGATGAGGAAAGGCTTGAAAAATCCATGTGATTTGACTCTCGCTCTTGTGGCGAAGCGTTTTTGCACATGGAGCCCATCAGAAGCTAAATGAGCTGTTAATACCACGTTAGCTGAGCTGGAAAGAGCTTTACGTTACCGTTCTGCCACAGATTCAAGCAGGAAAATGTATGTAATATTATCCCTGCAAACCAACTTTTTTAGTGCCTGTGTGAATTTGGTCCCACAACAGTCAAGATAAGTCAAGATAGTCAAGATAAGTTTTGTGTTGTTGTTGTTAATAAGGCTTTTATTTTGGCGTACAGGAAGATTGTGGGCATGGAAGGTCATTTTCTTTGTGATAAAGATCTGGAAAGACTGCTTGTTAATTCTTCAGAGTGTTCATACGATCTAGAATCTTGGCACGCGGTACACAGGGAAAGCGTTCGCAGGAGGCGGGCAAGTTAAAACCTAGCTCTTTTCGATAACACGGAGGTGGTCTTACACACCTCCTCTGGAGGCCCCAACAGTAACATTGGTCAACAGAGACACAGAATATCAAAGTGAGGTTTCATTTCAGCCTCAGGCAGTCATCTCAGTGAAACACTTACATAGCCATTAATTTGTGGGCCAGGAAACATTAGTGACAGAGTGTGTTTGGACAGAAATCTGGTTATTTTAGAGGGGCTACTATTGCACGGCATAGAGGCGGAGCTACATACTTTGCATGCAGAAATCATGCTACAGTTTTTGTTTTGTTTTGTTTTTGTTATGTTTCTGGACTTGTTATTCTTACTAAGCATGCGAACAAACACTTTACCCAAAGTATTAAACTTTTGGAACATGACTTATCTTGAATTGTTTGTGCATTCAAAATGTCTGACTTGTTGAAGAGAGATGTGCTTTTAAGCTTTTGTGGGTGATAAATGGGGGGGGGGGGGGGTGGGGGTGCATTGAAGGACTACAATATCACTTGAGGTTGGACTCATTTGTTTTGTTTTTTTACTAAAACGGAAACAACCAAAAAACACTAGCAAATGCATAGCAAAAACTGCCAACCACCATAACATACTAGTATAGTGATTGCATGGACAAACACACTCATTTTGTTCAGGAAAAAAAAAAATCTTGTTAGGCTTAGGTAGGTCTTGAATATACTGGATCATATTACAGCACTCAAGTACATACACACATCAAAAGACTGTTACTGTTCAGTGATATTTTTTGGCTGCTGTCAGTCTATTGTCTGCTCATTGCTTTAAAAAGAGCCTGTACCCTGACAGAAAGGAGCTCTGCCTTTTTCTTGTGACACCTTTTGGAAAAGTAAGCTGATCCTTATCACTGCCGAAGCACGTGTGTGAAATTGTTGAACAGTATGTAGGTCATCCAATAGCTGCAGTTCAAGAAGCCCCATCAGAATTTCCCTTGCATGCCAATTAAAACACATTACACATCTCAGCTCTTCCGCAAGGAGACTGGCTCTCCAGGGTGCATTCGGGGGAATATAATCTATGAGTTAGTTAAAAGTGAAGTCAGCAGAGTTTTTATTTTTCTTTAGTTCAGTCCATGTTTGCAGAACATTTGATATGTAATGCACCGTCGTTCCAACACACAGTACAGGTCAGAGGGATTGACTGATATGTATCAGTTTGGGTTGACATGCTGGGCGGTGGTTTAGTTCATTTAAATATAAGTCACGCACACTTTATTGTTGTACATTTCCAGACAGTACGTATTCGTATTTTGACAATGCGCAATTTTAAAAATTGCGGTTTATATTTGATTTGTTGCCTTTGTTTTGTCTTTAGTTTTCTGGCACATTTTGGGCTACTTGGTTCAAGTTCACATCATACAGTATTTTTTTTGGTGTATAATACTTGAGCACTTCCTTTATATGAGTTTTGCATTGATTAATGCCCCTTGAAGTTATTAGAATTTATAATAGAATATTATTAGAATTTAATATTCTCAAATTGATTTGTGAACTTTGGTATACCAAGTAGCCCAAAATGTGCCAGAAAAGTAAAGGCAAAACAACGGCAACAAATCAAATCTAAACCTCAATTTTTAAAACTGCGCATTGTCAAAATACGAATACGTACTGTCTGGATATGTACAACAATAAAGTGTGCATGACTTACATTTAAATGAACTAAACCAGCGCCCAGCATGTCAACCCAAACTGATACATATCAGTCAATCCCTCTGACCTGTACTGTGTGTTGGAACGACGGTGCATTACATATCAAATGTTCTGCAAACATGGACTGCACTAAAGAAAAATAAAAACTTGAAGTTAGAATTTATAATACAATATTTTAAGAATTTAAATAAATGGCTTAAACTATATTAATTTCAATGTAATTACTGCCTTTTTCAAAGTATAAAAATGTATTGAGTTAATGTTTTCAAAGAAAATACTCTTGCTTTATCATTTAAATGTCTTTGTTTTAAATACAAGAACCATGTTTTTAACATTTTAAATGTTCATCTTCCTGAAGTCAAATTGAGTACTTCACCTTTATCTGAATGACATATCCTTTTTTTACAATAACAATTATTGTTGTTATATTTCATCAGATAGTTAATAGACAATACAATTTATGAATATATAAATCTTGATCATTTCAGTTTGTGATTCAGTTTGTGATTTGTGACATAAGTGACAAAGTTTTTAATGACCTGTTAGTAGCACTGACTCATGCTCCTAGATCTTACGGCAGTATTTGATACTGTAGATCAGGGGTGCCCAACCCTGCTCCTGCCGATCGACTGTCCTGCACAGTTTATCTCCAACCCTAATCAAACACACCTGAAGCAACCAATTAACGTCTTCAGGATCGCTTGAAAATTAAAGGCAGGTGTATTTGATTAGGGTTGGAGATGAACTGTACAGGACAGTCGATCGGCAGGAGCAGGGTTGGGCACCCCTGCTGTAGACAATATCTTAATGTCTCGTTTGGAGCATTGTATTGGCATTAAAGGTACTGTGTTGGAGTGGTTCAGATCTTAACAGTCAGACAGAATTTTTTCTGTCCACCTTGGGGATTTTGTGTCCTCCTCGGAATCTCTCTCATGTGGAGTCCCTCAGGGCTCTATTCTTGGGCCTATCCTGTTCGTCTTATACATGCTTCCCTTAGGGTCAATTTTTAGGATGTATGGCATCTTGTTTCATTGTTATGTAGAAGATACACAACTCTATCTGCCTTTGAAAAGAAAGGAAAGATGCTAACTCCCTAGCACCATAGTTGGACTGTCTTGAGGATATTAAAGCCTGGATGGTCTTCAATGAAGGGAAAACAAAAGTCATGGTATTTGGACCCGGCGGTGCTCTTGGGTCCCCTTATCTGGATATGGGTGCTATAAAACCATATGTGAAGCCCACTGTAAAAAAAAAAACCTTGTTGTTGTTGTGGACAGTGACTTTAAACTGGATAAACAGATTAATTCAGTAATTAAATAAAAAAAATTCCAGTTGAGGCAATTATCCAAAGTCAAGTCTTTTCTGTCTTTTAATGATTTTGAAAGGGTTATACAGTATATGTTTTTTCTTGACCCACCTTGACTACTGTAATGGCCTTTATGTAGGTATTAGCCAATCCTCCCTAACACGTTTGCAGATGGTACAGAATGCTGCTGTTCATCTGTTAATAGGAATGTGCAAGTGAGAACATATTACACCAATATTGGCCTCTCTTCACTGGCTTCCTGTTCTGAGTTGAGATAAAATGAAATGGTCAATGTTATTTAGTTCGATTTATGTAAAATTTTATATTAACTTGTAGTTTTTAAGTTAATAATTTAAAATTCAAATAATATTTAAAGGATTAAATTGACATTTTGTAAACTTACAAAAGTTGTTTCTCATTCCTCAGATACATTTCAAGAATAAATCACTGTCCCTCTGAGTGGCAGTGCTTGTGGGTAAAAGTGTGATTTATTCCATCCTCTTAGCCTCTGCTCTGCCGCTGTGGGAGAGCTGACACAGCTGATGGATGGTGGAAGCCGCTCTGCCCAGCAGGCTTTGTCAGGCTTCATCTCTTTCTGCTGTTGGAATTAGTGAAACCTTAATCAGCGAGAAGTAACTGATATCTTTCAAATGGTGAGGCAAAACCGATCAATTTCAAAAACTGATAATGATCAGTTCTGATCTCCTCTACTGACCCACAGCCAATCACATATTTGTGAACTCTCCTCCTAAACATCATCTTGTTATTCAGCATGTTACTCACCCTGCAACGTTTATTGCTCTGGATATGGATGATGCCTCAAATTAGGTACAGTGTAACTCGTCAAGGAGAGGCGTGTTGTTTCTTTTTAAAGCAATCAGACTTCTGGTCCCATATCTAGACTATACATTGGGGTAGATTCTTTTGACTTGGGCCAGTAAGCAACCAGATTAAAACGGACACCCTCAGAACACCATAGCAACTGCAGAGCAACTGGCTAAAAAGTACGTCTTACATCTTACAAAAGTACATCTTAACCAGATGACAAGACCTTGGTAACCACCCACAACACCATGGCAGTGAGTTTTGCAGGTAAAAATCAAGTTTATTATTTGATTCAGTATCTGTAAATTAACTGAAGCAATATTCATATATTAACTCTTTCCCCGCCAGCATTTTTAAAAAAAATTGCCAGCTGACATTTTTGACCATTTCAACAAGTTTCATGGCCCTCAGAATATATTTTTTTGTATGAATATCTGAACATGCAATATATAGTAGCAATATATAAGCAGACCCTCTACTCAAAAAAAAATCTAGCTTCATGCATTCTTTTTTATCAACATTTGAATGTAGGTAAGTTTCATAAAAAAAGTAACATTTTGAGCAAAAAGCTGAGAAAATCACGTTTTTGACATTTTTTAATACGTCTGGATCGTATTCAGAGTGATGATCAAAACACAGATGGAGTAGATCGAGTCCATCAACACCCCCAAAGCTTCACAGTCCTATAACTCGTCCTGGGTCGACATTTCATTCGGTTTTTTGATTTATATGCTGTTTAATGTTGATGATCGTGTTATTTTACATATATGCATCTGCTTACATATGCTATCGCTTGTTTTCTGCTGCTTCTTCGCATAGTCTGTACTCTTTCAGAAGATGCACTATAGCGCCCCCTACCATATAACAGTGAAAACACGGAAAGCCGGAAAATGCCGTCAATGGCAGGGAAAGAGTTAATATTTGGATATCATTTTATTGCATAAGAAACATAATACATTCATAGTGGAAGCAATTAACTAGACCAGGGATGGGCAACTTTAGTCCTGGAGGGCCACTGTCCTGCAGAGTTTAGCTCCAACCCTAATTAAACACACCTGAACAAGCTAATCAATGTTTTCAGGATTACTAGAAAAGAGTTTTTGCCAGGGTTGGAGCTAAACTCTGCAGGACAGTGGCCCTCCAGGACCGAAGTTGCCCATCCCTGAACTAGACAATCAGCATCCAATATTAATAACATTTAAGAAAAAATATGATGATTTGCTTTCATGTTTCTTATTCTATAGATTACTTTCAAAATTTGAAGTAGATTTGCTAGAACATTTTGACTAGATTCCAAAACCACAAATTTGATAAATGTAGGTAAGGACAGTTGAGTTTGCTGTGGGAACTTGCGAGCGGGAGCTGAGGTTGTCTGAAATTATAAAGGCGATCAAAGAGTCTGCTGGAGATAACTGATGATTCCTCTGTTCTATTTTCTCTTCTCTTTTTCTCCCTTTCACTTTCCACATTGTTCTGGAAAAACCAACGAGCTGCAGCTGAACAACATTTGTAACAAATTCCTCATGCTTTGACAACATGTGCGGTGGGATGTTTCTATAGTTTTCTGCAGCCCTGGTCTTTCGGCCTGTCCCATAGGTTTTACATTACATCCATGTGGAAATGTCCCAAAAAGAACAAGGCCGACTGGCACACATGTCCTTGTACGCTTCTCTCTTCTTAAACACAGACCAACTGTCCGAGATATCTCCCTTGAATGATTTGCAGTTAGTTTATTTTTTCATGTTGCTGTTTTCCACAGAGCAGTTTTACAGACCGCAGAACTTCAAAAGACGTGAGCTGTGTTTCAGTAAAATTAGGCTCAAAAACAACTCTTGATGCCAATTTTCCAACATAAGTAGTAAAACTACCTGTTGCTCTTGGCTTTATTCAGTTGCAGTTTTGTGGCTGGAATAGGAGAATCTTGCCACGCCCTCAAAAAAGTCATATGAGGTAACAGTATAATTAGTGATGGAAGAATTTTCTTATGGAGTATCTATTCTTTGTAATCAATGACATGAAGAACTTTATCCAAAACAATGCAGGATCATAAATGTTACCCATGGCGAGATGCTTTGTCCTATAAAACACTAGCATATTAAGGTAATGGTAAAGTTTTGCTGTGGGATTTTCATGCACTGTTTAACTTCTTTTTAACCCCTTGACTTATTTTCCTTTTTTTTTAAATATTTTTTTTTTACATTAGGTCTAATTATAATATTAGTATATATTTAGTATATTAGTATATATAATATTTAGTGATGCACCGATGTGAAAATTGTGGCCGATACCGATAACCGATATTAATATTGCTGTTATGGCCGATACCGATATTTACCGATGTCGATATCTCTGTATAGAAAACAAATTTTAATGATTATCAAATAAAGAGCTATTTTCCAAAAGAAATTACTGATATTGGGCACCTTTACCTGTGTGCAAAATATGTCACACACACATGCATTATATTGCATTGCATATAATGTGTGCTGGTCAACAAACCCTTAGAAAACAGCAAAAAAAAAAAAAACAGGAACATTGTGTACAATTAAGATAGGCTACTTAATTTATTATTCCAATATCCAAATATGATACTAAATACCACAGGGAAAAGGGCTTCTTGTGACGTGCTGTCTTTGCGTTTGAACATTGCACATTTTGAACAGGACACGTATTAGCTGAATAAATGTTAGCCAATACAAACATATAGAAAACAGTTGACAATGAATAGACAGGAGTCCAATAATAGCATAACGAATCACTTATTCTAAAAAATAATAACAAGTAGGCTATAAGACGAATTCGACATATGGGCTGTGTTAACAGTAAAACGTCCGTCATTTAACGAATTTTAAAAACACGGATGGATAATACAAAATGCTTTCTGACATTTTGACAGGAAAAAAACAAGCAAGAACAAAATTTAAACTTAGCCCGTAAATTTTTCATTTTACAATTACCTTCTCTGTCTGTGTGCGCGCGACCGTGTTTGTGTGAGAGAGAGCTCGCGCAGCACTGATACAACGGTAGCCTACTTTTTAATCCATAAGTAACGAACGCGCTAGTTTTCATACAAAATAAATATGTAACATAATTAGGTAGGCTACTTTAGTTATTATTAACACAATAACGTAACACATGAAGGCTACGTTTCTCAACACTGAGAATGAATAAATAAACGTCTGTTTATCCACTCGCGCTTATCAGTAATCCACAAATCACACGTGCTGTCACTTTTGAGAAAAATCAAATTCGAACGGGTATCAAATATCAAGCAATATATTCAAATATCTACGAGTCAAAAAAACGATCAGTCAAAAATGTGTCATGAAGAGGAAAAAAACATAAGTCGCACTGGACTGAATTAACAATGTTACGGACAGGACAGTTCTCCGTTACGGACGTGAGCGCTCTGAAAGCGGCACTAAAAGACTGCTTTAAAACTTTCACAGAGACCTCAAACAGACAGCACAAAGCCTGTCTTTAAATTTAATTTAGTTTTGTATTAATTATATCTTAATTTTGGTCAATGTTTCATCAACCAATTGCCTGGATTTAATAAATAAGACCTAATAAATAAGAATAAATAAAATAGGCCTAGTAGAAAATATTTGAACGCGTGAACCTGGAGTGCGTCTCATAAATGAACCGAAACCTACCTGCCTCACAGACCTGAGACATATATAGAAAGCATTAAATGTCTATTTTTAAACAGAACAATTCAAAAGAACGAAAGAAAACAGACTGTTCTCTGCTTATGTCATCTGTATGAAATGTGTATTTCTCCTAGGCGCGTTCACTACTGCTAAGATCGCGAGTCGTCAACTTCATCTTCAACTTCACATGTCAAATATCGGCCATATTTTGACATCGGAACGATACCGATGTGTAAAAAATGACCATATCGGCCGATATTATATCGGCGGCCGATATATCGTGCACCACTAATAATATATTTTTTAATCTAATCATAAACATTAAAATAATAATCAAGTCTAATCAATAATCATAATATTAGTGAAGTTCACCCCCCCCCCACTCCCACTGTCTCTTAGAATTAAATGTGCTGTTTTGCTATGACTTTTAAGATGCCTATAAGGCGAGATACATTTTTCTGTACAAATGTTTACTGCACCATAATTTTGATGTATTGTATTGTGTCATCGACATCAGATAAAGTCTGAACATAATGTACAAACAAAGTGAACTGTAGTTCGCCTCTTTATGTGTTGGTCAGATTTGTTGTTGTTTTTTCATTTAAATATGTGATTCCTATCTAGAAGAAGCTTCTTGCCGTCTAGTCAAAAGTTTTCGTACTAGTATCATCTTGCTTTCTCCCTATGACCTCATTGTGAATGGGCATGCAGGTCAGATTTCTGAACACCAAATATGCATTTTGATATGTGAATGTGATGTATCTGAATAACATCATAAAATTGTGGAAGTATGGAACGACCCCCTTTTTTCAGTTTCAACAAATGCTCTTTTTGGACAGGAACACGTTTTAAGATCTGAAAGTTCTTTATTTAAAGATTATGATGTGGCAGTTGATCAGTTGATTAAATAATTCATCGTGCTTCTTTGTGGATAAATGTGGCCCCCTTTAATGTCAGTTGATTAAATAATTAATTGTGCTTCTTTGCAGGCAAGCAGTGTGTGTTTAGAAATGGTATGGAATGCCCTAGTTGAATGTTCTTTGCCAACAATCCCAACTGTCAATACAACTCACTATAACTTTTTCTAAAGTTGGTTATAAACATCATAAATGTTGCATGGTTTCTACTGAAGACCTGCCAGTCAGTTCGCTTTTGGCTAATTGCCATTGGAACTATCCCCTCAACAACCTCATCAGGCCCTGAGACACACATGCAGATTGGTTATGCATTCATACATTTTTGCATTTGCATATTGCTCAAGACAACCATGCATAAGGCCTGAAAATATTTCACGGTATGCCTCAGGTGAGTTTCATGTCTTGGGTGTGTGTGTTTGGGTATGTGTGCTTCCTGCAACTGCCAACAGACAGGAGTTAAGTGCTATGCTGTCCTGTCGGCCAACTCCTCTGTCATTCAGAAAAACAACATGTACAAATGATCTCAATCACACCTACAACCTGTCAGTCAACACCTGCTGGGGGAGTTTCAGGAAGACGGGCATCCTCAAAAAGAAAGCATGCCATATATATATATACATATACATACATATATATATATATATATATATAGAGAGAGAGAGAGAGAGAGAGAGTGAGAGAGAGAGAGAGAGAGAGAGTGCATT
Source organism: Abramis brama (assembly GCF_963993115.1). Lineage (NCBI taxonomy): Eukaryota > Metazoa > Chordata > Actinopteri > Cypriniformes > Leuciscidae > Abramis > Abramis brama. The sequence continues at coordinate 9,142,789 of NC_139967.1, read as the reverse complement.
CCTGTGTGGCTGGCTCTGTGCCATTGCATTTACTGCTTTTTCTGTGAGTGTTTTTTTTTTTTTTTTTTTTTTAAATGTCTAGCTCATACTTCTGAAGAAATAAACTGCTAGGAGTCCTCTTTTCATTTGGAAATTCTCAAGTTTTAACTTATGTACATAACTTTACACTCTTTAAACGAAAGCTTTTCATTTGAACCAATAAGGGTTTTTTATTTCTCTAGGAGAACCTTTTCTCTACTCAGCCAACATTTCATTGTGGGACCAATCTAGACTAAAAACACATCTCTTTAACCTGGCATACACATAGCACATTATCAATTTCTATTATTTAAATCAGTTAAATGATTGTTAGGCTGCATAAATTACGTCAACTGGAACCGGGAACACTTCCTACACCCGATGTACTTGTTACATCTTAAGAAGAATGGCATCTACTCTAATATTAGCCGATTATTATGTAGCGTCCCGGTCTACATTAATCGGGATACATTTTACATTTTCGTTTAAAAACGCTCTCCGTCCACACTAGCGTTTTCAGGCGTTTTCCGACGTTACAGTGTGGATGAGAAACTTTTGGGAAACGGCTGAAAACGCTAAATTCACCTTACTACCCATGCATAAAACCTCACAAAAGCTCACTGAGATGTAGACGGAAAAATAAATAATTAAGTTATCGGCCAATTCTTCTGAAAGGATCATTTTATTTAGCCAAATATCTCAGCATTCACTGATGTATCCAGGTCATGTATTGCTGCGGGACAGCAAATGTGAGTATTTTTTTTCTGTCATCTTTGCAGGACTGTGATATGAAGAATGTGCAAAGTAGGCCTAACATATTTTAGCTACAGTGTGAAAGTGAATAGCAGATAACAGGCACAATACCGGTATAAACATGAATATCTATTGGTACAATATGCGTCACATGACTAAACTTACCTCCGTTTTGACAGTCCACACTACAACACGAAAACTGCGTTTTCAAATATATCCACTTTGGAGAGTATTTTCAAAAAGAGTCAGTGATTGAGTCAGTGTTTTTGAGAACACCACAGAGTCTAAGGGAAATCAACTTATAATGCTCTTAAGGAGCATTCACACAGATTCTGTTTTTGTGTTTAAAAACGAAATATGCAAGGGCAGTGGAATGAAAAAAAGGCAATGTCTCAAGACGTGTTTTTTAAACTTTTTTTTTTAGCTTGATCACTGTGTTTTTAGAATACCTTGTCATTCGCAAGATGCTGCAAATGACGCAAGATGGGAGGAAAACTGTAAACACCTCAATAGTGCATGTGTACAATGAAACAACGAAAAAGCAGCACAGTGAAATGCAAAAACACGTTCTGTGTAATTGGCCTATTATAATCGTTTTGGAGAGAGTGTAAATGGTCTGTTCTACATTTTTCTGTAATGTTTTATTAATTATAGGGTTATATGTTTTAAATGGAGAAAGTTACTTTTCAGTAACTTCATAAACCAACATGAATTGTGATAAGATCATGGATTGTGATCGTGCCTGAAAAAAATGGTGATAAGGTATTTTTGCCATATCACCCACTTATTTTTCAATTATTACATCTGAAAAATTTGACACTTTATACCATTATGTTGTACAAAGAACATGTATCTTTTAGTTCTTTATATTAGGCCATCCTTAAAAATAACATTTTTCACCGATGTCTAGGGGCTGTTCACACCAGGCCACTTCATGCGTTTTCTCAGATCGGATTGCAATCTGATTTATCAAAACGATTCCATTTACACCTGGTTACATATACAAATGTGTTTTTTTTTTTTTTTTGCAGATATAAATCCGATCTTCAATTCCCGCTATATGCAGATTTAATGGAGTGCACGTCACCGAAAGCAACAGTTATGAGATACATTATTTTATTGATCATCAGCTAAAATTTCTGAATCAAAGCCCGCAATAAGAGAAAGCGGAAACAGCCCTGGTAAGATCATTTCGTTTCTTTACATTTAATGAAGATGATTGTGTGTTAAGCGTCTGCGACTTACTTTCACTTTGATTTGCGATAGCACGTTGATGCTCAGCTTCATCTGCGGCGATACGTGTTGCAGTTGCGTCGTCATATCTGACTAAAACATGACATATAGCCTATAACAAGCTCTCATATGTTTATTTTTTAATAAACCATATTCAACAACATATAAAAATGAAATAATCTTTAGAGTAAAGCCGCAGCCATCATTACCAAGCGCGAACCATTGACAGTGAATGAAACGAAGCGAACTTAGCCTACAGGCCGTATGTGATGCGTTAACCAATGGTGTAAACATAATCATAGATGACGCGCCACAGGTTTTTATTTAAAAGAAAGAACGTAGCTTATGTTTGTATGTAGGTCTAGGCAATTTATATTCACAATACTTAATAACTAATATTATTTTATTGCATTTGTATTAGTTGTTTGAAGAGTTAAAAAAAAAAAATCGGTCGGTCTTAACGCATTTTACAACCGGCAAGTCGGTCGGACTAAAAGGGGAAAAAAATTAATAATTGGGTCGGTACTAAATTGACAGGGTCGGTCGGGTTACGGCAAACAAGAATATTTTTAAGGATGGCCTTAGTTATTTCTATACTGGTGCTTTACAATAATTCACCAAGAACCAACAGACAGATGTGAAGAACCTAGAACATGTTTAATCCCCAATGAACTTTATTTAATTTGTTTAATTGGTTGCATAGTTGTGCGGTTGCTAGGGTGTTGGAATGTTCTGGATGGTTGCTAGGTCTACAATTCTCACACCCAGGTTTCTATGATATTCTGGTCCCAAGATATGGTTATAAGGTACATTATGTCATTTAGTGTTAGTCAATGGATTTTTGTTGTTGTTTTTGCTTATCATATTGATTGCTTGACTAAAATAGTTTGTCTGATCACTTATAAAAGAACAGCACAGCTCTTCAGCAAGCCATTCGTCAATTTGGCATCATTTCCATACCACGAACTATAAGGGATGAGTTTTGCATAACAGTTTAATAGGCTTAGGGGTTTGTTCAAATCTCTAATCTCAAAGTATATGCAAGAGCTGATACACTCTGACCCTTTCAGACACTCAACGATAAGATATCCAGGATGTGCAGTTAACAAGTCGCCACGCAGTCACAATCTCCAGCATTACTGCACACATCCTACTGTCTTATCACTGCTCTCTTCTGATACATTCCTCTTTGCAGCAGTCTGCTCTCAGCAAGAATGACACTGACAGGCTTTAATCTGTTTTACGGCTTAGACGGTCCCAGAAAACTGCACTTGACCAAGCTAGTTTCCATATGGACCAGGTCTACTTTAGTTTGTGTTTTTCAATAATACACTGTTATAAATAAAGGTTTATTATTTGCACCTATGATTCCATGATGAAACTTAAACATCCACCGAACATTTTTATTGCACTAAAGATTCTTTATAGTGGAAAGGGGTTCTTTAGATTTTTTTAATTTTTTTTTAATGTTCTTCACACACACACACACACACACACACACCAAAAAGTTATTTTAAGAACTGTTCACTGAAAGGTTCATTGGAGAACCAAAAATGGTGGTTCCATGGCAACCCCTTTTGGAACCTTTCTTTTTAAGAGGGTATCGACTTCACTTATCTTTAATTTATAACTCAGAAGGGTGGAAATTTTTCTGATATTTCTACTCAAGTCACCAGTTGTAATCCAATGACAGGGATTTTGCCTTGTTGAAATGAAGATTGTGAAATGTAGACTTGATTTTTTCGGGGTTTTTTGGGGGCTTTCAATCACTTTTGTAACCGTAAGTGCACTTTAAAAGTTTGATTTCAGTGGGACTAAAGCATTACTTGTTCTTTTTAAATTGTCATGTAAATGCCATGTTAGGTTGCCTGCATGAGCACCATAACACACTGTGTTATTACCACTTGGTTATGATGGGTCAGTGCATTTCGTGTACTGTTAAATTACCTCATTTTAACGATAGTTGATTTTGGCATCTGAACTTGAAATATCAGTTTATCATACATCAAATCACTGAAGGCTGATGTAGTGATTCAGATTTTTTGGCTCTAACTGGAGGAAGGTGCTGTTTGCATGTGAGTCTGTGTGTGTGCTCATTGCATGATTGGTTGAATTTATAGGTTTGCTTCATACCTCTGCCATTCATGGCAGGTTAGAAAAATAACAGCTTTCACTTTAATTTGATTGATTGTTAAATAGGAGCTTCTGCAGTTTCAGTCAAAACAACTCTAAATCAAACATGTCACAAATTTCCGGATTTAACGAAGGCATCCAAAGTCAAGGAGCAGAGACACAAAAGTTTATTGTGTACACACACACACACACACACACACACACACAGTTTTCTACAGTGATTTGGGCTTTTATCCTTCATAAACATTTGAGGTATTCAGCTCTCGTATTCACACACTCACCCATAACTCAATGTAAATGTGTGCTGTGTTGACATCCATTCTGATTTGTGTAGAGCTAACTTTTTTTTTTTTTTTTGCAAGTTGTTTATGGATATTTGAGATCATTTGACTCGATATCTCTGTTTATTTTCCCACCAGGACAGGAGGTGTAACAAGGTGTGAAAGCTTCAAATTCTATAAAGACGTGAGATTGTGTCAAAGGTGTTCCAGTGTGACTTTAATGATCCTAGAGGGACGTTTCCCTGTCGAACTGCTCCAATAAAACTCCAGGAATATTACAATAATGAGAAACTGAGCAACACACACATACACAATTCACCAAGTCTTTATCTTTAATGGACTTTTGGAGTCCACCTGGACTTCATCATTTCGCTCTTTGCAGCAGCTGTTGTGTGTGTGTGTGCGTGTGTGTGTTCAGACAGCCTCTTACTGTGATGGATCAGTATTCTTTCTGCCCTGTGGCCTGGACTAGATCCATCCCATAAGGAAACAAGTGTGTTTGTCCTGTGTGGGTGTGTTTTGTTTATCTGGTTGTAAATGACATAAAACGTTCAAATGTTAATTTTTAATTATATTAAAAGAGATAGGAAAATTCGGTCATCATCTACTCACCCTCGTGAACACAAACGATTTTGAAGAAATCATTTTGGACCCCATTGACTTTCATTGTATGAAAATAAAAATAAAGAACACTTTTTATTTTTCCAAAATAAATTTTGTGTTCTACAGAAAAAGGAATATGTAGGTTTGGAAAGACATGAGGGTGAGTAAATGATGACAGAATATACATTTTTGGGTAAGATATCAGTTTTTGCAATATAAAGTCACAACAGAACCGTTGTGCATTTCTGTGTTGTGCTGGCATTACTGAATGAATTAATCCGTTTTTTTTTTCTTTGAAAGAATCAATTTAGTGAATGAATGATTGACTCACAATTTTTGTTACTGAATGAATCCGTGTTTTGAACAAACTGACTGACTCACTTATAAAAATGGTCCAGGTTTACTGAATTGTCACTGGATCAGTGTTCTTGGATTGACTGAATAATAGTCTCGCTCATAAAGACTACTGGTGTTTAAATGTAACTTACAGAAAGAGTCAATGAAAGGTTGTTTGATTCGTCAAGCATGTGAACTCACAGTTCTTTTGGTTACAGTTCCTTAAGCACTATACTAAAAACCCATTGAAATTCCCAAGCAAATTAGTCATCATGAATGAACAGTTCTATAAGTTTATATCAAGGGTGTGGTTCTGTGAACTCATCCAGTTAGATTGTCCAACCATCACAAACTCTTAACTTATTTATGTGTATTTGCTATACAGTAGCCGCACCCTGCCATGTGTGAATGACATCAGATGGAGGTTCAGTTGGTGTGTTTTGAGGTGCTAGCTTGCTAAGCGTGAGGCCCTGACATAATGGCGCTGTATGTTTACACTTCACTCAGCATATTAGCTCTGCCTGCTCTTCACACTACCTTCATGCTGGTACCAAAAGTGTGTGTGTGTAAGAGAGAGAGAAACTGAGAGAACAACAAAGGAATGAATGTTTATTCACAAGCAACACAGTGTGTGTACAATGTCTGGATCATGGAGATACAGCGCAGAAAAACAGACATACATGCTCTCATTCAGACTCTCATTCTCTTTCTCTTTCCGGCTTATCAGCCTTTCCTGGTTTCTTCTAACGGCACATCCATGTTATCTTTCTGTCTGGACCTGATATACATCACATATGGTCTGTGCACACTGCCAACAATAACTTCTCACTTAGAAGTAAAAAAGACATTTGTTTATTAAACAAACAGATAGCGTTTTTTTTGGAGCCATGGACCTCATGTATTCCAATTTTCCCATTAAGTCTGAACAATTAACTGCAATGCAAACTTTAGTTCCAAACTCTGTCTATAATGGTTAAAATATTGACTATTAATTTTTATATATATTGCTTTATTTACACTGACAGCCCAAATTAATTTTAGACCATATTTATTCAATTCTGATTGCAATTCCATTTTTACAAATCTGGTTCCTTAACGATTCCATTAATGATTCTTAAAGTAATTTTGAGTGAATTTTGTCATAATGAAAGCTTTTATATGCCTTGGATGTATGCATTTCATTTTGTAATGTGTAACCAGAGATGTGTACAGTAGCAGTCAAGTGTTGTTTAGAGGAAATTTGTTTTTAATGAACCTATACAAGTTTGATTGAACCATCAAAATATGAGAAAAATATTATATATATATATTTTTAAATATTTTAAATATGAGGGAAGAACAAAACACTAAACTTGGTTAAGGTAGGCTATATATCTGCCAAAAAGTTTTGCCAGAAAAAAAGGGCAAACTACATCTACAGGTTTTATTTTACTATGCAAAAAAAAAAAAAAAAATGCTCAAAGGAAAAAGCACAAAAATTATGTCCGCAAAATTTGGCATGTTTCATTGCATTATCACAAGTAAAACAATTGACTCCAAGCACAACTACGCATTATGATTACAAAATCTTTAACAAATTTATAATAATATTTGAATAAAGTGTGAAGATGTCCATTTTTCTATGCCAGACATTACTTTTGGCCTCTACTGTATGTGCAAACACTTGTATTTTGCTGCTTTTTAAAACAAAAACCTAAATAAGAACTGTTTTGATTTTTTCCTGATTTCCAAAATAATAGTGCCAAAAACCAGTACATTTTCTGCAGTGTGAACATTGCCTGAGAAACATGTATAAGGTAGACTATCCTGGAGCAGCGTGAATGGAATGTTGTGTCTTTGTGGGCGTTTTTCAGTGGTTTGCAGAGAAGAGAAACTAGGGCTAATGACGGCAGCGACGGGCAGCTGGGTCCTGTTTTCAGCATGATGTTAGAGGAGATCATGATTTACTCAGACAAAAGCCTTTCTTCCATTATATGCATTATACAGTGACGAGCCATTTCTGCAAGTGTATCAGGTTATATCGAAAAGAAACAAATGAAAGGGACAAAAGATCACCATGGTGTGTCTAAACCTAACTTTGTGCATTAAGTAGCATATTTTTTCATAACACTTGATTTTGACTATAAGTAACTTTGCAACTTAATGTCAAATAACTCCCATTAGAGTATAAGTAGACTGTCTGCTTAATATCTGCTAACACTTTATTGTAATATTCCCCCAACAGTCATTCTACTGACTATAAGTAACTTTGAAAGAACATGTCAACTTATTCTAACCCTAACCCTATACCAGTATACTAATACTCTATTAATACTCTAATGAGAGTTAGGAAGCATGCATGTTTCCTAATATGAAAAATATTAATTATTATTTATTACATTTACATTGGTATATTTTAGTTGGAATAATGTAGTAATAAGATTGTTGTGCATCATATATTTCCCCATTTAACGTAATGAAATATTTCATAAATAAAAAAGGATAATTACTGTACATAATCATTTTAACTTTAAGAAAGTTAATTCTTTGAGGACCAGCAAATTTCTCCTTTTTTATTGCCACTTTATTTTTTTAAACACATTGTTTGTCTGATAAATTGTTTACATTTTTTATTTATTTTTTAAATGGAAAAGGCATCTTTTTCATAGAATAACCCATAGACTCTCCCTTTAACATCAGCTGGTCATATTAATCATCATTTTCTTGTTTTGTGGGATTAAGTGTGCATATTCCATTTCTTCGTATGTATCTGCCAGAGCCTGTGTGCCGATTTCTCTGGGTAAATTAATTTGTTGCCCCCCCCCCAATTAGACTGGCAATACTGAAATAAACCTCCCAATACACTTCTGTTCGACCTTTCTTTTAAGCAGAGCCGTTCTGATTCGAACTGAATTTATAAACTCTTGCTGTTTCTGTTCTACACCATATATATTTTCCCTAGTTTAGATTCCTTGAATACCTGGAAATAGGCGGTGCACGACCCAATGAGGCCACCAGTGGGAGAAAAAAAAAGTTTGAATGCTGCCGAGAACAGATGATTGAATTATTTAATGTATATCTGTAATTGGATCTATTTTTCTGTGATGCGGAGGTACTAGAGAGGTTCATTTGTCTTGTGCCACAGCTTGCTTTGGGTGGTCTTTTTGTTTGGATGGTGGATGCAAGTCTTTGAATGGCCATATCGGGCTCGAAGAGCCCCCCTGAGCCCCTTTACCCAGCCTGCTCTGTTTAATGTGGTCTACGACTGCAGCTGCCTCATTTGGGTTTTGTAGTTTAACAGTATTCGCTTTCGTCTTTTTCTTTGTGTTTATTAAGAGATGAAACCCTACTATTTAAGAATGTAATATTAACAACTGTTGTGTGATGTTTTATACGAGTATCTTTGTAATGTAAAGCTTTTCTTGCTTTTTTAAATAATCTGCCAGCATGCCCATAACTGACATCAAGGCATATCACTCACATTCTCTTTTATACTTTTTCCTCACTCTATACACACACTGGCTCGGATGACTGCAGACTTCACGACTTCTGTCGAGTTATGTTCAGAAACAAAGCAAACAGGGTCAAAACAGGGTTTCTCACGCATAGATAGCCTACATAGATTGAATCAGACCCTGCTTCTGTTCATGCTGATCTTGGCTAAATTGCTTAATATGGCTTCCATATTGAATTCTCAGTTGCATCTCAATTGTTTCTCCTAGGCTTTTTTTCAGTATCCAGCTTCTCACTCATGTCTCCTAAAACATTCAGAGGTAATTTTATCTGGCCAGAGGTTTTCAAACTGGGTCCTGAGACCCACAAGGAGGTGCTTGTTGGTTCCATGGAAAAGTTCCAGGAAAAATTACTGTACTGTTTGAGCTTTGAGTTTGTACTGATTTCTGAAGGACCATGTGACACTGAAGACTGGAGTAATGGCTGGTGAAAATTCTGTTCTGTTTTTTATTTTTTTTTATTTATTTTTGATGAAAAAAATGCAGGCTTGATAAGCATAAGACACTTCTGTCAAAAACTTTATCTATCTATCTATCTATCTATCTATCTATCTATCTATCTATCTATCTATCTATCTATCTAGTATATAAGTGTGTTAAGTCTCCTGGTTTATAAAATAGCACAAAAAAAGAGGGCACTGGGAAGGAATAGTGTAATTTTAGGCCTTTATTATTTGTGGTTTATTATGACATGAACAGCCTTTGAGAAAAGATTTTAATTGTCTTGCATCTTTTCTCGGGTGTCTTTTTTCAAAATGATTAATACGGCTACAGATTGACTGTGAAGTCTCCTCTATTTTATGATTCATCATCTGAAACGAAAGAATAAATTAATGCGTGCGGAGATGTCGGACTCACTCTACGTCTGGGGTTCCTGTGATGAAACCTTTTTTAATTTCCCTCAACACCAAAAGGAAAAGAGAAAAAACAACAGAGAAGGAACAAGAATCATAAATCACTTCATTGCAAATAGTGCTGACAGGGAGTCTGATCTGAATTTTGATATACAATTCATTCGACCTAAAACACTGAAATAGGATGGATCATAAAAGACCTTATTTTAGTCATAACTTATTTTTTACAACACGTATAGTCTCTGTATATGGAGCAGTATGAGAATCCCAGTTTTGATCCATTATTCATTTGCAGAACTTCTACACAGGACGCTCACCCATTTATAAACTTCCGTATTCGAGACAATGGACATCATTCAAGACCACTCACCTTCCATTTGTCTCCCTCCATCCTCCCCTACCCGTCCCTTTCCTGCCATCCCTCAATGTCTTGACAGAGACATTAGTTGGGACCTATTCAGAGTTTAGACCGAAAGGAGTTTATGACACAGATTGCTTGCTAACATGGTAAAGAGAGTGCCATCCTCGCCTCTCCTTTCTGACCAGCTGTTGTACTCTAATTTAGGAAAGAGAAGAAGCCATTCGGGATTCATCAATCAACATTATAACTACTTGTGACCCCGAGATCACAGGCTTCCTTTCACATCACCTGCAAGCTCTTATGCGCTAACCCGATATTGCGTAGTGAATTCACAATTTAGAGTCTCCCACTTAAATATATGTATTCCTCATCTGTGACAACACTTTCATCACATATTCACAACTTTTCAAGAAATATGACAGTTTTGTGACTCTTTCCTCTAAGGTCCAACCAGATGTGTCGTGTCAAGGAGACGCTAGCTATAGGGTGTCGACGGGTGGCTTTTATTCACAGCTGCTGATGAGAAAGACTGAATCCATCCGGTCACACAAGGTGAGTGTCGTCAGAGTACTCTGATTAAGATCAGCACAATTGCAGATGTTACAATAGAGATGTTTTAGAGCCTGATATATACCTGGGAACTGCTGTTTATTTATTATTCATGGTGTTTTGTCTCTTATCACAATGAACTGGCACTGTATGGCTTCTAGATTACTGGGGAACAAAACATAATCAGCGTGCATCATAATACAGCCATAAAATCATAATACAGGCTCATTGTCCACCTCCACACGTAAAAGCATTCAGACTGAAAGGCACATTTTGTCCTATAGTAGCATTTAAAGGATGTCAGTTAGTTAGCATGTGTGTATGTCTGTGAAGTCTGTTATTGAGGTTTAGGTTTCGGATGGGTGCTCACAAGCTCCCCCTTTGTGGCAGATTAGAAATGCAACACTCATGGTACAAGTCAAGATGCTCAAAATGTGTAAGACCATAGCATTGTGCTTTAACCCATTCAAACCCTGCATCCCTTACTTAAGAAATGAACAATACTTTTCTGCTTTTTTTTCTTCTTCATTTTGTCCAGTATTATTTTACAACCCCCAGCATCATTACTCTTCAGTGTCAAGTGATCCTTCAGAAATCATTCTAATATGCTTATTTGCTGTTTTAGAGATATTTCTTATTATTGTCAATGTTGAAAACAGTTGTGCTGCTAAAATAATTTCTTCTTGATTCTTTAATGTATAGAAAGATCAGAAGAATGGCATTTATTTAAAATAGAAATCTTTTGTAACATTATAAATATAGTTATTGTCAGTTTTGATCAATTTAATGCATCCTTGTACTTTTTTGAATGGTAGTGTAAATCCATATTCAGTACAATTCAATTAAATGTATTGTCATTGAGTAAAGTATGAATACAAAGCCAATTGAAATACAATTAACATCCAACCAGGATGCAGGATAAGAATCATTCCAAGTAGTGCAAAAAAATGAAAAAGTGACTGAATATAACCATGTATATGCATACATGACCATATACATTCACATACACACACTCGCGCATTAAAAAGATGTATAACAAAAAATAGTAAGTACAGTTAGATGAATGCACTATATGAATCTCTGATCAGGCCAACCACCGTGGTATCATCTGCAAATTTGATAATGGTATTTGAATCATATACAGTGACACAATCATGAGTGAAGAGAGAGTATAAAAGAGGGCTTAACACACAGCCTTGGTGGCAAACCAGTATGCATGGTGAGAGTGGAGGACGAGCGGTTATCAAGCTTAACAGCCTGGCGTCTGTTAGTCAAAAAATCTAACGTCCAATTGCAAAGTGAGGTGCTGATCCCTAACAGACTAAGCTTGGAGACTAGCAATAAAGGAATCACCCTATTATATTGAACGCTGAACTGGACATGTAGAATTATCGGACTTTTGCTGTTGTTCAGAAACCATGTCCATTTTAAATAACTTAAGAAATAGACGTGTAAATATTATTAGAAATAAATTAGTACAAACATTGACCTAACTATCCAACTAGTATATTGCCAGTCCATGAGTTTGCATTTCAAAAATAGGTAGCATTGTTTGTGAAGATTTCCTGACTAGAGTGTCTGCTGGCCCGGAGGCAGCTCGATGTTTGTTCTGGAAGTGTGTATGTTTGTTGTGTTAATGGCTGCGTTAACTATTCAGCAGGGTGGAAGAGTATATGCTCTGCTAATTAAGATAGGACACACACTGTTTACCTTTCATCGCATCCGTTCATGTGAGATGAAGAGATAAAAAGAGAGAGAGAGAGAGAGAGAGAGAGAGAGAGAGAGAGAATGAGATGGTTCATCTGGAGTGGTGATAAAAGCTGTCACACATAGTCTCTCTCTCTCACTCTCTGCCAGTTCACGGAAGGCGGGTTATCTGTTCTCATATCTTCATTCTCTTCCTCACACCTGTTGATAAAAGAGATCCTTGCAAGAAACCTATTTCCTGTCATCACCTCACAGTGTCTTGTGCTTCTGATCTCTGAAGTGTCAACGATATTTTAGTGCCTCCCAGTCCTGCCCAGTCTCTTTCTTTCCACTGTTCTCTTAAATCTATAATTAGAATAGGATAATATGCATCATATAAGCATCATATAAGAAGATAAGATCATAAGATCTTATAAGAAGTTCAAGGCTAAACCTAATCTCTGATGTATGTATATTCTTTTGGATAGTAGAGATAGTAGATAGTAACACTGATAATAGACAGATAAAACATGGATTAGGGATATTAGATTCAATAATGATTGATATATGCCTTGATGACAAGAACCCATGAAGAAAACATTGTTAATATTTGGCTATCTTGCATTTAATGTCTTTAAAAAGCACTTTAATTGACAGAGGGAGCTGAGCCATTTCTAGAGACCTGAGGGTTGGCTTTTTTTGTGTGACCATAAGTTGTGCATAAGTAACATTCTTTTGTATGTTTTTTTTCTTTCTTTGCTTAAGTAGTTAGTGGCAGAAACGTACATCCAGAATAATCTTGCAACCGGCAGAACACCACAATTTGCACATGCCCATCTTACTGGCTGACAAATGACCAATCATGCTGATGTTTTTATATTCAGTTATGTTAAGTAGGTTTAATGATCTTGCCAATCATACATCACATCGATCAGGTTGCCAGTTTTGCCAGCTTTTTTGCATCATTGAAGAGTATAGACCCACCTTGGGGTCAAGAGGTGTAGAAATCTGACTTGTTGTCAAAGGAAGTATCGAAATAGCTATTTGAAACCAAACCCATTTATATGTACTTCACATGTACTACCCTATACTCACTTTCTATCTCTATTCAGCCAAACACTGTAGACTGCATTTAAGGGGTACCTTAGCACTAGATGAGAAAGACAAATCAACGCCTTCCATGTGTTCATGTTTTTTCTTTTTCTTTTTTTTTTTTGGTCTGGCTTTTATGCCATTATTTTCACTGTAAGTCTACCCACAGCTTGCAAAACACCAGTGAAATGTTGATTTTTCACTTTCTTGGATGCCAAGTCATTTCTGATGTAATAATGCCAGTAAAGCATGCTTCAAAATGCATGCATGACTTCTAAACAATAATACTAGATGGGAAGTGTTTCAGCATGTTGTTATGCTATTTTAGTCTGAATTGAGTTCAGTGCTGTTGCTTCAGTGTTGACTCACAAAAGTCAAGTTGCTCAGTTTTCAAAACTTAGTGAGCTGCTCAAAGAAAGCATTATATGTGCACTCTCAACATGAAGGCTATTATCTAGTCCTTTCATTAGAACATGCTAACATTAAAACCCTGTTGAAAACAATTGTGAGTCTGGGATCCCTTGCACAGCACTATTTGTATGACGTTCAGTTGCTGCTTATGTAGAGTGTTTCATATTGGTCAAGAAGATTAGACCTACACATTCAGGTTTATTGTATTTGGACACCAAAAGAAATATTCCTCTTATGAAATTCTTGACAGCATAAGCTCACAGATCAGTCTGTGCCCAAGCAGGCGTAGTGAGTTTGTGAGTTTGCGAGTTTGATTTTCTTTTTTCTACCCTGATACGGGAAAAGACAACGTGCTGCCATGATTTCTGTTGAGGTTGGCAGGGCAGGTAGACACAACATTGCATGTTTGTTTGCTGTCAGGCTTCAAAAAAGAGACAATGCAACCCGAGGCGATCCAGAGGTATGCTGTGAATGTGTGTTTTGAACGGCAACATTGATACCTTGGCACTGTGTCATTGTGAGAACTTTCACTTTAATTCCTTTTAGATCCTTTTGACTACATTAAAGTGCCTGCTGCTATACCACACTGTGACCCAGGTGGTCTTTTTCTCTAGCACATTCCCTTTCCCAAACCCAAAGCCTACCTGTCAACCTGAGATGTATGCAGGAAAAGGCAGGTTTCCTGTCTGAGAGCGCTGCGCTCACTCTGGGTCGAAACTCCGATGATGTGTACAGTATCCAGTGGTGTTGGTCACGTTAAACGCAGTCAGTTCTTCAAACGCGCTCTGCTTTACATTATCCAAGGCATTTTAAGGCAAGAAGATGGAAGAGGACACAGCAGTTCTTCTGTTACATAGTGTGATCTTATAAGTCAAGTTTTATTATTTATTGTGATGTTTCCTGTGTTTTCCGTGTCTATACAATGCATGGATTTTTGTTACTCAGTATCTTTGTCCAGTTTTCCAGTAAAAATGTACACTTAAAATGTATCTAATATATAGATACATTTATATTATATATATAAATGTAATTTTATCTTATACAAACTTGCTCAATTTATTATATAATTTTGTAATATATTATTTAAAAAACACATTTTTTCTAATTTTTATTATTAATATATTTACTTAATACAATATTTAAATTATTAACTATATTACAAATTACAATATACACATTACACATTGTTTATATAATATATCATTTTTATTATATTATTATATTTTTATATTTTATGTTTATATAATATATCATTTTTATTATATAATTATTATATTATATATAACATTATATTTATGTATTATTTATATAATATATATATGATTAAAATAATAAAATATTTAATTGTGAATTCAATTAATACAAATTACAAATACATTTTATAAAATGTTTCTTGTTTTTTTAGGATGTTTAGGTGATTTAACAGGAAACATGACACAAATACTGATTTAGAAACTGATTTAGTGTACTGCCGATTCATGGTATGTCGTCCAAATTTAAGCTCTGATCCACCTTACCCCTGATCAGAGGTGTTTCTGATGTGGCTTTGCTTCTGTGAAATATAATGCTGTTTGTATTTCTTAGATTTTTTTTTTCTGAAGATCCTAAACATTTACTTAGATTTTGCACATATGTTTCCTTTGACTGTGTCTTTTCATATTGGTTCTGGCTCCCCCAGAAACTGTAAAATGTCCCTCCTCCCACTCAGTGTAAACCTGACTCCAGACAGGTAAGACAACCACCCACTCAATCCTCGGCAGAAAGAGAGTGAGAGAAGATAAATATTCCCTTCACGTGGGGAATGTGGTAATGTAGGCCTTTGAAAAGCATAGGCTGTTCTTATCCATCATATTGCATCATATTTCACTGCAGGCAGACTCCTCTGCTGTGGACAATGTCACAGTGAACTCATACCTCATTTCTCACTGAGACCTGCTCAACACCGACAATTAGTCATTCACAAAGCTCTTGGGTCTTTGAAGGCATTGTGAATATGGTATTTTTATGACCCCTGACAATTTAGAGGCATTCTTGACAGCTGGTTTAAGTTAGGCCACATTGAACTGTCCAACAATTTTGTGACCAAATGATTTCATTTCATTTACTCTCATTTCATTTTGTTTTGTTTTTTGTTTTGTTGTATTTTAATTTTTTATATTTTTTATTTTATTTTATTCTATTTATTTCATTTTTTAAAAACTTTTTTAGAGGACCCCCAGCCTAAAATATGAATGCAGATGTATATTTTCATTTAGATATTTAATATTTTGTATATAGATATTTTATTTTTGCAACTTTTTTAGAGGACCCCCAGCATTAAAGGGGAAATGAAGCAGTCAATCAAGTTTACATGATTTACAAGATGGATTTCCACTATAATCATCAATTATATAAGAAACATGACAAATGTAAACATATAAAAGAAAAAAGAAAAACCGTTATATCTTTCGCGGCCAGGGCGCCACCATTGTGCAGTATTCTATCATGTGACGTCACGGGGTTGGTTGGCTTTAATAAACCTGGCTGAATGTAGGAATATCCCGACATCAAACTGTCTACACCACGGTGTTTTGACCGTGAACAACTAACGTTAGGTACAGTCATTATTAGCTAACAGCTGTAAGCATGAACTAGCTAACGCTAACTTAGTGTTTAGCTAACTTAGTGAACTTAGTTTATTAGTACCAGACAAAAAGACGACGTCTAACGTTATATGTTAACAAACTGCACATGGAAACATTGTTCGTGATGTCTGCCATCATATTCCTGTCTCTTGTCAACACCATGTAAGTTAGCATGTATTAATATATGCATTTGAGCCGATACGGCGTGGGAACCGAGCAGTGGTACGTCGTTATGTCGAGCAGCCGGTGGTTTGGGGCGAAGAGCGGGTTGGCAACGCTACCTGGTGTCAGTGTGGCTGTTGTACTGCGATGCCTACCGTGTCAGAGTCCATCTGCTGTATATAACATATAACATTAGACGTCGTTAGTTGTTCGTGGTCAAAACACCGTGGTGTAGACAGGATATGATTTGATGATTTGATTTGATGTCGGGATATTCCTACATTCAGCCAGGTTTATTAAAGCCAACCAACCCCGTGACGTCACATGTTAGAATACTGCACAATGGTGGCGCCCTGGCCGCGAAAGATATAACGGTTTTTCTTTTTTCTTTTATATGTTTACATTTGTCATGTTTCTTATATAATTGTTGATTATAGTGGAAATCCACTATTCTCTTGTTGTTTTTATATCTGGTTAGGATGAAAATGTGGAACAGACCGATTAGGACAAGGACGTTGAAAATAAACTTTTTATTGTAAAAAATGTAAGCATAGCCGGACTGAAATCTTGAAGTCATTTTCTCCTTATTGCTTCTTCTACCATTGTAACACTCAGATATTGCTAATTCTTTCACCCAGTAACATCTAAAAATCGTTTGTATCCCAGTCTGCTGTAAGGATTTAATGGAGAGAACAGTGGCACAAGAGCAATATGACCTTCCCAGATTATATCCCGCCAATTAAAGCACATCGGACTGAACGTTCTCCCTCTCAGACTACATTTGGTGTTTGCATTCAAAATACCAGAGCACAGAGAGCCAAAATTACCCATTGTTTTATGCTTTACATAAATATTTACAAATGCAGCACCAGAGAAGTTTAGGCTAAATGGGCCATAGAAATATTCTGAGCACAGGGAGAAAGATGGTCCCACGAGGGCCACAAGTTGTTAAAATTAATGTTTGTGGCAGAGAGTAAAGGGGATTACAGTTAAACGCCATGAAAGCTGTTATTTTTGGTGGATGCTATTTTTAAGAAAGGTTTGCTGTTCTCCCTGCTGAACCTTAAAGCTCAAACATTCTGTTTTTCTTCAGGTTGTCAACTTGTGGGATAGTTAGCAGACAGTTTCAGAAGGGTCCGGAAGAAAATTTCCTTGTGTATTAAGAGTCATAATGAAATGGGCAAAAACAAAATAACAGTTGATTAAATAGGGGGAGATTTATTTATTTACGACCTTATCAAATGCATTGAGACCTGCATTCTCAGTATTTATGAGTACATCATAAATATCAAAATACTGAGTCAGCATTGGTTACTGTTGCAACACTGAATGTGTGGGGGCTATTTATTTCTACTCAAAACAAGAAGGTAGAGTCAGAAGAACCACAGAAACTTGATTGTAAAGATGATGATGATATTAATAAATAACTTTCAGTCTATTCATAACCATTGTATAGGTTTTAATTTTGAACATTGTTGAGACGTTTTTCAAGAATAACTCAATCAGGGAACGGATTACTGCGTGAGCTGACTATTATAGCAGGAGCATCACCAACCTCATTTTTAGCTTCATTCATGTTTTCTGTTGTTTTTTAGTTTTCTGATTGTTAATATTTCTGTGCTCTGGATTGTGTGTGTAATAGGATGTTAAGATGTTAACATTCATGTTGATATTGCTGTAATTTGAGTATGTTTATGTGAAATAGTACAGAGTGTTTGGATTTCTGGTAAGATGTTTACGAGTCTTTTGTTGTGTTACCTATTGAAACACATTTTGGACGGGGCATATCAAAGTAATCAACATTCTCATTCTAGAAAGCATCTGATTGGATAAAGATTTGTGTAGTGCAGGATCAGTCATTAGTTTTGGTCTATTTTTCTTGTAGACAGACTACATTTTAAATGTAATGTATACAATAACTTCTAATGTAATATTACACAATATACGAATGTGAAATGATTAGAATTCAAAATAACTTTTTTCTATTTTAATATTTTTTTAAATGTAATTTAAAACATTTGACATCAAACAAACTTTTGACATCAAAGCTGAATTTTCATCAGGTATTACCCCATTCTTCAGTGTCACATGATCCTTCAGAAATCATTTGGTGCTTTTAGTTTGTGTGTTTGCATCGAGATTTTATATACAATCTCAATTCATATTTTCAAATGAGCAAGATTTAGGGTGACATTTAACCTTCTTCCTATGGTTTGCAAATGAATTAGTGAAAGATATATATATATATATATATATATATATATATATATATTGCAGATGAGAACTTGGCCACAGCAGAGGCCTGTTAAAGTGATTGTATCCTCACTGGCTATTTCACCTACAGCCCAATGACTCATTAATCTAATTGTCCTGCTCATTCTCATTCTCTCCATCATATGAATTTATTGTTTTTGGCTACCATAAGTCACTTAAAAGCCAACTTTATCTTAAGGGCCGATTATTTGGTTTCTGAATCAGCCTGACTGCACACTGCCAAGAGTCTTGACCTCTGAATTAACCCACCGATAGTATCCATTTAAACTAAGATGTGTGTGTGAGAGAGTCCTGTGCATCTGCTGAGCCTCAAGAGGACTTTATCGGAGTTTATTAATGATGGTTTGATTCCCTCAGAGTTCAGCGCCTCTCTTTAAACTATAACCTATCAACATTATCAGGGCTTTCTGTTTTCTGTCTCACAGATAGCCTGTCAAAGCCCAGGGGCGGACCTCAAATCTTTCTTAATAATACTCAAAGATCAGAACACAGCTGTGATGCTCATATAGAAACTAAGACACATTGCTTCCTCAACTAAGTGTTTTATATTTACTGCTGCATACTGTTGCTCAAGCTTAGAGTTAAGGATTTAAACAAACCCTAAGCCTTCAGCTTGTAACTCGTCCTGCACAGTTTCACTGACATGAATGATACCTTGAATCGTGTGGCTTGCTTAGGAGAGGTGTGCTGTTATTTTCTTAATCGGACAGATTTATTTTCCCCTTGTGGTCAATAAAATCAGATAGACTTACATTGAAGTTATAACCGTACCCAAAACTTTTGGGTGGGCTTTTTGGACTTGGACCAGTAAATAAGTACCTAAAAAACACTTTTCACTTACCACCTTGCAATGCCCTAGAAACCACCTTAGCAACCATTCAGAACATGTTAACAATGACCTGTAAACCAGCCCAGAATTGTGGTGACAAGCATAAACAAGCTTCACACACCAAGGTTATTATCGTTTACTAAAAGTTAAATCATTAAAAAAAAAAAAATCCATTAAAACAAAAAGAAATATTAACTGAAATAAAATAAAATATGATTTTATGATTTTTCTAGTTGCCAAGGAAACATTTCTCATTTTGTTGACGTACTAAAATAACAAACTAAAACTTAAAAACTATGGCTGTGTCTGAAATCTCCCCCTTATACCCTTAAATAGGGCACTTTTTGAGGGGACATCCATTTGTGGTGGTGTCCGAAACCATAGTGGACATTATCGAGTCCACTCATTCAAACTGAAAATGCACTGCAATAATGTGTACAACTGCTGAACGCTCAACGGTTAGAGAATACCCATAATGTGATGGTTGCGCCAAATGAATCATCCATACATTTTCCAAAACCACTGGTTCAATGTGGCAACCGCGTAATATCATGCAGTATAAATTCCTTTTTAATGGATTATTAAATTGTTTAATAAGGTTTATACGTACATAGTTTTCACGACAGAGTTCAAGATAAATCTTTTCATTACTGCTGGAGCTGCCTGTTTGCTAAGTTTTTAATGTTTATTAAACAGCAAGCACAAACTTTGCAAAAGTGGCAGCCCTTCTGGCGCACTCAGGGTCCAAATTATTGGACTAATGTAGGGAATAGTGAATGAGGGTATGCAGGGCTCTACGCTAACTTTTTTCCCAAGGAGTACATGTGCTCCTAAATGAAAAAATTTAGGAGCACACAAAGAAATATAGGAGCACAGTGAAAAAAGTTGATTAAACTGCTCAATTCATATGGATTAGTTTTATGATCTTTTTATGAACGTTTTTCGAAGCATCAAAGTGGTAGTTGTGTAGGCTGTCAATGGAGGGAAAGAAATCTCTCAATTTCATCAAAAAGTTCTTCATTTGTGTTCCGAAGATGAGTGAAAGTCTTATGGGTTTGGAACGACATGATGGAGAGTAATAAATGACAGAATTTTCTATTTTGGGTGAACTAACGTTACCTGTTTAATAATTATGCAATTATTATTTTAACCTACTTCAAAATATATAAAAAGAATGAACACCTCAATAAAGTATAAAGTGCTAAAAACAAAACAAATGCCTGCTTGCTTTTTTCCTTTGCAGTACTTGCAGCAGCCTATATTAAGTTACATCAAAAATGAGTTTTTGTCGTCTTCCTGTCCTCAGTGTGGTCTTTTGGAGGGTCTTTTGGTGGGACATAATTAAAATAAAATTTGGTGGGTTGCTAATAAAATTGATACTCATTTGCAAGTAGGCCTATTGATAGTGTGCGGGAGTTCATTATTTTGTTTTTTTTGCACTTCTTTTGAGATAATGACTATCTCAAAGTGTTTACTTTACTTTTTTTATGGTGTAGCGGCCTGTTTACACCTGGTCACTGCATACGTTTTTACTGATCAAAACGATTTCATGCGTTTTTACTGATCAAAACGATTCCATTTACACCTAGTCACATTGTGTGTTTTCGCAAAACTAAATCGGATCTTCTATTCCCGCGTTATATGCAGGTTTAATGTAGGCCTAGTTCACGTCACCAAAAGCAACAGATATGACCAGCATTTTATTGATCATCATAAGCTCATTTCAAAATCAGCGATAGGAGAGAGCGACAGCTGCACTGGTAACCGTTAGCCTAATATCATTTCGTTTCTTTACTAATTTACATATTAATGAATATGATTGTGTGATGAGCGTCTACGACTTACTTTCACTTTAATTCGCGGCAGTTTGCGCGTTAGCTTGATGAATGGATCGCTCATCTGTCGTGATGCGTGTTGCAGTAGCGTCATCATATCTGGCTATAACATGACATATAGCCAATAACACACTCTCACACGTTTATTTTTTAGCACTGTTGGGAGGACTCTCTCACTTAAAATCCAGCAGTTCCCGCACATTCCCACACTATTTCAGTGATTGGCTCAATGGTTGCGAATCGTCGCTCCCATTTGAATAAAGTTAAGCGCGTCATCAAATGCAAGTGAAATCAATGGTATGCTTTGCTTCATCGCGCTGTTGTCTTCAGTGTATTGAGAACAGCCCGTCACTCGCGCACCGTGCTCGTAAATTATTTTTCAAGTTCGCACATAACTATTTTTAGGCGCAAATGCGAGTGAATTACTCGCACTGTAGAGCCCTGGTATAGGGGGAGATTTTAAACACAGCCTCATTAGACACAATAAAAAAAATAAAAAAACCTAAATAAATTACACACACAGAACATGGAACAGGTGTGTAACTCAATTAGCAACCTTAGAAACAAACAAGGAACTAGAACTCAGGAAAACAGGAACAGGGGAAACTAGGGTACGTTTACATGACAAAGTACTCCTTTGCTTTTTTCGCATGCAGACGAAAAAAGCAAAGCAACAACTTGTCAAAACAATCCCTGCTCACATGGCTCTGGGAAAACGCCTAAAAACGCTGTATTTTGCTGCCAGGCCAGTAGTTGGCGATGTCACTTTGTAAAGAAACACTACACTTCTATAGACTGCACATAATACGCATGCGCAGGACGTCATCGTTTTCACAAATTCATGTTTTTGTAGTTTACATGGAGACTATAAAGGTATCATTTTCAAAAACTTGCACTTTGAAACCTGTTTTAAAAAGTTTGTGTTTTCAGGCCCACAAAACGCAGTTGTCGTGTAAATGAACGGCCAAAACACAATAAAAAGTTCACCGTTTTTAGTTGAAAACAGTGTTGTGTAAACGGCCCCTTAAACACATTGAAACCAAACATAATCCTAACAAAAATATTGTGGCAGAGAACAAAAACTATAATTGTTCATTAAAGACACTAAAATAACACACCATTTGTTCATTCATTCATTCATTCATTCATTCAGGATACCGTAGCATTGTAGCATCAAGTTTTTTTATTTAAAATCCACAATACCTTAACTTAGTGGCAAGTCTTTTATGAATAACATTTATTTATTTGTTTGTAAACCCAGAATAACTTAGTTTAGTGGCAAGTTTTACACAGATAAGATATATTTATTTATTTAAACCCAGAATACCTTAGTTTAAGGTTTAAGTTTAATTTAATGAATAACATTAATTATTTATTATCTTTTCATTTATTATCTTTTTTATTCTATTGTTGATTTAAAGGTCTTCAGTTTGAAAGCTTTTGCAGTGCTTTCTAAAACAGACACAGACATGTTGGCCTTCAAGCATGAATCGACGTACAAGCTATTTCTTAAGCCAGTCTGACAGCAGAATTTGATTTTTTAAGACACCTTCCATGACTGCCTTCCTACCCATCCTTAAATAATAAGAGATTATGGATAATCTCCTCTTTTTAAGATACGCTGAATTTCACAGTGCTAAAATGGTCGTAAAGCTTGCAGGAGGGGCCAGAGTAGAGAAAAACCAGCCCTTTCATAATAGAACAAATGTTAAAAGCTAGAGCTATTTCAGGCAGGTCTCCTTTTATGTCTGAGAATGAATTGAAAGAAATGTTAGTTCTCAGAGCGATCCATTTCATTTGTTTATGTAACGTACAATCAGTGTTGTTCACCTAAGTATGTTCACAAAAAGTCAACACACTTCAATTTCATGCCACAACAGGCTTTACATCAAACGGCAAATTGAAAGATTGAAAAGCCTGTTTTCAGCAGGCTAAATATCAAGACATGGTCAGCCTTCAGACAAGATTGTGCTCAATGTGTTCTTCATTCACAAGTGATTGTCTGCAATGCGTCTGATTCCCTAATGCTGCCTTGTAAAGACATTTCCAAAAAAACATTTGAGTGATTGCAGGTAACTTGAATCCTATTTGTGTCAAAAAATGTATAGAGGGAGGCACAAACATACTATGAAGAACTGATGAGAAGCATTTTTTTAAATGTTAATAATATGTAAATGTAACAATATACTTGTCAGCGAGATTCTGTTAGTTGTATATGAAGAGAGAAAGTGCATGTTCTAGTAGTTTTTAGTGTTTTCACATGTGTTTAAAGCATTTGGGAGTTGCGTGCATGTGTGTGATTGTGTTCGTTTGTCTGCTATGCTTAGATAAGCTGAAAGATTTGATTGTGTTTTTGCCAAATCAGACGTGTCACTGTGAGCTCAGTGCAGCAGAGACAGATGAATATTTAAACGAATATCTTTCTGATTGATTAATCCCGGACATTTTCTTTCACCACCATCAAAGATTAGATTTTCACCACCGAATCCAACCTCTATTAATGTCTTTTCCAGCTAAGCTGCAAAGCTTGTGGTGACATTTCCAAATGTTTGATGTGGACCTTTATTATAGTTTTCAGGACAGTGACTCAAGTTCCTGTAGCTCAACTGGTAGATTGTGGCTCTAGCTATGCCAAGGTCATGTGTTTGATTCCCAGGGAAGTGTAAGATTTGGATAAATGTGTGCCAGATCCATCCATCCATCCATCCATCCATCTTTTTCTATGGATCTATCAATTTCTTGTTCTATCTATTGTTCTATGTATCTCTCAATCTGTCATTCAATCTATCTATAATTCTATCTATCCATTTTTGATCCATCAAAACTTTTACAAGGCTTTATTAAGCCAACATTCAGAGTTTAGGCTATCTTGAAACTTCAGTTAATTTTAATTCAATTTCTTTGCATTCAAATACAATTCAGGAATCAAACCATTTCAAATCTAATTATTTTTAGTTCAATTCTGAATGGTGCGCAACCCTGCACAAGTCTGTTTCTGTCCTTTGGACAAGCACCGCAATTTATTGGTTGTGTGTTTTATATTTCTGCTGAAATATCATTATTTAAAGGGTTAGTTTACCCAAAAATGAAAATTCTGTCAGTAATGAATCACCCTCATGTTGTTCCAACCCCGTAAGACTTTCGTTCATCTTCGGAACACAAATTAAGATATTTTTGTTTAAATCTGAGAGCTGGATCACTCCTCCATAGGCTTCTATGGGATCGAAACTTGCCGGCCCAGAAAAGTTAGTAAAGACCATGTTTAAAATAGTCCAAGTGACTACAGTGGCTCAACCATAAGTTTATCAAGTGACGAGAATACTTTTTGTGAGCAAAAAAACTCCAAAATAACGACTTTATTTCTTCATTTTCTTCTGTGTGGGCCTCTGGGAAACACCTCATATGTGCCGCTCACAAGTATAATAAGGGTCGTTCCTTACCATTAATGCTTGGAAAACACACATACATCTCCTTCGATTAATAATAATGGCTAGTGCAGTGGCTGGGATATAGTACATAAACCTACCAACGTCCGTTGCCATGGTTTTTGGAATGATTTTACTTATCGCGAGAGGGAAAAAAATGAATTTTTAGTCGCATAACATCGGTCAATGGAAACACTGTCATTTCGCAATAGTTTTTTGTCGACATTTAGAAAAAAAATCGCAAAAGTTTTGCGCAAATCTGTAATGGAAACGCGCCTTGTGTTGTACGTCACCACGTAGGCTCACGCATCACACACATGACCAGCATCGGCCAATAGTGAGCCTACGTTCTGACGTACAACACAGAAGCGCTGCTGAGATCCAGCTCTCAGATTTAATAAAAAATATCTTAATCTGTGTTCCAAAGATGAACGAAAGTCTTACAGGGTTGGAACAACATGAGGGTGAGTAATTACTGACAGAATTTTCATTTTTTGGTGAACTAACCCTTTAAAAAGTCTACACCATAAACTGTATATTTATTTCAGATATGTTCTGATTGGTTGTGGTTGTGGTTGTGTCATGTTGTTCAGTGGGAAAAGACAATTAAAGGTGCCATAGAATGGATTATTTTATTATTTTATAATGTTTCCTGGGGTGCCCTTATAATGTTAGTATGTTTTTTAGATCAAAATTTGTTATAATTTAGAAATAAAAGGCATATTTCCTAGCCTGATTTCATCCATTGATTTGAACACTCTGTTTGAAGGGGCGTGTCTGCTGTGAGACTGCAGTGTTGTTGCCCACTGCTGTGATTGGCTGACATGCTTGCATATGAAATATCTGGCATTACATGTAGAGCTATCTGGAAAACTTTTACTATTACAGCTTTTATATGTTTTTACTATTACAGCTATCGGGATTAACGAATCATGAGAAGTTTTTTTTAAAGTATTTAGATCTATTCCCATCACATAAAAGGTTTCAGTGATGAGCACTGAGCAGATGACAGCCTGTTGATCGCGTGAATGAAGATCTTATCACTGCAACGCAATATACTGATGCATAAACAGTGTTGAACGACTTTGAAAGAAAGATTATCTGTCTGAATTTGAACAATTACACATCAGAAATTCACATAACCCACTGGTTCTCCAGAGGCTCGGATGAAGGAGCAAAAAAATATTTTTGTGTTCATTTGTACAACCAAACACTGAGCAACTGCCATGCTTCGTTCGCTCGTTTGCAAGCCATGATGTCTCTCGAGGAAAAAACAATATCGCGCTGGATCTAGATAACACAATGTAAATTATCGTTAATAAAATCCCTACTTACCGCTTGCGGGAATATAACGTTAGTTGAAATTGCCCCCTTCGTCCGTTTGAGACGCCGAGAGAAGCCTGGCTGCTTGATATTGTTGTAACAGTCCGTGGTGAAATGGGCAGAGCAACTAAACAACTTTGAATTAAACTGTAGCGGTATCCGATTATAGATAGATAGATTATAGATAGATCTGCCATTTTCCCTATGATCCTCGCTTGTTTCTTCACCTGCAGAACTTCTGATGATTCGGCTGCGCAGTTCCGCCTGGCACTGAGCATGGGCTGGCATATGCAAATTTTTAGAGGCGTACATATTAATGATCCCATCGGTTTCGTCACAGTTGGTGTTATGTGGAGATTCGCCCGTTTTTCAGGGGTGTTTTTCAAAAACGAGATTTAAATAAGAAAGAGAAAACTATGGTGTTTGAGACTCACTGTATGTCATGTCCATGTACTGAACTCTTGTTATTTAACTATGCCAAGATAAATTCAATTTCACATTCTATGGCACCTTTAAGGCCTCATAATGCCTCATGTTCTGTCATCTCTGGGAAGGGTATCTGTTGGCATCGGGCCTGAACCACTATCAGAGTATCGCAGCACGGCCGTCTGAAAGCTGCACTGGGCTGCTGTTTGGAAACGGCTTTACAGCTGTCAGGTCTCATGACACCTGTCACCTCAACACACACACAGCTCAGAGGAGAGCCGGATTAGAGACGAGGCCTGAAAATTACTGCTTAGTGAGATGGGGGTGGGTAGGGCTCGCTTATATTACTGAAGTGAAGGAGTCACAAATGGAAAGTTCAGATATGGTCTGTCAATCTGTCATAAAGAAACATCTCAAACATGAAAAGCTTTTTGTCAAGTCATAAAACTTGTCGTCACCTGTCTCACTGATACTGTAACACAATATATCAGAAGTTTCCCATTTAGTACTGATAGCAGACTATAAAAATGTAACATGATATTTACAATTCTTCTTTTCTCTTTGTATTTTTTGTTGTTGCTCCTACAGTTACTGTAGCAAGCATAGATTATTATTTACTAGATATGTGCCCGTAGCCGAAAACTATGTTCGGAAAGGAAATTACGCATTCTATGGAGCCCCTAAAGGGGGGGAAAAAATGAGATGATTTTAATAAAAAAATGTTTATTAAATGAAAACTCAAAACACTCAGAAAACAAGGAAACAGAACAACCGGTATAAAACAACATAGAACAAACAACTGAACAAAGGAAACCGAGGACTTAAATACACAGGGGTAAACAAGGAAATGAAATGAGCAACAGGTGAGTTTAATTAGTGAATAACTAACACACACAAGGAAACTAGGTCAACATACAAATGTAAGGAACAGAAACCAAACCAAAACACAAACTGAGCAGAACAAAACATAATCCTGACAGATTTGCTACTTAAGAAATATTTCTTATTATTATCGATCTTGAAAAGTTTTTTCTGCTTAACCCTCTGAGGTCTGAGCTGTTTTCTGGGCCCTGGAGGTGTTCTGACATGCTCTGACATTTCTGGTTATTTCTGTTACTTGTGACATTTTCATGGCTAAAGTCTAATTACACTGTATTCAGCACAAACTCTGCTACAATAATATATCAGCAGCATGTCTGTAAAAGTTTGTAGTTTTGAGATAATGACATTTATGCGTGGTTTGTGAAAATACAAAAAAAAAATCTCACTGAAATAAGGCCATGAAACCCATACTGATTATTTCTTCACAAGACTTTTGAAAATTGTATGACGTAGCCTAGAATATTTGCTGCAAAACTATGTGAAAATCACCCTGACTGCTCATTCAGATAAGACAATATATTGATTTAAAAATTTTACGACGTGTTTTGTGTTAGAAAGCTTTATGCGCAAGCTCATTAATATGTAAGCTTTTCTCACCTGAGAAAGACAAAGAACCTCCCCTAACGGCCCTATTAGGAGCTATCAGGCCCTGCCATTCTGAGCAACCTTGCACAATACTGTAAATGAGGAGAATTAAAAAAGAATGGCTTTTAAATTGTTTGGATTTATTTACAACACAACATAATCCAAAGATACACAACAAATGCCAAAAAAGCACTTCAAAGACAGAGACCTTTGTGCCATTCCTAAAAACATTGTACATACCTTTCATTTCCAAGATTTTCACTTTACCGTGTTCACGTACAGAGACTCATGTGAATGTTGAAGTCCTCAGTGGCATCTGGGCCCTGAAAAAAAAAAAGTGAACATACTGATATCAAGAGAAAGGCCTGCACGATTTTGGAAATAAATATTAGATTTTTCTGGTTAAAATTGCTTTTTAAAATTCCTTTTTAAAATTCACAGAATACACACACACACACACAAATGTTTCCAACAATATATAATATAATGATGAACACCAGGTTTGTTGTGCCTGTAGGCATAAGGTATATGCGCAGTGCCAGATAAAATAATAATAACAATAAATAACCTATAGCAGTATAAATCTTCCAAAAGATTTCAGTAACAACTAAGCTAGAGAAAAATACATTGATTATCATGTTACTTCAAATGTTTCCATCCGTTATGATGATATGAAATGAGATAATAATAAAAACATGAAGCCGTTTGGTGCGTTTTGCTTTCATCCAAAATATGATGTGTACATTCAAACGCGATCGCGCAGGAAAATATGATACATTCAAACGCGATCGCTATCAAAAATATGATACATTCAAACGCGATCGCTATCAAAAATATGATACATTCAAACGCGATCGCGCTCAAATATAAAACATTATGGTTACCATATGCATATCTACGTTTGAGCAGATATCCACAAACACAGTAACAGTAAACACGGGTCTAAATAATATTCCCCATATATCTAGCAACAGTTCAACTGCAACGTGACATTTATGCAACAATAACAAACTAATATGTAAGAATTTCTTACCTTACACCTTTCTTGTCTTCAAATCGCGTTCTTCTTCTTCTGAGGTAGCCTAAATCCAATGTAAGCTCAGGCACGTCTTTCAAACTCGACGAAAAGTGAAGTGAAGTGTTTTGTTGTTGAGGTAATGAGCGTGATCGCGTTCCATGTGGAGATTTGCATGTGAATATCTTTTGCGCGAGTAGGCGTGGCCAAATTAACTGTAATGAGGAAGCGTTTGAGAAGCTGGACATCTTGTTGGTTTTATACAAATTACTTAAACAGAGAATATTTGTTTTCGTTTTGAATCCGATCATTTAAAAGTACACACTTAAATGTTTATA
Source organism: Abramis brama (assembly GCF_963993115.1). Taxonomy (NCBI): domain Eukaryota; kingdom Metazoa; phylum Chordata; class Actinopteri; order Cypriniformes; family Leuciscidae; genus Abramis; species Abramis brama. The sequence continues at coordinate 9,113,270 of NC_139967.1, read as the reverse complement.
AAGGTATATGGCTCATAAATGTGTGACAAGCATTCACTGAGTTTTGTTTCAGTTTATAGACGTGCTCAAGAAAAAAAAGTTCACCGCGACGGAGAGGCAGAACGCACACCCTGTTTATTTTCTTTATTTTACAAAAGCACAATGTTTTGGTTTGATTGTAAGTGGACACATACAAAAGGAGAAATATCACAGATTCTTTTTTTATATTTCTTTTTTCTGTATGACTATAAATGACTGAGTAATTTAAGTTTATAGTGCTACAATGTGGAGAAAATCCAGCAAAACGCCCGCGCGTTTGTCGACCTCAGAGGGTTAATATTTTCGTGGAAACCTTGATATGTTTTTTTCTTCTTCTTCAGGATACAAGAATAGAAAGTTAAAAAGAACAGGATTTATTTGAAAAATACATATTTTTTGCAACAATGTAAACAAACATATTTACTGTTACTTTTGATCAATTTAATGCATCCTTGCTGAATAAAAGTATCTCACTGCCCCTAATCTTGTGATTAGCCATCACAATATTGTTGTCCTTAGATGTAAGTTTACTGTTAAAATCTAGCATTTAAAATCTCCCGACTACTGTTACCCTAGTGGTGTCTGTTCCCTTAGGCCTGATAGATAAAATGGAGCACGTCCCATAACGCGGGCCACTTGACTGACTAAGCTAGTTGTCATCGTCTGAGAGAGATTCCAGGACTTGTAAAAACATAAGGTGGAGCCCTTCACTTCGGCTCAGTTGTTCGTTCCTGTGATTGTCAGGTTAGTAATAATATCAAACGCTCCTGTGTTTCAACACCTCAACCCAAGACACTAAAAAGCTGTAAAGAATACGACAGCTCATTCTCACAGGTGTCATGCTGTTACATGGCAGAGCATGCTCTCCGTGTTGCTGTAAAAGGACTCAAATTAGCCCTAATAGTGGCTTGTATTGTGAAGGGTAAAAGCAATTATGGTGTTTCGCTGTTGTTTAGATATTGCGTGTGTTTGAAGAACAGGATATGACATCATATAGTGCATGCGTGTGGGATTCATTAACTCAGTTGAAAATGTGATGCTTTTTGTGCAGTAGCTTTAAAATTATAAGCTGAAATTAAAAGCTGTCTTATTTTAGGTACTGTCCAATGTCACCGTCTTACCGTTTTTTTCTTTTCTCCTCACATGCTCTAGAAAGAAAAAGAGAGAGAAAAATAAAATGCCTGAGTTAAAATGACTGACAGTCTGCCAGCACGGTCATGTTTGATGTGTAGAAAAAAGGGAAGAGCACCGTCAGATTCTATGAAGCCTGCATAGCTGGATTTGACATACCACATAGGATTCAAGTTCAAGTGCACTATTGATTTTAACACAGCTTTGGTTTTGGCCTTCTTCATAGTTCGAATTACAACCCCAAAGGGACAGAAATATCAGTTTTGGGGGGGTCAGATAATTTTTCTGATATTGTGAAAAAAATATAATTACAGTTACAATACAAGTCAACTCCTATTTTCACTGTAGGAACATTTTAATGTAAAGCAATTTCAGACACCCCTATTGTGGACCGTACCATTTTTAACCACCGTGGCTAGAAGCAACGGAGATAGAGAACGACTTCAACTTCTCAAGCAAGTGTCAATGTTGAATGACAAAACGCTAGTTTCATAAAGTATCATTCTTTTCAACATTCCTTATTTGTATATTCAAAAATATTTAAAATAATCTAATTTAATACAGTTATAATTGTTCAATGTAAATTATTTAATTTTATTGGTAACAGCCTAGTGTCTAATTATTTTAATTGAATATATTTATCAAATTTAAGAACTTGAAATGAAAGATGGAGCATACATTTAATAAAATTAGGGGAAAATGCCCTTTATAAAGGTACAAAAAATTATTCTGAGTGTTTTCAAACAGTGATGTAATGAAACATTGTCAATTTAAGCTTGAAGGGAGTAAAGCCTCTGTTTAGGCTATTAAGGAAATGTAATTTTGCCAAAAGAAGAACTATTATTTTAAATAAATGTTAATTTTAAATCAGCCTACTTCAGTGTGATATTTTACCATATGCTTAATACTGAGAATTTGAATAATTGTAATGTGATGATCAGATGCAGATAGCTAAATCAAAGAATATAGGCGGTTTGTGGGTGGATTATTTATTTTTAATAGTGGATTCGGGTGACTCAAAGTGCACCAGATTAATGAATTTATTTTTAAAATTTATAAAATTTTCTTCAGGGGGGGCATGCCCCCGGACCCCCCTAGAGATACCGAGCTCCACCAACAAAAAAATGTGGGCATTAGGCTTTATGATGATCTACAAAAAAAATACACATTTAATTATCTTATTATTAAAATACATTATTATGATTTTACCACCTCCGCCTCATTTTGAGCCAGGAAAAACCCTGAAATAGGCAGTAGGCTTCTTGTAAAGGTATTACTTTTACTAGTAATTAGAATGGTATTTCAGTGCACTTAACTTCTAACTTTTGGGAGTTGATCAAAACAGTTTTCTTTTGGATATATAATAACAATGCCTACTGCCTAATGCCATTCTGTAGCCTACTGATTATCAGTTTGTCGCATGTTTAGACCTTGTATGTGTGTTACACAACACGTTGCACTTGACGATCACGGTGGGGATTGATATGGTAGTGAACCATGATGGTCATAGAAGAAGTGAAGGAGCAGTACCCCCCAATTATGGTGGGGTAATTCGCACTCTGGCCTTCTTTACTTTTTTGGCTTTCACTATAGCAGATTGAGCATGTTTTTGTGACTAAAGTCAGTCACTGGCTTGCTTGCAAACTTGATGATCAGTGCTGTATTGTCATCAATGTTAGGAACAATTAAGTAAAGTTAGATACACTAGAATAACTAAGTAAACTAGCGAGTAAATACAGTCTTTTTAATGGAACATTGGAATGGGTAATTGATTCATTCGGATAATTCATGCAACAGAACGGATAAAAAATGTGTCCCTGCTTTAAATAATTTACAGCACAATATTTAGGGAAATGCTGCTTTTCATTGCTATGTTTTCAGTTTAATACATTTCAGATGTTTTCTAGTTTTTTAGTTCTATTTATTGTAAATGTATCCTTTTAAGTTTTATCAGCCTAATTGATATTTTTCCTTGATAAAGGAAAAACACGGTGAAGGAAAAATAAATTATATTAAGGAAAACAATATTTGTCAATGCTTTTGGATTCCTTAGAAGCTTTGTGTTCCCTCGCAAAATCTTTGCGTTCACTCGCAAAGAGCTCAAAAGGTTATTTTTGTGCTAGGAAAACATGGCTCTGATTAAATTATAAACTATCTAAATTTTCATTGCACAATTACAGAATATTGCCCCCTCTATTGTAGCTTTATTGTATTTTGCTTGTAGTCTAACTAGCTACTTTTTCCAAAAGGGAAGCATAAATCATTTTATATTTAATAGATTTATGTAAGATGCTTGTGCTTTGGCAAGATAAAGTTTTAAAGTAGCTTCCCTAACGATGACTTCCGAATGTCATTCATTGTGCATGTTGTTGCATTCAGAGGTAAATACGCAAACTAAATGGATTAAATGAGGTGTAAAGTGATCGGTGAAAAATGCATGCTCGAGGGCGAATGAGTCCCATTCATGGTGTCTATCCTAGCATGTGATCATTGTCTTGATCTTGTACCTGTATGTTAAAAAAAAAAAAAATCTCTTAATTGTTTTCCTGGAAGGCTAAGGATGCTGTAGCATTAACACAGCCAAGCTACACATTTTGTCTGTACGCTGATCAGGAAGCAATAGAAACCGTACGTTCGCAAAGAATCTCTGGCACCGTTTCCCCGCAGGAACATGATCCGGGGGCCACTGTCTGCGTTAAACCCCTCTGTTAGGTGTCAGACACGCTTCTTTGTAGTCCTCGCTTCGAACCCTGACGGTAAACACGCTACAAGACAAATCGTCACCTAACCATGTTATGCTTTTCATCTGTGCGGACACCCAGGCTAAAATATAACAGCATTTTACAGTATGAAAGGGATCTGAGCCATAATTACCCATGAGAATGTCTGATTTTGCATCATTGTGCAGGAATGAGTGGGAGTTTGGCATAGCGGCTGGCACCCAGCGCCACTCATTAGCGGGTCACTGCTTGGTCAGCCAAACCACCCGCCTCAAATACCTTCTCTTCTTCATCCAGCTCTCCCTGTATATGCTCGGTAAAAGCTAGAGTTATATATATATATATATATATAAAAAATTAGACTCTGTCCCCCCCCCCCCCCCCCAGTTTTCTCTAAGGGGGGAATAAAGGCTCTTTCTTCTTAGGCACTGATGGTTTGGCAGGAGGGCAGTCAGGTTGGAGTGCTGGGTCAAAGAGAGCTCTGTGTCCATAGCAGTGGCTATGAGCTCATGCTAACTGAGAGGCCTAAAGCCCACGCTGGTGTGTGTGTGTGTGCACGCACGGTGGGTCACGGCTATAGCAGCTGCTCTCTCTCATATCTCTCCTAATGGAGGGATTCATTTCATTCTGACCTCATCAGCTCTGCAGTCATCCTCTCAGCTCAAAAGCTTCGTTTTATCATGCGGGACACCCAGACGGAGTGTTTTCACTCTCTTTTCTCTTTCTTCTCACTCTGTTAAAAAAATTCTTAGCTACTGAATGTGTATTGTCCCTGTGTTCTGTGGTTGATCAGTCAAATCCGACAGCCTGTTGTGGCAATAGTGATATTTCAGATAAATTAGAAGTTTTTGGTAAATTAAATTTTTTTATTGTTATTTTTAAGTCATTAATTAAATGATAAAAAGTGTTTATTAGCAATGTACTGTTTATGAACAAATTGTATTTGGGAATATATTTGTGACTTGATTGTGTGACAGTTTTATCAACACGTATACAAAAAAAAAGGTTTAAAAAATTTAATAGACACTTACACTACTGTTTAAAAGTACGATTTTATTTTATTTTAAAGGAATTCATACTATTATTCAGCAAGGATGCATTAAAATGATTAAAAACAGTAAAGATGTTTACATTGTTACAAAAAAATGCTGTTCTTTTGAACCTTATGTTCATCGAAGTATCCTGAAAATACTTTATGTATTATGATTTCTACAAAAATATTAGGCAGCACAACTATTTTCAACATAATAATTAGGCTAATGTTTCTTGAGCAGCAAATCAGCATATTTGAATGATTTCTGAAGGATCATGTGACACTGAAGACTGGAGTAATGATGCTGAAAATTCAACTTTGCAACACAGGAATAAATTAAATTTTAAAATGTATAAAAATACAAAATTAAATTGCGATATTTCACAATATTTCTGTTTGTTTTACTGTATTTTTTTTTTATCAAATGAATGCAGCTTTAGTCAGCTTAAGAGACTTTTTCCAAAACATTAAAAAATCTTACCAACCCCAAACTTTTGAACGGTAGTGTAGACACAGTACTTACAGTATGTACACTAAACATAACCATGAAGAAATCTCTACAAAATCCTGCACATATAGCTACAAAGACTTGCGGCGAATATAGTATGACATTCACATAGTGCTTCCTAGTGGTTTTGCTATAATATGAAAAGGCCGAATTGCCTTTTTCCTCTTCCGCAGCAGCTCACATAGACCTTCCTCGTCGAATAGATGAATAGAATCAATACTGTTTCGGTTAACCCCCTATGATTCGTCATCATAATTTGTCAGCATGGGCCTTTTGAAGCGCTGCTGTAGCTATTTTTGGGCACAGCAGGGCTGCAGTGAGCCTTTCAGTAAGCTCATTGCTAACGTCAGTGAGAGGGATCGCCCTGCCATCACACACCCCAGCGGTTAACATGGTCAGTTGCTCTGCAGCTGCGATCAGTCATTTCTCTGGTTAGCCACAGAACGCGGGCGGCCCTGTTGCTTTTGTCTGGGGAAAAAAGCCTGACACAAACGGATATTTTATTGATGAGAAGAGAGACTGAAGAGAAAGAGTGAGGGGAGGAGAAAAAGGGTAAAAATTAGGTGGAGAAAGAAAGAAACAAAACCGAGAATGAAAGAAAACCATTTTGATAAAAAAAATACAATGGTAAATGTGATTTTACTATGTGCAACTTGTTCCTGGATCAACATCTTCGTTGGCCCTGGAACAACATTCCAATCAACCAATCAGATTTGAGAGACAAGTTTACAGTTTGTGTCAAGTTTAGGCTTACCACCAGGGTTAGGTGCTTCTACAGTACATCAATGTTTCCCTCTGATTTTAGGGATTTAAAACTTATGGGTTGGGTTAGGTTTAGGGATATGGGGATAGGGATTATTTATCAAAATAATTCCTTTGTTAATAATTTGTTACACAGAACTTTATTATATTAAATATTAATCAAAAATGTTTCACACCTTCACAAAATCCACACACCCAACCCAAAATCCACACATTTAACACCCTAAAAATTACATAACAGCTTTTATAGTGTTTTGACCTCGACAACCTCGTATGTATGTATGTATGTGAGAGAGACGCGTGAGTGACAGAGAGACGGAGGGAGAGCAGGGAAAGGAAATGCAGCTGAACGAATACACTGCGTGTTTTAAATAGCGTAAAAAAAAAAAAGAATAACGAAACGTAATATGTGGCGGCCGGTGTTGATTCTGTGGCGCACCGCCACGAATTATTCATTTTTAACAAGTAAAAGGCCTTTTAGTATCATTTAAAAAATGCCCATCTTCAGGTCGTGGCACATGTCTTTTTGCTTTGAAATCTTTACTGATTTTTATAAAGTAAGAGTACATTTGGTATTTTTTATAATATTTAAACATGAACACTTGTTCACTGGACTGAAGCAACATAGATTTACTTGTTTTTCCACATACATAATATATTTTTTTTTAGAAAAAACATGTTAAAATGTGAGTAAAAAATGATGCATCAGGCTTTTGAGGAACGTTTATTTTATCTCTCATTCATCATTGTTGCACTGCATTTTATGTTTTGCCCCCACAATGAAAACTACAGAGCTTTTAAAACAAAGCATTTAAATATCATCTTAAGACATGTTATTTGGAGGTATAGAGTGACAACTGATATTTATATGCATTTTATGCAAGTAGTCTGCTAAACTGTTTACATTACAAGCCTGTAGAATTTTTTTCTTGCTTTTTGGCCATGTACTGTAAATATCAGCAACTGCACCAAATTACATATTTTTGCTCAGTTTGGGCCTATTGGGAATATTTGTTTTCCCTCTTTGAGTATGAGCATTATATTCTTAAATATCATACTATATGAGCCATAAAATCCTGATATATCAAATATAATACTCAACAAAAAACTGAATTTAATAATTATTCCATTAAAAATATATTTTCGAGTATTATTTCATATGTCAGGCTTTACAGGATTAAAGCATTGTAGCTAATCTGTACAATATTGGCCAAGTGGTCTATTATCCCTGCCAGGAAGTACACTAGCTAGTCAGCAAGCTTGTTTTAGTTTGATTTCCAGTATGCAGAAGAAGGAGTTCGTTGCAGGAGAGTCTTTTCAGAGAGAATAAACACTGAGGGCTATTGAGACTCTAGCACACAGATTGGTATCATGTTTTAAGTACTGCTGGTAAAAGCAGGGCCTCCCACTGTGGTATGGCAGATGAATCTGAATACTTTTCACTGATGCAGGTCCAGACTGACCCAGGCTGAAAATAAAAACATGGCTACAAAACATTTGGTCTCCGGGCAACAGGACAGCTAACAGTGGTAGAACAGAGTTACACAGGACAGTGGCACATGACTGCACTCATAGATTTGGTTTCAGGGTCTCAAAGGAAAACAGAATGAGAGGAAGGACTGGACACATCTGTCCTAAAATGTCAAATGTTCATCATGGGAAACAAGACTGAGATTCTGGAATCCTACAAAGACTTTGTGTGCCCCGCTCACATAGTGAGAGCTTATATGGTTTCTGCACTACATGCTACAGTTGATTCTGGGTGACACATTTAATGAAGAGACATGATCTGGAAAATACATCAGATATGCTAAAACATGACAGATTTACACATTTTCATTCACACAGGATGCGTTCTTGTGTTAACACAGACAGAGCACAACGGAATTAGACAAGAGGTACGTTTACAGGCATATTAACTCCACTGATAACAGTATACTGTACTCTGAATGCAGTCAAGAGGCTTGCCCTGTTCCCAGATTCATCTGATTGAATCTGATTAATTTCTTAATATTACATAAAATATCAAACTTGTGAGTAGGTGTGTGTGTGTGCGTGTACCTGGTATTCCCTACGTCATGGGGACCAAATATCCCCACATTAATAGTAGTAGCCTATTATTTTTATTTTTTTTGTTTTTGTTTTAAGTCATACTAAAAGTGTTTTGAAAATGTAGAAATGCAGAAAGTTTTCTGTGATGGGTAGGCTTAATGTAGGTGGATACAATTTGTACCGTATAAAAATCATTATGTCTATGGGAAGTGTGTGTGTATACACTAGTGTTCAAATGTTTGGGGTTGATAAGCTATTTTTTAGAAATGTTTCTGAAAGAAACAATATTGTGAAATGCATTCTCAAGTATCTCAGAAAGCATTCTAATATGCTGATTTTGTGTTTAAGAAGCATTTCTTATTATCAATCTTGAAAACAGTTTCATGATTATTTGATGAATAGAAAGTTCATTTATGTAACAGTATACATCTTCATTGTCACTTTTGATCAATTTACTGCCTCTTTGCTTAAAAAAAAGAATTGATTTCGTAAAAAAATACAACTTTTAAATGGTAGCATATAGCCTAATATAAAATATTGTATATGTTATTTCTTTTGTTCTTTACATACTCCTGTGAGTCCAAGACTTAAAAAATGTTTTGTTCAATTTCTCTGTATTTTTCATAGCATTTTGTTTGGTATGTTTTGAAGTGATTCGGGTTGCTCTACAGCATTGATGATCACAGTTTTCCTCTACAATACTGAATAAGGTTTATTTACTACAATATATTATGTACCTAAACACCATCAGTTGTTTGTTGGTCTGGAAATGTATTTTGACCATTTCAGTGCATAGTTCTTTACATTAGGCTTTTAACTTTAGGGTCATAGTGACACCATGGCCTACTCTGATCTAAATCCCCACCTCTGCTAATGGACAGGAACGGCACATTTTTAAGCCTTCTCTAAAGTCAATAGCTTGAGTAGTTGATGGGTAATATGGCTCAGAGAGTGGGGAGAGGGGTTCCATGTAATTAGACCGTAATGTGAATACTCTAGAGAGACTGAACTGGCTGACTTGTGCCATCAACAACACATATGAAAGGCACCTGTCACAGTGAGGAGCGATGCAGCCTGTTGTTCATGTTTCCCAGAGGAGACCCACTGAGTCTGGGTCTCATCCGTCTTGCTGTGTCTTTATTTGCCTACACAAATAAACTGATGATAGTCGAGTTCATGTCCACCTGTATGGAAGCCCGTTTCCGCCACGTTGAGTAAAAAAAAAAGATTATTTAAGTCATAATAATGAGAAACTTTCTCATAATAATGACTTAACATCTCATAATAATGAGAAACCTTCTCATAATAATGAGTAACTTTCTCGTAATAATGACTTAACATCTCAAAATAATGAGAAACTTTCTCGTAATTATGACTTAAACATCTCGTAATAATGAGAAACTTTCTCGAAATAATGACTTAACATCTCGTAATAATGACTTAACATCTCGTAATAATGAGAAACTTTCTCGAAATAATGACTTAACATCTCGTAATAATGAGAAACTTTCTCGAAATAATAACTTAACATCTCGTAATAATGAGAAACTTTCTCATAATAATGACTTAACATCTCGTAATAATGAGAAACTTTCTCGTAATAATGACTTAACATCTCGTAATGAGAAACTTTCTCGTAATAATGACTTAACATCTCGTAATAATGAGAAACTTTCTCGTAATAATGACTTAACATCTCGTAATAATGAGAAACTTTCTCGAAATAATGACTTAACATCTCGTAATAATGAAAAACTTTCTCGAAATAATGACTTAACATCTCGTAAATTACGAGATGTTAAGTCATTATTTCGAGAAAGTTTCTCATTATTACGAGATGTTAAGTCATAATTATGAGAAAGTTTCTCATTATTATGAGAAAGTTTCTCATTATTACGAGATGTTAAGTCATTATTATGAGAAAGTTTCTCATTATTACGAGATGTTAAGTCATAATTATGAGAAAGTTTCTCATTATTACGAGATGTTAAGTCATTATTTCGAGAAAGTTTCTCATTATTACGAGATGTTAAGTCATTATTACGAGTCGTAATAATGACTTAACATCTCGTAATAATGAGAAACTTTCTCGAAATAATGACTTAACATCTCGTAATAATGAGAAACTTTCTCGAAATAATGACTTAACATCTCGTAATAATGAGAAACTTTCTCGAAATAATGACTTAACATCTCGTAATAATGAGAAACTTTCTCGTAATAATGACTTAACATCTCGTAATAATGAGAAACTTTCTCGTAATAATGACTTAACACCTCGTAATAATGAGAAACTTTCTCGAAATAATGACTTAACATCTCGTAATAATGAGAAACTTTCTCGTAATAATGACTTAACATCTCGTAATAATGAGAAACTTTCTCGTAATAATGACTTAACATCTCGTAATGAGAAACTTTCTCGTAATAATGACTTAACATCTCGTAATAATGAGAAACTTTCTCATAATAATGACTTAGCATCTCGTAATAATGAGAAACTTTCTCGAAATAATGACTTAACATCTCATAATAATGAGAAACTTTCTCGTAATAATGACTTATTTTCTCGCACTTCTACGCATGCGCAAAGCAGCGGAGCAGAAGGGCCTGCCACACTAGCGACATCCGCTGGTCAAAGCCGTGTAAATGCATCACAGCAAACATGGCACGCTCTGCAAAACAGTTGTTTTCATTAAAGTCAGTTTGATCTACTAAGTGCAGTCTGTAGTATCATTAAATAACATCTTCAGTAGGCCTATATCTTCCATACTTTTCCATGCGCACGATAAGGTGTGAAAGTGGAATGCAGAAGCAGGACGGTTACCATGGTAACGAAGGACGCCTGCTTGTGCACACCGATGGAAATTGTTACATGAATTTACAAAACTATCAGATTAAAGTTGGAATATTACATTTATTCGTCAAGTTTAAGTGTAACACATGTGTGTTAATATAACACGTATTTTGCAGATGCTTCTAGGATATTTGATGTGCAGGTTCATCTGGAAGATATCAATAGGCCTACAGAAATCACCTTTAAGATGTTTATGACTTTGGGGACATTTAAACATAAGTGGGCAGTGGAATGGGGGAAAACGCAAGGTCGAGACGTGTTTTTAAAAGCTGAACTTCTTTTCAATTGAGCGCCGCGTTTTTAGAACGCCGTGTCATGCGCGAGACGCTGCAGAAGAGCGAGCGCAACATCCGTCTAGTGCGCGTTTGCCTAGAAAAGCAATGAAAAAGCGCATTCTGTATGAATGGACCCTTACACAGATTTCCAGATGAAGTGTTCTTAAACAGATTTGGAAAGGTGTACTGTCTTATCATTCCTCCATCTATTTGAAATCCATGGATCACCCTTCTGTGTTGCTACTTGTTCATACACAAAAATACAAATGAATATTACAAATGAATAAAAGACTACCTAGTATGGAAGCCCGTCTCATATACTGATCATTTATCATTAATGTTATTCATTGCAGAGCGTGCCATTTGCTGTGATGCATTTACACGGCTTTGACCAGGGGATGTCGCTAGTGTGGCACGCCCTTCTGCTCCGCTGCTTTGCGCATGCGTAGAAGTGCGAGAAAATAAGTCATTATTACGAGAAAGTTTCTCATTATTATGAGATGTTAAGTCATTATTATGAGAAAGTTTCTCATTATTACGAGATGTTAAGTCATTATTATGAGAAAGTTTCTCATTATTACGAGATGTTAAGTCATAATTATGAGAAAGTTTCTCATTATTATGAGAAAGTTTCTCATTATTACGAGATGTTAAGTCATTATTATGAGAAAGTTTCTCATTATTACGAGATGTTAAGTCATAATTATGAGAAAGTTTCTCATTATTATGACTTAAAGAATCTTTATTTCTTTTACTCAATGTGGCGGAAACGGGCTTCCATACACCTGTGCCGTGATGCCATTTAGTAATGAGAACTGAAGAGTGTTGCATAGTTAAAACGTAACTAATCATTTATTTCACATTAAATATGTTGCTGTTGTACAATATAATACATATTTACCATGAGCTAAAATATTCTGTTTGTTAGTACGTGTGTCAGATCGCACTTGGGTCATTCTTACTAAGCAGTGCATTTTCCTGTCCCAGTCATATATAAGGTAAAATATAAACAATGTTTGTGCTGTTGTGTTCTACAAAATGTCACTTCCTGGAGGATGATGTCATTAGGAAAAAAAAGAAAGAAAAAGAATTCTAATATATATATATATATATATATAAATATATAGCCTCTATGTCCACATGGGTATGTTTTAGAATTCATATTTTTTATTTTTCCCCTAATGACATCATATATATATATATATATATATATATATATATATATATATATATATACAGTATACCTCATCCTCCAGGAAGTGACATCATTTGGTAGGAAACAGCTGCACAAACATCAGTGTATACATGCACAAACATCAGTGTATATAACATTATACAAACATACAAAAAATATCATACAAAAAACAACCATACAAAAATTATTATGCCCCTTTTCACAAGATGTAAAATAAGTCTCTGATGTCCTCAGAGTGTGTATGTGAAAATACCCAACAGATCATTTTTTACAGCATGTTTTGTCACTTTTTGGGGCTCAGAAAAACATGCTGTTTTAGTGTGTATCCCTTTAAATGCTAATGAGCTGCTGCTTCCACACAGAGGGCGGAGCCTCACAAGCTCACGCTCAGTGTCACACTGGTTTCACACTGCATGCGTTAGCAGAGCGGAGGCAGGGCAGAAGCAGTGCTTATGGTGAGCGGGAGCAGCACACACCTGTTTTGCTTTCACACTGGCAGTGTTTGTCGCGCGCAGCTGAACCGCGGCTTGTGTACAGGTTTTTGAGGTTGTGGTCAACTAAGTACTTTGACAGATTTTGTATATTTTTTTGAATAAATACATTTTGATAGGTAATTGATACTTGAATTATATTTATAATTATATATTATCTGCATATTTATTACATATTAGCACTCATCTCCATGAAAAGCGTTCTGCAAAAGAGAAAAACTTTACGAAATCATTTAGATTGTTGAAATATCTGATACACATCTAATTTGCAAACATTACCCATCATAAACATTGTTAATAGACCCTTTTACAGTTGGTAAACATGGTGACGTATTTGTGTGGGCGGGGCTTAGCTGGAGGCAGAAAGATCCCTCTGGCCGCTTCACTAACGTTAGTTTGCCAGTTTTGTTAGCTTGTTTTTTAACAATGACTGGAGAAAATCCAATTTTATCTTAATGTGCAAGGTCACTCACTGTCCAGGGCCGCGATTGTTATTTGCAAAAGTTAATTTTAACGGACGGAACCAGATTGGGCGACCCGTACACTCAGTTAATGGATGGACGATCTGACAGGATTAACGTTAACGCTACCTCCGGTTGAGAAGCCTGCTCTGCACCTGCCCGATAGAGAAACTGAGCGTAAAGAGAAACTGAGGGCATATACATCTTTAGATGCCTATAACTATGTGCTGAATGGTCACGTACAAGCAGTGGCGGATTTAGCAAATTGGGGGCCCAAGGCGAAGGTATATATGGGGCCCCCCATTCGATCTTTAAAAGAGAACGAAAAAAAAATTTACCGACTGAATGGTGGATAGGCAGGTAAAGTTAATCTACAGGGAAGTAAAGGATGGAGAGGAGAAATTTAAAAAACCTTCCCCTTTAAACCCTGCATATTTACTCCAAAATGAAGATGGAAAGCAGAGAACACACAAAGTTTAGCACTACACAAACTAACAGTTACGATGGAACCCAACAGAGAATAAGGTTTCAGATAACGCCTGGAAAATCTTCATCACAATAAGTATTGTGATTGTCAAAACATTTTAGTAACTAAACAGAAACATGTTACAATGTTTACATGGTACAATTTCTGGTAAGCTACGTTTTTTTAGAATTGCTTGACACACATTTCACGATTTCAATTCAATTCTTGTGATTTGATTCAATATTGACTCATTTGGATAAATATTAGGTACACAAGATAGGCGTTAATTTTTCTCAAGAAAAAAAAAAAACTCACATAATGCTGTAAAAATACAGAGAGCCCTATCAGCTGGTAGTATTATTATTTAGGGTTAAAAATAACTCAAATTAAACATAATGCATTTTTATTATAATAACAACTTTATTTAATGATATAAGTAAAAGTATACTAAATATGTAATGTAGTACACATATTTAGCAAAATACTCTATATAGCTCTTTTTTTTTCCTATCCAACAAACATGCTATAGCCTATATTATGGTCATTAATTGACTTTCCTGAGGTAAATGTTATGTGACAATTGTTCTCCAGCTGTTTTATTGACCCCTTTCCGCGGTTGAAAAACACTGATTGATCGATATTATGTATGAGGAATATACATTTCGGTAAGTTGGACTGTACAAGACGTGTGTGTACGATCCGCAGTTCTGCCAAGCCAGCGCCAAGGCCAGAAGACGACAATGTAAAGAGTGACATTACGGTGCAATTGTAATTATGTGAATATTTTCTTGACATAAAAATTCAAGATACAGCATATTCATTTTTTAACTATGTATTTGATTACCCTTTCTTACCAGGTTCTTCAAAAAGTCTAGTCCCAATCAATCAAAACAACAATCATAGATGATTCACAAATAATCACAATCATTTAGAAAACATTATGCGATAAAATGTAAAATTGGAGCCTGTACTCCGTTGATTCTAGAACCCAACAACACAACAAGATGACATTTAATAATAATAATAGTAATTTAAGCTCCTTATTATGTAGTCCAATCTGTGCTGGTTTGTATTGGCCGCCTCCAGTTTTCACTCTGTTTTGCCTCCAGCTAGCGCCGTGACGTAACTGTGACGTCAGCGCAAAAGGGGTCTATAGTAATTGTAAATGAGCAAATTCTCGAGAAAAAAAAAAAGTAAAAAATTCAACAAAATCATACACATCATAGATGTATATGTTGTACGTGTGCTATATTAATCTGTCTATTCTATTTACCTTTCTATATTGAGTTGTTCGCTCGTGGGCCAGGGAAAGGTTGTCAGAAACACTTTTAAATGACTTGCCGGCACCAAGAGCCACTGCAACTTCATCCCATGCTTTTTCCTTTGCCTGCAAGTCTTTATAAAGTACATTATGTGGATCATAAATAACTTATATATATATATATAGCTCTTTACTAAGTTTAATTGATAAAATTTTGTGTGAACAGAGCATGGAATGGCCATTTATAAAAATCAAATCAAATCAAATCAAGTATATTTGTATAGCGCTTTTCACAATACAGATTGTATCAAAGCAGCTTCACAGTATTAAAATAAAATAATACAACAAAGTTTGTTTCTAGTGGAATTTATTGATTGATAGAATAAAATTAAATATCCTAAAAATACTTCCCAAAATTACACGTATATTGACACGTATGTCAAAACTTCAGAATTTTAATTTATCAGATGCTGCCTTGATGTGGATGAAATCATACCTCAGTAATAGAAGTCAATGCACAAGAGTGGCTGATAAATGCTCTTCATTTGCTAGCTGTCCTACGGGGGTTCCTCAGGGGTCAATTTTAGGACCGATTTTATTTAGTATTTATATTAATGATCTGCCTCAATTATGTCCAGGTGTAAATGTTATAATGTATGCAGATGATACTGTGCTTTTTACTCATGCAAGAACTAAAGAACTAGCTGCAAACAAACTGTCATCTGCAATGGTGAAAGTCTTAAATTGGTTGAATGAGTCTTGTTTGTCTCTAAATGTAAGTAAAACTGTATGCACGTATTTCACTGCACGAAAACAAAACTCTGTGAATCCAGATATCATATTTAATGGTGAAGCAATCAAATTTGTGACACATGTTAAATATTTAGGAATAATAATAGACCAACACCTGTCTTTTAAAAAGCAAGTAAAAATGGTTATAAATAATGTTAAATTCAATTTGAATAATTTTAAAAACATCAGGCACCAGCTCTCTGAATCAGCTGCACTTCTTTTAGTACATACTCTGATTCTCCCTCACTTGTCGTATTGTATAACAACTTGGTCACAAGCAGATGCAACTACACTTAAGCCCGTGTACTCCCTTCATAAACAAATCATGAAAGTGTTAGATAAAAACCAAGGGACTACCATCATTGTACTATTTTGAAAAGGTTACATTTTTTAAGTTTTAATAATTTTGTATTTTATACTGATGTGTGCCTGATGTACAAAATTATTCATAATAATCTTGCTCCACCCCCTCTTCAGGGATGCGTGACCCATAACGGAAGTGCAGGTAGGACTAGAGCATCTGCCAGGGGAGATTTGGTACCGCAGTACAGAAAAACAGCCTTTGGGCAAAAAGCTTTTTCAGTTAGAGTAGTGGGGTTGTGGAATTCCTTACCTACAAACATTCGATGCCTCAATAGCTTCTCAATTTTTAAAAATAAGCTTAAGTACTGGCTACTATCACAACAGATCTGCAACCACTAATGACTGTGTTGTACATTATCTGCTTTATATTCTGGTTTTAAATTTTATATTTCTGGACCTGTATGTTTTGTGATGTTTTATGTGGTGTATATGTAATGTATTTTATTTTATTTGTTTACCTGCCCAGGGACAGCAGATTTAAACTAGCTATTAGCTAATTCTGGTGCAATTACTTTTAATTGTGCATTGTCCCTGTAAAAATAAACAATAAAATGAAATTAAAAAATGAAATATTCCTTTTTTCTTTTACATTACTGAGTTCAAAGGTATACTGCTGAACAGACATGACCCATATAATTGTATTTCCATGCTCCAGCACTATAAATGTAGTGGTTTTACTCTTTGGTTTATGTGAGGGAAGAGTGAACACTTCTGGTTTTACACTTTTATGTCATAGCCAGATTGGTGTCACTCATCTTTATCTGTCAGCATGCTGATTTACCACAATTTGTTTGACATTGTCTCAGTGGCGCATAGTGAAACCTTCAGCAATGACAGCTATGCCCTCGATCCCTGCCACTCTACTTAATATCTCCACTCTCACCTCTTCTCTTTTCACACCACAATTAGAAAACAAAAGACAAAATGGCTGTTTAATTGTTTGCCGACAGCCTGTTGTTGTTCATGGTTCCCGTGCTGTAGATTTTTTGTCCCTTGGCTGTATAGTCATGTAATCCAGAAGCCATCTGGTTAGGGCAGGGTATAATGTGTTATATAGGGATGTTGGGATGCTGTTTTAGTGAGTTTGAAATGATTGCCTTCGACAGAGGGCTAAATAAGTGGTTTTGCAGACCCAAACTGCATGCTTGATTATGGTATGCATAGCTGACCAGGTGTGAGGGCAGCATTCTTGAACATTTGGATGGGCTTATAAACATATACACAGTACTTTCTTGCAATAACCAAATGAGCCTTAAAAAGTTTAGAACAGAAGTTACTTTGATCTGGAGTGAATTATGATGGTTACATATACTGGCTACTTTAACGCTTTGAGTTGAAGAAAGTGAGAGAAATGTATACAAGAGGAAGACCGTGTCTGATTGCATCGTTTCCAAAGGCCATTTTGTGTTGCTGTTTAAAGATATTGCAGTTTTATGATATACCAGAAAACTCTAGATCAGAGCTGTTTGCCTCCAGCTATATAAAAAATGTGTCATGTAACGTCACTAGAAAAAGTGATCAGTTGACTTAAAAAGAGTTAAAGAGAAAAAAGAAGTTGTATGAAATTGTCAAGTTCACCTAACCTAATTTTTTCAATTACATGAAGTTTATTTACTTAATAATTTTAAGGCAATGAGTTTCCTGACTTTAAGTCAAGTCAACTGATCACCTTTTACAGTGTGTACAGTACTGTATGCTTTGAGTAATACAGAAAATACGGCACATATTACTCTAAGTTATTGCAGCACGCCTATTTTTATGTCACTGAAAGGTATTTAAATTAATATATACACTATCATTCAAACGATAGAGGTCAGTAACAGTTTTTTAAAAGAAATTAATACTTTTATTCAGCAGACACATACAAATGATCAAAAAAATTACAGTAAAAGATTTTATAACGTTACAAAAGATTTTTATTTAAAATAAATGCTGTTCTTTTGAACTTTCAATTTAATTTATCATATAATCTTTTAAACATGTAATGGTTTCCAAAAACATATCAAGCAGCACAACTTAATATTTCTTGAGCACTAAATCAGCATATTAGAAAGATTTTTGAAGGATCATGTGACACTTAAGACTGGAGTGATGGCTCCTGACAATTCAGCTTGGCATCACAAAAATAAATTACATTTTAAAATATATTAAAATAGAAAATAGTTATTTTTGAACAGCAGTGTGTTCATTTAAATGTTTTACAGATACTATTTTTTAAATATGCAATATAATAATATTTTGGGGGCTATATGTATATAATAATAAAATAATATGAAATATGATATTGCCATATATGTGTAATGAAAATACAAATCTTCATTATATGCCCATATGACAATGTTTTAATAAATAATATTTATTTTTTATTTTTCTGGTGATATAAATGACACACCTAACTGTACTAAATATTTTTATGTTGTCAGGCAATGTGGTTCATACACAGTTATTTGTACGTATATTGACTTTGAACGTGATTTATCCAGTTAGGTTTTAGTTTTATAAACACCATATAAAATAGAAGAGATGTTTTTTGGAGATATTAATGTCACAGTTGACCTCAGTACCGAAAGACTAGCCCTACTCTCTCAGCTCTGGAGCATTAGAGCTCATTGGCTCTTTGCCTGTCACTTTGAATGACTCCATGAAAACCAAAAGCCATTTAGAGCACAGTAGCTGGGGTAATTTGTTTTGACATGGCCTAATACCTCTCTTAAACTTGGCCAGGTTTGGGTTCAGCAGCCCCATTCAACCCAGGCTAGGACAGAGTGGCCCTGTCTGCGTTCTTCTGTGAAAGGATTGTTTCTGGCATGTCTCAAAGAACTTGAGACAGAGATCAAGACCAGTCTGACATCCCTCTGGCCTGTCTATCTTCTGTCAGTTTTCTTGAAACTGTTACTGTGTTGATGTGGGCGTTTGGGGGAAGGGAATTAAGCAAGTCCTGGTAGCCTTTCCCCAAGCCTGTGCTAACTGAACGCTAATTTTTCGATAAACCCTATTGGGTTTGGGGAAATCTTTATAAAATCGCTGTCTGACAAGATGATCTTACGAGGTCTCCTAATGTGGGTGGAAAGAGCAAAGGGTTTAGTAGTTTGAGGCAGGTCTTTGTCTACACTGTCAAAGTGTGAATGAGGGAAAGTAAACTCGAGAAACCCTTCAAAATGAGTCACACTAATTGAATAGTAGTGGCTTAACTGTCTTTCCTATCTCTTTCTCTCTTAGTAATGGCAGACAGATAAATATCTGAAAGCACACTCATCCAGGTTTTAACATGGTCCGTCACCCTGCTGAATGTGACAAAACATATAGGAATTTCAAGAGTAAACCTGTACCTTCAAGTTTTTCATTCTTAAAGGTGTAATGTGTGTATATATAAACTCTGTGTATATACTCGTCCTGGCAAAATGAGCCACAATGAGCAAATTTTCAAAAATGAGTTGTTATTTTCCCTTTCTCTATTAAAAAACCTTCAAAATGATGTATGATTTGTTGGACAAAAAATGACTAAGCTACTACACGTGTTTGAAGTCGACAGAGTCAGCAAAGTCAATTTTGAGAAAAATTGAGTTAATCACCTTGCAACTACCCCTTAAAATCCCTGGTAATAATACCAAATCTGGCACAAACCAAGTCAAAACCATATATTTCCTATACATCTGTAGGAAATATATATATTGAACTTTTTTTCCCACGATACCACAATTGTTTGATTAACATTAATGAAAGATACTGTAGCTGTAGACTACCGCACGCATGTAAAATAATGTTACACATCAGATGTTTTTCATGGAAAAAGGAAAGGTACTCCTCCAGAAAACATACACATAAAGATACTTTTATACTTTCACTTGTTTTGCCTGTAGCTCGGAATTATCCTGTGCGCATTCCGACTACTTTTGCAGCACAGGTAACATATATATATATATATATATATATATATATATATATATATATATATATATATACACACTTTAATATGCAGTGAGAACTATAAGTACCCCATTTATAGTTGACTTCCTGACAGGTGTAGAAACTGTGGCACTATCAAAACATTGCTCTTATACCTCAGTGCTCTATGCTCAGTAACTAACCATTACTGATATACAGTATACTGAGTCATATGTAGTTGTAGGACAAGGAAACATTTAGGTAAATCTTCAGCTTTGGTTAAGGTTAATGTAATATTGAGCTTTTGTACTCAAGATTTTTTCAGGAAAAAACAAAATAGTTGAGCTCTAACAATAATTGGCCCCCACAGTACCACCATTGACCCTCTAGGAGTGGTGGATCTCCTGTAAGACCTTTCCTCTGTTTGTTTGAGCATCTAAACCAGCCCACAACAACATTGATTTAGCCAATGGAGTAAGTTTGGGGCGGGACTAAATGTTTGTCTAAAAGATGACAGATGGGGGAAATGTTTTGGATACTCTCAAAGTCTCTGATACGGAAGTAGTGTTAGATCTTTTCTATTGTGTTGTGATGTGCATCTCAGTGTAAAGGATTATCGTAAAAATAAAAAATGTAGGGCAGGAACTTGGTTCTATGCTTTGGTTGGTGATTGGATTTTAAGATGTGGGCATTTGAAAGTAGAGGCAGATTAACTGGATCTAGCAGAGGTGGGGTTTAAGTGAACTGGAGAAGTCCTGCATATGTCACCAGAGAGAAGTTTGGTGTTTTGAATGAAAGGTCCAGTTATGTCATTTTGATTAAACATTATGAGGGTAAAAAAAAAAAAAAAAAATGAAACGAATGAATTGTTCACAAAAAGATACATAACATGCATTTTGAAATTTTTCATTTCATGCTGACTTTAAGGTGCCGTCACATTTGCTGTTGTTCTGTGTATTTTCACGGGCGAATTGCGACTACGTATTTCAATAGAAATCCACACAGTCTGTACTTTTGCGTGAGGGCGAAAGATTCCCCCACACAGATTTCGCAATGGGTTTAAGCTGGTAATGCAAATTTTCTAAGTTTACCAACAGAAAGCTGCTTGGTAAAAAGCTAAATGGTGCTTCATACATCACTACACTACTGACAATATAAACACTATTGTTCCCACTATTGACCTTTTTGTCTCTGAAATTTGTGACCACACATTTAGACTTTTTTTCTAATTATATTTGGTGACGCTAGTTGTCAGGAAATATACACTTAAAGGTGAACTAAGTAACTTTTTTTACCTTAACTGAACAGCTTCGGAGTCATTGGAATGGTTATATTACTTATTTCGGGTTGAATGGTGGTCGTTTCGCACCCCCCTGGTGCCAGTGAGCGGAGAATCCGCACTTGCAACTTTGAGCCGGCGGGCCGCCGCGTCAGAAAGTATCGCGTGATATCAGGTCTCGCGATGTAAACAATTGCTTTAAGGCCAAAAGAAATCTGCTAAAATGCTGTCATTATTGCGCTCCCTCACGCTGTTCGAACCCGAATGAAGAAGACGTTTTAAAGAATGTCCCATCTGCTTTGATGTCGTTGATCTACTAGCCTCTGGCATCTGAGAATCGCCAACGAGTTTTTACAACAGTGTTGTCAAATATCTATTCCGAAGCTGTAGGGGGAGCTCTAGAGAGAAACCTGCGAGCAAAAAGCGAGAATACAGCGAAGAAATCCCGAAACTACTGAGCCCTGCTTTAAACAGGGGTTAAGTGAATCCAGAAATGCTTTATTAAGGATTACAGGGTGAACACAGGATGAAAGGGTGAGTAGAAGTGCTCAGTCTTGAATATGGAGAATGATGATGAGGGTAACAGTCTCTTTTGTCTTACAGGAATGGAAAATGGTGTAGGGAACCTGATAGCACACACCTCAGCAGCTGGTCCAACAGGTAAAAGTATTGCAGGTAGATAACTTCAGGAACAGATGAGGAGAACTAGGAATGCACACAGGGCAACACGGAGAACAGGTAAGAGAGTCTTTCCTTGTTCAAGGCCAGACAGAGACTGAAGCTGAGGTGTGTGCTTATATAGGGAGCTGATGAGGTGATTAATTAGAAACAGGTGTGGGTGATTGAGTGAGTGCAGGTGGGGACCAAGAGGGATTCTGGGAATTGTAGTGCTGGAGACTGGGCTGTGACTGGGGATTGTGACACTAGTAGCACAGATATTACACTTCACCTTTACATTTGGGATAAAATTGTATGTAAAATGATTTTATGACCTAGACCTTTTGCCCTTTTATTTACAGCATTTAGTGGAGCCATGCTGTATATAGAAATCAAGATATGCTGACCCTATTTAGTTACTATGAGATGCTGAGTCAGTTTCTGATTCTGAGTGTGTGAGAATATACACATCCAGAAATTCTTGTTTTGCATCCCAAAAACAATTCCAGCCCACATGCATCTCACCTTTCAAAGACAGTGCACCACTTTAGTTATTAGTGCCATCTGTTGGCCAGTAGAGCTGCAGTCAGTCTGTGTGTCTGTTTGTGTGTGTGTGTGTGTGTGTGTGTGTGTGTGCACAAACCGCTTTCTAGCTTTGCCCTCAGGGGCTTCAGCTTTTAAACAGCATTCAAACTGTGTGCGAGTGATTCATAATAATAATGATCCATGCAGTTCACTTTAAAACCGGAGACATATTGCATGTTAAATGCGCATGCAAGTCATATAAAATGCACATATGGGTAGTTAGTATTGAGTCACAGAGCCATTGAGGTTCAGATGTTACATTGTTCACTCATAACCAAACCAACACCTGTCTAGCACGACTTCAAATGGTCTTCACAAGTGAATCAATGTGCCAGGCAGATGCTTTTGTCCCTGCAGACGCCGTGTTTCTGTTTCTTAGTAAAATGATTGAATGCATCAAACATCAAATAATAGCAGAGCAGCAGCTGGCCTTTGGCATTGTGTGCCATGCAATAGCTCATAAACATTGCATTCTTTTAAAAACAATAAACTAAAGGCCAAAGGGACAAAAAAGAGTATCACTTTTCATAAGCATTGGTCAAACATCAGGTACGTGCAAAAAACACATCATGCCCACGGCGTAAAGAGAAAATAAAGCAGGCAACAGTTAAAAGGAAGGTGTTGATACACTGTATCCGCTCGTGAACAATTCACCTGCCCACGTCTCTCACCACTGCCTTTGAACGGACAGCGTGTCTTTTCTCCCTGCAAATTGACATGTCATCGCTTGACTGTATTGATCCAAACCTCAGGTGCAAAGTGTGGCAGCCCGCTGGACACCTTGCCACTTTTTTTGTCTTTCGTTTTTGCCCAGGAGAACACCGCTGCAGCATTTGTGATTCAAAAGTGGGCAAACAGTCTGTGAAAGCTGCGGTTGTCTTAAAAGAAAAGACTAAACAAAAGTAATTTCAACTGTATCAAGCTCTCAGGTCTGTACAAACACAAGCTGAAGGGATCTGTAGGAGAGACTGTGCTTAGCATCCTCGCTGTGGTGTTGGCTGCTGACAGCTTCTGTTAAGGGTCTTTTGTGTGGACATGGACACTGAAGACAGGAGGGCTCAGTAATGCACACAAAGAGGCAAACGGGCTGCCCGCAGCTGCCCAACAGCGTTGGTCTGCCTGGGTCAGTGGGAATCAAAGAGAACAGATAGCGGCCTTTAACCTGACAGGGGCCTTTTGATAATGAACTAAATCAAAACCAGAATGTGCTCAGAATTTAGATCGGTGAATGAAAATGCACTGGTCTGCAATGATCTGTTACACAGCTTTTTGTTTTAGCCATAGCTTTTATTTTTTGATGAATGTCATTTAAGTTTCGTTAATATTTTGTGATGTCATATTCATTCATTTGAATCCATTTTAGTCTGTTTCAGTTCAAGCTGATTCTCAAATTCTCAGCATTCTGTGGTTGGATTATTTGCATAACCTCTGTGTTTTTCATGAAAAACATTGTTAGTGCATTGTTAATATTTTGTTGTTACCCTTTCCCTCATAATAGTTTTGTCATATTTTTAATTGTGTATATATATATATATATATATATATATATATATATATATATATATATATATATATATATATATATATCATTTTTCAATTGCATTCAATTGCTGTTGTCTTGTTTTTGTTATCATTGTCAATATATAATATTTGGCTGGTCATGCTCCATTGTATACAATACTAAGTAGCCTAAGAAGTGATTTGTATATTGAAAAGAAAATAAAGAAAGGAAGACTGAATTCTTCATCCAATGGGTTAGAGTTGCATGATTCTGGATAAATTGAGAATGATTTTTTGTTTAAAATAGACATCAGGATTCGCTTACAATTCTGAATAGACCACACATAAAACACGTAAATTACTAGAGGTTTTGACAAAATGTTAATTGCTGCAGTCTATTTCAAAAATCTTCAGTTAATTTTGAATTAATTATTTAAAAAATAGGTAAGAATGAATAAATGATTCAACGACTCACTCATAATGACATCACTTGTTTCATTATGAATCAGCGATTTTGGGTAAATCTCTTGAATGAATGATTCAATGAAAAAAAAAATTAAGTCACTTGTCGCCACCTACTGGTGTAACGATGTAATTGATTCAGTCTTTTTTTGAAGTGTCAAGATGCTTTTAAAAGGTGATTTACTCTATTTTGATCACTACCGTAGATATCAGTGCTTATATCCAAACCATAAACTTTTATCCCAGTACATCTGTGATTATTTGAATTGTTGTAATACAGAATCAATGATGCTGTGTGGTTGAAAAGACTGTTTGTAAAGCAGTTTCATACCAATACATGACAACTGCACTCTCTGGGCCAGCAGCAGCCGCAACACAGATTTGAATGTTCACTGTGATCGTACTTGTTAAAGGTTTAATAGACATACCCAAATCGATGTCATTTAGGAATAAGGTTGCTTGGGTGTTTGAATTGAGATGACAATCTTTTAACGTTTAATCATGCAGCTCTACCATGAGTGCACATCACTTTAAACATATTTTGTTTAAAACTTTATTAATGACTGAATCATTACTAAAGTGCAACTTAACAAAACCTGTTACATTTGAATTCTATGAAACATCTTACTTTTTGAAATATAGAAATGTGTAATTGTTTCAGAAAGAGACATAGCTGATAACCTAATATATAGTATTCGGCCCACATATGCCCTATTTGTTATTTAGTTTTATTTTCAATAAATAAGTGACTTTTTAGGCTATCTGAAATGTAATATCTCTATGGGCCCAAACATTCTTACTCTGAGCTCCCAATATAAGGGATTTTGGAGACAATTAAAACGTTCATAAAAATGAGAAGGTCATTAAGGTCGAAGAGACAGAAAGCGCATTTATTCTCGGTGGAAGTCCGGCATGGTGGGGATGACAGATGCCGGCAGCTGATTGGCCGGTTCCTGCTCGGATGGGACTCTCTGTCAACAGGTCCCAATTAGGCCAATCAGAATGGAAGGAAGTAGCTCAGATGGGTCACTTTGTTAGTAGCTCTGTTTGTGAAGCTGAGATGAAAAACAAAACACAATTGCTTGTTCTTTCTTCCCTCTATGTGACCCGTTACTGATTCGGTGGAGGCAAACTGACAAGGGATTTTGTCTTGTTTTGACCTCTGTGTTTCTGACGTACGTTGAAGCCATTGAGCCATTGTTGTTGCTTTTAATGCTGTCGATGATATAAATATTGCCCTGCATTGCATCTGTGAATATGAATAGAGGATAATGGGTGAGACAATATCCTGCTTTAAATGTGTCATCACGACCCATTCAGCGAGCATACGCAATCTGACTCCAGACAATAATGGGTGGAATTAATCCTTTTGTAGTTTTGCTGCCTGAAATTATACTAAGCGGTGGAAGTATAAAAAAGTTAGACCACAAGATTCCGTCAATTGAACCATTTTTAGTGCGTATTTCCATGCTTTGAAATGGTAATATGGTCACAATGCATTATTATCCTTTTTAAATTCTGTTTAAAGCTCAGTATAGGTAAGATTTAATTTAAAAAGCAATACTATTTTTTTTTTTCATGTGTAAAATAATAATGAGGGGAAAAATTACTAAGTGCACCAAGAGACCAAACAAAGAAAATTCTTTGACCAATTACTCACCCTCATGTTGTGTCAAATTTTTAAGCATTTTTTCTTCTGTAGAACACAAAAAGGTATTTTGGAAAATATCTGTTCTTCTAAATATATTCTTTTGTGTTCTGCATAAAAAAAGAAAGGACATCGTACTCCTGGCACTGGGGAAAAAAGGTCTTAATTCTTCAAGCATGCAATACATATAGAGTTACACTTTATTTTAAGGTGACGTAGTTACATTGTACTAACTCGCATAAGTACTGATTAATATTAATTAACTACATGTACATATAGTTATGGTTAGGGTTTGGTTTAGGCTTAGGCTTAGTTACATGTAATTATGCGTAATTTACTGTTATTACTATAGTAAGTAAATGTAGTTACATGTATCTATGTCACCTTAAAATAAAGTGTTAACAAAATGAAGTGTTACCAAGTATAAAAATGCATTACTGTTTCATCTTTGTTGGAAGAAAAAAAAATATTTTGTCAATTTAATCTTTTTAAGTGCATATTTTCACGCTTTTAAATGTCAGTATTGTCACAGTGCATTATTATACTTAATACATTCTAGGAATCTAGGAAACGGGAGCTGTAAACACATTTGAAGTCACTTGTTGGAAAATGTACAATTGTTTCAGAGGACACATCTGCTCTTTATGTAGAGACATACACAATTCATTTAAATTGACAAAACATTAATTCCAACCCATATTTCAACCTTAAAACAGTTTTCAGATGCGTGAGGGTCAGACAGGGAAACATTCTGCAATCCAAACCGTCGTTCTGTGATGTGGGGTGTATTTTGAGGCTGTCTGGCCTTTAAAAAGAACAAGCAATATTTTTGTTAAGCTCCTAGTGGAGCATGATGTTGTGAATGGCTTCGAGGGCAGACAGATGCCTGCCTCCCATAGCAAGACCCGGGGGCCCGAAGCCAACAGAACCCCTCGGACCGGGCCAAAGACCCTGCTCATAAACCAGAACCCCTTTAACACTTTGATGTAGTGCGATGAACATGTGGAGTGTACAGTATGCATATGCTGTTTTGTTTCATTTAAAGAACGTTCTTTAATTATTTTAGACTTTCAGTTTTAGACATCCAAAAGTCAGCTGTATTACTTAGTGGCTCCTTTTTCAGCAGTACATTTCACCATTCATCTTGTGCAAGTTTAATATTGCTGATTTAAGTCTTTTGTGCTGCAAATGCAGCAAATTCATTTAGTTTTTGGCCTTTAAGCAAGTACAGACCGGGAGAGCTGTTCTCCGTCCAGTGTTGACATAAAGTTCAGCACGCTCTCTGTAGAGTGAAACAGAATAGAGGATTTCCCAGCGGCCCCTGCTTCTTTTCCCAGGCTCATTAATCATAAACCCTGCGGGGACCAATCACGCAGCACCCTGCTCAGCCGAGACTCCCCATCAGCCCCTCTTCTTGTGTCCACACAGGGTTCCAGGAGCCAATAGGGTTCTGCAGCCATTAGACTGTAAAGAACATTGCGTCTTGACGAGGGAAAAAATTATGAGCTCCTTTGTCAACAATATTAATTACCAGAGGCCTGAGCATAAGGGTCGTGTCCATAAAGATTTCCGAAACATTAAACCTGAGGCATCTTTTGTTACGAGCAGAACACTCTGGGTGGTGTTACACAACCAAAGAGAAACATATACGATGCCTCTGAGGCTCGCCTGAAGCAGCCTGCTTAACTGATTGTAAATGGCACTTCCTTTGGGGAGTCAACTGAGAGCTTTCTATGTGGACTCCTGCAGAAGTGCTAACTATGGTAAGATTATCACCCGGGCCCTTGGTATCCTCTTTCGAATATGTTTTTGTGTTGTGATTTGGACTGAGGATAGTAGAAATGAAAGAGATCACATTGGAAGTACATTACAGCTCATTCAACCATGCAGTCTAGACCGATATGCCAAGCATCTCAGAGTTTTTTCTCAAAAGTCATTTGGGCTTTTTACAGAATTGCTTCAGAGTCAGACAGTCTAAGTGACACCCTAAATGCCTGTTCACACTATGTTTGATATGACTAAATGACACAAAAGTAAAATAATTGAAGCTTTTTTTCTTATGGCATCTTATGGCGTCTTATGCTATATATATGAAATATATATATTTATTTCAATCTATCACGATGAAAAGAAGTGCCGTTTTGCCATATGGAATTGCACTAATGCATTTTCTCACCGTGGATTTAGATATATTGCTATATTGGTCACACATTAAATTAGGGTCCACTTCTCGCTATTAACTACGACTTTTGCCTCAATAAACTCCTAATTACTGCTTAAAGGGATAGTTCACTTTGAAATTAAATTTTGGTATGTTTTAGCTTACCTCAAGGGCATCCAAGATGTAGGTGTCTTTGTTTCCGCAGTATTTATATCGTTTTTACCTCTTGTACACAACCACGTCCTGTGATCTGAGTGATCTGAGGGCGCGCGTGCTTCCTGGTGTGTGACGTGTGCGCGTGTTCTGGCTTAGTCTGCGCAAGCGCCGGAAAGCGCCGGAAGTTTTTACAAGAGGTAAAAACGATATAAATACTGTTCGTTTTCTCACACAAACCGCTCGTTTCGTGTCTTAGGCCATCAATGTGTACTTACGATGGGGAATTGTTTAATTTGGACTTCTCTGTGCATGCTCTTTGAGGTGGTGACCATAGACCTGCATTATATGACTGACAGACAAGAACGGTTTGACCTAAAAATATCAAAATTGAAACTACTGCGGAAAAAGACACCTACATCTTGAATGCCCTTGAGGTAAGCTAAAACATACCAAAATTTAATTTCAAAGTGAACTATCCCTTTAATAATAGATAGTAAGGTAGGGTATATATTATATTATATTATATTATATTATATTATATTATATTATATTATATTATATTATATTATATTATATATATGGCCTATATATTAAAGATGCATTGCTTTGTTTTAAATCATTGTGGACTTTTTATGACAAAAGTGTGGACTTGGTATGTGACTAGGCCTTAAAGGTGAAATGCAGCCCTTTGAGTGTGTGTATACTATATGTGTGAATTGTCTTGTAAATATGTGTCTTCACTTAGGGGGATTGGTGGGGGAAATGTTCAATCCTGATCCTGAATTCCACAATTAAAGTGACTGAGTCCATTTTAAAAAGTCCTTTGATGATGGGGACAGGGCATCAAACCAAATGCTCTCTGTAAAAAAACCCCAAAAAACTCTGAGACCAAACAGTGGCTCTGCCAATCAAACACACTTTAAGTCGATGACATTAGACAGATGGAATCACTCTCAGAGCGGTGCCTGTAGCCGTCTGTCTTTTGCCTGGAAATAACATGGATGCAGGTCATGTGAAGTTCCTTTGCAGTTAGGAATAATTATAGTTAGAAATATTACATCTTCTCTAGAGTTTAAGCAAGAGTGTTTCTTCCAGCCCTCTTTAACAGAGCACGGAGGTGTGATTGACATCAGGCCTGATGCTAATAGTTCCCAGCGCTCAGCTGAAGCATGACACAATATGTTTATACTGCATAACCAGTGAACCCACCAGCACTGCTCGTCACACACATTTATACAACACAACGCATGCCGTTTCTGTGAAACATGGATACAATACTTTGCTTGCCGTTCTCACTTACAAATACACGCACAAGCGTACACGGTGCCTTGGCGATATTCGTAACTAAATAAATGAGATCCCTCAGGCACTTTATCCCAATGATTTATGGTTAGACAAGAACCGTTGAGACAAAGAGTTATGGCCTGTGAATTGCTTGTTTTGGCTGTTCAATAAAAAGCATCTCCTTGTCGGCTACATCAATATGCTGGATTCAAGACCTGCAAAAAATGACTTTGTATAAGTTTTTAATTAGTCTTTTTGGTATCTACAAATCCTTGAACAAGATGAATTTACTTACTGCATAAGATATTAAAACATGTTTTAACTAGGACTTTTCTTGCTGTATTTGTTTCAGTTGTTTCAAGTGGACAAAAAAAAAAGTTTTTTTGTTTGGTATATTTGATTTGTTTTTACTAGCATATATATATGTGTGTGTGTGTGTGTGTGACCTATTTAGAAGAATATATATGTATGTCTAAGTGTATTTATGAGGGTGTGTGTGCATATCTATGTATATATGTGAATGGGGTGGATGTGTACATTGGATACAACGCTAGGAAAATCAGCTGCTCTCCATATGGGTGGCCTTTTCCCTTAACCCTCCACCCTCCATCTTCTCCAGAGGTCCCCCAGGAGACTCAGAAAGTCATGCAGTTTCAACTTGTCCAAAAAATAAGCTAAAGAAATGCCATAGGCCACCTCCTCTAGTGTCCAACCGGTCTCATTATAAACAAGCAAACGTCTGTAGTGTCAAATGTAGATTTATTTGCTGAAAGATTGGCTGTCACCCCGTTAAAAAGACCAGCGTAGACAAGCATGAAGTACTGGTTGGTTTATGCTGGTTAGCATTGGTTTGGCTGATGGATTATCGTAGCTTCTGTTCAGCAGCAAACCTTACCTTAAAGCTTGACAAAGGAAGCCAGGTGGGACACCCGAATTCCAATATCCCATGATGGGACACAGCATGCATAATGTACCATATGCTGTTGGCCACCTAAACTAAACTCTTTTTGTTCACACTGATAGAATTAATTTATTAATTTATTTTTTGCTGCTTGTTCAATTTACTTAAAGAGATAGTTCACCCAAAAATGAAACTTAGCCCACGATTTACTCACCCTCAAGTCATCCTATATGGTATATGACATTCTTCTTTCAGACAAATACAATCGGAGTTATATTAAAAAATGTCCTGGCTCTTCCAAGCTTTATAATGGCAGTCAATGGTTGTTTCTGTCTTGAAGTCCATAAAAGCACATCTATCCATCATAAAAGTGCTCTTGCTTTGGAGCTTAAAAAAGTGGAGCTTTTGCTTTGGTTGAGGACAGATCAATGAAGAATGTAGAATGAAGAATGAATTAATAAGTAATAGCGCTAAGTTGAATTAGGTAGTTCACTAGCTAATCAATAACTACTATCTTTTTCATACCTCCCAGAGGACTACAAAGAACTATGATATACTGGCTCATATTTAATGAATAATGCATAATGTATAATTAATTCTAAAGTGAAGATCATGGTTACCTAGTAATGACTCAAGTATTACCAAATTCTTCAGAAGGATTTACTAATTATTTGGACCAGTATTTTAAAGTGTAAAGCATGATAACATGATCTTCACTTTAGAATACTGTTCCAAATAATTATTAGGCTAATTCATAGGATGTAGTAACACTTGAGTCATTATCCAAATCTTACAAAAACCTCAAAAGCTTACAATGTCTCCAGTCATTACTAGAGAGTTATCATGATCTTCACTTTAGAATACTGTTCCAAATAATTGTTATAATAATAACAATTAATAATAAAATAATTTGGTTAAGTCATTACTAAAAGGTTACCATGACCCAGTGGTGTAACAAAGTCAGCAAAAAATATGCTGCATACCCAGGTGCTATGCCAATGCCACTGCCATGATCTTTACTTTAGAATGAATTATACATTGTGCATTACTCTCATTACTTGTGAACCTGTAGTAGTCCTCTGGGAGGTATGAAAAAATAGTAGTTATTGATTAGCCACCTCATTCAACTGAGCGCTATTACTTACTAATTTGTTAAGAGTTTCTTGTTAGTTACTAGAGTGTTAATATTGCATTACTCATTTGTTCCTGTGCAGTTATTCATTAATGATGGAACAGTATTCTAAAGTGTTAATTGAATAATTAAAAAAATAGCAAATTAAGTAATTACTTATAGCATGATGGGGGCTCATGAAAACACTGAATCTCAAATCCAAATCTAACATCTAGCAAGTTAATTTATGCCTGTACATGTGTCAAGTCTATCTCACGGGTAAATTTGCATGCATCTTGGGTAAATCTATCTTGTTTTAAAGACTTTTTAGATATTTTAATGGGAAGATTTTAAAAGTCGTGTAATGTAATCCGTATTTAAGATAAACCAGTCATTCTATATTTGTTATCAACAGAATAATGGAACAGCATCAACAATGATGTTCAGAATGATGTTCTAGTTGTCATATTAGCAACAGCAACCAAAGACCGCTGCGCCAAGTATTCTTGTTGTCATGACTGATAGGGTGACAATGAAAGATCATCTTCACGTTTTTCCCCCAGAGCCAACTGTGAACTCTGATGGACGAGGCCTCCTGTGTATCCAGGTTAACTGCAAATAGCTACAGAGATGCACTGAATTCATCTCCTGCAATCTTGAACATCAATATCCCGCCGAATAGTCATCTGGTGCATACCGATAGCATGTTTCAGTTCGTCCGTGTTTATTATAGATTTAATGAGGGGTGGTTATGTGGTCCGTCCCATACATTTCTTGGGTGGCGTTAATTCCAAGGTCATGAAATCCAGCATGGCTCTTCTTCAGTTAGTCTTCATTACATCCAATTATACTTCAGCTGCCTGTGCACTTTAGTTAGTTGCTGCCAAATGGCGTATAGTTTGCCTGGCCTTTCCCTGGCCCTGTGTTATGAAAGTGGAGAGGCTTTTGAGTGGACAGCAGGTGGTCCGAGATCCCTCTCTTTCTCTTGCCCAGGCCACGTTCCCACACTGACATTTCATCAGCTGCAAAACAAGTTTGTCAAGCCCTCCTGTCAGTGAGATGAGTGGCAGTTCAAACAAAGCGCTAAAGGAAGTTGGTAATGCTTAAAGCAAGATGCATGATATCACTAAAAAGTCTTTGAAAAGTTGGATGAACTGCAGGTTTTTCTATGAGGTCACGTGATACGGCGTAAAGGAAGCTTTCTTGGCTGTCGGCCCTCTGTCATGGCGCTCAACGTGGCATTGAAGGGAAATTAGCACCAGCTGTGTGACTGACGGGCAGAGCGACCTACAGGAGCTAGGGCAGCACTGTAAAATCTGGGTTGTCCACTGACTAGACTGTACAATGCTCTCTCTTGGGTCCGGCCAGGTGTCAAGGATCAGTGCAACACGGCGGTGCCTGGACAGTATTTCATGCTGAGAAACATGTTAGAGAGGATGAGATCCAGAAAGGAGGAAACACAAGGCCAAACAAAAAAGCGAATATGTCGAAAAGCATATACACTACTAAAAGTTACTTTACTAAAAATACTTTAATTCAGCAAGGATGTATTAAAGTGCTCAAAAGTGACAGTAAAGACCTTTACATTGTTATAAAAAATTCTATTTCAAATAAATGCTATTCTTTTGAAAATTGTATTAATCAAAATTCTGGAAAAAGAGTTTCACAATGTCAACAAAAATATGAAGCAGCACAACTTTTTTAAAAATTGATTATAAAAAGATTTTTTTTTGAGAATCATGTGACATTGAAGACTGGAGTATTGATGCTGAAAATTCAGCTTTGCCATCACAGGAATAAATGTTTTTTAAAAACATTAAAATTGAAACCAGTTATTTTAAATTGTAATAATATTTCACAATATTACAGTTTTTACTGTATTTTTGATCAAATAAATGCACCCTTGGTGAGCATAAGAGACTTCTTAAAAAGAGAGAAAACTTTAATAAATCTCACCCATCCCCAACCGTTTGAACAATAGTGTAAAATGGATGGTTCTCACAAAACTGACATTTCTGTTGTCCTTTATTCATCTTCATTTTGTTCCAAATCCAAATGATATGCATACAACAGAAAAAAAAAGATACTTTAGGTCCATCATAATGGACATCACTTTCATTGTATGTAAGAGATGCAATATGGGATGCAAAAGTGAACGGGACTGTAGGTCTCTCCCTGAACATCTCCTTTAGTGATCCACATAAGTCAAGTAAATGATGATATTCATTTTTGGGTGAACTATCCCTTTAAAGTTTAAACATTCATTTCATGTATGAAAAAAAAAAGAAGAAGTGATTTTTTTAAAAAACATTTGAATCTATAATGTGCCTAGACTATAAAAGAATAGTGGTAAATTGGGTGCACTGCAAACTATGCTATGTATCAAACTTGCAGCTGGGTTTCCACCATTGTGTTGGGTAGCAAGCATTGAGCAGCAAATGCAAACCCAGAGTGCTACAAAATGCTTTGAGAAAGGTATAGAAATCATTGTTTCTCCACATACTCCACTAAGAATGTCTATTAAAAGTAAGCTTTTGCTATATATTGAGTGTGTTGTGATTCATGAGTAGAGCTATGCAAGTTTGCAGGCTGTGATTTGATCATTTTACCCAGAAGACATGAATATAAACCCCAAAAAACAAACCCCAATGGTTTACATAGAAAATTAAAGGGCTCCTGTGACTTCTCAGTCAATGGAAACGGACGCCATAAAGTTTTGTGTACATCCAGTGTGGTATTTCCCTTGAGGTTGGATCCTGCATTTTGATGGTGGGAAGCCTTTCTCCCAGTGTGTGTGCTTAAGACACAGAGACCAGGAAGCAGCTTGGTATGGCCTTCTCAGATTTGCTCTCTTTGCTTATTTTCTCCTGTCTGCTCTCTCTGTCTGTTGGTCAGAGTTGGCAGTTGACGTTACAGGGGCTCTAACGTCTCTATTCATGTGGAGTCCATATAAACACACAGCAGACTGGGCCTGACCAGAATATGCAGCCAGATAGCACAAACTTAAAAACTAGCTGAAACTAGGAAGTGCTGAGGGAGTGGTAGAAATTCTGAAATTTAGCACAAAGTTAGCAGAGTGCTTCATCATTAAGTTCAAGAATATAGTTTCCATCCAGTTTCTTGTTAGTTTGAATATTCAGTTATATTCTTTCTTTCATAAACTTTAAAAGTAAAAAAAAACCAAAACACATCAAATCAATCAATCAATCAATCAATCAATCAATCAAAACATTCTCTAACTACAGTATCTATCTATCTATCTATCTATCTATCTATCTATCTATCTATCTATCTATCTATCTATCCTAAGTAAAAATACATTATGTGAATTTCTGAATTTCAATTCTTTTTAATTCAGCTTCCTTCAATTGTTTTTCTGCATCCTGTTTAAATTGAAATGTGCAACCCTAATGCATACAGATTCATCAGTTATGATTTTTCGAATCAAACCCTCAAGAGTTCTGTCCATGTTCTAACCCTCGTTTCATGTCCTGAAACTCTACTCTCTCAGATCGTGTTCGGGGCAAGAAGTCACGAACATCTCTCTTTTGTACAGAGCATGCTTGGACATAAAGGACCAAGAGAGAAAAGTGTAAGAGAGCCGTAGGAGAAAAGAGGAAAGCTATCTCTTCATTCTCTTTCCTTTTTCTTCTGTGAAACATTCTATATGTTCAATGACACTTAACAGTATCAGGTGGAGCTCTAGACTATTTATTATTGTACAGTGACTGCTGTCACATTCTGTTAAGATTAATGAGGCCAGTTTTAAAGGAGCAACTGCCTCCTATATGTTACATTTGCTGTTTACATTAGCTTGTCTGGCTAATACAGTTAATATGATTCAAATAAGTGGTTTTAAGACTTTAAATCTTACATATAGGCTATATAAAATTAGATGGTGATTCCTGTCATTCAAGTCTATGCTTGTGTATGTTTGGCATTCAACACAATTATTTACCTGGAACTGTGCAATTAAATAGTAGCATAAATCTATTTCTAAATTGCTAGTCATTAGCCTGGCAATATCTTCCAAAGAAACACAACTTGCCTGTGTTTACCACCTGTGCCAGATCTCAGGAAGTGACTCATTTGCTCCTTACAAAGCACACCGGTAGAGAGATTTATGCTTTGTTGGGGAAATCACAGTGTTCTACATGTTGAGCATTAGCTCTGTCTGTTTAAACTAGCCTCTGGTCAGCGTATCAGATTAGCCCATCCCCACAGGGCACAAATATATCATTCTGGCAGAATTTGCAGGTGATAAATTGAGTTTTCATACATATCACCTTCACACAAGCAACAGCTATCTTGTATCCTCTGCTTCAAATACTTAGGTGAGGTGAGCATGAGGTTAGCACGGCCAACCGATGTTAGCCTTGAGCCACATCTAACCATTAGAGCTTTTGTAGCAACAAGATACTCGCTTTACTCAACATGTCCGTAACGTTCTGATTGTGTGTCTTAGCACAACAAATAACAAAGTGACAAAGGCAAATGACAGCATCTTTCACCAGCTGTATACATTTGAATGCTATCTCCACATAAATAATATTTTTCTTTTTTGCTAATGCCAATATCGTTTCATAATCGCTTTCTGATACCTATTTATTTGAAGTAAATAGTACCTTTGTTTCCTTTTTCTTGTGGCTAGCAGTGTTAGGGCTCAGTGCCTGGTTGGTGGTGCAAGATGGCTGTCCCAGGTGATTCATCAGTGACACTTTAAGGGTAGGCAGGTAATTACTCAGCCTCAATGGGACGCTGTGTTATTCTTGCTTTGGGTGAGATGTTTATCTGCTGGTCTTTAGGCACCTGGACAGATGAAGCGATCGTCAGTGCGCCTGCTTGTTCTGTTTAATGCGGATCAGATATTTCTGCTGTCCACCCAGATACTACATGAGATACACGGTATCAGAGCAAAAATGGTGTAATCTGGAAAGCTACACACGCACTTCGTCATCATCAACAACAGGACTAAAGCGGCATTCAAACTTACATCAGCTTGCAATACATATCATGTGTGATCAGATTATATGTTGGAAAGAGTGAGCAATAAAAAGTTGATTAAGACACAGCTACAGATGATATTATGCATGTTACATATGCATTGCATCTAAATGACAAAAACAACTACTTGAAATCTAATTCAGTCTGGGGGTACACGACAGTGATGTACTAAAAACGGAATAGTTTTTCCTTTGCATTTTTCGCGTACAGACAACAAGGTTGGGAAAACGATCCCTGTTCACACAGATTGGTGAAAATGATTAAAATCGCTGTATTATGCTGCCAGGTTAGTAGTTGGCAAATGTCACTTTGTAAAGAAACACTATGTGGCTATATAGACTGAACATGATGTCATCGTTTTAACAAATTCACATTTTTGACGATAACGGTATCGTTTTCAAAAACTTGCACTTTTAAACCCATTTTCAAAAGTTTGTCTTTTCAGGCCCCCAAAACACCATTGTAGTTTAAATAAACAGCCAAAACGCATAAAAAGTTTTCCGTTTTTAGTTGAAAACGATGTCGTGTATATGGTCCCTTTGTTGCATTTCCAAAGTTTCAATTAATTTCAACTAATTTAATCTTTAAACCATCTATTAATATGTTTTGGAGTTTTTTTTCTTCTATTTTCTATTATTTAATTTAATTTAGATAATTCAAGTATACAGTTCTGGATGGTGACATTTTAATGACGTGAACGTGAGAGCAGGATCCAAATCATTATTCCACATGAGTGGTGGTGTGAGATATGAGCTTACACTTGCCCCCCCGGGGCTTTACAGTGTTTCATATCCTATACGTGTCTTACTACGAATGTGTATTTATTTGGCTTGTTGCTCAAGGAGATTAAAGTGCCGATGCAGCTGAATGTTTTGGTTCCCGTGTCAATGCCTGAAATGTAGCGAGGAAATGCTTATGGAAACCACAGGACATTGGGGGGGGGGGGAAAGGAAAAATCTGTTTGATATCCATTCAGATCAGTGGCAGTGGTGATTCAATATTTTTGGGGTTTCCACATGCCACTTTTGCAGAGAAGTTTATCCTCAATCACGGGTCTTTTCCTGCGGTCAGGTCTGAATGCTGACCTGGACCTGTTTTTTTTATGCTTTTGTCAGAAATGTTGTCCCCTCATCCTGCTTTTCCAGTTGATTGAAGTGGATTAATTACACATGAAAGCACGTGTAATCACAGAAACTCAGCTCTGGAAGATCAAGAGATATGGATGATGTTTTTTTACCGGAAAAGTTATGCTGGAAATCTCATGATTGTTTTGAGAAATTATATATAAAGCCCTATGGATGTGTGTGTTCTCAGCTAGTTATCCAACATCTTTTGTGGTACTTCCTACAGTATTGTAGGTTGACTCTTTTATTACATCCAGCGACACACTACATCTGTTGAGAGATGTGTGCGAAATGATCTGAAAGAGTGTGGGCACTGTTTTTTAGCATACAAACATCCATATGGACTAATTATGATTACCTTAGTTTAACTAGTTTTTCTTCAGAACTAAGATTTTACATTGGACATCAAGTGGATACCCAACACAGTATTACAATTATACATTATACAAAAGTAAACAAAAACACCATTAAAATCAAATTTTCTTAAAGGCATAATTTGCCCAAAAATTACAATTCTGGCATAATTTACTCATCCTCATGTAGTTCAAAACATAAATGACTTACGTTCTTGTGTGAAATGTTGGACCCAATTAACTTTCATTATATGGTAAAGAACAATTGAAATAATAATAAAAAACAACTTTTTGTGTTCTGCAGAAGAAAATCACTCATACAGGTTTGAAAAAAACTGCATGCGGATGAGTAAATATTAATGACTTTTTGAATTTGAATTTTGAATTTCCTAGTTCCAAAGGGAACTATCCCTTTGATGCATCCAAGAAATTTGCAGTATTATAAACATGTTAGGTGTCCAAATGTCTCTTTTGATGATTGCATATTCTTGGCAGCCAGTACTTTTCAAACTGTAGTTTAGGATATGTTTTATTTTACTTAAGAGATTTTTGTTCATAGTTTTTTTCATGTAACCTGTCTATATTGACATCTGTCTAATTTGACTAACTTCTACCAAACAACAGATGAATTTGTGCCAAAATACTGCAAGTCCCTTTTTACCATTAATTATTAATTTTTTGGCCTATGATATGGGCTGCATCCGAAATCGAATACTTCCCTTCTATATAGTAGAGGCGAAAAACAGTATATGACCAAATAAGTACAGTACCTCACAAAAGTGAGTACACCCCTCACATTTCAGCAAACATTTTAGTATATCTTCTCAAGGGACAATACTATAGAAATAAAACTTGGATAGATTTTAGAGTAATCAATGTGCTGCTTGTATAGCAGTATATATTTACTGTCCTCTGAAAATAACTCAACATACAGCTATTATTGTCAAAATATCTGGCAACAAAAGTGAGTACACCCTAAGTGAACATGTCAAAACTGTGTCCAAAGTGTCAATATTTTGTGTGAGCACCATTGTTATCTAGCACTGCCTTAATCCTCCTAGGCATGGAGTTCACCAGAGCTGCACAGGTTGTTGCTGGGATCCTCTTCCACTCCTCAATAATGACATCACGGAACTGCTGGATGTTAGACACATGGCACTTCTCCACCTTCCGCTTGAGGATGCCCCACAGGTGCTCAATAGGGTCTGGAGACATACTTGGCCTCTCCATCACCATCACCTTCAGCTTCCTCAGCAAGGCAGTTGTCATCTTGGCAGTGTGTTTGGGGTCGTTATCATGCCGTTTGGCCCAGTTTCTGAAGGGAGGGCATCATGTTCTGCTTCAGAATGTCACAGTACATGTTGGAATCCATGTTTCCCAAAATGAAGCGCAGCTCCCCAGTACCAGCAGCACTCATGCAGCCCCAGACCATGATGCTACCACCACCATACTTAACATACTTAACACAATTTTCTTGGTACTCCTCACCAAGGCGTCGCCACACATGCTGGACACCATCTGAGCCAAACAAGTTTATCTTAGTCTCATCAGACCACAGGACATGGTTCCAGTAATTCATGCTCTTGGACAGGTTGCTTTCAGCAAACTGTTGGCGGGCTCTTTTGTGAGCCAGCTTCAGAAGAGGCTTCCTTCTGGGATGACGGCCATGCAAACCGATTTGTTGCAGTGTGTGGTGTATGGTCTGAGCACTAACAAGCTGACCTTCCGCTTCTGCAACCTCTAAAGCAATGCTGGCACATGCCACTCATGCGTCTGTTTTTTGAAGACAGCTTATGCACCTGACACACAGCACGAGGACTCAACTTATTTGATTGACCCTTGCAAGGCCTGTTCCAAGTTGGAAAACCTCTGTATGACCCTGGCCTGTACTGTAACTCAGTTTCAGGGTGTTACCAATCTTCTTATAGCCTAGGCCATCTTTGTGGAGAGCAACAATTCTAATTATCAAATACTTAGGGAGTTCTTTGCCATGAGGTGCCATTTTGAACATCTGGTGGTCAGTATGAGAGAATTGTACTCAAGGCACACATTTTAACTGCTCTAATACAAGATACACAAATTTGTATGGTCCTGTCAAGCAGACAAAAACATGAAAATGATGAATAGGACATGTGGCTTTGCATGGTTAAACGACGTACAGCTATTATCACTTAGGGTGTACTCACTTTTGTTGCCAGCTATTTTGACAATAATAGCTGTATGTTGAGTTATTTTCAGAGGACAGTAAATATATACTGCTATACAAGCAGCACATTGACTACTATAAAATATATCCAAGTTTCATTTCCATAGTATTGTCCCTTGAGTAGATATACTAAAATGTTTGCTGAAATGTGAGGGGTGTACTCACTTCCGTTAGATACTGTATGTCTGAATTCCCAGTATTCATAAAAGTATTGGCAAAATTTTTTTTGTGAATGGCAGAAGGAGTATGAATTTCAGAGTATGATTTTTTTCTGCTGTCTGAGACCTGTGATCAGAATACTGTTAACATGACCATGACCATGGGTAGATAGGTAAATTAAAATCAAATTAAAGTTGTAGTTGTAATGGTTACGTGTTTCGTTCCTGTGTTTAGTTCCTGTTTGCTTGATTTCCTTTTTTTCTGATTATGCCCTTTGTTACTATGGGTACTCATTGGTTAATTGATTATGTTCGCCTGTGTCTGGTTCTGTTGCTTAATTTCCTGTGTTCTTAAGTGTTTTTGCTTGTTTTTTTTCTGGTAAAATATTTCCATTTTTTCCTCATATTCACCCCAGGATGGTGTCATAGTAACAATGCTGCCTGTAACACATACAAGAACATAGTACATATAATTTCAATATTTAAAATTCACATCCCTCTTTCTTTGAATCTATTTAAAAAATGCTCTGTGTTGTGCATGTTCTAAACCAGCAACAGTTTAACTCTGCGTTATTCTATCCTGCTTTTTTACAAACCCATTAGGGCCCGATAACCACCCGTTAGAGTAGAGAGGGACCTGAAAGCCCTGTGACCTTTTACCTTGACCTCTGACCTGCAGTCAGCGAGTGGCTGGTCCCCAGGGCAGAAGGAGAGACTCCTGGGTCTTGAGTTACTCAAGCATGTGGATTCATTAACAAATATCTGTCTGTTTGCCCCAGTAATAAGGGGCATTTAAACACACTGGGCAGCCGTGGAATCCCAATGAGTGTAGCTGCCTGTGTCACTCAAACCCAGGTTCATCTGCAGGCCAAACATTTACCTGCTATTAGGCCGGTCTCTCTTCTTAATATAGATACTCACTGTTAGGATACTGCACTCATCAAATGTCAGGAGTCATTTGATGTGGTGCAGAGGAAAATAAATTGGATCATTAAGAAACTGGAGGCAGAGAATGGAAGCATTGAGCAAGTGCTCTAGCACCCCCTTTTGGATGCAGCGAATAGTGTTTTAAGATATTGGGCAGCAGCCAGCATGTCACTTGCAGAGATGTAGAATTATCATGCAACTTTATTTGACTTTAGAAACATTAACTTTCATTTTGCTCTTGGACAAATATGAATTAATTCCACAGAGTAATTGCATACTATAATTGCATACATTTGTACATGTATTACTATAAAATAAACACTTTATTTTGGTGGTCCACCTTAGACATTCTACTAATTATAAGTAACTTTGCAACTATATGTCAAATAGCTCTCATTAGAGTATTAGTAGACTGTCTGCTTAATATCTGCTAACATTTTATTTTGATGCTCCTCCAGCAGACATTCTATTGACTATAAGTAACTACATGTCAACTTATTCTACTAACCTGAACCCTAAACTAGCAGTCTACTAATACTCTAAAGAGAGTTAGTTGACATGTAGTTGAAAAGTTGCTAATAGTTAGGGTGTCTCAAGTGGATCATCGAAATAAAGTGAAATCAGTGTTTTGTTTTTTGTTTTTTAAAATAACAGATATGAATCCTGTTTTGTGTTCAGCACGACCTTGTAGGCTAATATCCATCTCTTCAACATGCCCCTAATGCATGAGAGTTTATGGAGCCAGAACAATAATACTGTATTTAGGCAAAATGTTCATGTAGAATTGCCATTTTAAATAAATTTGAATTGTTTGTAATTGTTTTCAGAAATAGGATTAATAAGTTTGTACTGGTTTAGCATAGCCCATCTCTGGCTCGTTCTTGTGGTCAGCGTTGTTATGCCATCTTTTTGCTGTGCCAACCTTTGATCATGTGTGCAGTACTAAAAATGTTCTATATTTGAATATATTTTAAAAAGTAAATTATTCTTGTGATGGCAAAGCTCAATTTTCAGCATCATTAGTCTTCAGTGTCACATAATCCTTCAGAAATCATTCTATTATGCTGATTATGCTCAAGCTACATTTCTTATTATTATCAATGTTGAAAACAGTTGTGCTGCTTAATATTTAACCATGATAATTTTTTCAGGATCCTTTGATAAATAAAAAGTTCAAAAGAACAGAACTTATTTTAAATAAATTTTTTGAAGTGTAAATGTAAAAAGTCTTTACTGTCACTTTTCTTATCAATTTAATCAATTAATCAATTTGTGAATAAAAGTATTAATTTCATTTTTTTTATTTTTTTTTATTGTACTGAACCCAAACTTTTTGATGGCAGATTTGATTTCAGTGAAAGTCAAAAGTGAATGTCACAAGGCCTTGGATAGTTTTTATGACATATAATAATAATTTGGATCCATAAACTACTTAGAGTAATTATTTTTGTGTGTGACAGAGATTAAATGTCTAAAGGACCTGGATGGATTCTGGAGGTCATTTTAAAGGTGACTTTTTAAACTGAACTTTGTATTGAATGAGAGACTTTATAAGAGATTTTTAATTGTTTAACTGGCAGTGTGGTAGAGTTCATCCTCGTCACATATCTGCTGCACTAATTCTTCTCTGCAGGCGTTACCTAATGAGCCATTTAGAGTTTTATGAAAGTGCACCGATTTGTGTGTGTGTGTTTCACCAGGAGTGGTTTCGCGGTGAGCGGACGAGGGGGTCCCAGGGCTGGGAGGGGGAAACTAGGCATGGTCACTATCTGATCAAGGGCCCCATTGCTGGGTGCTTTAGGGCCAGGGGCCAGTTAGGGGCGGACAGGCTGTCAGAAGGAACAGAAAAGGTGAAAACAGGTATTTGTGTTTGTGATGTGATTGGGCCGAAAGATAGTGCAGAGAGAACAAGGTCTTCACTGATTACCGTGAATCTAATTTTAAAAGAGCTTTTGGTTTTGGAAGAGTAATTTGATAAGGAAGCCTTTTGATTTCCTGTTAACGGCAGAGTCGTGATGGATTGGAAGTGTCGCGCTGGGATACACACTTGGAATCAATCTCCTCTGAGCCTTGCAGCCCAAGCAGGCCAAGCTAAACTAAATATTTCATGTAAAATGTAAAACATGCTAGCTGCCATAAACAGGCTGTGTTTTGAAACACAGGGGGAGTCAGACCTGAAAAATGATTTTAACCAAAACTGTAAGCTTCCCCTC
This sequence comes from Abramis brama, assembly GCF_963993115.1. NCBI lineage: Eukaryota > Metazoa > Chordata > Actinopteri > Cypriniformes > Leuciscidae > Abramis > Abramis brama. The sequence continues at coordinate 9,069,271 of NC_139967.1, read as the reverse complement.
AGTGCAACGTTTATTTATGTAGATTGGATAGAGTGGCACATAATTATTCCAGCGCTGCCAAGGTCCTCTTTATTTATTCTCAGTTTCCTCTCTTTCACTCTCTCTCTCTCTCTCACTCTTTTTCTTTCGTTTGTCTCGTGATACTTAAGCGATGCTTTAACATCTATCTTCAGACCCAATCCCTTTTCGGTAATCTGATATTCAGACAACTCTCGTTTGTAACCAATTTAAACAAAAAGGAAATTCTCCGAAAAAATGACATCCCTCGGGAAAGGTGTAATTCATTTAACTTTCCTGCTCAGTTTTTTCACCATTAATTGTGTATACGTGCTGCGTATGTGTGCGTTTCCACCCAAATCTGTCCTGCAGAGTTGTTTATTGCCCCAGCGGTTCTGGAGACATAATGATATATATGTAAGGATCCTGGATGGAGGAAAAGTCAGAGAGTCAGACTTAGAAAAGTCTGAAAGAAAAAAAGAAGAGCTAGACAGAATGAGGCTAAATTATTACACTAGTAATTGTTTTTCCTCTAATGAGCCACATGATGGCAATTATTACTGAGGAGAATGTGTTTCATAATGAGATACTTTTTTTGGAAGCAGTTCTTTTGTATTTATGTACTTATTACTGTCTAATATAATTATCAGATACAGCAGCAGTTCTTTTATATGAAAATAATGTTTTTTGAGCCTCTAAAATAGCTTTAGTTTGAATTTTGAAACAATTAAAAATATGAAAAGTTCTGAAATAAAATGAAAGTTTTAAAGATATTTCTAAGTCAAATAAACAAATGTCTTCTACATTCAAATGTGAACTCAACGTACAAAAAGTCAGATTTAATTTCTTACACAGAAGAACAGAAGATGCTCTTTATTTTTAAATCATGCTAGGTAAAATGATTATCAGGTTTTACATAAACTTTAATTAATGTAATAACTAATAAATTAAATCATTTAATTATTGTTAAAACCTTTCAGTAAATTTTTTATGATGATAATTTAACATGTTTCTATTTTGTATTAAATTAGAAGGATTTTTGGTAGCACAATAATTTCATGCTTTACTTTTAAAATGAACGTCCCCTGCCAGAATGGAGTGAAATCGACAGATTGAGTGAGTGAACATTTCCCCAATCGTCTCATCTGTGTATGTTTCATGTTGTGGACTTTGACACATTTCTGTTATCTTGTTAGTATCGTGTGTTTTACAGTGTTTGTAACACTTTCATGTCCACACGCACAGATAGAGCGTCACTTCAGCCTTCACCTCGCCCTGATCGGAACATTACGCCCCCCCGTCTGTTAGCACCCTCAGCATTGTGCCTGCTCCAGTTTGTTTGCCGAGGTGTGTGCACAAACAGAAGGAAATGGTGTGTGCTGTTGTGGGAAACACAGGTGTGTGGGTGTTTCTGTACGTATGCGTGTTGAAAGCCGCCATGGGGGCCGATAGCGTGCTGAAAGCTGCGCTCGTTTCGTCCAGTCAGAGATGGACACGAGAGAGGGCGATGACAGTGACAGTCGAAGGACCGCAGCACACATGACTAAATTTCACCCGCAACGGGGAAAGCTGAGGACGCCTTAATGTACTGTGTTAGCAGGGCAACAAACCTTTCCTCAAGTTAACCTTTGACCTTTACAAAGTTCCCACACACAGAGGCAGATTTATGAGATGAATGCACAACCTTACGAGTTTTTAGAGATTTCAAGCGCTGTCTGGCACATTAAAGTCTTAGTTGAAGATAAATGGTTCTACTTTTGCTACAGTATGAGAAATTGAAATGCATGGCTTCATATATCAATAATTATTGTTTGGTTATGAGTGTTAAAAGAGACACAGCAATTATTGCTTGCTGTTATTTACGCTTGGCTACATTTGCTGGTCATTTGGCTTATTCTACTAACACACACACACACACACACACACACACACACACACACACACACACACACACACACATACACACACACAGGTGCTCCTTCTTTCTTTCTAGTAGGACCACAATTAACCTTGGTTCCTTCGGCCATGAATCAAGTCAGAATAAGGAGAAGGTTTTCAAGATAAACAGAGGCTGCTGGTTGCCTTTTCTCCTCCAGGATTTATGGACGCGTCCCAATGAATGGAGTGGCAGTTCTGTCTGTCCCACGCTTCACTGGTCAAGCTGACACCAGTCATACAGGTGAAGAGGTCAGTGACATAGAGCAGACCCACCTGACCGAGAGAGCAAGAGAGAGAGGTCAAGCCGGGGTCAGTGACCAGGGCTAAATTCCTCTTCACATTATGGAAATATTACAATTATTTTGGTCTTATTCATGATGAAACGCTATCACAGTGGTAAAAAAAAGTGCTGTTTTGCCATATGGAATTCCACTAATGCTTTTTCTCATTGTGCGCCTAGCTATATAGCTATTGTTTGAAAATGTTTATCATGATATAATTATATTAAATAGCACTAACACACACTAACACAGTTTTATAATTTAATTTAATACCATTTTAATGTTACTCAATATTAATTTTGGTCATAAAACTAGTTTTTGTTTAACATGAAAGATTTCTCCTTAAATTAAAATGTATATAAATTCAAGGATAAATTGATAGTTTTTTAGAAAAACTAGTTTTTGGACAATTTTCCACTGTCCAAAATATTAATATTAATTTAATTCAAAGAGTAATTTATTCTCAGTATATCATTTTGCATTGGTTTTTTTTATGTTGCCTTTTTGTTATTAGAGCTATTTTACTGTCGAAAAATCTTTTTTTAAAAATCCATCATTAGAGCGTAATGCACACCGTACAGAGTTTGACTCTATTCTTCCTAACCATATTCCATTGGCCAGACTTTTTGTTTTAATACACCTCATCTCGTGACCATGCTATATATCATGTAATGTAGGGACAGATATTAAAACAGATGGGGAATCCATTCAGCCTTTCTTAGCGGCATTTTCTGTATGAAAGCGTCTGCGGCTCTTCCGAGCTGGCGGCCTATAGCGAGCATGGTTCTTATTTCAGCATGACGACGGTTCCAGCTCTGCGGCCCAGTCCGGCTCGAGAGCGTTATTTACAGCAACTCTGGGATGGCCTGTTTGTCTTAGTAGGAGACCTTGTTGACCCGGAAGCTGTAAATTCATGTGTGATGTTTCTTTTTCCCCCTTGAGGGTCAGATTGGTTTGGCCTGAGGGGAAGACGGCAGCCAGCAGTCAGAGTTTTGTCGGTGGAAACCTGCGGACAATCGCAATTGTGGCCTTTATTGCTGTAAACCGGGGAAGAAAGTGCTCCCTTGTGTATCTCCAACAGCATTTACAACAGCGTGAACCGACTGTAGCACAATAATAACAGGGCTAAATGTCCATTCAGAGGTGTTTTGTTTCTTCTATGGTGGGACTCTTGAATTCCCCAGACTCGGTGTAGATTTAAAGCTAAACAGATTTGTGGGCCGAGCGTCATTCTGAGATTAAGAGGGACACTGTTTGATTTATCTCTCTACATTCGGTGTGGAATAACCAGCGAGATGCCGGTTGTCAGGGACTTGCTCTCAAGCGTTGCTTTTGGGAAATTTATAGCAAAGACGTTGTTCCCCTTCACAGCTGATGTTTTCTCCATGCAGAAGGTGAGTTAGCTTTTTCTTCCTTCCTCTTTTTCGAGACCCGAGCTCTCCTGGTGTCACGGAGGAGAGGAAGAGAAGATGGGAATCATACGAGTGAATAAAGAGGAGAAGCTAATTCACCTCCTGCCATTTATTGATCACGGCCGAGTGGAGCGTGGATTCATTACGGCTCATTCATTCTCCGCTCAGACACATCTAGTGAACGAATGAGCCCGGATGTGTGAGCAGCTTGATGAAGCGCTCTGCATTTCACGGGCTCTTGTCCATGCAGTGTGTTCATGTCCTAATCAACCCTCTGTGCACACAGTGCGTAGGAAGCAAGTGGCAGTTTGTGAATGGAGATTTCTGGAGCATGAAGATAATTGAATCCATTACTCAAAGGCCTCTGGACCTACACGTCTTCTGTCTTCACATCGTCAGACGGACTTGGACATAAATGCCTGGACTATGACGGATAACAGCTGGACAAGATGGATGCTGATAGCTAGGAGTTAGCTACATAACTAGCAGTAGACGTTGCAATGTTTCTACGACTATGCGTTTTGGTCGCAGTAACGTTAGTACAACATTTAAAAACAAATGTTGTAGAAACCACAACTAAAATTCAATAATAATAAAAGCAATAATAATAATATAACCAAAGTAAAATATTTAAGAAATGTTGTGAGGATATGTGGTTTTCTATTTTAATATATTTAAAAATGTAATTTATTCCTGTGATGCAAAGCTGAATTTTCAGCATCATTACTAATGATGATGTACAGCATCATGTGTACATCATACACATGATCCTTCAGAAATCATTCTAATATGCTGATTTGCTGCTCAAGAAAGATTTCTTCTTCCTTTTATTATTATTTATATTATTAATATTTTGTGGAAAACATTATACACTTTTTTCAGGATTCTTTGACTAACAGAAAGTTCAAAGGAAGAGCATTTATTTGAAATATATATTTTTGTATCAAAAAGTAAAGTCTTTAATGTCACAATGCGGTATAGTGCAGGGATGCCCAGTCCTGAGATTTGCCTTCATGCAAAGTTCAGCTCCAACCTGATCAAACACATCCAGCTAATTAAAGGAATAGTTCTGAATAAAATTCTGTCATCCTTTGTTTTCATCCTCAAGTTGTTTGAATTTCTTTCTTCTGCTGAATACAAAAGAGGATTTTTTGAAGAATGTCGGCAACCAAACAGTTGATGGACCCCATATTGACTTCCATAGTATTTTTATTTAAGTCGATGGGGTCCATCAACTGTTTGGTTGCCGACATTCTTCAAAATATTTTCTTTTGTGTTCAGCAGAAGAAAGAACTTCATACAGGTTTGAAACAACTTGAGGGGGAGTAAATGATGACAGCATTTTCATTTTTTAAGTGAATTATTCCTTTAAGGGCTGTGTCTGAAATTGCCCCCTATACCTTTAAACAGGGCACTATTTGAGGGGACAGCCATTTGTAGTGGTGTCAGAAACCATAATGCACCGCAATAATGATTGTACAACTGATGTACGCTCAACCACTAGAGAATACCCATAATGTACTTTTAGGGTCGTGCCGACTAAATTCCCAGGTCTCGCCAGAAGATTCCCTCATCTGAATCATCCATCCACCCATTTTCCAAACCGCTGGTCCAATGTTGCTACAGTGTAATATTATACAAGTATAAATTCCTTTTTGATTGATTATTAAATTGTTTAATAAGGATTATACATGATATTTTCCATGACATAAATCTTTTCACTACTACTGGATCTGCCAGTTTGCTAAGTTTCAAATGATTATTAAACAGCAAGCACAAGCTATGCAAAAGCGGCAGCCCTTCTGGAGCACTCAGGGTCCGGGATATGAACTCTGCAGGTAAGTAGATCTCCAGGAACAGGATTGGGCGCTCCTGTATAGTGTATATTTGTTACTGTTATGGATTTTACAAGTCCCTTGTGTTCAGAGACCAACAATAATCAGCTCCACTGATGGCTGTCTATCTACCGCACTGCTTCCAGACACATGACTGAAATGCTTGTCTTATTAGTCTGTGTGTTTTTCCCTGGCAGTGTCAGGGTGGTGTCTCAAAAAGGAGAGGGAATGGAGAGGTTTCTGAAGGCTGTCAGTAAAGATATTAGATAGACAAGAAATGCTTATTAGCTATTTGAAACAAGTTTTTCAGGTGTTATGGTGTAAATTAACATGTCTCTTTGCTTCTTGATATGATAATATGATTGTATACCATCACATGCTGTATGGTCATACGCCGAACATTCTTCTATTCTGCAGCTGTATCAGATAGCAGTTTTCTCTTTGGCAGTAGTCAGTGCTTTTGTGATTGACTGGATGGCCTGATAAAGATCATGGGGTCAGTGGTCAGGACACTCAGGTTGAGTGGACAATGCTCCAACTAGGGCCGGGATCCCATCCATCATGGCGGGGAGACAAAAGCTAATGTCATTCCAGGAGGATAGCACTTTTCTGGTTTGATTAGCTGGCGGCGGGCCATGATGACAACACCATCATCTGCTGATAGGCCTGAACGAGCCTGAAGGAGGCTGCTGTTGTTGCCTTTTTCCAAACACATCGATTCTACTTTAAAATCCATGCCCTTTTAAACCACGCCGCCCCTCGCCTGTGCCCAGAAGCATGTGATGAGTTTGATGATGAAGGCAGAGTTTGATCCGTTTATGCCAAGCTGATGAGAACCATTTAAAAGGCTATTAAAATATCTATTAGGAAGTCAAAAGCCTCATCTTCATTCACAGGCGGAGCTGGGTTCTTGAAGATTGCTGTGCAGAAGTAGTTACTGCTCTAAATGAGCTCAATTGAGGTAATTAAATTTGAAGGAAATTACTTTTAAAAGCTGCAGGGGGCAAATTAAACTTAATGCATTGCCTAAAATCATATCAAATTATTACTCTTTCAATTTTCTCTATTCCAGAAATGACATCACTTCCCCCGTAATTCTGTAATGTTTTCTTGGAGGATTTTTGAAAGCCTCACACTGCTAAAAGTGCAGCATAAATATCATTGCTGTCAAGCTTTCTGATTGGATCAGGCTAGCTGTCAGTTTGTCGGTGGATTGGGTAAGAGAGTTGCCCACTCACTGGCTCATAGCCCGGTTGGACTGTCTCTGCCATTGGAAACAAGGCGAACATCCAACACGGAGGTTTCTTGGGTTTTGCAATATCAATGTGAAGCTGCCAATGTAGGCAAAGAATGAAGCAAAGCTGCACATGCAGTAAATTTACAATGAATCAACTTAAAAATAGCAATTGCTGCAGCAAGATGATGGACTCCTTTAACATGCTGTAGTGTTTCTTTAGCATTAAAGGTAATACTTTAGAATATAGTTCAATTTATTAACAAATGTATATATATATATATATATATATATAATGTGCGCGTGTGTGTGTGTGTGTGTGTATTTATTATTATTATTATGATTATTATTAATTTACACTAACGTTTAAAAGTTTGGGATCGGTTATATTTTTTTTTTTACAAATATTACAGTTTTAAAATATTTTTACGGTTATGACCGCTGAATTATCAGCTGCCATATTCTTCAGTCTTCAGTGTCGCATGATCCTTCAGAAATCATTATAATTTGGTGCTCAAGAAACATTTCTTATTATGTCGAAAATAGCTGTACTGTTTTTGTGGAAACCATAATACTTTTTTTCAGGATTCTTTGACGAATAAAAAGTTCAAAAGAATAGCATTTATTTGAAGTATAAATATTTTGTAACATTATAAATGTCTTTAATCTGACTTTTGATCAATTAAATGCATCCTTGCTTTATGAATACATTTCTTTCACACAAATTTATTTATTATTTGAACAGTGGTGTATGTTTGCTCGTAAAACATGAACTTAAGCATTTATACACCTTAAAATGTTAAAAATGTATTAGCATATGCATAAATTAACATCATAATTAATTTATACATAATTAACATAATCATTTCTCAAAAAATTTCCATGGTTGATTTATGATACATTTAACTACATTTAACTATATATAAAAAAAAAAAAAATTGTCAACATTTGCTCACTTTCACTTTGTTCCAAACTTGTATGACTGACTTTGTTTCTTTCATATAACACAAATGGTATTTAAATAATAATTTCCCTTGCAATGAAAATGAATGAGAACTGGGTCTGTCAGGTTACAAAATTAAAAAAAAAAATAAAAAAAATAAATAAAAGTGGTCCATATGACTTGTCTTCTGTTGCCATATGATGAACAGTTATGGTATGCATTGAAAACCTTGCTTCCAACTCTTATTTACAATAGAATGTTAACTATACATTGCTTTCATATGACTATTGAGATTTTGAATATAGTGCATAGACCACTTTTATGATACTTTTTGTAGTGCTTTGTGTAACTTCTGAAATTTGACAGTCTCATTTACTTTCGTTATGTTGAAAATAGCTGCTAGGATGTTCTGCTAAAACCTCAGTAGAAAAAGAAAGTCATAAAGTTTTGGACGCCATGAGGCTGAGTAAATGATGACAGAATATTCTTCTTTTTTGGATGAACTATCCCTTTAAAGCATAACACTGTATCAGCTCTTGAGACTCTGTCTCACAATTTTCCTCTTCTTCAGCAGAGATAATATGAGGTCAGGGAGAACAGAGCGACTCGGCCCAATTAATCAAGGCCTGAATCTTGCATTGGGCTGAGACAGAGTGCCTGTGTTCTCTTTCTCAGCCTGCCCTGTGGAGTAGACATCACCTCCCTCCAATCTGGGTGTTTTGGATCCTGAGGTCCATTCATCAAAGTCAGAGCCAGGCTGCAAGGCCACCAGAGCAAACCGAGATAGTAGGCCTGTTTGGATGGGTCTGTGTGTTCGGACCAGGCCAGGTAGAGCAAGCTGCTACATCACCTCTTGCTCTGCTGAGAATGTATAAATACACAAAACATGTCTGCGTTTCGTCATAGCGCAGAGATGGTTATCTCATGCCAGGAAACGGAGAGTGTGAGAGCAAGAGAGACAGATATGAATGAATGGGTTTGTTGCTGCAGGGTAAGAGATTTACAGTTTGGTGCTGATTCAGCTTTTCCACGTTGCTGTTATTTGTCTTCAATGCAATCAGTGCACGCACCTTTCCAACAAATGATGCGAGCGCAAATCAATGTGCATTGATCTTTCATTAAAGGCAGTGGGTTATTTGAAAAATAAGAGATCAGATTGCGGCGTCGAACCCTTATGTCTCCAGTGTCTAGACGTTGCTGACAAAAGCATTTGGTTTGCTTTCCCAGCGCAGCTTCCAGCATGCTCAATTGCATTCTTGCTTGTTTGTCCTTGTAAACAAGCAGATGAACACATACTGGCTCTGGCTCTTAAAAAAACAAACACTGTTCATGACAAGCTGGGTGTGTGTCTCCAGTCTGGACAGGAGGAGGAGCAACCTCCAGACGTCTGAATGAGAGATTAGGCATGTTGGGAAGTAAAGATTTCCATCTGCTGGCATGTTCAGGGTTTGCAAGAGACCAGTCAACCAGTTGACTAGGGTTGTGCACCGTTCAGAATTGAATTGGGAATGATGTTTAACCTTCACGTTCAGGCCATTTTAATAGCACAAAACTATCAGTATAATTTCACTTGTAGTATAGTTGCAGTACAAATTAAAAATGTAGTTGTAAATTAGTAAACTAGTTTACTAATACACTTAAAATATACTTAAAACTATACTTTTATATACTAAAAAGTGGGCAAATTTTGTCCCAAGTATTGAGTAAATGGTACACTTATACAGTATACTACTAGTAAATTGATATCAGTATACAACATAAAATGTACTTAAAAATATACTTGAATTGTACTTAAGTATACTTACTAAAATTAACTTGAAGTATACTTATTATTGCGAGGGAAATTACTCAGTTACTTCTTTGCAAAACTTCAATAATATCGGATTAGGTCAGGCGAACATATTTAAAGAATTTAAAGTTTATCAATTTTATATACTTTTAAAACATTTTTTTACAAACATTATTGATTTTAAAAACGTAAAAAAAATTATGAGGATTAAACTCTTATTCAGTTCAGTTCCTTAAATTGAATATAATTTTAATTTAGGTAGCAAGCAGGATGCAGAAATGTTATTCGAATTTAAATTCAAGAATTAAAAATGTTATATATATATATATATATATATATTTGATGTTACAGTAGTTTTATTTATTCATTTAAACTAATAATCAAATATTTAATTGTATGCCACCTATATAACTGTACACATCTATATATTACATATTATAGATTTGCGCAATTGCAATTCAGTAAATTTATCTACCTGTTATTCCAATTCAGCATCCAACTTGTAATAAGACATGGAAATCATTATTAATATAGTGTTAACATTTAGGATAATTTTAATTTCTATGTTTTAAGCACTTTAAATGTCTTTTTTTCATTCACCATGGCCATGCAAAGCAGTATAAGGACTGTTTATGCATTTACTTTGCTGTTTCACACTGTTTTTTTTTGCTGTTTTTGTTTTTGTTTTGGATTAACTGTTGGATGTTTGGCATGGAAGGTCTGAAACCTTGAGCCTTGTTGCTCATGTACACTGTGCAGCCCTTCACCTTGTTTCCCCAATAATTTCCTGTCCTCTAGAAACTATGAAATGAAACTGGCCAAAATATATAAAAGTATAGTTTTTCTCTTACATGTCAAAACACAACCAGACTCCAGACGAAATGAGAAGCCCTCCTTAACAGTTCATCAGCCATCACTCAAGCTTAGTGGAATACCTCAAATGAATATCAGTCTTCTCAAAGCATTCTTCAAGACAATGCCATTGACAGTTTTAATAAGCCAAAGTCTTTTATCTGCTGCAACACTAGCCAATGAGCAGCCATGTTACTATATTTATACACTCACACTGAGGTTGATTGACAGATCTTGTGGTCAAGTTGCTGGTGAATAGAGTGGAGGAATAGGGAGGAAAGGAGCATCTTCCGCTGGTGGACGGCCCTCTGTCAGCAGCTGGCACTCATCGCAGCCTGGAACAAGGGCACCTGCTGTGGGAAGCCCACCAGCACCTTCCCCTTTGGTTAACAGGATCCACCTGTCGATTGACATGATGAGGGGCTGCATGAATAGAAGACCGCTGAATGTAGTCTCATTCCCAAAGCAATGCCTCTGTCTTATAATTATACAGAATTTCCTTTGAGATCAGTTTGATTTCAGATTTGATGATACAATTCATTTTTATGGCTTATTTTTAAAGAAAAAAACACAAATGATATCTCTCTGAGCAACGAAGACACATGGAGACTTTTGACCTTTCAGATCTCCTGAGATAAAAACCCTAGTGATCTCACACGGGCCTCCTCTATATTTGGAGCTATTAATTAAGATAAATAACTTTACTTGAATAGAATCTATAGTAATCACTTTACAATAAGGTTCATTAATTAACTACTTGTCAACATGAACTAAGAATGAACAATACTTCTTCAGCATGTATTAATCTCAGTTAATATTAATTTCAACATTTACTAATACATTATTAAAATCAAAGGTTGTATTTGTTAAAAACAGTAAATAATGCATTGTGAACTAACATGAACAAACAATGAACAGCTGTATTTTTATTAACTAACATTAACAAAGATTAAAATATACTGTAACAAATATATTGCTCATTGTTAGTTCATGTTAGTTAATACATTAACTAATGTTAACTATTGTTAGGATTCCTGTCTTATGTTCCCCTTGTCTTGTGTGTACTTTTGTCATTTCCTGTCCTGTACCATGTTTTGTAGTTTTTCTTGTTTATTAGGCTCCCCAGGTGTTTCTGATTAGCCACGCCCCCTTGTTATTTTGTTTAGCTTGTTAGTCTCTGTATTTAAACTTATTTATCCCGCTTATTTGGTGCTCGAGAAACATTTATTATTATTACCAATATTATCAATGTTGAAAACATTTGTGCTAAATAATAGTCTTGTGAATATTGTGATTTTTATTGTTTTCAAGATTCTTTGATAAATAATAATTTAGCAGACGCTTTTGTCCAAAGCGACTTACAAATGAAAAGAGCAATAGAAGCAGTCAAATCGACAATAGGGCAACAGTATGCAAATGCCCATTATGCGTCTTCCTACATGGTTGTTAAAGAAATGAAAAGCTACAAATTCCATCAATTAGGGTTAGAAGAACTTTCCAAACATATAAATCCAATTATTTTATTCATTTATTTATTTATTTATTTGTCCGGGCAGTGTATTTGTATTATACAGTAGGAATACTTTGAATTGCAAAACGTATTCTATTCTCTAATTCTTATTCTATAACTCAACAGATTCAGAGAACTGATATCTTACACCTGGAATTGTTTAAGCTAATAACCCGAAAAGATATTCCTCACTGTCGTTGGCTCACTCATCCACAATGAATGAGATCTGCTCACTGGGTAGAATAACTATCTTCTGAATACCCATAAATCACTGCATCGTTGTCTAGAATTTTAAATCAGAGTGTTTCTCCTATAGCCAGAGTCCAGTGATTTATGGGACACGCCTTGACCTGCTGTCCATTCCGACTGCAATCAGTATCTTTCTTCCGATTAGGCCGTGCCGTGTTTTGACGTGAAATTGAAAATCGGTTTAACAAGAGATACTTCTCACTCAATCATGCATCTGGGCTCAGGTTTGCAGCTCTGTCCAACAGGTTAATAAAAGAATATGACATGAGAGGCGAGCTAACTGAGTAAACATCATCTTTGGGGGAATCCTGTCTTTGTAGTTGCAAACATAATGAGGAGAAATGACTTTAACATGGGCTGGAGTGAGAGAGATTCTTCCAGTGAAACCATACAGCTGGAGCTGTTGCCGTGGATTTGTTGCCATGGTAACAGGGTGGATGTAATGGGGGAAAAGAAATTATGTCTATTTAGGCACAACAGACACCCATCTGGCATTAGCTTATAATTGGTACACATGTTTGTCAAATGCACTGAACAAATAAAGCCCATAAATTTTCCCCGCAAGGTGTCGTTTATGATGTTTTGACAAAGATCTCGCGGAGGAGTGGGCTCAATACTGAAAGTTATTGGTGTTTATATATAAGCACATTTGGTTTTTCAAGGACTGCAAATACAATAGAAATGCATCAAGTTATGTCTGGCCTAGGAAAATTTACATCTAAATATTATTAAAAAAAAATCATTAAAGATTTTGTAAGCATATTGCGTAGTTGTGCTTGGAGTCAGTTTTTGTTTTTGTGGCAATGAAACATACCAACTTTTGCGGGTATCATTTTTTCCCAGGCTGTCATACAAAGAAATTATGAACACATGCAACAACAAGAGAGAGCCGACGAAATATTAATAGCAGATGTATAGTATTTTTCCTGTGAGCTTTTTGTTTTTCTATGAATTTTTTGCATAGTAAAATAAAACCTGTAGCTGTTGTTTGTCCCTTTTCTGCCAAATCATTTTGTCAACTAAATACCTTAACCAAGTTTAGTGTTTTGTTCTTCCCTCATATTCAAAGGGGCTATTTGTTAGAATTTTCATGTATTAACCACTTATTTATTTATTTATATATTTGTTTAGTGTAAACAGCTTGTAACGAAATAAATGAACTAAATTAATAATCTTTTTACAACAAAAATGAAGCATCAATGAACTTAAGCTGGACTGTGACTATTTTCTTCTAGATATGCTGTACAGCAGAAACAAACTTTGTTGCATTATTTTCCTGTTATCACTGTAAAGCTGCTCTGAAACAATCTGTATTGTAAAAAGTGCTATATAAATAAAGGTGACTTGACTTGACTGGACTAACGAAACTTAAAAACCGAGGCCTTCCCTGACTTCCTATGTTGTCTATGAAATCCTGCAGACGGATTTTTATGCAAAGGATTCAGGACGTTTTTGCCAATCACATATTTACTTGCATTGCCGAGAGCCTATCTTCCGTTCTATGACACATGAAACAAATGCTTATACAATGTTCAGCATAATGCTGAAAGAACTATTCTGTGCTGTAATGTCAGTGTGTAATGCAAAGAAAATTGACTGATTCAACCTATAGTCTCACATAGCCAGATTTATAGTCTCAAATACACACTACTTTATAATCAAACTACCATAGAGTAATTTTAATGACCTCATCTGTTGACATGATGCCGGTGAATTGCAAAAATCGCTATGTTCAGATGCTTTCTTAACTGCTATGCTCTTTTCTGTCATTTTTGTGGTGTGTTTATTTTGTTATTGAGAGGAAAGCGCACAGCACATATTTTAAACGGGCTATATGTAGAAATTTGAAACTGAAAGTGCTCACTTTTCATAACGTACAAGAGACTGAACGTGATTCAGTGGCCCTATATACTCACAGTGAAGATTCGTTCTTTGCTTAGAAGCAAAAATAAGTCCATTTTGTGGCGGTACAGCCTACTTTACGAACATTCAGACGTCGTCCATGCTGCTGAGAGTGACATTTAGATGAAATTGAAAAAATATAAAATGTTTTTCTCATATTTTGAGAAATTTCAGATTTTTTAATTCATATACACTCTTTAAAAAAAAGAGTGAGAAAAGGCATGTGCCAAGCAACTGGGAGCTATTTAAAAAGATGCCTGGGGCAATGATAGAAACAGTGCCTGAGGAACGGGGTTCTTATTGCAGCGCTGTCACTTGAAGAGAGACATGGCTATAAAATAAAATAAAACACAGGGATTAATCATTGTCACAATGTGGAACCCAAACACTGGCATCTTATGATGTGCTATAATGCTTGTGCTTTATTGCAGCTCGGAATCATGCTGTTAGATGTTGAAGTAGAATTTGAGAACCGTAGGCAATATAGCACGACACACAAAGAATATTGATCCTGACGTGCGTTTAAAATAATTTAAGTGCACATTTTTCTTGCCTTCCAGCATTAGTGTTTAGCAAACAGTTCGGCGTGAGCATGCTTGAGTTGTGTGCAGTGCATGAATCATTTATGAGTTTTATTAAAATGCCCGGATTTGAGACGGGGAAATGTCTATCATTTGTGCTTTTTTTGAAAAGTCATTTAAATAATTCCCCTGCAATCCGAGTCTCATTAAAAGCAGCTGCTTTAGCATCTACAGGTAGTTAATTTATTTCCACTGCATTAATACTGCAATGCTGGTGTCTTGTTTGACTGAACGGCTTGGATATATAGGGAGTGATTGCTGTTGGATCTGATCCACGGTGAGTTGAGCCTACAAATGTAGACTTTGATTAAAGGAAAATGAAAATGCTTGCGACTGGGCATGCATTCAGCTTTTATTTATCATGCCACGGAGGGGCTTTTTTAATGGATGTGGTTTGTGGGCGTATTGGATTACTGTGTGCGCTTGTTGCCCAGCGGTATCAGAGTTTGTCACTAGGGTTTAAATGCAAATAGAACTGCCACAAAAGACCGTGCAATTCCCAACCTGACCACATGGTGGCAGTGTTACATTTTGATTACTCAGATCATTCTAAATGGCTCCACACCTGGGGAAAGTGAGCTGGCCTTTGCTGCCTTGCCAAGTCGGTTTTGCTGGTGATTAAGGCTTGGATGTGGACCCATATGAGCACAAAAGGACGAGCGCTGATCTATTCGTCCCGAGCCCTCTGGGTAATTTACTCTCGTATCTGTAGCAGGAAGTCAGAGCGTAAACGTTCCCTCCAGTTGCTTATCAGTCTATGCTGTCTTCAAACCTAAACACTCACATGATCAAGCAACAGATTTTGACTGAGTCATTAAATCTGTGAATAAACAAACAGAGCAGTTAGCAGACCCGGGTTTGTGTTTTTGTCATTGTCGTCCATCTGACGGGGATGCTCCATGTTGTGACGCAGAAACTCGCACACGTACACAGAATCACATTAGCAGGCGCCCACAAGCCTCACGCGGGCACTGAATCACAACTGAGACCCGGTGCAGGAGGACTTGGGGCACAGCAGGAGTTTCTTCCTCTCCTTTTCTTTGTTCTTTCGATGTCTCCCTCTCTCCTCCCTGATGCTTTACAAGCTTTGGGCTGAAAATGGCAGAATAGATAAGAACAAAGTGGCTTCTGTTGTTATCATGGAAAAACATATGCACAAACAAGAATCGAGCATCATTCACATGAAAAGAAGAAAAGAGCACTTTTTCCATTACCATCAGTCTCGTCACAGTCTGTGAATCACTGGTGTCTGACGTTTTCTTGGTGCACATCCTAATATTTGGGGAAAGCTGTCTGTTACTGTTAGCATAGTCTACTAATACATTGAACATGAATTGAAGAAGAAAACGGAATATCATTTCAATGTAAGGAAGTACAGTTGAATTGAAATTCCAAGAAATTCATTTAGCCTATTTGTCAAAACGCCACCTTTAGAAATATGATTAATTATACTATTTATAGTATGTTAAATATCTGCAATCAATTGATATGTTGTAAATGGAAATTATATATATATATATATATATATATATATATAGACTCACCTAAAGGATTATTAGGAACACCATACTAATACTGTGTTTGACCCCCTTTCGCCTTCAGAACTGCCTTAATTCTACGTGGCATTGATTCAACAAGGTGCTGAAAGCATTCTTTAGAAATGTTGGCCCATATTGATAGGATAGCATCTTGCAGTTGATGGAGATTTGTGGGATGCACATCCAGGGCACGAAGCTCCCGTTCCACCACATCCCAAAGATGCTCTATTGGGTTGAGATCTGGTGACTGTGGGGGCCATTTTAGTACAGTGAACTCATTGTGATGTTCAAGAAACCAATTTGAAATGATTCAAGCAGGGCTCCAGACTAACTTTTTTCACCTCCGTCCTGGAACCGTCCTGTAAAACAATTTGAACCGTCCTAAAGTGAATGTCAACCGTCCCAAAATAAACATGTTGTTTCTGTACTTTGTTATTATCATCTATAGTTGTTAGTTGTTAAGTCACATAAAAAAAAACACCATTAAAATGTTTATGATATATATTATTATTATATTTATTTAGCTCCATTCAAAGTAGTTATCTGTAAACAGGTAAAAAACAGATTTAATAAAAAATAACAGGAGTTAAATGCTTTTTTGTATCTTTTATTTTTTTCCTTTTTATTTTTTTTACATACAATTACATATACGAGAAAAATGCATACAGCTCAAAACGTTGAGCTCACAAAACATGAGTTGGGCAATTCCACGCAAAACTGTCACATCCATAACGCCAACACAATGCCATGGTATTTAGTTGGCGTTATGGATGTGACAGTTTTGCGCGGAATTGCCCAGTTGGTTAAGTTGGTTGGATTAAACAATAACAAATAAATACTGGTAACTACATATCTCAAAGTGGTACTGTGTTATTAAGAGAAAGGGCTTTAAAAAGTGTAATATGACTTCTCTAGAACACAGAATTTGGGGGAATTTCTGTGTCTCCGTCTCAGTCTTTGTACTGTGGTCTTCGTGCCCTGAAGCCACTACTCCACCACTTGGTCACTGCTTTCACAGAGTCATAGTGTTGTGCAGGAGGGCCATGAACAGAGATTTGAAGGAGGCTGTTGAGCATCTCATTGGACAGGCAGGACCTCCAGTCTGACTTGATCCTCTTCATGCTGGAGAAGCCACGCTCACAGCAAGAGGAGCTCATGGGGAGGACAAGGCTGATCTCTGCTACCACCTGCATGTGCTGAAACTGGCCATCCCTTCCAATGGCCCCCTGAATCAGCCGCTGCCACAGCACCTGGGAATCAAGGTGCCTGTAGTGACGGGAAACAAGAATCTTAAGGTCAAGCCACTCTCGCCTAGCTGCCTCAACGGATTCAAAGTCCTCACATGTCTCAAGTATGGGATGGAAATGCTCCATAAAGGCATTCATCTCAGCTGTGCCAAATGTTGCCAGATCAGTAGTGTCTTCTGGCCAGTTGGACAGGTCAAAGAGTGTGGAGGTTGCCTTCAGAACGCCGGTCTCCAGACTTTTGAAACGCTCTGACACAAACTCACAGAAGCTGTTGGTGAGGCGAAGCTTGAGGTTTTTGAAGTTGGCGTCGTCAGCATTGGTCCTGCTGATCTGGACACCCTGCCAGGTACTTCCAGCCCCAACCTCATCCATGAACTGGTGTAGCCTTGGGCCTGGGTTTGTCTACAGTTTAAAAAGAAGAAAGAGATAAAGAACATTTTAGTCATTTTAATTACTAAAAGGACCCATACAAATGTTGAGCTGTGACAATATTAAATAGAATTATGTAATTATAAAATAGTTAAATATGTATGTATATGGGTCAATGACAAGTAAGGTTTTCCACCCGACATTTAGCACCTAATAATGCCAAATCAAAAAAACAATTCTCACCTGCATGGCCACGAGAGCCAGGGATGTTGTCTGCAGTCCATCCGAGACCATCTGCAACGTGAGGCCTTCTTGCTGGAACAGGAGGCTGAGGTGCTTCAGTTCTTGCAAGACATCCAGCATGAGGTGGATGAATAGCAGCATATTGTACTGTTTCAGTGTGTGCTGCACAAGCTTTGCTCTCCCCTTCATGGCTGCACTTGCTTCCCTGTCATTAGGGTCACTGGCATGGTTCTCAAAGTGTACCAAGATGGGCCTGTAGTTCCTCATCAATGCCTCCAATGCATGTGACATGTCTGGTAGCCAGCTAGTACCTTCAATGTTGCCTGGCCTCACAATGGAGATCTTCATCGCCTTGCTGATCTCCTGAAGCTCCTGTGAGGCCTTCGCAGAGCAGGTGTAGTGCTTGTGGATGGCACGCAGTGTTTGCTTAATGTCTTGCAGCTGAGGAACCTGTTTGACACAGTCTAGAGCAGCTAGCTCTAGACGATGAGCCACACACCAGATTGAGACAAGGGACGGGCACAAACGCTGAAGTCTGGCGGTCACTCCGTTGTTCATACCCAGCATAACGGCAGCACCATCACACCCAAAGCCAACCAGATGTTTTTTCAGGTCCTCCTCACCCACTCCAACCTTCAACAGTCCAGCCAGAATGGCATCCAAAATGCCCTGGCTATGGGCATGGTCCAGGGCAACAATCTGGATAAGCTGGTTCACTGGTTTGCCATTCTGGAGGTAGACGCAATAGATTGGCTCCTGATCCTTCACTGATCGGTCAACTGAAGAGTCAGACACGATAGAAAAGAACCTGGCTGATCGCAACTTTTCCTGAAGCTCCTCAATGAAAGTCATACCGATGGCTGTGATGAACATGCGGCATGCCTGGTCATTGCTATATGTATTGCCGAGGTCCAGGCCGTTGGTGTGATGAAGAGCCACCAGCTTGTGGAACATGGTGAAGGCCGCCTCCTCTTTGACAATGAAGTAGGCTATGTTGAAGAGTTTCACCATCTTTTCCTGTACTGCTGCATCCATTCTGTCAAAAAGTGCCACCAGTGCTCCTCTTTCTGGGTGAGCTCTTGCTTGTAGGGCATCATCAGCTGATTTGTGTGCAATCGTGGCTGCATGCTCTTTAATGCTCCTCACTCTGACTTTCTGTCCAGTTACCCCATGGAACAGGGCGTTCCCCATGGCCTGAGCTGGGCAGCTCCTACATGTTTTGCAGTACATCAGTTGTGCAGGTTCATCATATTCAATGAAAGAATAGCTTTTTTTCCATTCAGGAAGAAATTTTCTTTTCTGTTTTGTTACATAGCCAGAGCTTCCTTGTTTCTGTAAAGAAGAATAAAATTAATTGATTTGCCTCAGCCCTCCCTAACTATGCACGGCTTCAGGCCAATTTTCACATCATAGCTCATGCAGGCAGGCTTCAGGCCAATGATGGGTTTAGTTCAATTGTAATGCATTAATTTAGAATTTCTCAAAAATTTCCAAACCCACATACTTCTGGAGAAAACATCTATTAACCTGTTAATATGAATGATTTTAAAGTTTGAACATGCAATACAGATACAGATTTAACTACTGTGACTTAAAAAATATCTTAAAATTAAATAAAAAACACTTTTCCTAAAGTAGAACAGTCTTCTTTTCAATGAATGATATATGCATTCTTTATAAC
This sequence comes from Abramis brama, assembly GCF_963993115.1. Taxonomy (NCBI): domain Eukaryota; kingdom Metazoa; phylum Chordata; class Actinopteri; order Cypriniformes; family Leuciscidae; genus Abramis; species Abramis brama. Next base: position 9,049,670 of record NC_139967.1, on the reverse strand, counting down.
TACTTGCATACATCATTCTTTATTCTTTCAAGCAGCAGACATATTTATTTGTATGAATTAAATATAATGAATCTTTATTAAAGCTATTAACGAGCAGTGAATGCTTTTCTCTTTTTATTTTGTTGCTTGATCAATATTAAGGACACAGACCGCATTGGGTTTATTACCCACTGTCACTTTAAGACATCGGATCATGTCCAATGACATGCGGATCCAATTGCACTGATGCACATCCCATACACTCAAAACTGTTTAAGACATAACCAACAGTTTACGTGAATACTCTCCAAAACGGACATTTCGACACAATGTTGTTTGTATTTGTCCATTCAGACATGAAAGAGAGCTCAATTCAGTACTTGCGCGCTGTATAGGTGTCTATGGCTGCACGCTTCGGGTCGGGTGTGTGCGCACAGAAAACCGTACCGAATATAGCTCTTTTTTGCGTCGTCACTCTTATTCAGATCTATATGTCTGCTCTACTCATTCTCCCAGACGTTTACATTTTTTAACGTTTTATGAGACATGCAGCGCATGTCAACCCGTGTGCTGCAGGGTAGATCAGCACGTTAACATTACAGTACAAATGTGCGCATCTACCACAAACGCAGGACATCAGTTCTGACTGGATCGCTTCCCAAATCGTCACTATATAGCATTTTGTCTAGACGAAAATTATTTGTCAACGACATTAACACTGCACCAATAACAGGGACTGTCCCCAGAAAACGTGAAAGTCTGGTCACCCTAAATTAGACTGACTAAGAAAAAAGTTAAATTATATTTAAATCTAAATGTATGCTTTAGCTAATATACACACACATAGCCGGGGTAGCGCCCGTTAGCTAGCTAACATTAGTAGGTTAGTAGCAAGCAGTTAGACTGTTTCAATCCAATGACAAAAAAAATAAATAATCAATTTAAATTGTACTCGCATCAAACTCTGGGATTGTAGGCCTACTCGGGTTCGATGGAGGAGATGCAGGGCCATCTTGCTGCTCAATCTGTTTGACCTTTTCCTTACCGTTTAACCAACGCAACATATTTGCAATGTCATTAAGCCATGTGATAGAAGTACCGCGAAACAAGTCTCCGGGTGAGTAGCCGGCCAGTGATAGTAACTATAGTAACAGCACGAGAAGACGCGCTCCGTTGTAGTCAGCACTTGGTCGGTCCTGTAGGCGTCCTGGAGAATATTTCTGTTCGTCCTAAACACATTTTCTTAGGACGCCATTAGGACGCCATTAGGACGCCATTAGGACGCCATTAGTCTCGAGCCCTGGATTCAAGCTTTGTGACATGGTGCATTATCCTGCTGGAAGTAGCCATCAGAGGATGGGTACATGGTGGTCATAAAGGGATGGACATGGTCAGAAACAATGCTCAGGTAGGCCGTGGCATTTAAACGATGCCTAATTGGCACTAAGGGGCCTAAAGTGTGCCAAGAAAACATCTCCCACACCACACCACCACCACCACCAGCCTGCACAGTGGTAACAAGGCATGATGGATCCATGTTCTCATTCTGTTTACGCCAAATTCTGACTCTACCATCTGAATGTCTCAACAGAAATCGAGACTCATCAGACCAGGCAACATTTTTCCAGTCTTCATCTGTCCAATTTTGGTGAGCTCGTGCAAATTGTAGCCTCTTTTTCCTATTTGTAGTGGAGATGAGTGGTACCCGGTGGGGTCTTCTGCTGTTGTAGCCCATCCGCCTCAAGGTTGTGCGTGTTGTGGCTTCACAAATGCTTTGCTGCATACCTCGGTTGTAACGAGTGGTTATTTCAGTCAAAGTTGCTCTTCTATCAGCTTGAATCAGTCGGCCCATTCTCCTCTGACCTCTAGCATCAACAAGGCATTTTCGCCCACAGGACTGCCGCATACTGGATGCTTTTCCCTTTTCACACCATTCTTTGTAAACCCTAGAAATGGTTGTGCGTGAAAATCCCAGTAACTGAGCAGATTGTGAAATACTCAGACCGGCCCGTCTGGCACCAACGACCATGCCACGCTCAAAATTGCTTAAATCACCTTTCTTTCCCATTCTGACATTCAGTTTGGAGTTCAGGAGATTGTCTTGACCAGGACCACACCCCTAAATGCATTGAAGCAACTGCCATGTGATTGGTTGATTAGATAATTGCATTAATGAGAAATTGAACAGGTGTTCCTAATAATCCTTTAGTGAGTGTATGTATATATATATATATATATATATATATATATATATATATATATATATATATATATACATATATATTTGATCAGATATATTAGTTGAGCTTATGAGACTTCTTACAAACATATATATATTTTTTATTATTATATTATATGTGCATTTATTTATTTATTTATTTGTGGTATTTTGAAGTTTCTAAAACATGTAGGGTGGACTGATCATGTAACAACTTGAATATACCCTTCTTTCTCACAACATTTATGTGACTTATGTGAAACAGTAACTTTAATCTTACGGTGTAATTTTAACAAATAACACATTACTTTAACTTGATTAAATTAATCTGATAATGTAAAGTGTGTTACTTGTAACTTGTTATTCCCAGCACATGCATCTTTGATAGATTTAGCTGTCTCACTCATCTTTTGAAGTGATTCAGTCTCCAGATCTATGTCACATGCCGTTCTTCTGAATGTGTCACATGATGTGTTACACACGCATATAAGCATCCACGCGCACACACAGGATGGCTCTATGCAATGCTGAACATTGCTTCATGGCATCACATAAACATCTCCAGTCAATCCGAGCACAAGCCTGACTTTTGAAACAAAATCCAATTTCACTGTGAAATGTAATAAAAGCAGTCTGGCTCCAGGATATGTTTGGCTGCTCGGAGACCTTAGGATTACACTTATTAGACTTCACCGTTGAGGCACAGCCTTGAGACAGTGCAGGTTATTTAGATGAATGATGTGAAACAAAATATAAAGGTGACAAAAAGAATGACCATGAAAACAAAACACCAGAGCACGTCACCCTCTTTATGCTGTGTTTTGGACACTCTCATAGAGAAGAAATTACTTTCTGACAGTTTCACTTGAAAAATTAAGCAAAACATGAGCTTATTGTGAGCTTTTGAGTCTGAAGTTAGAAAACATCATGTAGTTTATAGAACTATTTTTTTTAAACAAACACAGAAGCTAACTTAATTGGAACAGGAGCTCAATTTAGTGAAAACATAAGAAGTAAGTCAGGTTGGCATAAGTGTAGGCGTGAAATAAACTTTTCAGTAGACTTAAGCATAAAGGTGCTATAAGAATTTATTTTTTGTGAAATACCATAAAAACAGATAGCACTGAATTTGAAGTGCTGAAAAATATTTCCTGTCTCAGTAAACAGCAATACAAAAGAAGAGGCAGGGAGCCGGCCCAGTCAGAACACTAGCCAATCAGAAATGCTCTCTACATATCCATCTTTTTTCTTTTTCTTTTTGGATTGCTGACATATTTTTGGATGAGATTGGATGAGATGTGATATAGATAGACTATGTGTAAATAATAAAGTAGAGGTTGAACAGAATGATTAAATTGTCTCATCACCACATTCTCATCAACCTGTACTTCATTATTTACATATAAGGAATTAAATAAGCTGAGAGAATGTGGAGATAAGAGACAAGACAAGATAAAATGATATAAAGACAGAGTAAGAAAGTAAGAGGGAGGAAAAAAGATTTGATTAGACAAGCTGAGATGACGTGAGTAATGTGATGAGAGGGTGGAGAGAATGTAGAGTTGAGATTAGTTGAGACATCAGGAAATGACCGAGAAAGTTTATGTAAGAAATAGTGCTGTCAAAATTAACGTGTTAACGCATGCGATAATTTTTTTCAGTTTAACGCATTACAAATATTTAACGCAGCATCTCGTCATCCTTTGGCTATGGCGTTACATTATATGACCACACTTTTTATTCATGCAAATGGTTTTAAACCATACAAGCGCAATAAGACACAAAATAGAACTCATTGTGGTACTAGCACGCGTCTGTCAGTCTCCTGTCTGTGTGACACATACACGACTTGTGCGCACAGAATCCCGCTTCAGACAGCGATTGAACGGACGAAAAACACTAAATTATGCCAAAATGCCCGTTTTGTCGTGTATCCTCACAAGCACAGTATTAAATTAGTTAAATGAAGTCTTAAATGAATGAAAAGTTGTGAGAAAAAGTAAAGTGACAGCAGCCTAATAAACCTGCTGCTGTCTGTCATTAAGGATAATCAAAGAACAAAAGAAAAAGAGAAAAAATCGATCACACTTCTTGACTGAATGTAGCTTTAATAAGGATTAATCTATTAATTTATAATTTATGCAGTGAGGACTGAAGTGTTCGATAACTATTACATTTCTGTATATATCCTGAGTGTAAGACCTACCTGGACATCTTAAAGCACTGTTTAAAAGGTTACAACTTTTTGTGCATCTTGACTGGGCAAGTTTATATCTGAACTGGTCTGACTGGGCCAATCGAAAAAATTGAGCCCTGATATATTGAAGGGCACAGGTAAATGTGAAATTTCTTATAATTGGTTTATGTGAAGGTTGTTTTAAGTTCATTTGTTACGACCTCTAGGGGTCAGCCGCAACAGGAAAAGGAAGAGAGTCACACTACCAGAGAGATGACGTGTAATATGAATTTTATTGACCATGAAGGGTTAGCGTCAGGGGCAGACAAGGCCAAAATAACAAACAAAACAATCTTCTTTTTATAATCTAAATGACCTTAAACAAAAGAAAGAAATGAAAATACAGTTTAACTTACCTAACTCCCTTACCCATAACCAAAGTGAAAAAGCAATACAAATAAAATGGCGTCTAACCCCCTACATCCCTTAATATGGTCACATTATATACAAGAATAATTACACGCTTTTTTAAGAAGTATCAGGTTGACAAGTTAGAATCGTAATCCAAGGAGTAGTTAAACAGGCAATAGTCAGATATAGGAGAAAACCAGAAGTAGTTACATTCAACAAACACTCACAGTTTCACTAAACACTATCTCTTTGGCACTACACTTCAATCACAGTTTCACTAAACACTATCTCTTTGGGCACAACACTTCAATCACATTTTCACTAAACACTATCTCTCTGGCATGACACTCTTAATTAAATAATGGTGAAACGAACAAAGCTGAAGAGAAGCACAATTAAAAAGGTACGACCGCAAAGTACAAAGGCATAAAGCACAAAGTCAGCGAGGCTCAAAGGCAACCATGGTGTGTCAGGGGCGGTCCTTATATCCAGGTCAGGTGCATAGCTGGTCCAATCACAGTCTTCCACAGATTAGCAGAGGCAACGCCCATCTGAAACACACGCTTGTGTACACACAGAGAGAGAGCGAGCAAGACACACCCACACACAAGGACAATTGATACAAACACACAAAATATCTCAGGATCCTAACACCCCCACCCATAAAATAAAACATTCTGTTTTACTGGTTGACACGAGACAGTGAGTCAGCAATGACATTTTCGATACCTTTTTTATGACAAATTTTCATATTGTAGCTTTGACAAATCAGAGACCATCGCATTAACCGATGATTGCTATTAGACATTTGTTGGAGAAACGTAAGAGGATTATGATCAGTGAAAATGGTAACAGGTTGTACACTCGAACCAATATACACTTCAAAGTGTTGCAAGGCGAGAATTAATGCAAGAGCCTCTTTCTCTATTGTACTGTAGTTCATTTGATGTTTGAGAAACTTTTTCGAGAAGAAACTGATCGGATGATTCAAATCATCTTCACCGGTCTGCAACAAAACCGCACCGACACCAGTACCGCTAGCATCAACTTCTATCAGGAACGGTTTTTCAAAACGGGGGGCAACAAGTACAGGAGCACTACAGAGCAGAGTTTTCAACGCTTCAAAAGCGGATTGACACTCAGAAGTCCACTTGAAAGAGACTGCTTTACGCAGTAATTCCGTAAGAGGACTGGCTACAGATGAGAAGTTCTTACAAAAACAACGATAATAACCCGTCATTCCGAGAAATCGACGGAGATCTTTTCTATTATTCGGGATGGGAAAATCAAGAACAGCTTGAATCTTTGAGTTCAAAGGGCAAATCTGACCACTACCGACCTCCTTACCCAAATAGGTGACAGTAGCACAACCGAATTTGCATTTTGCCAGATTCAAGGTAAGATTAGCATCTCTAAGGCGTTTGAAGACTTCCTCTAAAATTTTAAGATGTTCTTCCCAAGTGCTAGCATGACACACAACATCATCTAAATAAACCTCACAATTAGATATGTTGGATAACACAATAGACATTAACCGCTGAAAGGTGGCTCCAGCATTTCGAAGGCCAAAAGGCATGACCCGGTATTATAGAAATACTTCAGGGGTGGCGAAGGCAGAAATTTCAGACGCTCGCTCTGTGAGCGGCACCTGCCAATAACCTTTTAGCAGGTCGAGTTTAGTCACAAATTTGGCATTACCCACACGATCTACACAATCTTCCATTCGTGGAAGTGGAAAGGAGTCAGCCTTAGTTAACGCATTAACTTTTCTGTAATCTGTACAGAACCTTGAAGTACCGTCGGGCTTGGGGACGAGAAGACATGGTGAACACCATGGACTAGAACTAGGGGCTGCCAAGTTGTGTTTAAGTAAATACTGAGTTTCTTGCTTCATCAGTTCTTTCTTAAGTGGATTTACTCGATAAGCACTTTGTTTAACAGGCGCATGTGAACCAACATCATTGTCGTGTTTTAGCACGTGTGTAGTCGTAGGCGAGTCACTGAACAAAGTCGGATACCTCTTTACCAAATTTAGAATGTCAGCCTGGGCAGATAAAGACAAGTGTGACAATTTTGTTGCAAAGTTTAACAGAGTTTCTGAATTGGGCAACCGAGCGGTTGAGAACGCAGCACTGTTCATCTTCAAACCATCAATTTCTGGTGAATATTCTGAGGGTGATACATTTACTGGAGCGACGGTGACAACAGGGATCTTAGTCTCAGAGTTAGAGCGAGTCACATATGCCTTCAGCATATTGATATGACAGACGCGTGACTTTTTCTTACGATTTGGGGTGTCAACAACATAATCAGTGACACTCAGTTTCTCTTTAATATCATAGGGCCCAGTAAATTTAGCCTTAAGTGCCGAACCAGGCACAGGAAGTAAAACGAGAACTTTCTCTCCAATTTGGAATGAGCGCTGTACAGCTTTTTGATCATAACGAGTTTTCATTTGGTCTTGGGCAGAATCAAGAGAGCGTTTTGCCAGCTTCCACACTTTATGAAGTCGCTCACGAAACGAGCTTATGTAATCTAGGACGTTCGTTGTGGGAGATGGACGATCGGAGGAAAGGATCTGCTCCTGCAAAATTTTCAAGGGTCCACGCACGGTGTGGCCAAAGATCAATTCAGCAGGACTGAATCCGAGAGAAGCTTGAGTCGTGGTACGAATTGCAAACAACAATAGTGGGATTTCCTCATCCCATTCTTTCTGCTGATCAACGCAGAAAGTTCGGAGCATGGACTTGAGAGTTTGATGAAATCTTTCGATTGCCCCCTGTGACTGAGGATGATAGGCGCTAGATACCTGATGTTTGATGTTTAATTTTTTTATTACTTTGGTGAACACTTTAGACATAAAATTGGTTCCTTGATCGGACTGAATGTATTTCGGTACTCCAAAAGTGGTGCAGAATTTAACGATTGCTTTGACAACTCCATGAGCTTTAAGAGAGCGTAGTGGTATCGCTTCAGGATACCTGGTCGACGTACACATTAATGTCAACAAGTAGGAATTTCCAGATTTTGTTTTGGGTAATGGCCCAACGCAATCAATCAAAATACGTTCGAATGGTTCACCAAGCACAGGTATCGGCCTCAATGGGGCTGGAGGAATGACTTGATTGGGTTTACCGGATAACTGACACGCATGACAAGATTTACAGAATTTAGAAACGTCTGATTTCATGGAAGGCCAAAAGAAATGTTTCAACAGATTATCATACATTTTTCGAACTCCTACATGACCAGAAAGTTCATGGTCATGTGCCACACTCAACACTTGTTCTCGGTAGGGTTTTGGTACGACAACTTGAACAACAGTGCCCCAGTCATCCTTAACATGACCTGGAGACCACTTACGCATGAGAACGCCGTCTTCAAAGTAGTAACCCACTGGACACTCTGGCAAAACGCTCGGCTCAACAACAGCTGCAACACAGTGACACAGAGTTTGATCGGCATGTTGTGCCTCAATTAACGTGTTTTTTCCAAATGGGAAGTCAACATTGGGAAGTGCACACATTTTTAACTCAACTGCATCAACTTTTTCCTCGGTCTCATCAGAATTATCAGCACACAAAAAGGTTTTTGACAGATCGACAGAGTCTTTAAATTTCTGAGCTTGAGCTCGAGTCACTACACACGTACTAAATACATTGGGAAATTCTTTATGCAATGCATCTTCATTGAGCGCATCAGGAACGTCTATCACTTCAGGCAAACAGAAAACTTTCTGTCAAATCATTGTTTTAAGTATTTTTTTTTAAAGACTAATAAATTGATAGCTTTCAATTATACTAGGGCTGCTCGATTATGGAAAAAATCATAATCATGATTATTTTGGTCAGTATTGAAATCACGATTATGTAACACGATTATTTCACATGACTTTGGGAACGTGTTGCATTTATTAAAAAGACACGGTAACACTTTACAATAATGTTAATTAGTTAACATTAGTTAATGTATTAACTAACATGAACTAACAATGAGAAATACATTTGTTACAGTATTTATTAATCTTTTTTAATGCTAGTTAATAAAAATACAGCTGTTCATTGTTTGTTCATGTTAGTTTACAGTGCATTATCTAATTTTAACAAATACAACCTTTCATTTTAATAACGTATTAGTAAATGGTGAAATTAATATTAACTAAGATTAGTAAATGCTGTAGATGTATTGTTCATTATTAGTTAATCTTAACAAAGGTAGTTAACTAATGCTAATTAATGAACCTTATTGTAAAGTGTTACCGAAGACACCTTTCAACAATTCTTAAAAAATCGAAATTTGAACAATGATTGTACTTTTTGTACCGACTGCACGGATCCATTATACTCGTGAATTTTCTTTCTCTATTTATGTTCACTTAAGACATAAATTACTGTTTACTTGCAAATACATGGTCACTTTGACACATAGGTATGTGTATTTAACCGTTCAAACCCAATTAGGAGGCAAAAAATTCAGTTCTCATGCACTTTATGAGCAGCTTCTTGTGTTGTCTTTCGCTGCTCATTGCGCTTCAATGGTTTAAAATCAAATGTTTTTAAACCGCAATGCTTAAAAACGCATGCAAAAGATAAACTTTCGTGACTGCAAAAACAGCAATGTCATGTGTGTAACTGCGATAGAAACGATAGTCCAAAATCTCTACCGGTTGACAAATTTATTTACCGGTTAATCGAGTCTACCGGTATATTGGCTGAGAAAATATGGCGATTAATTGAGACGATAACAGAGTATTGTATGTGAGAAATAAGAGGGTGAAGAAAATTAAATGATGAGATTAGTTAAGACATCATGAGATGACAGAGAAAGTTTATGTAAGAAACTATCAGGCTGAGGTTATATGGAGATGGAATGAGACGATATGATACACAGTAAGTGTAAGAAAAAAATTTGCAGGCTGCGGAAATCTAGTGATGAGAAAAAAGTGATACAGACAGAACCAGTGTAACACCGTGTCCTAACTACACGCGACGCGCGATAAAAGGTATCTTTTCCATGTTAATCAGAGTTTTTGTCCTAACCAGCCACGAAGGCGACGCGCTTCTATTTTAGAAATGATTTCTATTTTTCTTGCTGGATCAACAAACACAAAGTGTGGCAATGATAATCTCAGGTACTGTTTATGTGCTGTATTTAATGTTAAAAGCATGCAGTGTGACTTTGAATATCATTTAGTGCTCCCAGCTTTGTAGCTGTAGGCTAAAAGCAACAATGGATAATTCACCTCAGATCTTGAAATTAAACAAATGGAAGCAAGAATGTTCAAACTGTGAACAAACAAGTGTATTCTTTGACAAAGAATGTTGTAGTAACTCAGTAGGCTATGTATTTCTAATAATGTTTAAATGGTGTAATACTGTATTTGTGAATTTGATTATGTAGCCTACTTGAAGGTTACTCTCTGGTGCTGTGCACTTGCCGTGAGACTCCGCCCACATGCTGTTCTGATTGGCTGTGGGTTTTGATTGATTTTGACGCACCTTGCAGTCGCGTCGCGTCTAGTGGGGACAGACAAATTATTTGTTGCTGGAATCTTATCGCATTGCGTCTGGTTAGGACACGGTGTAAGTGACAATAAGAAGTTGTGAAGAATGTGGAGATGAGATGAGACAAGATGAGGTGAGTAGGGATGGGACGATTACCGGTTTCACGATAAACCACGATAAAATGTACTGACGGTTAGTAATATCGTTTAAAATTTAATTATCATTAAAACCGTGTTTGATTATCGTGATTTTATATCCTGTTCAGCCAGCAACAGTCTGACGCAGGCGCAGCGGCAGCGCGCAATGTTATTTTTTATTCAAGAAGGAATTGCGGAAGGCAGTGACCGTGCTCGGGAGATTTTTCAGCCTTTTAAAATAATCAATTCTGAGGTGTGGTCATATTTTGGCTTTAACAAAAGTCCTGAGGGAAACTTAATCGAGGATGGTCACCATGTCAGCAGAACATGCACAAGAAGTCGCTGCAATAGGGGGAAACTTCAGATCTGCCGAGTCATCTTGTGTGACCATCACCGACTGTTGTATAGCGAATGCAAGGCAAGTTAACTTTGACCTTAATACCAAAACTACGTCTGGGCAATAATTGGGCATAAAATGTTGTTTTAAGTTGAATTATTTTATATCAATCACTTGAAATAGCCTAAACGTGAAGCTTCCGCAAAGAAAAGTTCGCAGCAGGCTTAGCCAAAGACAAATAATAAACAAGTTCAAACAAGACTATTAAGAGTGACATTTAAGGGATAATAATTTATTCATTATACACGTTTTACCACATAATTACGGGGACATTGAATTGAGATAAATGTTTTAAATCTTATCTGTTTATAAATCCATTATTACAGCGTACAAAACAATCGTTCAGACAAAATGATCACAACAATATTATCAAACTCTGTAAACAATAAATCAACTCTGATTTAATTTTCAATACAATTAAAAACGGAGACGCAAGACGGCAAGTTGTAGCCTATTTGAATGAAACGAGAAAGCGCGTCCGTTGTGATACATGTTGTAACGTCTGTCAGAGAGTTTGAAGTCTGCCCAGATGAAGAATACATGACAGTGCAAATGAACTGGTAGTTCAACGAGACTTTTATAGATGTTTTCTCTCAGTTAAGCACACTCTTCATACATGTCGAAGAGCGAATGTTAAAAGGGAAAAGAAAACACTCTAAAACACGCGACAAATCAAAGGGGAAGTAAACACATTATAATAAAACAACGGTCAGCAGTAGAGCGGTCATCTTCCTCTTTGCGCGAGCATTCTCACTCTCAATGTGCGTGCGCGCTCACATAAAAACAGCATGCATGCAATAACGTACGCCATAGAAGAAGTTATCTTAAAGGCACATCCAAATTCATGTCATGAACACTACTTAACACTAGGTGGCCGTTACAATGGATGTGCGCTGTGTTATAATGCGTTGCTATTGACAACCGTCATTATAAGGAAGGAAATGCCTTAAAAAGTGTATAGAGCTGCTTGTTTTAGTTGTTGTTTGTTGATTTTCAAATATAAAACATGTAAAAATGTCTTAAGTGTGAGCATCAACTCTTTTTAAACACTTTCATCTCGTTTTAACAAAACCGTGATATTATTGATAATCGTGATAATTTTGGTCACTATAATCGTGATATTAAATTTCCATACCGTCCCATCCCTAGAGGTGAGTCGAGACGGAATGATGTGAGAATAAGTAAGACAATTAATAGGCTGACATATTGTGGTGACGAGATCAAATGAGACGATGACATGAGATAAGAGGGCTGAGAGAATGTGGAGAAGAGTTAAGACAAATTACATGAGACTGAATAAGTGTGAATAAGAAATTAGAGGGTGAGAGAATGTGGTTATGAGAAGAGATGACGTGAATTAGAGATATGATATGTTGATACTATGTTGAGACGAAGCAAGTCGAAACCACATGAGAAACGTTTCTTATTATTATCAATATTGCCAGTTGTGCTGCTTAAAAGGGTTAGTTCACCCACAAATGAAAATTCTGTCATTAATAACTCACCCTAATGTCCTTCCAAACCTGTAAGACTTTCATTAATCTTCGGAACACAAATGAAGATCTTTTTAACGAAATCTGAGAGCTTTCTGTCCCTTATGATGTCTTTACTATCTTTCTGGGTCTTGAAAGTGGTATTTGCGTAGGCCTTCAATGGAGGGACAAAAAGCTCTCCGATTTCTTTAAAAATATCTTCATTTGTGTTCCGAAGATGAATTAAAGTCTTACAGGTTTGGAATGACATATGAGGGTCAGTAATTAATGATAGAATTTTAATTTGTGGGTGAATTAACCCTTTAATATTTTTGTGGAAACTGTGCTTTGATGAATAGAAAGTTTAACAGTCAAAAGAATAGCATTTAAAATGGATATCTTTTGAATATAATGAATTAATAGAATTTTTATTTTATTTTTTTACAAAACTGACCCTTACTGACCTCAAACTTTTGACGGTAGAGTTGAGAATGTGATGAGATGAAATAGAGGTCGTGCAAGAAATTAGAAAACTTGAGATAATGTAGTGTTGAGACAAAAATGAGAAATGATGACATGAAGCAGAGCCTATGTAAGTCAGATTAAACATGCTGAAAAAACATGTACACAAGCAATAGAAGAGGTCAAGACACAAGGAGGAGCAAGAGAAACAGAGAGCAAGAGGGTAAAGGGGTAACTGTTTCCAGTCTATCCATGATCCATGTTTGGCATGTTTCCATGAGTATCTCATCTCATCTCTAAGTGTAAGTGAGATGTAAGAGCACTGAAGGAATATGGATGAGAGTGGGGAGCAGTAAAGCAGAATGCAGGAGAGATGCGGTGTGTGTGTGTGGTTTCTGCCCAGATAGAGATGAAAGCTGCTCTCTGTTTGTCAGATGCATCTCTAATTATGGCTCCTTTAATTAGTGCATCTCAGAGCTGACGTTCCTGGAAACATGCCATTTTGTTCAGCCCCTTTACCCTCTTGCTCTCCATCTCTCTTTACCTTCCCTCTCATCTCCCTCTCTTCTCCTTGTGTCTTGACAGCTCATACAGCAAGTAGCAAATCAAGGAAACTTCAGCTGTAGCCCTTAAGCCAGCCAGAAAGGATAGAGAGACCTAGAGAAAGAAAGACTGTGAATAAGCGAGAAAGGAAACACGTCAAGAGTTCATATAGGCATCGAAATGGGCTCTGTGCATGCATGTGTGTTGTTTCACAGTATACCGAACAAAATAAGATGGATGCCGTGAGGTGTTTGGCAGGAGGTGACGGGGTTGAGGCGGAAAAAGTGGAGCAGAGCGACATTGCGAGATGCCACGTTCTCCAGAGGAATTACCGCTCGACGAGGTGAAGACGAATGTCAGCGCCACCGGGATTCAATCTCCCTCAGTATTTACTGTAGCTCCACTCAAGCACAAAGTCCACATCTGAGCGAGCAGAGCACGGTGACACGATTTCACACGGTTAGGTGGGGGTGGGGGTTCCAACTTGAAATTCTGATTCCGTTCATGTCCGTGATTCTCACTTAGGGAATACTGCAAGATGCTGCATAAATTAGCTAAGAGGATGTAGGGCGGGTGAGCTTAGAAAGAGAGAAAGAGAAGGACTTTTCTTATCGCACCCCAGTGGCAGGACTCTGTTCAGCTCCTCAGGAAAGTCATTAGCCCCCGAAGACCCCTCAAATTCATTATTTCTTTATCACGCACTGTTTACAATACGTCCTCGTGAGAAGAAATGTTAAAAAATCCCGCTAAGATGTGTGGTGACAGAAAGAACGTGTTGTGTGTTTTATTTGTGTGGTCATGTTCTGTGCTAAATCTGTTGTTTTTCTCACATTTGTCCCTTAACGAGCCAATTTCAACAACTCTGCTGTTTATAACTATTAGTTGTGTTAGTTGATTTGTCTACAGTCAATTTGTAGTGCACTATATGTTTTTTTTTTTAAGTAGCCTACTGCAGTACCATGATTATACTAATTGGAATAACCATGGTTATGATCAGATTCGATTGGCATAAAATAATAATAGTTATTTTTATGGAGCGGTGTTCTTTATTGGCATCGATGGTTCCATGAAGAAACTTTACCATCCATGGAATTTTTCCATTGCCCTAAATGTTCTTTATAGTGGAAAAAGATTCTTAATAAAATGTTCTTCACACTAAGAAAATATTAGTTCTTTTTATCACTGAAAGGTTCTTTTGGGAACCCAAAATGGTTCTTCTATATCATCACTGTGGAACCCCACCCCACCCCACTCCCCACCCCCGGAACCTATTTTTAAGAGTGTACCAAAATTATGATGATATGATATCTGGCTAAAATATCTCAATACCAATGCCGAACCGATACCACGGCAAAAACCTAAAATAATAGGAAAAGTAATTTAATAATAGATGACAGAACATGAAACTTAAAATTCTTTGTTTAATTTATTCATTTAAACATGATGAGATGGAGATGTTTGCAACATTGATAAAAGGACTAAGCCAAATTAAACAGTTATTACTGCCCTCAACTGCCTCATCAGACACAGATGGTGAAAAAAGTTTGCTTGTCACAAAATAAATTATACTCGTTTGATGTCTATTTGAGGGCATGAGCATCAAGACTAATTGTGTTATCAATCACATTCATTAACCTGTCGTTTAGGGGTGTGCAGTATCACCCAAATCTTTAAAAAAAAAATAGTAATTTTATTTCACTATAATTTGTAGGCCCTGTCTCAAATTAGTTTTTTTAATTAGTTTTTTATAAAAAATAATAAAGATGCAAATGACAAACAATAGGACGAATACAGTATAAGATAATAAATATAAGAAACAGATATTTTTTTTAGTTAGGCCTACAGACAAAGTAAGAAATAGGCTACTACAGAAAATGAATAATCAAATGTGAAAATAAAGCACTGCATAGTCTTTTAAATACACATTGATCTTTATTAAAGCTACAAAAGTTGTTCAGTTAAGAGCAATGAGTGATTTTCTCTTTGTATTTTGTTGTTTGATTTGCATTAATGGCATAGACTGCAGCAGGTTTATTATAATGCTGTCACTTTAAGACCTAGGGCCCTATTTTAACGGTCTGAAACGTAAGTATCAAGCGCGAAACGCAAGTAACTTTGTGGGCGGGTTTTGGGTGCTGTTGCTATTATACCGGCGGGATAAATGACTCTTGCGCCCGACGCAAATCTAAAATGGGTTGGTCTGAAGTAGCTTCATTATTCATAGGTGTGGTTTGGGCATAACGTGAAATAACCCAATCAGAGCATCATCTCACGTTCCCTTTAAGAGCAGGCGCGCTTGTTCCATGGCAGATTGCTATTATAACGGCGGATTTGCCAGGCGCACGCCAGGAGCGGTTCACAGCCGAGGACACCGACGTTCTCGTCAGGGCCGTAAAAGACAGAAGAGTGACGTTGTATGGGGATGGGAGAAACCCACCCAAATTAGCTTCGGTTAAACAGGCATATAATAATGTGGGTAAATGTGTAAGCTAGATTTATGCCTATTTTTTCACATCTTCATGGACACAACAATGATTTCCCTCGTATGTTAATATTTTTCCTTGTAATAATGTATGGTTTTCTAAAAATGAGAACTGCTGCGTCTGTGTGTAGATGAGATAAGCAAAGTGCATGCGCGTTGTGCACACGCTACATTAATTATGGCCATGCACCCTTAAAATAGCATATGAATAACATGCGCAATGCGCCACTGACTTTAGACTGGTTTTTCCTGGTCAGTGGCGGAATTGTTTTCTAAACCTGCAAAGTAGCATCAGGGAACGTTTGCGCCGGAACACGCCTCCTCTTTTTGCTGAACCGCCCCCGGGAGCGCAAGTTCATTTCCTAATTTACCGACATGAGTCTGTGGAGGGAAAAGTCCGCTGTGCGCGGGTGCAAAATAGGAATGATACATGCGTCGTTGTACAAAGTCAATTGAGCTGGGTGCAAGATAGGGCCCCTAATGCACAGATCTAATATAGCCTACTGATACACATCAGATTTTCTCCCAACTGTTCACATTCACTTAAAGGTAGGGTAGGCAATGCTTCATAAATGTTTTTTTGTTATACTGGTTAAAACTCTCTTTGCATCGTCAATAATAGAAGTTGTCTTAATATTAAAAAATTTACATATATCTTCTGTGGAAATCTCGGGACAAAAAAAATGTCATCCATTCATTGCATTTGGTCCGAATGCAATGATTGGATGTCCTACATGCCTATCACCTATGCGTGCAACCTCACACAGCACCACAGTTATTTTTTGCATAGAATAGAACATACTATTTTTTTTAACAGTCACAAAGTAATCATAAGCAGTACCTACTCAGAGAGTATTTGATTTTGGACAGTCACTGTCTTTATGAATGACTCATTGAATTCGTTCAACCAATTTTTCCAAAAACGCTAATTCATTCTTGAACATCATTATTGTGTGTTGGCTAATTCTGCTATGTTTTGTTTGGACCTATTTTACTCTGCAGAGCAAAAACAGACATGGTGTCCGGCATTGATGTGTCTAAAATGTAAGTTGCTCAATATTAACGGCTTGTTTACTGAACTGTTGTATATAAGGAATAGTACACTCGCAATTGAAATTCAGAATATCAGCGCCACTGTGTTTACCTGCAGCCTGTTTTATAAATGCATATAGATTTATATGTACTCCACAGATGCAGATCATGGTACATAAGAAGGAAGGGAAACAGGATATGGATATTTTAAGCAAAGAGTCTGTGGAGCATTTTTTGTGAAACTGTCGTCTCATTGTTCAATAGCCATGACTTCATTTCTCTGTCCTTTTGTCACATGACCTTTGTCCAAAGGAAATGATCCAATAGTTGCCTACAGTGGGTTGAGGCATTGTAGAAAGGGCAATGGATAGAGCATACAGTATGTGATGTCAATCATTGTATTTCATATATAAAAATGTTTACACATTAATGGATGCAT